>NC_138196.1:41289441-41962458 GCF_964194105.1 Spermophilus citellus
GGGAGGGGGAGGAGGAGGAATTGGAGGAGGAGGAAGATAAAAAGGAGGAGGAGGATCGATACACATGGGGGTTGGGGATTCGGTTCTGGAAGAGGTAGGATTGGAGGGGAAAGGGACCTGGGTAGGAGGTGTGGGAAGGTGAAACACATTAGGGGTAGCTCTAACATGGAGACTGGGGCTGAAGGGAGAAGGAGGTTTCCTGGGAAGAGGCAGAGGAATATTAGACGAGGGGTAAGGTGGAGGGATGGATAGGTTCAGGGGCCCAGCAGGCTGGAATGCCATCTGCCTGCTGGCAAGGCTGGTTGGGATGGGGGAGGGGTCAGTGGGTGGGGGCCTGCATTCCAGGTAGGGCCTGCAGGTGGGGAGGATGAATGGACAGTGGTGGTGCAGTCCTCCGGAGCCTCTCTTCCGCCCTGGGCGACCACTGCCTCAGGCTCCACGTGGTTACTTCTGGCACTCTGAACCCTCCTCAGGGTGCCTTTTGTACATAAACGTGGCCGCTTTGCAGGTGGGGGCAGCCCATCCTGCTGCCAGGGAATCCGTGATGGCAGGGCCACTGGCATGAGCAGCTTTCTTTTATGCGGCCTCCTGGAAGCAGCAGTTAGTGAGGGCCAACTCTGGGATAGAACACAGGTCGGCTTTAGGCCCTGCTCTCCCTGGATGGCATCTTGGGAGGCTGGAGAGACAGGCAGATCCAGTTCACCTACATGCTCCTGGGCCCACTTGTGGAGCATTGAGTGGCCCTCGGCTTGAAGCAGGAGGAGCACTCCCTGAGCAGAGCCATGGGAGCTGCAGGTGGCGGGGCTCCCATATGACACCTTCTTCAGAGACACCTGGGCCCTCTCTGGGGGCCAAGAACTGGGCTCCAGGGCACTGAGGTCTCCCCGAGTGTCCTCCTCCTCCTTCTCCTCCTCCTCCTCCTTCTCCTCCTCCTCCTTCTCCTCCTCCTCCTCCTTCTCCTCCTCCTCCTTCTCCTCCTCCTTCTCCTCCTCCTTCTCCTCCTCCTTCTCCTCCTCCTTCTCCTCCTTCTCCTCCTCCTCCTCCTCCTTGTCCTTCTCCTCCTCCAGCTTTTCTTCTTTCTCCTCCTTCAGCTTCTCCTCCTCCCCCTCCTCCTGCTTCTCCTCCTCCCCCTCCTTCTCCTTCTCCTCCTCCTCCTCCTTCTCCTCCTCCTCCTCCTTCTCCTCCTCCTCCTCCTCCTTCTCCTCCTCCTCCTCCTTCTCCTCCTCCTCCTTCTCCTCCTCCTCCTTCTCCTCCTCCTCCTTCTCCTCCTCCTCCTTCTCCTCCTCCTCCTTCTCTTCCTCCTCCTCCTCCTTCTCCTCCTCCTCCTTGTCCTTCTCCTCCTCCAGCTTTTCTTCTTTCTCTTCCTCCTGCTTCTCCTCCTGCTTCTCTTCCTCCCCCTCCTTCTCCTCCCCCTCCTTCTCCTCCTCCCCCTCCTTCTTCTCCTCCTCCTCCTCCTGGTGGATCTTGCTTTTTTCTTCCTGTTCCTGGGCCCTGAGCTCAGCTTCCGTAGGCGCACCAACAGGGCAGCGAGCAGCTGTCATGGGCCCCTCAGCTTGGTGGATGAGCTGAGGAACTGAAGGCAGGAGGCGTGGCCTGCGCTCAGGAGGGGCGACCCGTACTGCTGTCAAGGGTCCCAACATGCGCGAGTTGTTCTGCGATAGCACTGGCTTTTTACGCAAGGACCCCCAGGACGCGGGCAGCAGGATCCCCCGACAGAGGAGCGGGCCTCTGTCCCTGCCAGCAGCAGGAGGCCCCCCAGGTCGGGGATCCTGGAGGAAACGCCTGCTGGCAGGGCTGGGGGGAGCGGCAGGTGCAGCAGGGTGGTCCCTGTGAGGAGAGGGAGCCTCCCGGGCGAGGCGGAGTGGAGTTTGATGGGCCACCAGGGCCCTGCGGCGCAGCCTGCAACCGCACTTGGTCAAAAGGCTGCCCATGGAGGGCACTGGGGCTCGTCACTAGGCAGAAGTCCACACTAGTCCACGCTAGTCAGCACAGAGCAGCTTGGCTGAGAAGCCAGCTCCTCCTTCGACCAAAGGCTGAACTGGAGTTTAGCCCTTGTGACATGTGGATGGAACGCTTGGCGCAGAAAGGACTTGAGCCAAGACGGTTGGTCAAAGGAAGGCTCCAGGGTGAAGAGACCCCCACCCCCACTTGGTCTGAGCTCAGGCTCCTCCTGACTCTGCGCGGCTTCTTCTCCTGCACCCACCACACAGTTATTCTCACCCTCCAGAGGGTCATTCTGAGGCTGCTTTCCTCTGGGTTACTTAGGCAGTCATTCCACTTGGCTCCAAAAATATCTCCACAGTTCTACTGGACATGACTGTAGCCATCCAGAATCAAACCACCATCCGTTGCCCTCAAAAATACTACAGTTATAGTTCCCACCATACCATCAATTTAGAAAACCATTACAGTGGTCCCTGGAACTGTCCCACAGGAACCTTGAGCCAGTAATGGTGCCTGACTCTGATATTACTTCAGGTAAAATATGTATATTTTGTTTGGGAGGAGTTCCCTCTCATCCTGACCAAAGCACATACACATCCTTCTCTCTACACCACATTGAAGGTGTGCAGTGTTCTTCCTGTTGTCTACATTGCATTTTCCAGAGATCTCAGTCCATGTTTGGCTGACTGCATTGCTTTGGGGCTAAGGTGATGCAGAACGTTTCATGTCTCAGAGGTGTCAGTCCATGGGCAGCCAGCTCCATTGCCTTGGGCAGAGGTGGAGCAGAACATTGGGGCACAAGGACATTTTGAAGGACAGCTGCTTACCTCATGGCAACCACAAAGCAGAGAGTAAGAAGGAGCAAATGGCAAAATGTTATCTCCAAGGGCATGCTACTAGTGGCCTCCATCTTCCAGCCATGCCCCACCTTTCCACAGTTATAACCCAGTACAGTGGTCCTTTCTAATTATTAATCCACCCAAAGGATTTATTGATTGATTAGGTCACCATGTTCATAATCACATCATTCACCTCTGAACATTCCTCCATTAACTCAAATGAGCTTTTCAGGCACACCTAATCTCCAAACCACCACATGCCATGCCATAAAAAAGGTTATGTTCATCTCATTGTGAATAATACACTCAGTGCATCTTAAAGAGTCCTCCTAATCTTAACAGTTTTGGCAACTGGTTGCAGTCAGCCAGGGTCAGCTTGCTGCTATGCAGAAATGGCACCTAGGAGATGCCTTGATCTTCAGAACTGGTCTTCTGGAAGGAGAGATGCCAAGTCATTGTCTAAAACTTTCAGAACTTTTAGGAACCCCTTCTCGAGAGTTGATCACTGAAGTGCTGAGTTTTAATTCTGAAGGAAACTTGGCAAATATGACCAGCCCAGCTGTGTTACACTCAGAGTTCCAAGCTGCCAGTTTTGGGTACTTGGAAGGGCACGGCACAGCCTCCAGAAATTGCTCAGTCTCATAGGTATGCATGTGCACTCCTGTGCCATACAGCCCGAATGGGAGCAGCCCTTCTAGGCACAGCTTTTGCACTTGGTTGGTTGGTGTCAGAGGTGGTGATGTGGAAGGTGAGACTCCCTTTAGCCAGAGCATTGTTGTCCGGAAAAAAGGAGAGGCTTGGCCCCATCGATGCCAGTTTTAACAATTCAACATGGTTACTCTACAGGTGTGGTTGTGTTAGGGACCAAATATTCACAATTGCTGAAGGAGATAGAAGGGGCTGTGGCGAGGGCCAGGGGAATTCTGTCCTCCAAAGCCAGAGCTGTCTGCCCCTTAATCACCACACAAGCCCAATTAGACCATCTCCCTGAAGACTGGACCTCTCCACCTGATCAGAGCACGCCACACTCAGCTTCTTCAGCTCTGTCTAAACTCAGACATTTTCTGGAAAAGGAAGTCATATTGAGAAACTTGTTATCTTTCCTACATACATAATACATTTAAAATTGTGGCATGGACAGGAAAGTCAATTGTCTCATCAATGTATCGGACAGGACAACACAGACAAAAAGCACTAAAGTACTTGCACTGTTTATTTTTGTGTAATTTTAAAGCATGGGATAGACCGAGGAGTAGGATAGCTGGGTCAAATGGTGGTTCCATTCCAAGTTTTCTAAGGAATCTTCATACTGCTTTCCAGATTAGTTGCATGATTTCATTGACTATTTCCTCCTCTCTGCTTCCTTTATCTGAATAGCTTTTTGATTGTACATTCTCATACACTCTCCAAAACTAACCTTCAGATTTCTCTTTTTAAAAATTTTCTATAATTTTGTTTTCTTGGGGGTTTGTTTTGTTCTGCTTTTTAGGGCTTTATTTGGTTGAATTCTTTATTGCTACTGTTAAATTTTTAATTTTCAAAAGCCAATTTTTGTTCTTTCTAAAGGATTCTGTAAAATAGCATCATTCTCTTGCTACACAGATGAAACTTTTTTTTCTTGCCTCTCTCAGGATATTGATGTCAGCTTATTTTCCATGTGCAGTTTCTTTCCTTCAGTCTCTTTCTTCCTCTCAGATTTTTATTTATTTCAGTTTAATGTATCCTTCCTGTCGTATCTTCTCACCTTGATCGTCTGCTCATATATGTGGGGAAACTTTATGCCCATGGTGGACTTCTTTGAAAACTAGCAGTTCTCAAACTTTACTATGTACTTTGGGCTTATTAAACATGGATCTCAAGGCCCTACCTCCAGTGTTTATGATTTAGTAAGTCTGGAGCAAGGTGTAAGAATTTATATTTTTAGCATGTTCCCTGGTGACACAGATACTGCAGTTAGGAGATCACTCTTTGAGAGGGACTGTTCTAACTGGCTATTTTCTTGAAGACCTCTGGGTATCAGTATTTTCAGGTATTTTCCTTTTGGACTGGCCACATTCCTCAAAAAAGGAACTCCCAAATCTCATTCTTTGGGCATAAGCCTGACTGCCAGTACTTTGGTGGCTAAAGAAGGCTTGGAGGGGAAGGTCTGATCATAAGTATTTAACTGTGGACTCAGTCTCCTGTTGTATTAAGATATCCTTGCTACCACTGCTTCTGGAGGTGTGGCCAGTGGGCAGTCCTTCGGCTGGCAGTGTGAGGTAGAGATCTGGATTCCTAATGCTCCCCTACCAGAATCTCAGGTGATCCTTTTGAAGCCGCCAATCACTGGGACCATCTTAATAAGGATGGGGCTATTCTGAAAGGTAACAATTTCTCACTTCCCACTCTGCCAATTTAGGATTCTGTTTTCTTGGTTCTGCAAAGTCAGGGGACCTTCTTCCAGCTTCCAGAATTTTCTTGTCCTGTTCTTATTTTCTTTGTTCTTGTGGGTTCATATTCTATTTAAGCTCCCGTTTTAATAGGATTTCAAGAGGAAGAGGAGATAAATGAAAATGTCCAGTCTCTCGTCTGTTACCCATAAGTCTCTACCAGCACTATAAAAAGATTTGGTTTAGTATTAATTGCAGATAATTCTGAGCCACTTGTATTTGTAAAGACAGATGTGGCTTCATTGTGACTATTTCAGGCTTATGGGCCATTTTTTCTTTCTGTTCTAAAGAAAGGCTCCTATTTCAAAATAAAGTTGCTTTTGAAAAAAAAAATCTTATCTCTAATAATGACCTCCCAGAATAAAATATGGAGACTTTCACTTTGCTGGCATCTCTGATGTATATTAATTAGAAAATGCCCTTAAGAAACAGTAAGCTCTAAATCAGATTCATTTCGATATTCAATGCAACATATTCAAGATGTCAGAATTTTTACAATGCTTCTAATGAAGTGTTCAGCATAATGAATTGTACAATTATAACAAAATAGAGTTCTAATGAGCAATTATCATTCTAAGCAAGAACATTCCAGGGTTTTTTTTTTTAATTCTCCTTCTCTCAAACTGGAGGCTAACAAGTAGTTGTGAAAAAAAATTAATGAGGAATATGTATAAGTAGCACAGCACTCAATTAAAATGACTCTTACAAACCCAGTTTTCCCCTGAGTTTGTAAGTGGCAATATCATTTGAGATTCAGATTGTCAGGTACGGTCTCAGCAATTTACCTGATGCATATGAGCTTTTGCATATAAGAGATGGAGTTTTATGGACTTTGGTGTTATGAACTGAAGACTCATTAATGACAACTTTGAATTTGTGATATGAGGTGACAAGAGGAGGGTAAAGGGGCTAGATGAACCATTGCACTAGTTAAAATAAAAGCTACCCTCAACTGAAGGCATCTTGCCTAGGCCAGGAAGCAATGAGCTGGATAATTCACTATGTATTATTTTTGCATTCTCACGATGACGTGCAAAGTATACATTTTCCAGATGAAGCAAGCTGAAGCTTAGAGATGCTAAGTAAAGTGACCATGGTCACAGTCAAGAAGAATCAGACAAACTCCAGCTGGCCCTCCAGGAGGAAGCCCCTCTCTGTGTCTGACTCTTCCTCACTTCCCCACCAATCCACTCTGTGACCTGCAGCAAGCTGTATGCTTACTGCCTTTTTTCTGGAAACTGCTTGGTGCAACTCCAGGGGCACTGATTATATGTGTTAGATCCTACAGTTCTATAATGTGAGGGCTCTGTTTTGACCATCTGCTTCCCTCACTGCGGTGGTAAGAAAATTACCATTTTAATCTGTTACAGTATTTTTGCTGCTAGTAATAAAAAACTCCAAAGTGTCATCTCAGACAAAAGTCCTGGGATAGAACAGGTAATGTCATCAGAGCCATCGCTGCTTTTATCTCCCACCCTTTGCATTGCTTCAGCTGGGTTCCCCCAGGGTTGAGGGTGGCACCTCCTGTTTCAGGCACCATATCCTAACACAAAGACACCCAGTGGAAGAAGTGGGTGATGGTTTGGATGTTTTGCCCCAAAGGCCAATATGCTAAAAGCTTGGTCACCAGCCTGTAGCACTGTTGGGAGGTGGCAGAAACTTTAGGAGGTGGGTTAAATTATGGGGAAATGCCCTCAAAGAGGATATTGGGATCTGGCCCCTTCCTCTCTCTCTCTCTCTCTCTCTCTCTTTGCTTTCTGACTGCCACGAAATCAACAGACCTCTTTCATCACACATAACTGCCATGATATGCTGTGGGCCAAAGTAAACCCTTCACCCTAAAGTTGTTTATCTCAGGTATTTTGTCACAGCAGCAGAAGGCTGACTCATACAAAGGGGAACAAATGTTGGCATTATGGCTCTTCAAAATCAAACTAACATTTTGATTTTGAAGAATGTTGCTGTTCATGCTTCATTGCCCCAAACTGGGTCACCCTTAGACCCATCCCTGACCAGGACTCAGGTTTGTATTATTATGAAGCCAGCATTAGACAGGCAGATAGGCAAGGGTCAGATCCAGAGAATGGAGGAACTGAAATGTTAATGCCTTCAGAGCCCTTCCTCCACCTTTATCAAGATAACCTGCCCTTGCTCTAACCTGTTGCTAAGGTAACCTGTCTCAGGGATTGTCCTTCCCTACAGGGAGTTGTTAATTATGTCCCCTTCCTGCCCAGATAACTCCAACTTGGCCCCCCTAGCCCATCTGCTTCTCATCTTTTGGCCATCCCACCGAGCATCTCCTGGGCCAAGTCATGTTGGCAGGAAGGAGAGAGATAAGGGGAAGAGGGCAGGAGAACAAAGGAAGCCTAGGACATATTTTTAAAAGGGCAGAATGCCTCACTTCTTGGGATACCAGGATACCAGCTATAACCCTCTTCTCCCTCCCAGGAGAAGTCTATGTTATCCCCTTTTAAATAAACCCTGCTTTATATGCTTGCCTCTCGGCGTGCTTCTCTAATTTTATACCTCAACATGTAAAGGAAGCAGGATTCGTCACCGGGAACCAGCATTTTCCATTGCAACAGACTAATTTGGTTTTGCTCCTTACTCAAGTTAGAAAAAAAAAAAAACAGACATCTGGACAGAATTGGGGCTCTGACAGCAAGAAGATAGGAAAGAGCTGGCTGTTGGGTAGAAAACCAATAATGAATTTACCCAAGCAAAGTGTGCTAATCTTTCCTGAAGAAATACTATATCAAATCAGGATCTTTATGTTGCCATATTTTCTACTGTTTTCCAAACTGGGGATGTGGGTATGAAAAGTGTTGGTTTGGGACCTTAGTTGAGTAGGTATTACTTCTATATTAAACTTAACTAAATGTCTGCGTATTTAGACAAGTAGTGTATCAAGAAGCACATTTAACTATCATTACCAGAAGCCAGAGATAGGAACGAGAGTGCACACACACACACACACACACACACACACACACACACTTAACTTTTGGTTATAGTTTAAGACATAGGTGTCACTGGCTGATCAGAAACAGCTGAAAACTGGCCCCCAATGGTGCTGACGGCAGCATTCACAGGAGTTTAGGATAAATCCCTGCAATCTAATTTCAGTATTTCAAGTGACACTGTGGAGTTGGCCTGCTGCTCTGGTTCTCCCAATGGCATTGGGACAAAGTTCTCTGTAAGGTTGACAGATGATGCAACCTGCAACCCTTCTTACATACCCCTTGCACTTTCAGAGTGAGGTTTTCTGAGTTTAGTATAGTAGGTCATATAGGGATATTTCATTCATCTTTGCTACTCTTAAAGAAATGAAGGATTAATGAACTCCAATGCATGCGGATGTTTTGAGTCCTTAGAAAATACAAGCTGTCATTCTAAAACAGCAACCTCCTTAATGAAGATCCATTATGCTTCCCAACCTCACCAGTAATAAATAAATACATGGAAAAGAAAACATCTCATTTTCAAACCCAAATCTGCTGGTGAAACTACCTCTTCAAAAGCTGCTGTCCCATTGCCCACAGAACAAAATACAAACTTGTTAACAAAACATCAAAGACCCCTTGCTGTTCCTCTATTTATATCCTCCAGTGTTACCAGATTTTTCACTGTTTCTGGCTGGTAGGACCTTCCACACTTCTGTGCCTTTATCTAAATTCACTGTTTTTTGCACTATTAAAATACCCATTCATCATTTAAGACCTGAATGAAATTCAGTTCCTTTAGCAGCTTTTCTTATCAGCAATCCCTTTTGCTTGACAAAAAGTAATCAATTCCATCTTTGTGGACTCCTATCTTCGTTTCCACCTCGTTTCCACCTCTGTGTAAGGCTTTCGGCCACTGACCCCTCTAATAAAGGCACTTTTGTATCTGCCAACTTTTCACTAAATTAAGAATTTCCTAGGATAGAAATGGCTATATCTTCATGAACCTCATTTCTTCTTTCTAAACAAACAGACCTCATTTCCCAGCCTTCCTTGAAGGGAGCTGCAGGATATGGATTTGGGTTCTGACTTGTGGAATAGTGGAGAAGTTATATAAGTACTTTCTAGAACTGGGATTTAAAAATATCTTGTATGAACTTCCAGTTCTTTCTTCACCTTGAGCATAGAGACTGACCTCACAAGATGAAAGGGGCACGGATTCCTGAGTAATTACTTGTAGGAGAGTTACCCATGAGAGCTGCAACCTACACTGGAAATTAATAAACCATTACTACATTAAGCCACTGAGATTCTGGGATTACTTGTTATTGCAGCACAACCTGGCTTACCCTATCATAAGGTAGAGGAGATCATGCATTATTCATTTTACATTCCCTCGGTGCTAGCAATTATAGAAGGCATTCATTAATACTTACAAAATCAAGATGAAGAACAAATTAAATAGCTGTCATAAAAATCATATATTTTCTTCTAAGGACTGCAATTCCTTTACAATCAACACTTCTATTTTCTGCAAACAGAAGATAAATTATTTACTAAGCATGCATTTTTGATATTTGTTGACAGTCTCTAGTCTTTCCTTGATTATGGTGAATGTTAAAAGCAACAGGAGTGGGGTCGAAAAGAGTTGCTAAAAGGAACAAGTCATTTTCTCCATGCTGTCTCACTCTCCTCCTTTAGGAGGGAGCTTAAGTGCCTCTTTATCCAAGGTCTTCACTGCCCACCCACGTTTTCTCCAATTTGGTTCCTTATCTTAAAGTTTACTTTATAGAACCGAACCCAGATTGTAATTATTTGCATGGTTTGTTTGAATTTCAGGTTAGATTGCAAGTCCTGTAAGGAAAGGGATCACATTAATATTGTTCAAGGTTGTTTCCAGGCACCTAGCACATGCCTGGCTCCCACTCTTGCTGACAAGTTAAGGTAAAGAGGGACACAGAAGCAGCACAGGGTTTTAAAAAAGCAGTATGGGGGAGGGATACCTCAGTCCAAGAGCCCCAATGTCACAACTATACAGCATAAAATAATCAATGCTACTCCTCAGAAAAACTTGTTAATATTAAAATAATGGTTCAACAAATATACTGAAGAAAAGAGGAACATGACCAATAGGTCTAGATAGCATGATTAAAACAAGAGGACTTCACATTTATAGGGACACATCTTTTTTTTTTTTTTTTTTTTTTGAGAGAGAGAGAGAGAGAGAGAGGGAGAATTTTTAATATTTATTTTTTAGTTCTCGGCGGACACAACATCTTTGTTGGTATGTGGTGCTGAGGATCGAACCCGGGCCGCACGCATGCCAGGCGAGCGCGCTACCGCTTGAGCCACATCCCCAGCCCCGACACATCTTAATTAACTGAAAAAAAATCATCCAACCTTAGGGAATTCCCTAAAGAGTTCAAATAAATGAGTATTACTAAACATTTATCATGAATTCATTGGTTCGTTTATCAAAGAATATTTACTATGTGTCTAGGACGTAAAGAATACTTTTCTAGAAATCGTTGGGAATTCTAAGAGGTAGATGAATGCTCCTTCACCTCAATCACTTACAATTGAAAATACAAAGAATAGTGACTCTGTCTACTATTATTCCTGGGATCAAGTGCTGTGGGCTCTTTCTCTTTTCATTCTGAGTCCACTTGACAGAAGTATACAACAAGTGATCTGTTCAAAATGCAATCCCTATTCTTCAATCCCTACTCTTACCCACTTACATCTCCTTTTATAATCATTTGTAAATATAATGCATTCCACATAGTAAATATTCAGGAGATGTTTGCTATGTAGTCACACCCACAGAGTTTATTTTCTGGATTATCCCTGATGAAGAGCATCTTTCTTCCCTATTTTGTCCCCGACCAAAATGTCTCCTTGTAGAAGCTTCTGGAGATTGGGGGCTATAAATCAGTAGTGCCTCCCAGGACTCCCATAGTCACTAGGATATTCTAGAGCTATTTCTAGTCTGTCTGCCAGATTTGTCAAAATCACTGCTTGACCTCCTCACCCTCCATCCTGGACCTAGAGTGAGGTGGCTTCTGAGAGACTAGGATCTTGGACTTGAGAAATGCCTATCTCAAGTGTAAAGCAAACAGAATACTTCTGTTGACTTTTTTCTAAACTTAAGTTATTCAGATGTGTTCCTTACGAGGCACCTCAGTGATATAGAATGAGCCCAAATTGTAAGTCCAAAAACTTTGATTTCATGTTCTGAGTCTGCTCCTAACTACCTATATATATCCAAGTGTTTTAACCTCTCTGGGTTGAATCAGCAAGTCGTCAATATATCTTTCAACATTAAGGCACTCATGAGTGAGTTTTTTTTTTTTTATTATTCCAACAATATGAGAACTACTGACCAATAGATTATACTATCTATTCTCTGGGGAAAAAAAACAATTTGCTGATGTGGCGGTATCTGGGAATTCCGCTTACTTAATTGTCATCAAAACAAGAGAGAGCCTAGCCAGTGGCTGCCAACCACAGGGTCCATGAAAATATTCAATATGGAAAGGTGTTTCTCTTATGTTTCTCAATCAATACTGGATTAGGTTTATGAAGGCTCTTCTACCAATAAGATATTTATATCAGTAAGTCTTATGGTATTATTTATGTTAAACAAAAGAGCAATGGTGAACAGAAGCAGGTTTGAATGGCTTATTTGTATGTGTGATGATCCTAAGCTGTATAATACAGGTCTTTGTTAGGTGAGCGCTGAAATCCTACATCCCTGGTCTGTGATTGGACTCTCTAGTCATTCAAATGGCTGTTCAGAAATTCTCTCCACTTCACCATGGAGATGGGCATCTGAAGGAGACTTTCCCCCCTGCTGCTTGAATATGAAATAACAGCACTTAAAAATCCATCATTAAATAACCATTTAGCTATCAAGGTCATGAAACAGAATGAGAAGAAGCCCTCAATCAATCACCAAAAGATGGGCTTTTATAGTTACAGTCATTGTCACTGTTGCAGCTACTTCTGCCAACAGGACAGAGGAAGCCACTAGCTAGTTTCTTTTCCCCAAACACCGGTTTGCTTCTGTGGGTTCTGGATTGAGAACTGAAGAGTCTGACTGAGTCAAAGAGGCTGCTTTGGGATACCGAGTTCTGGTGAAGGCTGACTGGTGACTGGGGATGGTCTCTGCTCTGGCTCCCTGGGGAGGGCTTCTCTGTCTCCATTTCTGTAGGGGAGTTGGTCTAGACTACATTCAGCCCCAGAGCCTGCCTTGCCAGTTCTTTTCCTTCTGTGAGCCACAGTCCAGAAGCTGCTCATGTGGCTGGCCCAACCCAAGGAGAAATCACTGTTCTTCCACCAACACCCACCAGGCCAAAGGACCAGACATCAATTACTTGACTGAGTGGGGACAAAATAATTGAACTGGAATGTGTCATTGGCGCAATTTCTCTAGCTTCAGGTTGGCATTTATCTAACCCTGCAGCAGCAAGCAATTTTCCCATGAACAGTTGTTAATTAGAATGGGTTTGTTTCCTTTAATGGATTGATAATGCATCTTATCACATTTTTAAATTTTTTTTTTTTAAATTAGTTTCCTCGGGAGAGAAATGGCACAAGTTGAAAGAAAGAGTGGTAGAGGTCAGGCATTGGATTTTTCTTGGGCAGGATTTTTCTAATAGCATTTTTCTAATGCTGTTAATCTATAAAACCCGCAGCTATTTCACAGCGGTGTTTCCAGGGAGCTTGCCATCTGCCCAGGTCTCAGGCACAGAGAATTACTCAGCAATGCTTTTAGAAGGCAGAATCAGGAACTGTGCTCTGTTTTTATATTTTCTACCTGCTGTGCAATGCCTCATGTAGTCCCTTTCTCGTCTTCCAAAGTAAGTGAGAGATGGTTCAGTGGGTCCCCAGCTTTCCTGAGGAGACCATTCATACCCCAAAGCAAGGGCAACAGGAAGAGAGTCAGCCATGTCAACTCTGGCCTCTTCTTCTACCTCACAAGGAGTAGGGGGGTTAAAAAAAGTGCAAGAGTTGCCCCATTTCCTCCTCTATTCCTCTCCCTATGGGAAATGGTATTTTAATGAGCTTAACATGTTCCTAGAACTACTCTAAAGGCTTAATATAGATCAACTCCTTTTATTCTTACAGTGACCCCGTAGAATAGGTCCTATCGTTGCCCATTTTAAAGATGGGGTGATTGAGACACAGAGAATTTAAGTAAGATGTCCAAATTCATAGCTAGCAAATGGCAGAGCCAGGCTCAGACTCAAGCTCTCCAACTCAGTGCCCATACTCTTCACTACTTCCCAAAATGCCTACTAGTGAATAGGGACTAAATAAATTCCAGATGTGTATTGGTTCTAGGACCATCTGAGTTATAAAGTTCTGAGGGTGAAAAAGAATTTCCAGGACTTCTATTGATATCAAAACCTTCCAAGGTTCAAGTCCCTTATATAAAATTACATATTATTTGCATATACCATAGGCACATTTCCATATATTTTAAGTCATCTCTTTGTTATTTATAATATCTAATATATATATATATATATATATATATATATATATATATATATATATAAATAAAACAGACGCAGCTTTTTTCTTTCATAATATTTTCCATCCATGGTTGGTTGACTCCAGGACTCCAGATGCAGAATCAAGGATAGGGAGGGTGAACTATGTATAGTCTTGAGCATCCAGATCCATGGCTCTTAGGAACTGCTTTAATTTGTACCTGGCATTAGTCAGCTTTCTATTACCATAACAAAATACCAGAGACAATCAACTTATGAAGAGGAAAGGTTTATTTGGCTCACAGTTTGGGAGGTTTCAGTCCATAGTTGGGCAGACCTATTGTTCTGGGGCCTATGGCAAGGCAGCATATATGGCTGAGAGTGTATAACAGAGCAAAGCCATTCATCTCATTATTGGGAGAAAAAATAGAGAGAGAAGAAGAGACCAGCATCCCATAAGCCCCTTGGAAGGCACATCACCCATGGCCTGAAACCTCCCACTAGGCCCCTCCTCTTAAAGGTTCCACTACCTCTCTATGGTATCACAGCCTGAGAATCAAGCCTTTAACACATGGACCTTTGGGGACATTCTAGACCCCAATTACAGCATGTTGGTTTAGCCCTTGCTATCCCCTCCCTACCCTCTTCCCAGGCCTCCTTCTACCCGATCTTTATGTTGTAACCTGTATCTTCCATCAACTCCAGGTAGAACTTACTCCACATCCCTGGCCCCTGGGTAAATAACTCTACTTGGCTCTGTAAGCCCCTCCTCTGGGTTCTTCTCATCAAATTCTTGTGGGGTGGCTTTGCCTGAGTCCAGCACAGATGGTTAACTCGTTTGATCACACAGGGACATTCTCAGGGAGTCACAAAATGAAACACAGACACAAACACAAGCCAGCTCTGGGATGGCTCCTCCAGCTCTCAGCCTCAAGCTCCCCAGGGAGGAAGGGAGGATCTACTGGAGAGCTAGCCAGAGAGCCAGCACACTCGGGAGTGGGTTTTCACTGGGAACTCTAAATTCTGGGGAAAATCCCGTCCCATGAAGGTCGGGGTGGCGGGGCAGTGTTGCAAGGTCAGGTGAGGTGATTGGGTCCCTGGGGTAGTGGAGAGACACACCTCTACAGGGACACTTCTCAAACTCAAGCAGGGCGGGGCAGTCCAGCAGGATCTCTGCTCCTGGACGCCTCAAACACCCAGCCTGGGAGTAACTCAGTCACAGGGGAGGTTGGTCTCCCACAGGGTGGAGGCCATCCTGATGTCTTCCTCTCTCCTGGCAGGAAGATGGCTATTGTCTCTCTCAACTCTGTTCAAGATTTTTCAAACATCTTAACCCACGCAGTCTTTTTCCTTGATTACTTACTGTTTGCCCCTACAGATAAACAAAAGAAATGCAAATGCTGACGTTCAGCCCCATGGTGTCTCCTGAAGATTGTGTCAGGGACCCTGCGATGGTCTCTGTAGCTTCTGACTCGCTGGTCCCACTACCTCTCCCATCTGTGAAGTGGGTGCCCCATGGTTTTCTATAAAGGAAAAAAAAAAAGCTGGGGCACATCCAGAGACCAGGAGAGGCATGTCAAAGTGAGAAATTAGGGCATCTTTTCAAGTATCTTACATTATTGTCACCGGTAGAGAACAACTGGTTACTTGTCCAAGAATCATAGGCAGGAACTTGAGTTTCTAGAGCATGACACAGGAAACTGTTTAATACAGATAAATAGGGGCAAATGTGAGACTAAATGAGAAAGTGTTTAAAGAAATATATGTGTAACCGGCAACCTAATCTTACCATACCTAAAACCAAACTTGGTGTTCCCAGTTCAGCCCCTGAAATTTTTCTATTTATCTCTAACTCCCTTTCTGCCTCCCTGGTCTATGCCACTTTCACCTACACTGTCCTGCTGACCACCTACCTGGTGTCCCTATTCCACCTTTCTCCTCTGCACAACATTGTCTACACAGCAACAAGAGCAAACTTTAAAGAATAGATTGGATTCCATGACTAGCCGCCCTCTGACACCTTAGTGTACACAAAATAAAACCAAGCTCCATTATATAGCTTCCAGGTGCCGGAATCTGCTAAGAGCACTGAACTTCTCATCTGCTAGATGATCTGTCCAAAGTCTCTTGGTCTCCAACTACATTAACACCAGACTTTGCCTTTTAGTTGTTGCTATCTCCAGGCCCCTACACTTGTGTTCCCTCTGCCTGGGAGACTTTTCCCAGATATACATATGATTGGCAGCTTTTCATTATTCAGACCTCAGATGGTTTCTTAAAAAACTGTAACATTCTATAGATGAGAACAACACATTTCCCACCACTGTTGGATCCTGAAGTGTTTCCTACAATGAGTAGTTCTGAGTTAGATTGTAACCTAACTAGTGAATGCAGCTCTATGTTCCATTCCAAACTACACCCTTCAAGGGTCGGGGGTGAGTGGTAGAGTGTGTGCTCAGCATCTACAAGGCCCTGGGTTCATTCCTAGCACCAAAAACAAATGACAAGCAAACCAAAATACCTGCACCTGCTCCATCAATTTTTATTCTGTTGCTGTGATTTTCTTTTATTGTTGTTTGTTTTTGTTTTGTATTTTGCACTTGTAGCCAACCGGAGGGATCTTGCTCCAGGATGGGAGCTTCCCTGACACCAAGACACTGGGCTGACTGCCCACAGCTCAGTCTTCAGCACACAGAATAGTGCCAGGCCACAGCTCTTATTTGTCACATGAAGGGTGTGCGTGGCAGCAGATGCAGAAAGAACCCCAGGAGAGAGAAAGTTAGGATTATTTCCTGACTCTCCATTAACTAGCTGGGTCAACTTGGAAATGCTACCTCAGTGTTTTTCCTTTACCTAGGTTGGATGATAACGGGGATCCTTCCAAGTCTAAGTTTTATAACTAGTAGGAGGAAAAGAGTTAATGATTAGAATACATGAATGCTGGGTCTTCATTCATAAATAGATTAGAGCAACTATTAGGCCCCCAAATAATTTATGAATTAAAGAAACATTGGCTTACATTCTTATACTTTTAAAAGGTCACATGATTTTTATCCTGATTCTTTATAATTTGTTCTCTAAGGCACAGGGGGTACTACTCAATCACTCATGCAGTTTCTGGATTAGAATGCCTCATTTCTCCCCAATGCTGGATGGTGGTGTTTATTCAGGGCAGTGAGTCCTGAGTTTTCTGTGACTCTGCAGAGAGCACAGCACAAAGGACTCCCTCACCATCTGCATCTCTCACTCCAGCGGTGGCAGCTGAGGTCCAGGAGATGTTATGTGACTAGAGCCCTGTCACATGCTGTGCTAGGGCAGAGGTGGCATCCAGGACTCTGAATCCCAGGGACTCTTCTTTCCTCTCTATAGCACTAGTGTGAACCTCATCACTGAGAGAGCCACCTGGGATCATGTCTTCTCTGCTGGGGCCCAAACAATGCTCTGATTCTTTCAGCTGACAGATGCTTGAATGTCCACTCTCCCAGATACTGTCCTCTCTCACAAGGTTTTCCTTTGTGCAGCAAAATCATCAAAGGGCCAACTTCAATAGCCCATGTGTCTGTAATAAGATATTGCTTTGGTTTCCCCTTCTAATTCATAGACCCAGTAAAACCAGGAACTGATCCACAAACTCAAACCATTTGAAGACATAAGAGTCAGTTTAGATTCTTTTAAAATCTGTGAATGAATACATTGGACGTAGGACATCAGAACTAGATCGTTTCAAAGAACTGATACACTATAATCTTAGAAAAGCTGCAACCCAGAGAGAAAACCCTGAGATGTGTATGAAAGAAAAGATAAATGTTGGTATTTTTTTTCTTTTAAAGTTGAAAGTTGGCCAAAGAATTTTCCAGCTAATTGCTTCTTTTCTAGTTTCAGGATTAGACTATATTTGATTTGATTATATAAGGAAAAGAGAGGAGAGACTTTGGCCTGAGTAAAAGTCACATGGCTATTCTTATCTAAAAGTGTACATAGAGGTATTTTTTTCATCCCTTAAAATAAGGCCAATTCATACACACAAACATAAAACATGCCAGTGAAGCAAAATACCCCTTTTCCCAGGCCCTTTGCCTAAGGATGCAAACTTGACAGGCTGGCTTTCAGTAGCCCACACATGGAAAAAATACAGGTTTCCCAGGAACTGAAGGGCTGCTCTGTCTTGGCTCAATGAACTCAGCAGTTCAGTTGCCATACACAGCTCCCAGGTTGTAATTCAGTCATAATTTGGCTTTTAGCTTGGCCTATACAACAGTTAAGGATCCAGCAGGGTTTGCAAGGATCTAAGGGATGACAGACAGAAGTTTAAGTTCTGGTTTGCTATATACATGCAATGAGCCCTGATGACTGCCCAGAAACACCTTCACTGTGCCTGGTTCTGAGTTTTACCTCATGTGGTCCCTTGGGGACATCTGGGTCTAATGAGATTGCAAGTTATTTGCCCTGGGCCCTCTGATGGGCCAAATAGGGTAATGTATGTTGGATCCAGAGACCTAGATTCCTAATACCATATCAGGACCTGTAGCCAGGAACATAATCTGTAATGGTGCAGTTCCAGAGTACTAATTACTATATTTATCACTTGGATTACTTATGAGAAGTCCTACTCTACTGGCTTACATGAATGGATGTGTATGTGAATTGTGTTACCAGTCCTCTCTTAACAATCTCCCTCAGATGGATAACAGCTATGGCAGACAGAATACTGTCCCACCCCACCACCACAGATGTCCACATCTTCATCTCTGAAACCTGTGACTGCTCTGCACCACCTGGCAAAGGACCAAAGGGATTTGGAAAAGGTAATTAAATAAAGAGATCTTGAAACACAATGGCGATGCTGGATTCCACAGGTGGCTCAGTGGAATTATAGAGGTTGGGTATCCAGCAGCTTCCATCACCAAATCAAATACCTGAGACAATTGACTAGTAAAGAGAAAATGTTTATTTAGATTCACAGTTTTTAGGGGTGATCAGTTGACCTCGTTGCTTTTGGCCTGTAGCAAGGCAGAATTCCATGGCAGAAGCACGTGATGGAGCAAAATCATTCATCTCATGGTCAGAAAGCAAAAGAGAGAGGGAAAAGCTTGGGGTCCTGCATTCCCCTTCAACAGAACACACCCAGTGACCTAAAGACCTCCCTCTGGGCCCCATCTCTTAATGGGGCCACCACCTCCCATTCCTGGCTTAGCATGAATAGATGGGTATGTGAATCCTGACTAGGTCCCTGGTTAACGAATTCATCTCCCTTGGATGGATAACAGCTGTGGTAGACAGAAAAAATGCCCACCAACAACACCACCGGAGATGTCCACATCTTAATTCCTAGAACCAAGGGACAAAGGAATTAAGGGACCAAGCCTTCAATACAGAGGCCTTTGAAGAATACTTAGGATTAAATTATAACAAGTTGTTTTAAGAAGAAGGCAGATGAAAGGGTTAGAGAAGAGGAGGCGTGACTAAGAAAGCAGGGGTTTTAGTGAGAGAGGTTTGAAGGTTCTTTGCTACTGACCATGGAGACAAAAGAAGGGGCATGAGCCAAGGAAGATAGGCATGCCCCTGAAAGCTAAAACAGGTGAAAAAAGGAAATCTGCCTGAAAGCCTACAGAGGAACACCTTGCCAATACCTTGATCTTACCTAAATTAGACTATGTCAGACTTCTGACCTGTAGAATTGGAAGAGAATAAATGTGTGTTGTTGTGACAATCTATTACTGAAGCAATAGGAAGCAACCATTATCAATCACATTTTTAAATCAAAGTACAAATGATGTTTTGACCATGGATTTAGTAACCAAAAGAGAAAATGAACTCACAGGATGTTTAATGACATGAGTCAAGAGGATTAAGGGAAAAAAATGAAGAACTCAGAAACAGAGGGCTAGGAGAATATAAGAGATTTCATAATTCCTCTACAACTTGTTGTTGGGTAAAAACTAGGCAACGGTGATTGATTCTGAAAAGAACTTCAAGGTTGTAACTGTCATCAGTATTCAATTTAGCCCAAACTTTATTTTTATCAACATTAATATCTGAAACACTATATTGGGACCTAAGTAATAATCTTCAGATCTTAAAAAGAAAATATTTTCTATTTATTAATGATTCTTTCTTTTATATTTATTCCACCAGGAAAAGGAATTAAATACACTCATATTTATGAACATTCTGAAATGACAATAGTGTATTAGTCAGCGGTTCATCACAGTGACAAAAATACCTGACAAGAACAACTTAGAAAGGAAGAGTTTATTTTGACTCACAGTTTCAAAGGTTCAGTCATGGTTTGCTGACTTCATTGCTCACGACCTGAGGTGGTGCAGAACATCATGGCAGAAGGGTGTGCAGAGAAAAGCAGTTCAGAACAGGGCACCTAGTAAGTAGAAGAGAGCATGAGGAGCCAGGGACATGATCCACGATCCTCAAGGGCATGCCTCCCAGTGACCTGCTTCCTCCAGCCACATCCACTTGCCTACAGTTACCACCCAGTAATCCATTCACATTATTAACCTAACAAATGGATTAATCCACTGATTAGTTTACAGTCTCATAATCTAATAATTTCACCTCTAAATATTCCTGCATTGTCTCACACATCAGCTTCCAAGAGAATACCTCATATCCAAACCATAACAAATAGTTAAAACAGGAAGAATTTGAGAGTTAGCATTCTTTTGGACCAAAAACTTCAGTTAATTAAAATATCCTTTTCCAAGTTTCTGCTTTAATTGGTTTTATTTGGACCTGTGCTGGAACACAGGGATCTTTCTGCACCAGAGTCTTACAGCTCGGTGCGAATGTCCTCACCCTAGAGAGGCTCCAGGACTTCCCCAGTCACTCTCTAGCCTGTGGTCCTGTTTGATTTTCTTCATAGATAATCTAAGTTTATCTTATTTATTTGCTTCTCATACCCTTGCGTATTTCTCCCACTAGAATGTCAGCCCCATAAGACAGGAACTTTATCTAATTCACTGCTACACCTATAGCACCTCAAAGAGTGCCTGGCTCATAGTAGGTGCTTAATAAATAGTCATCAAATTGTAAAATATTAGAAATTACTCAGAGGTTTTTTTTAGTGAGGGGACAGGATCCCAACCTTTGTTGGTTTCTTCCAATGAGCCAGGACTATATGGAACTTCTTATAAGCCTCACAGTGAGCACACTAGGAGGAAGCTATTATTATTCCCACTGCATACACCAAGTGAACAGAGAGCAAATCTTCTCAGGTAGCTAATAAAACACAACTAGAGATTCGAATGCAGACATGACCTAATGCACGATCCTCATTATTAGGGAATCACTGTATAGGCACCTTTAACTGATCTGAATTTAATAGAGGCTCCGAAAAACCTTAAACTTACATACCATGGGTACCATGAAACTTGGCCATCCCACTAAAGAGCATATGCTCTAGAGTGAATAAAAGAGAGAGGCATGAATTCATTGATCTTATGACCCATGTACTTCTCCTAGCATAAACATCTTCCAAGGATGAAAATGATTCTAATGTTTACTGATATACATTTCCCCCATGAAAAATAGCCCCAATTGAAAGACAACTACTTCATTTGGTGTTCAACTCAAGAAACATGACTAGCACTGGAGGAAAAAAGCCAGCTAGGATTTACTGAGTCACTATGGATTCCCTCCTTTTCCCCATACACCATGTCCAAACCCCCATTTATCCCATTGATTCTTCCTCCAAGGCATGAACTGAACCTGCCACTACTTCCCACATCCACCAGCACCTCAAGTCCAAGCCCCCAGCATCTTGCACTGTTACAAAACTTCCTAACAGTTTCCTTGCTTCCCCCCTTTCACTCTACATTTATTCTTCCTATAACTGTCAGAAAAGGCTTGAAAAGGGGATTCAGCTCATGACCTGCCCCTGCTTGGAACCCTCCCTGCATACTTGGAGAACAAACAAGCCCCTCATGATCTGATTCCCCACCTAACTGCCTATCCCCAACTTGAACCACTGTCCCTTAGGCTACCTTGCTCTGGCTCGTTTTCCCCATAAGAGCTTTATCTTATCTGTTCTCTCTACCTGGATGCTTTTTCCTTTAATATTTGTACACAGGCTCCTTGTCACTCAGATCTCAGCCGAAATGCCACCTCCTCAGAGAAATCTTTCCTTATCATACCCTACCCTGCCTAAGACTTTGAATAGTGCTTAATACTTGCTGATGTGTGATGTCTGTCACTCTTCACCAAAAGTCAAGCCCCATAAGAGCAGGGATTTTGCTTGTCTTGATCATATCTGCAGCCCCAGTTCAGAAAGTTGTCTGACACATCCTGACTGCTCCAAGTGGCATCCGCCTAAGGGATTTGTCAATGACATACATAATGATTTGGGCTTCTTTTGTTTGTTTGTTTGTTTTAATTTTGTGTGTTTGCTTTTTCACATATGGGCTCATTTAAAAACCTGACCCCAGTGGGAGAGGGGAATAAGTCTTCTATAACAAAGACGAGGGGCTGGGGATATAGCTCAATTGGTAGAGTGCTTGCCTAGCATGCACAAGCCCTGGGTTCAATCCCTAGCACTACAGAAAGAAAGAAAGAAGAAGTTGAGGGCTAAAGAGACTGCAAAATTTTCCCAGATCACACCACTGTAAGTGGTCAGTTAGGTTCCAAAACCAGGCCCATCTGAATCTCACAAGCTCCTTTTACTGTGCCATGGAGAATTAGGAGTTGGGAACCTAAGAACAGGGTGGAGCTGACCTGGGAAAAGGCACTTCAGTTAGAAGCCACTGGAATGAGGCCCTGGTCTTGGCAGTGAACATGAACCGAGAGCTTCCATGGTGACTAGCTCAGGTTTCAACTACCACCACTCATCAGCTGAGTGACCTTGCAAGGAACTTCAGGTCTCTAAACTTCTGTTTCTAGAAAATTAGGACTACTCCAAAGGATAAGTGTAGGGTTTCATGAGATACTAATACTATGTGAGCAATGTAGCTGGAACACAGTAAACCCTTGATGCGTAGTAACATCGTTGTTGTCTGTATCATCTGGACAAACTTGGCTCATTCAGTTTTCCTCAAAGCCACACCGAGTCCTGACTCTGCCAGTGGTCAGGACTGTACCACACAGGGTCTCCCAGAATGACCACTTATTTCAGCCAGCCTACAACTGGGCAGGAGCTAAGAGTGAATGCTTTTTTATATAGACATGGGAAAAGACTCTAGGACACTTATTCACATTTAGCTTGAGAGGTATGAAAATTAGTCTCTTCCTTTTTCAGAATCACTACCAAGCGCCAGCGTACACACACCTTCTTACTCTGGCTTGATCTTCACCACCTTCACTCTCACCTCAGGCCCTGCCAGGGGTCTGTTGTCTTGGCACACACCTATTAGAATTACAGGATCAGATGACTCTGCTTGTAGTGACTTGAAAAGTTGTTGACCTTTTGCTTTTTATTGGTCCTTATGACAATTCAGAGCAAAGCTCAGGTTTCAACTATCACCACAGTATGAGATGCTATACTGACTATGTCTTTTTTATTTATTCATTTTTATTTATATATGGCAGTGGAATGCATTACAATTCTTATTACACATATGGAGCACAGTTTTTCACATCTCTGGTTGTATACATAGTATATTCACACCAATTTGTGTCTTCACACCTGTACTTTGGATAATAATGATCATCACATTCCACCATCATTAATAACCCCATGCCCCCTCCCTTCCCCTCCAACCCCTCTGCCCTATCTAGAGTTCATATATTCCTCCCATGCTCCCCCTCCCTATCCCACTATGAATCAGCCTCCTAATGTCAAAGAAAACATTCTGCATTTAGTGTTTTGGGATTGGCTAACTTCACTTAGCATTATCTCCTCCAACTCCATCCATTTACCTGCAAATGCCATGATTTTATTCTCTTTTATTGCTGAGTAATATTCCATTGTGTATACATGCCACATGCACAAAACTCAACTCAAAATGGATTGAGGATTTAGGAATAAAACCAGAGACCCTGCGTCTAATAGAAGAAAAACTAGGCCTTAATCTCCATCATGTGAGATTAGGCCCAAACTTCCTTAATAAGACTCCTGTGGCATAAGAATTAAAATCAAGAGTCAATAAATGGGATGGAATCAAACTAAAAAGTTTCTTCTCGGCAAAAGAAACAAACTGTGAGGTGAATAGAGAGCCTACACCTTGGGAACAAATCTTCACCTCTCACACAGCCATTGTCTTTTTAACATTTGAAAGCAGCTCCCGGTAGTCTTCTTTCCCTTAAATTAAACCAATCCTCCCCTTCCTTCAGATTCTGTTTCTCTCACATGAATGATCCTGGACCCATTCACTATCCTGATGATTCTTTCTAGTGTTAAAAGATAAAATAACAACAAATATATTTTGCAGATCTTAATTGGCTTTACTTGTGATTCTTGAATGGGAAAATCGGAACCAAAAAATGGTTCAGAATGCTCTGTCCCCTCCTCCCAACTTGGGCAAGTTGTATTTATAGCCAGAGGAAAGGAAGTTGAGGTGTAGAAAATAGACAGGAGGTGCAGAGATAGCCTGATAGGTTAGAGCCCATGTGTGTCTTGTCTGAACAAGATTCACCCACCTTGCTTATCTGACCTTCTTGGGAGTGTCTGCCAGGCACCTTCAGTCTTTCAACACAATCTAGTCATCTTTGAGGTTTCCATCATCATTTTTGCTGTGTTCTCATTTTCCTGTCTTTGCAATCCACTTTCTTCCATCTCTGTTTTGATATGGGCCTGGATTTCCTATTCAATGGATGGTAAATACTGTTTTTCCTGGGTTCATTTTATTCCTATCTGGGGTACGAGGTCTCCTGCAGTCTGAGACCACCAATTGTTGGACTGTCTCTTTCTTACTAAATACCTGGTCAGATCTTCTCAAGCTCCTACTGAAGTTCTCCTGCCACTCTGGCCTCACTGAAAGGCTGGATCGTATGGTTTGTCCGTCTCCATATAAGCTTTCAGTGATAAAACCGAGATAGCTTCTAGTCAACATGTATTTACATTTTAACAGAAAATTTAGGAATCCTTCCTTCTCCAAAAATTCATAGTAGTTGTTAAGGAAGGAGCTTTGTTACAATACAATAGGGAGAGAGAATTGGGATGAATTATGACAAGACACCAAGATATGCTCTTAAATCTCATGGGGCTAATCAAGAGGCACAGATTAGTAGTGTGCCAGGGTCAATCCACTGAACTTTGTGGGCCACATTTTCCAAATCTGTAAAATGATGGAATTAGTTTCTCCAGGTCTTTCTAACTATTGTGATCCTACAGTGTTGTGAGTTTTTCAGAAAAAAAAAAAAAAAAGCTTTATAGAGATACTAAGAATAATTGCTATTTGTTAGTAGCAGTTGACTGATCAGAATTTTGTGTTCACGGACCAAGTTGGGTTCACATTTATGCTTTCGACAAAATAAGTATTGACTTTTCAGATTTTTAATTGCCATGAGACTAAGAGTATTGACATGGTTCTTAGAACAATCTTAAAGCACAGGAAACGGCTTATGATTCAAACAGTTTTTGCAGCAGGTTATTTATTCTTTGATATTTGGGTTGACATTTGTTTTTCTGTTTCAGTCAGATTGATTTAAATATCATTAGCCCAAAAATGCACCAAAGGGTAATTAAACTGACTATTTTAATTTCACTCAGCTGTACCTTTGCAATTCATCTTTTATGGACAAACTCCCCTCATGTACAGAACAAAAGGGCTGAGTTTGAATCTTAGTTATGCCTTTCTGAGCAAGTGTACGGTTGACTTTCAGTGTAACAAAAGCCAACTACAGGATGAGAATACACTTGCTAAATGGGCCAATGGCGGATTCAGAACTACTGATTTGAGAGAGCATGTTAGGAAAGGTGAGAATGACTCTATGGAACTGTATTGTATTAAAGAGAGAAAAGAGTGGTGTGAATCAATTCCCCCAAAATATGTATTTCCGTATTACTAAAAATAATTGCTATCTGCTTGTTGTTATCAGGGAACTGATTGTGCCTCTCAGTGAACTGATTGTGTCTCTCTCAGATCAGTAGTTCTGAACCTGTCATTTGCCATTTAGCAAGTGTTTTCTCATTTTGTGATTGGCTTTTGTTACATTTTGAGTAACAATGACTCTACACTTGCTCAGAAAGACATGACTCAGTGTCAAACTGAGTCCTTTTATCTTGTACACCAAGGAAGTTCGTCCATAAAAGATGAATTGCAAAGTCATAGCTGAGCAGAGCCTAAAAGTCAGTGCAGTTACCCTTTGATTCCCTTGTTTTTGGCTAATAATATTTAAATTGATTTGATTGGTTTATTAAATTATTTATTTATTGAAATCTCCCTGATTGATTATACCTTGCACAACAGGGGTTAATTGGAAGATTCAGGTAACCCGGTTATATGTATGTATTTTCATTGTCAAAAACCTTTGAACTTTTATTCTTTTTATTTTTCATTTGTTCTTTTTAGATATACGTGACAGCAAAGTGCATTTTGACATTTGATACATACATGGAGTCTAACTTATTCTAATTAGGATCCCATTCTTGTGGTTGTACTTGATGTTGAGATTCACTGTGCTGTATTCACATATGAACACAGGAAAGTTATGTCCAGTTCATTCTACTGTCTTTCCTATTCCCATGCCCCCACTTCCCTTCATTCCCCTTTGTCCAATCCACTGAACTTCTATTCTTCCCTCCTGCCACCCTTGTTGTGTGTTAGCATCCACATACCACAGAAAACATTTGTATTTTGGTTTCTTGGGATTGGCTTATTTGCATGAGAGTCTCCAGATCCATCCGTTTACTGGCAAAAGTCATAGAGTCCTTCTTTATGGCTGAGTAATATTCCATTGCATATATATACCACATTTTCTTTATCTATTCATCTGTTGAAGATCACCTGGGGTTTTTTTTTTTAGGTGTTGTAGATGTACACAATACCTTTAGTTCATTTTTTTTTATTATTTTTATGTGGTGCTGGGGGTCGAACCCAATGCCTCATGCATGCTAGGCAAGTGCTCTACCACTGAGCCACAACCCTGGCCAGCAACCTGGGTTTAACCCAATAGTTTCTAAATGCCCATCAGAGAACAGAGAGAATCTTTGGGGATGAAAGACTTATTATTTCCAAATATTATTTCCAAGAGTAAGAAAGCATTTATTATGAATTCAAATATGTTAGGCAAAGTTTTTCAAAACCTATTTTTTAAAAAATCAAGATTCCAAATCTTGGGGAGATTGAATTTGGAAAGTGTGTCCAACTACTGTGCTTACTATATATCTGTCACAATATTAATGTGTGTTTAGTTGAAACTCTGGAATCTAAACCAAAGCAGTTCCCCCCCCCCAATGTTCTACTGAGTGTGAGTTATAAATCCTATTTTCTATAACTAACTGGTCAGTGCCCTGACTTTTGGGCAAAAGAAGAATTAGTCACTATGACAAATGGACAGAATGAAGGATAAATCTCATGTCCCTGTAGGACTTCCTTTTTGTTAGGAGTTTGTGTACTTTTGGTGTCCATTACCCAACACCTCTCAATCTCCCTCCTCCTCAGCCTCTGGAATTCCTTCCCTTTCCATAGATCAGTCTCTCTTAATTGAGTCTTCGAAACGGAAATCTCCACCCTAGATTTGCAATACAAGCTATTTTGAGGAATGTCCGGGAATCCTCATGCATTCAAACTGAAGGGGGAAAATGTTGTCTTTTAAACATTGGGGGCTGAGGTAGGGACTTGAAGAAGCAAATAAAAGGAGGTTCTGAAAACTAAACAAAATGAACTTACAACCACTATCAAGGGATCGGAAATGACTGGATTCTGAAAACTTAATGTTAGATTAAGGAAAACCAAAGGAGACACTAGATCAAAATGTAAAGGGGGGGGGCTGGGGATGTGGCTCAAGCGGTAGCGCGCTCGCCTGGCATGCGTGCGGCCCGGGTTCGATCCTCAGCACCACATACCAACAATGATGTTGTGTCCGCCGAGAACTAAAAAATAAATATTAAAAATTCTCTCTCTCTCTCTCTCTCTCCCCTCTCTCACTCTCTCTTTAAAAAAAAAAAATGTAAAGGGGGGCACAATATGATTTTGAATATTCACCAAAATGCACACCCTGTTCCTCAACAGTAACTAGAGCTATGGCTGGGTGGCTGCCCAGGCCAGCACTGTGTCTCCATGACCCCCTGTAGTGGTGGGTGGTCATTCTGGCAAATCGAGCAGTGCTACTTCTGGACAAGACCAAAATGCCTTACAAGTGTGCCCCTAAACATTCTTCCTTTTTCTGCTAGCTAAAATCTGGACATGGCACCAAAACCAGACACGGAAAATGGTAGAGATGCCGAATTTTTAAATAATGGAAGCAACCTGGATCCCTGAATCACTATATGGGCAAAGCTTACACACACACACACACCCTGAACCATTAGGTGACTATGGAAGCAACTTCTAGCTTATTAGAGCCATTGCATTTTGAGTCTCTTTGTTTTTAAAGTTTATTCTGATTCTAGCTAATGATTTAGGTGTTGTTTTTTTGACAGTTAAATCACAAAGTTTTTGTCAACAACTTTATCAATGTTCTTTAGGTGGAAAATCCATTGCAGTATGATTGTTCCTGAATGTGAGTTCTATGCAAACAGGAATCCTGCCTCCCCTTTACAGAAGAAAATGGTACAGAAGACATGAGCACTTGCCAGGCCCAAAGTCAATGCCAGATAATGCTCCTCAGTGATGATGGCAATGACGACTATCATCCATCTGTATGAAGCAAACCTAGATTTCTTGGTCTGTTCTATCCATTTGCAAAGTTGGCTGAATTCTCAAGAAGAAAACCTGGCATTAAAATATGATTCTCTGTGCTGGATTGCCACAGATGACCCAACCTGGTCTCATGTGTAACTTGTTTTCTGTATTAGTCAAATTACTGTTACTGTGATAAAATATCTGAGATAATCAAAAGGTGGAAAAATTTATTTTTGCTCAGGTTTCAGTGCCTGGTCTTTTGGCACCACTGCTCTTTGGCTGGTGGTGAGGTGGCATATTTTGGCAGGAAGTATGTGGTAAAACAAATCTTCTCACCTTATGGTGACAAGAGAGAGAAACAGAGAGGGGTTGGGGTCTCCATATCCGCTTCGCAGGGGTGCCCCAATAACCCAGCTCCTCTCACTACTCTCAACTCAAGTCCCACCACCTCCCAATAGTACTAAGCTGAGGATGAAGTCACTAATATGGAGGCTTTGGGGAGCATGCCAGATTCCAAACTATAACACTCTCCCTTCTCCAGAATGCAGCAGCCTCTTTCTGCTGGCATCTCACCAGAGGCAACTATTTTCACCAAACAAGTGAATGTCCTGCCATGAAGCTCTCAGCAGAGTATCAGCATGGTCTTGTAACAATCTATGTTCTCTGATTGGATTGAATCTTTCCCTTTTGGAAAAGCTGATGCTATGACTGCAGCTAAAAAGTTATTAGAAAATATATTTCCTTTATGGTTCGTTTTTGGAGAAATTGCTACTGACAGAGGTACTTGTTCCATTGGACTAGTTATGAAAGTTACAGAAGGTATTACAACCTAATACCATTATCATTTTCCCTTTCATCCCCAGTTTTCTGTGACACTTGAAAGGATGAATGAAATTTTTAAAAATAGAAATTGACAAAGCTAACTAATTTAACTGGATTGCCTGGAACAAAGGTTATCATTGGCCTTAATGACAATCAGATTCATCCTCACTACAGAACACCAATTAACCCTATTATAAAGCAGTTTCTGGAAGACCTGTGCCCCTGATAACCTCATGTAGGTTAAGCTCCTATAAACCGACATGACTCAATACAGCAACACTTGAATGCATTATGCCAAAGTATGTGTATTCACCAGGTTTAAAACAATACCCCTTCATGACCCACCTCCTGATGACAACTAGACCCTTCACAGTGCAGAACCTAGGTAACGGGTGTTTTGAAAACAGCAGAGAAAGGGTGCCCATCGACCTTCTTGAAAGGGATCACACCAAGTTTTCCCCACCATCCACACTGCAGCAAGACATCAAGGCCTCAAGCTTTGGGTCTCCATCTCTCAACCCCATAGAGCCCCTTCAGACTCTTGGACACTACACCTGTTAGACCTCAATGTAAACCTGTCCAGAAGCAGATGACATTCTGGTTAGGGATAGCTTGCTCCAGACCACAAATCAAGACTTCTTGTCTCATCATCACAAAAATCTCTGTCCTCCTTTCCCTGTATCTTCTTTTTGTTTATTCAGGACAAGATATTGCTATGATTAGAATTTCACATCTATAGTTTCTGCAGGAAACCTCCCCAAAAGCTGAATGTTAAGCCCAAATTCCTACATGACCTTAAGAGATCCAATTCACTCTGAACAAATAGCACTGACACTCCAAGTGTGACTGTTGATTCAGAGCACACACTTGGCCCTTTTTAGAGGTTAGGCTTTTAGAACCACATATTCAATACCTGTTAGAAATCTAACAGTCAGCAAAACCTACAGTGAGGGTTTTACATGATGCCAGAAGCTGAATAAGAAAACTAAAGAGAAAGATAATTGGACAGTTTTTAAACAAATTCATAATCCTAATCCCCTAATTATCAATTGCTCCCAACTATGCAAAGAACCAATAATGAAGGCCTGGATAAATATGACTGGCGATTCCCACTGATGATCCTTATACACAGGTGTCCACAGGCAACCTCTGTGCCCCTCAAAGAGATGTTTTTATCTGGGGAGGATTTAATGACAACCATACGTATGAGTGACTCCACATCTCAATCAGAGGAAAATAAAAGGACAATGTGGATTAACAGTACCACTGTCATTCCACAGCCAATTGAAACTGATTGTTGGTCTGCATCTCTTCATTTGTGCTGTATAAGAATTTGTCTGAAAGCACTGATCTTTCTAAATGGGCATCTTTTCATAGAATGCACCTTCCCTAGCCTGGCATAAATTCAAATAAGGTAATGATTAGAAAGCTCTCAAACATTAGTTATTATAACAGACTTCACTGCAAAGGCTGTGGTTGCATAACAAGCTGCTTTAAACTCCTTTGCTAAAGTTATTTTAGATGACAAGATTTCTTTGGACAATCTGTTAGCTGAATGGGGTGTGTGAGAGAGAGAGCAATTGAGATAGATAACAGCTCTGACTGCCCTTAGAAATATAGATCTGGTATTGTAGAAACTCAGATACAAGAAATCCACAAGAAGATATTTGGTTAAATTAAATTCCTCTTCTTTTGGTTTATTTAATTTTAATTGGTTTGGTTCACAGGGACTTGGTTGAGGGTCTCCTTGGTTGAGGAGGATATCATGTCTCTGGGTATTATCCTCCTGATAGTTATCAAACAGTTTTCTCTGGAGCACTCTACTCTTTCAAGAATCTTAAATACTCATCTGCAGCCATCTGCTGTGTGTGAGATGATCTCACTCCCTGTTATAGTTTGAATCTGGAATGTCCTACAAAGGCTTGTGTGTTGAAGATTTGGTCCCTAGCACAGCAAGCTTCAGAAATGAGCTTTGGGGAGGTGATTGGATCATGAGGGCACTAACTTCATCAATGAATCAATCTATTGATTACTTCATAGGTGCATGGACTTGGAAGGTGGTGGAAACTCCATCAGGGCATATGTGAAGGAAGTGGGCCTTGTTTCTGCTTCTCTCCCTCTCTCTCTGCTTTCCTGTCATGAGATGAGCACATGTCATCCTCAGAGGAAGAGGATAACTAAGAGTGATAATTGTCATTTTCAGTCAAGAAATGATTCTCAATGTTATGAAACTTGTATCCTGATGGGTGCATAATTTTCTCAGCCATATCCTTCCGCCATGTTGTTTCTGCCTCACCACAGGCTTAAAAGCAATGAAATCAGTTGCCCTTGAACTGAAACCATGAGCCGAAATAATTCTTTCCTCCTCCTAGTTGATGTTCTTGAGTATTTTGTCACAGTGACAAAAAAGCTGACTAACATACCCTTGTTCGAATGACCAAAAGACAAACAAACAAGCAAAAAGAATCACTCAGCCCGACGTCATGACTTATACATTCCATACCAAGGCCAAATAAGTCCACTATGATGGTGACAGAACATGACATTAATGGCCAAAGTTTTGATAAAATTTCAAGATTGAGAGACTCACAAAAAAGAGTATGAGGTTGTCTTTCAACCAGTGTTCTTCTGTAACCAAAGCAGACATAATTGGAAAATATTTATTGCAAATTGCCTTTTATAAAGAGATTCAGTCAAAAAAATAATAATAATGAAAAATTATAAAAATAAAAAAAGAGCTTCAGCCAACCAGAAACAGCCAACTAATTAACTGGTTATATAACTAGTGACTTTCCATCTGACTTATATCTAAATAAGACAAATGCCTCATCACACCACACCCAAAATAGGCAAACACGTAGCTGTGGCCATTCAGGTAATTTCTCTACTTTGCATCTAATCTATATTGAACCTATAAAAGCCTGATACCCATACTGTGGAGCAGGGTTCCCTGATTTTTTTTTCTTTCTTTTTTTTTTTGGTTTTGGGTACTGCCCAGTTCACGAATTGGTCTTTGTTCATATAAACTCTGTTAAATTTGTCTAAAGTTTTTAAGCAGTGTTCATTTATTTTTGTTATAGTACAACATGTATTTCAAATGGGCAAAAAATTATACTATTTAAGATAAATTATGTTTAAATGGTAGCTTCCTTCTCTGTACATTGAGCCTACAAGATATATCTAGAAAACTTACTACTATGAAAAATAAAGCTTGTTTAATTCAAATTAGAGTAAGGGAGCATCTATAGTTTTTCTTTTGATTTATAGCTGTGACACTATCTTTCAGGTAGCTGAGGTTCATATTTTCTTTAGACATTGAGAAACTAATGTGACTCCATTTTTGAGAAACCAGCCTCTACCTCAGAGCAAAGCCTGTCCAAGGAAGGGGGAGTGACCCTTGTCCTTGGAAAAAAACCCACAGAGCACTCCTAAGCACATACCCACCCTGCTGAGTTGTTTGTCTGTAAATAACAGGAGAGATCTGAGGCGCCAGGTGTCCCTGACTTAGTTAGGCTAGGTGAGGACCCCAGCAACCCCCCTAGCAACCTCCAATAGCATGAGACAGGGAAAATACCTGGGATGCCAGATGACCCCCAAGTAGTTTATGGTGGTTGATAACATGTTGGGAAACCATATAGTTCAGCACATACACCCCTCATGGCCTAAACCAATCAGTTCAAAGGAATCCCCCCTTGTACTAACCAATTCCCCTATCCAACTTATTCCTGCCATTAAATGTGCTAATCAATGTTAAGAGTTGTTGTTTGACTTTCCCTCGGTATGGAATGATTTGCTGTGTGATGTTGTGACGCATAGAGTATCCCCCCAAAACCTATAAACTCTCACTGAACAAAGGACCGGGACTCACTCCCTGGGACCACTGCGTCGGGAACGGTTGTGAGTCCAGGCTCGAGCTTGCAATAAAGACTCTTGTGTGATTGCATCGGATTCAGCTCCTGGAGGTCTATTGGGGTCCCACGAATCTGGCATAACAACAACACTAGGCACCAAAGCCCTTGTAGGACAACTCTGATTCTAGGTGAAATCTGTCATTTTGTTAACACTGATAAGGTTCTTGGGTCAACCACTCAATTACAACTATTAACTCCATTCATATTAATTTTGGTTACAAATCTTACAAAAGATGGGCCTCTGGACATTTCAGTGTACAGTCTATGTTAGTGCTATAGATTTGGTTTTCATCAATTGTCGTTGGAGACCTAATAATTATCCATGTTCTTCTTGTGTCATGTCTTCATCATCTTCTAGACTTCAGCTGTGCCATTACTCATTCTTTTCTTGCCTTCTTTGAGTTCTTCTAGCATCAGAAATTGAGAGGGATAGTTACCATCGAGTCCACGATGGATGGCATATAGATGGCATTTAATCAGTGAAGCTGGGTGAGATCACCATTGCAATGAGTGTTCCAAGAGTTGAAAAGAAATTCAAGGACTCTCATCTTTTTCCTACTTCCCCAGCCCTCTATAAGCAGAAAAAAAAAATCATAGATTGGTGGCAAAAGTGGTTCTTTAGAAATTCAAAGCTGCCTCAAGATGAGCATATATGAGTCCACACTTTAAGACATTAAAAAAAATGAGAACTAAGAGGACAATCCAGCAATTAAATGACAAAAGCTATGGGGGAAATGCAGCAAATCCTCAAATGGCTGTAGCTCAATCTGCCATAGTGCTCCACTGCCCTGTGGCTGAGGTTGGGGTTTATATTTTGTTCTGTGGCATTCTCATTTTGGAAGAATGAGAAAAATAACTGAAAAACAAAACTTTTATCAGGATTTTAGGACAAAAAGTAACTTCCATCCTCTATCCTTCAATTTACCCCATTTTTTAATGCCATCCTTGGAACTGATGAGTAGGATTTAACCTGAGGGGCTAAAAGGTCTTGGCAAGGCAAATCATCATCCAGTTTCATCCTTTGAATTATGCTTTAGAAGGCAGATAGAGATACAGATATTTCAAATAGAGATAACTAGGCTGGCATTTACAGGCATTTTCTAGTGAACACACAGTTAACCAGGAAATTAACCACAACTCACTCCCCCAAATCTTGAGTACTAACTGGTCACAATTATTGAACCCCTGGAGCAGGAGTTTTCAAGTTGGTATTATGTACATAGGCACATACACATACACATAAGAAGGGTGTTAACAGGCACTAGTATTGGTTTTCCAAGTGTTTTTGCATGTGTTTTAATAATTATTGTGATTTACTACACATCTATAATTACACACATACCCACCCCATCAAGGCTCTCATTAACAGACACTATTGTTGAACCACTGGAGCAGCACTTTGCAGGTTCTAAGAACATGAGCCACATTAAACAGAACACTCCCCAGTCCTTAGAGGATTGGGTTTGGGGTCTTAAGCATTTTTGTGCCCTTGGCCATGTCTGCGGGTGGTACAACTCCTCAGATATCAGCCCCAGGCAGTCAGGCTTGCTGTAGCCAGGACGACCTTGGCCCTGACAGATGGAAGAACAGTCCCACTTGAGACTAGTTATCAACGAGGCTGTTAGCAAGTGCCTGCTTTATTAACTCCTGCCAGAAATTATACTCAGGACACCTCTTTAGATGCAAGATAAATTGGCAGTGGGAACCTCGTTAAGAGTGGGGATCCATTACTAGCTCCCCTGGAGTGGCCCCAAAGAGTCCCCATCTGATTGGTTAGGCAGGCTGCATGGCCGAGCCAATCAGAATATTGAAGGGGCCAGTTAAGCAATTTTATATGACCTGGCCACCCTGGTGACTTCAGTAATGAAGATTGAATGCATTATTATAACATTCTAGCCTTCTCCACCTGCCAGGCTACCCTTTGCTTAGTTTACTTTCCTTAAAACTCAATAGATGTAATAACCTCAAAGTCATTGTAGGAAAAAAAAAAATAGAGCATTAAGATGTTTGTCTTTCAGCAACAGGTGTGGGATTACCCTGGCCATTCTCTTTCTTCTCCATGTCTCTTGGCCCCTGAGATATTTCACAGCATCTCCCCCACCCCTACCCCCAGGAACAAGAGAGCTGAGTTTTGAAAGTCACTTTCAGCTAAGACTCTTTTTTTTTTTTTTTTTAACATTCTGTGCTATGTGATACTGCCAGGCTGAGATTGACTTACCAAATAAAAGGACATTAGAAATCCAGAGAGTCAGATCAATCTTTAATGAAAAACCAACAAACATTAAAATGCCGTCACTAAGTAGCTAGGGATGGAAAGCTACTCCAGCTAATTGGCACCCATAGGCTTTCACTTGCTGCCAAGTTCCAGGGAACTGGCTCTCAACCCAGCTCCACCAAATTAGGCCAGTTCTCCACAGGACTGGTGTTACTAAGTTGCTAATTAGGGTGATGTAGGCTGCAGAGCACCCCTATCCAAACAGAGCTGCTTCTCCACACAGATATTTGCCTGAAACCCCCAAAAGTTTAAATACCCCCTAAGACTCATGCTGCCATTTTGTAATTTGCATTGATCAGTGGTGACGAAACTGCTGAGTAGCTTCTGTTCTCACTATATGGTGCAATATCACCTCCCTTACAACTTGGGGGCTGAAAAAGATGAAGGTATATTTGGAGTAAGAAATATATTTATATTGGTGGAGTAATATATAATTGTTTATGAAATCTGATTTTTTTTAAAGGATAAAATAGAATGACTCTCTTTGTCGACTTCTAATTCTTTCAGGGGTTTTCTGACCAAAGGGTATCTAGAAGAATTTTTCTTTCTCCTCGCTGCATATTAGAATCACCTGGGGTGGGGAGCTGCTACTCTTCACCGTCCAGTCATTCAGGAACTCTGGAGACACCCCTGATAACCCCTACCTGGCTGGCTCAGATCTCCCTCATTGATGGTAATATGCAAAGCTCAGTTGAGAATTGCTACTCCGTAGGAATAAAGTTGGTCATTTTAAAACAATTTTTACAAACACATAAAGGGAGGAAATGTTTTGTATAGGACTCTGAGAAACCTGATTCTTATAATCCCTTGTTTAGCCTCATGGCCTGGAATACATTCATTTATGGAGTAATATTTACCTGCAAAATGAATATTTTTCTCAGTGATGTTGAAAAATGGAGTAGGTGCCTTGTATCAGTTTGCAAGGGCTGTCATAACAAAGCCCCACAGACTGGGTGGCTTCAACAACAGACATTTATTTTCTCACGGTTCTAAAGGCCAGAAGTCCAAGATCAAGGTGTTTTCAAAGTCATCTCTTCTGAGGTCTCACTGTTTGGCTTACAGATGATGGTTTTCCCCCTGTGTCCTCTATCTGAATCTATGTCCTAATGTCCCTACACCAGTCATTTGGATTGGGGCACATACAAATGACCTAATTTATATTAATTACCTCTTTTAAAGACCCAATCTCGAAGAACATTCTGAGGTATGGGGCATTAGCATGCCTACATAGGAATGGGAGGGAGCCATAACAGGCATTTTGAAGTCACAGTAGTCCTTATTTCCTTTATGGTGGTGAAAGGAGGTGGGAATTCCACTTTAAAGCAAATTTATTAAAAAATAAATAAATAAAAGACTGAGAAGAAACTCAAAAGTTGCCTGGGCATGTATAATATAAAGATCTTGAACCACGGCCCATCGTGATGGGAGACAGTGCCAGAGGCAGGAAGTCTCAGGACCCACTGAAGCTCCAGAGCGGGGGTATTCCAGGAGATGCCTTGTAAAGATGTAACCAATCACCTACTCATTTGAACTTTCAATTGCCTCCATTGTTCAGAATGCCCCAGACAGCCCAGGCTGCTCTCAGAGCATGGTGTAATAGCCTCTCTCTTCCCGGGAGTTTGCTCCTTTCTTGGCTCATAAAATTTATATTAGTTTAAAAGGTAAGGCAGTGTGTGCAATATGTAGAGTTAAGGTACTCTGAAGTGCCTGATAGCTGCTAAAATACTAAAACTTTAACAATCCATTCTCTAAATATATAATTCCTGGGAAATATAACCTCCATGGGCTCCAACTTATGCCTGACTTTAGCTTTTATAAAATTAACTATTTCCAGAGATGGGAAGGTAAAGAAGAATATGGAAGCAAATCAGAGAGGGATATTGCAGTGTGTGTGTGTGTGTGTGTGTGTGTGATTGAGAGAGAGAGAATATGAATCTGTGTAGGGGTACACAGACAAGGAACTGTAAAATTAAATTAAAAGAAGCTAGATACAGGCTGTAGCACTGTCACAGAGAATACCATCTACCTGGGTTGTGATTTTTTTTTTTTTTTTGGGTTGTGATTTAAAAGGCCTGTCTAGAAGGAGTTGATACTACGAGCCTAAGTTTGTGTGAATGAATCTGCCAGCCCCGACATGACCTGTAACGAGGGCAAAGGTAATTATCATCTCTGGAGATTCTGTGCCATTCCTTCAGCGGATGGTTTCTGAGAACCTAATGTGTGCACAGCGCGGTGCCAAGAACTTTGTGGCCAGCACAAAAAGGTACAAGATATACTTCTCCTGATGGACTTGGAACTTAGTAGGCAGCCAATGCAGACCATCAGAGACAAGCAAAGCTGGACACCCGTTAAGTGGTAAGAGCAGAAGCTAGTCAGTGATATGATCTATGGCAATAAGGGAAAGATGCTAGCATCAACTAAAGTCATCTTGGTGCAGAGATGACCAAGTGGTTTAAGGGAGACTGAGGGAATGGGAATGAGGATAAGGGAAAACTCAGTGGGTTCAGGGAAGTGAGAAATCATAAAAAGTGGGAAGCAGAGGGTGGTTCATGTAAAACTTATCTGGGTTTGTTAACTAGAACTGATACAAGTTAGGTTCCCACCCTCCCATGGGGACTGGGAAATGGGTCCAATTTTCATCATTGGGTGGAACCCACAGTAAATTCTTTGGCAAACTTGAACTTTCTCAGGCGAGCACTTTAAAGGCATCTAGGGTCATCCTAGGCATGAGGCTTCGAGCTGTTAGAATTTATGTTAGCATCTGTTGAACTCTTTATGGCCAAGGTTGAGGCCTAGACAAGAACAGGACCTGGAGGAACCTGGCTAGAGGTTGTTCAAGGAGAGGGTCCTCGTTATTTCACAAGTTCAAAGACAAACAACACCATGGAGAAGGCTAGTGTAGGTTTATAGTATATAAATGCCACACAGTTGTGCCTAAAGGAAAAAATACTCAATCCTTTTAGAACTAAAAGTTTCAGTAAGAAGAGATAAGGGTTTAGAGGCATCCCTGTAGCCTGGGTTCAGGGTAAGTAACATGGAGATTAGAAACTTCAGGCAGATAGGGCAGTTCTCACGATGAATCAGGCCCAGCCATTTTTGATTGTTGCCTTTTTTTCTGGTTTGTTTTTATTCGACTTATCAGATTGGGGATTCAGGAGAAAAGTCAGTGAACACATTTATACTAAAGTGCAAGCCCGATTTCAGTCCATCTCTCGGCTTCTAACAGGTCTTTCTTTCAGCCCCATCCCCACTCCAAACGGACAGGCAAACAAACACCTGACTTCACGAGCAGCTCACACTGCCATCTCTGTCCCCAGGAAACTGGATCTTGGCGGGGCGCATGGCCATTTAAAAGGGGCCAGTTTGGTCCTCAATAAAAACTGGTCATTACAGAACATGTGAGACCTGACCCTCCTTCAGGAACCTGCCCAGCGTGGCTAAAACTGGCCTCCTGAATTAGAAATGGCCAAGGAGAGAAAACACCATGGGCTGAGGGACTTTGAAAAGTCTTTTCTTGCTCGACAAGGAAACCAGGCCAAAAACAGCAACCAGAGTGGACTCAAGTTTATAAAAGCTATCTAGATTCTACCTCAGGAATGTGGAAGAAACTCAGGTCTTTCTTAAGCAATATCATTTTCTCCAATTTGCTTTTTTTAAAAAAAAAACATGAATCCACCCCTTGTGTTCAAGTCACTATCCCTTCTCTACAGTGTTTTAAAATAATATTAAAATAAAGGCCAAGAGTAAGGGAGGCTGCTTTGGTTTGGATATGCCTTGGATGAATCCCTTAAGGGCTCATATGTTGGAGGCCTGGTCCCCAATTGGTGATGTTAGGAAGTGTTGGGACCCCTAAGAAGTATGGCTGGTGAGAGACCCTTAGGTCTTTGGGGTGCTTCCTGCAAAAGGGAGAAAGGTAGTTCTTGGGTGACCCTAAGTTTAGTTTTCACATGAGGAGTTGTTAGAAATACCTCAGCCTGACCCCTGAACCACTGGAAGGTCATGTGAGCTCTGTCTCTCTCACACTCCTGTCATGATGCTATCTGACATGAGATTCTCACCAGAGCCCACACCATGCTTCTTGGACCTTTAGTCTCCAATCTCATAAGCTGAATAAATCTCTTATCTTTACAAATTACCTGACCTGAGGCACTTTGTTATAGTAAAGGAAAACCGAATAGTACAGATACCATATGAGGTGACAGTTTTTAAACAAGGAAGACTTTCTTTCCCTCACTCTTCTGTCCCAGGCTGCTGTACACTGGAGTATATTACTGACCCACTCTTTGGACTTTGAAATGTGTGAACAGGTATGGCCTGATTTCCCTTTATCACTGGGGAATCGTGGTGTCCCTTCATTTAACTGCTAGACCCACAAGCCATTGTGCAACATATTCTCATGTGGACCTTGTGCCGTTGCCACACTGCCTTTTCTTTTAGTAGCTGGGAAAACGCATCCTTGTAAATGGTTAAATCTGCTATTGTAAGTAAGCTGAAATAATTGCATGACTGTTGGTTAGTGCTAACTAGGTTTCCTTGTTCATAACTCTACTGAGTGGGTAGCCAAGGCGAGTTACAGATAAACTTGGACTATAAATGAGACCTGCTCCTCAGTTCTGTCCTTTGTCTTCCTTCTCTTCCAACTCTACCTGTTGGAAATGCATCCTGTTAGATCAGCATCCAGGACCCTAATCTCTCATTCTTAGAAACTCTGCCTTCACCTACTCTTCCTGGCAATAAAATTATCACACACACACACACACACACACACACACACACACACACACGCCAGAGGAAGCATATCCTCCAGCTTTCCAGTCAGGAAGGCCTAGATGCAGTTGACACAGATGACCCGTGAACCAGCTAGACAACTCCAATGTGTGGCTTTGATGGCATCCATGCCCAGGGATACGACAGCCAAGATCATGCCCTGGGGTAGTGGGGCCACTTTTACTGCCTCTTGTTACCTTGGGAGACACAAACCCACAGTTTCCAAGGAAAGCTGAAACCGTGGGACTTTATGTGAGATGTTCTGATTTTCCAAGGTTGACTTAATTCTTTAAAAAACTATAAAAGCAAAACAAAATATGTCAAAGGGCAATCTTCAGCCTTCGTGCTGCCAACATGAAACCTCGGTTGTACTCACGGGTCTCATCTTGAGTGCGACAAATACTCTCGTTTGCATAGAAATTCACAGTTACGGGAACATACAAACCATTGGTGTGAATGTCCACCTGGTAGCCTTTGTATTTTAGAAATTCAACAGGAGTGGACGCTGTTAGTTAAATGCAATAAATGTAGACGGGATTTGCATTTTGTGGTCACACACTGGGCACATACATGATAAAGGGGCTGCCTGGGGCTGACTCCAGACATCACTCAGTGGAAGAACCTGGGATATATACAGCTGTCCTTGGTTATTAACAAGAGATTGGTTCCAGGACCCCCTACAGATACCCCAAACTTCAGATACTCAAGTCCCTTACTTGCACATATTTCCACAAAACCTACACACATACTCCCATACATATTACATGATCTCTAGATTATCTATAACACTTAATACCATGTAAATGGTATATGGTATGTGACTGGCTGTTATATATTATATTGTTCTGGGGCATAATGACCCCCAAAAAAGTGCTTGTTCAATTTGAATGTCCTATCAATTCCTAGACACCTTTTTTTCTCTCCTGCCACCTTTCATAGGTATTTGTTTGGTAGAGATACAACAAAAGTAGGCCTGACTACACAGCACATGAACAAGAACCAGACGTGAGATGAACAATACGCCAACAAGTGCTGGAGAGAGACTAGGCATTTAGGAGGTGGAAGGAGGCCGCCCAAAGGAATGATTACACATCTCTTCACCTGCATAGCTTAGCATAGCGCTTGACAAACAGCATGTTCAGATTTTGCTTTTGGGAACTTTCTAGAACTTTTTTCTGAATATTTTTAACCCACGGTTGGTTGAATCCACAATAGTGAAACCTATAGTTTCAGAAGGCTAGGACTGTACTGCCTTTGCAAAACAAAGCCAAGGATACTGTTGAAGCACAAAATAATCTTGAAAATTTTTGCTTCTGTATTTGCTTGAAATGATAATTGAGGACTAGAAATTACAAAGCTGGCAAAACCCCAGCAAAAGACTCTGACATCTGGCAAATGTTTTACTAATACTAAGAGAAGGGTCTTGGTGCAGAAAAGCAGGGAGGAGAACACAGGACAGGGCATGTGTCTCTCCTCCCCTTTTCACCCTTGCCAGGAAAGGATGAGGGGGCTTAGCTAAGGAGGTACCAGCTGAGACTTTCCAGATGGGGCAGATTCAGGGTAAAGCTGCAGCGTGTGCCATACAGATAAAATCTCATTCAACCCAGACATGGGCAGTGGTAACACAATACCTAGGAATTCTAGGAAAATTGCTCTTCAGTGCGAATATCCTGTCTCCTCCTAGGCACTTTTTCTTCTCTGCCACCTTTCACACCTTCTACCCACTTAATATCATACTGCTCTCTGGCTGCCCAATACTTACCTTCCCTCCCTACCTTCATCCACATACCAACACCAAAAAATTTCCACTGCTTCCAGCCCAATTCAACTTACTCTAATTATCCAATTACAATAGAGGGGAGCTGGGGGTCACTTCAACTTCTAGAGCAACGCTGTCCAATAGAAATATTATGTCACCCACAAATGCAAGCCACAGACATGATTTTAAAATTTCTCTAGCCACATTTTAACATGTACAAAGATATAGGCAAATTATTTTTAAGAATATATTTTATGAAACCTCATATACCCAAAGTATTACCATGTAATATGCAGCATAATCAACATGGATTTTTTTTAAGTTATGAATGAGATATTTTACACTCTTCTTTTTTTTTTTTTTTTTTTTTTGGTACTCAGTCTTTGAAACCCGGCATGGATTTTACACTTACAGCACATCTCAATTTGAGCTAGCCACTTTTCAAGTGTTCAAAAGCCCTCTGTGGCCAGTGACTATGGTTTGGATATCACAGCTTGAGAGTCTGAAGAGAGATATTTCCCTAATGTACTGATGTTACCACCTCCAAGTTTCTGTCAATCAGACAACACAATTTTGCCTGAAATATCCTATACTGGCATGTTTGAATAAAAATTCAAAATGTTTTTGACAAATTAAAATGGTTCATTGAATCTTGCAAACTAAAAGTCAACGAGGCTAAATGTAAAATCCCATATTTAGACTCTCAAAAGTCAATCATATAAATATAAAATTAGGGAGACTGCCTTGGCAATTCATGTGAAAAAGTCTATTTTTAATTTAACCACTTTTAAATAAGTGATAGATTTTTTTTTTAAATTGACACAATCCATACAGCAAATCCAAAACACAGAAGATAATTGGTCAGATCCAGAGCTGGATAAAGAGATGTGTCTGCCATGTAGGTTTCCAGGGCTTCACACTAAAAGAAGCTCAGTATCCTTGGATGTGTGAGGAAAGTGGGAAATGCAATTTATCAGAATTCTTGGCTGATAAGCGTATGGTAGCAAGAGCTGAGCTCTTGGAGAATATGTCTCAGTTATAATTGAGAGCTCCTAACTAGCTTGCAAGGGAGTGTGCACAGTTACCCAAAAGACTTGTATTTGCTGAGTAGGGTAGTGCATGATCAGGACAGAACTGGTCTAATTGGAACAACTGAGAAGTGGACAAAGACCTACTGCTAGCCAATGTGCCCTACCTGGTCCAAGTAACAGACAAATATCCAGAACATATGCATTTGAAGGGACCTAAAGTATTAACCAATAATCTATTGATTATTAACTTTCTGGGGCACCCATGATGTCTTCATCAGGCCACATCTAGAGAGGTATGCTAAATTTTAAGTACAATATTTGAAGCTGGACTTTGACCAACTGGAGTTTCTGATGAGTGATGGGGAAGGATGGGATGGAACATTAGTTATCGGCCAGTTGTGAGTTCAAAGAACAAAAGGTATCCAACCTAAGAGAGAAGACTCAATAATTCAGATTATTCTTATATAAAAGAGTCAATTCACACTAGTCTCTGATTTCCTGGACACCTACTGGGTATCCAACAACTCAATTTAATTCTGACACTAACTGCTCAGAGTTAACCCCAGATCCCGAAGGTTAAAGGGGCTTAGTCTAACAGACTGCCCACACTTAAGATGTCAATTACAAGGACCAGATTCCCAGGTTACCAATGTTTAGGTCTAACTTGACTCTAAATCTGGGGGTCTTTAACACTGCCCCTCCATTTCAACAATTTGCTAGCATTCTGAACTCAGGAGGACTATACTTGCTATTACAATTTATGATAAAAGAAACAAATGAACAGCCAAATGAAGAGGTATATAGGCCCCCGAGTGTAAGAGCTTCTGCTTCCATAAGTTGAGGTGCACCATGTAGATGTGTTTGTCCACTCAGAAGCTCCTTAAACTTTGTTGTTGAGGGCCTTTTGATGAAGTTACGTAGGTTTGACTCTTAAATCATTGGCCATTGATAACTGAATTCAACCTCTAGTGTTCCTCTTCTCCCCTCTTCTCCCCAAAGGTTGGAGTCAGGAACTGAAACTTCCAACCCTCAAAGTGTTGCAGGGTGTTTGATCAGCCCCTCCCACAAGCTCAGGGACCCCACACCTCACTAGCTTAAACTCAGGTGTTCCAGAAAGAGGCTTATTATCAAAATAAAATATACTCCTGTCACTTAGCAAATTCCAAATTTGTGCTAGGAACCAGGGACAAAGACAAAATATATTTATTATGCCACATCTATGTTATCCCCAGCATAGATGATTTGGTAGAAGCCATAAAGAGGCAAGTTTTTAATCAAACAACAGAAAAGACTGACTCCAAATTGGAGGATCCCATCGTTGAAAGCAGGTTTTCTCCCTTGGAACGTGAGACAGTAGACACAGAGGGAGGCTAGGAGGGAGGGTAAATTTGTCAGGGTCATGTGATTCTCACTGATTTTTAAAATAGTTCAGCCCAAACACCTTTAAAATGTCTTTACCAACAACAATACTCTAAACTGTAAAAACATCCAAAAAAGAAAAAAGAAAGAAAGAAAGAAAGAAAGAAAGAAAGAAAGAAAGAAAGAAAGAAAGAAAGAAAGAAAGAAAAAAGGCAAAAAATCTAAGAGAGAATATTCCTTTTAAAATGTCAAGTAGATAATGATCATGTGGAGAAATTTCAGGTTTTCAGCTATCTTGCCAAATCAAAATGACTCCTGTCATTGTCCTCAATGCCAGGTGTGTGAGGAGAAGAACACATGGAGTCAGCATTTCAGTTGAACACCATTGCTGTTGCCTCACTGATGCAATCCCATCCCTGACTTTGCAAACTCTTGCAGATTCCTCTTAAACAAGCAGAGTTATATCCAGGGAAAGTGCAAAGTTTGGCCCATGAAAAGCCGACTAATTAGAAGAAGGAGTATAGAGAATCTTCAGAGGACAAATTTACTATTCACATATCTCTTTGTCTTTAGCAAAATCCTTTAAGTGAATTTGGTCAGAAGTTATAATTGCTGTTTGTTGAACCAAAGACTCCTTTCCAAGAATACATAAAATTATGATGGTACAAATCAAAGCCAGGTTACCTTTTACTTTTATAGTTCAACATGTTGGATTATTGGGTCGATGTAATACTCTGGAGTGTCATCAATCTTCAATCCACTCCATTTTAGGAATACAGAGCCAGGCATGGTGGTGCACACCTGTGATCCCAGTGGTTCAAGAGGCTGAGGAAGGAGGATCGTGAGTTCAAAGCCAGCCTCAGCAAAACTGGCTTTGAACTCACGATCCTCCTTCCTAAGCAACTCAGTGAGACTCTGTCTCTAAATAAAATACAAAATAGGGCTGGGGATGTGGCTCAGTGGTCCAGTGCCCCTGAGTTTAATCCCTGGTACACCCCACCTGCAGAAAAAGAATATAAAGTTAGGGAAATTGCTTTTCAGGGAGGAGTCTGACAACAGTATTGATTGCCACTATGTGATTCCAGCCCAGAAAGTACACATTAATATTGCTATCTTAGAAGAGGAGATGAAGGATCTCCTTATTTGCAAACCCACTGGTCACTTCTACCTCCTGTTACTCAACCTCTCAACAGCCTTTGATCCAGCTGACCACATCCTGAGTTACTCTGTGCTTTAGGCTTCCTGGACACCATACGCTTTGTGGTAGTTATATTATTTTGTCCAACTATTCGCTGCTTGTGCCTGTTAGAGTAGGGCACCTCCTCACCAAGTTACAACAAGTTTGACATGGAAAGTCAACAGAGGGATAGATGCCACCTCTCAGGCCCTTGCTAGATTTGTCATGGCTCTCTCTCCTCCACTGCAGCCTGTGTTAGGCACTTACCACTCAGTCAGGGTCTGAAAGGAAAAAATTACGGAATATGGTGGCAAAATAGCAGCATCCATGTCACTTGGTGAAAAATTACTTTTTTTTCCTTTTAAGGTACTAAGATATGGGGACTATTTGTCGCTACAATGTAACAGCAAAATTGAGTAACACACCCTGCCTGTGGCTTCCCTCCAACCTCAGTGTCCTCTTCTGGCCCCCCTCTGCCTAAATTTTGAAGGTGGTAGTACCTAGGAACCCTACCCTCACCCCTCCTTTCTTCTCTATCTAATCTCTCTCCTGCATAATCTCCTCTAGTCCCAGGGTTCTAAAGACTATCTATGTGCTGATGATATCCAAATCCATGTCTCTGTCCCTGCCTTCTCCTCTGAGCTCTGGACTAGGGTCTGACAAACTATGGTCCATAGATCAAATATAGCCCGTGGCTTAATTCTGTCTGGCCCAAGAGCTAAGAATGGTTTTTACACTTTTAAAGAGCAGGGGGAAAAAATCAAAGAAGAAATGTGTCCCTGGAATTGTATAACTGTAGAGGGGAAAATTGCAGCCTCATACATATTTCAAAGGTAATGTGTTCTGTACAAAAATGTGATTTTCCCCTTCCAAAATTTGCTCCTTGCTCAATCTTACTCCATTTCAGCAAATAGCATTTCTACTTGCCAGCTGCTTAGAAGTCAGCCATATGTCCTCTCTTTCTTTCACTCTTTGATTCTCCTCTAAAATATATTTTGAACCAGTTCACTTTTTTTTGTTGTTCTTTTTTTTTTTTTTTTTTTTGGTACTGGAGATTGAACTTGGGGACGCTCAACCACTGAGCCACATCCTCAGCCCTATTTTATGTAGAGACAGTGCTTCACTGGGTTGCTTAGTGCCTCGCTGCTGCTGAGGCTGTCTTTGAACCTGCAGTCCTCCTGTCTCAGCCTCCCAAGCCACTGGGATTACAATCATGTGCCACTGGCGCCCGGCCAGTTCACTTCTTATCATCTCCACAGTTGAAATCCCAGTTCAGTCTGTTACCATATTTTGTTTGGAACCACATTATTCTCTGAAGTGGGCTCTTGCTCCTCTTACTCACCATCTTTTATTTTTTTTACAGCATTCAGAATCATCTTCCCAGCATGTAAATCAGATGGCCTTACCTGTTTGCTCAAAGACCTTCCATGGCCTTCCATTCTCCAAGGTATCTGGGTTTCCACGTGATCTCACCCAGTTCTCATGTGTCCACCCAGATCTTAGAGCACTAACCTCTCAGCCTCTACATGGTAGCCTCTCTGGTTTGTCTTCTGTCCCACAAATGCCCCCCAAGATTATGCTCATCTCAGGGCCGTTGCTCTTGTCCTTCTGTCTAGATCCCTCAGTGTCCACACGGCTTCTCCTTCATGTCATTTCTCCTTCATGTCAGGTCCTTACTTTAAATCACCTGTCTTCAGAGAGTCATTCTTTGTAATGAAATTGAAACTTGACAAATGAAAGAGAATATCTTTTATTGTGCCTTTCCATTTCTGTCCCAAATACTCAGGCCTTCATGTCTGCTTTGCGAATTAGTCATCTGAGCTGGAATTGTCACATGGAGCCTTTTCAGAATCTAGATGCTGTATTTTGAGATCTCAGTCATGTTTCTCTGTGGCCTAGGGAGCAATAACTGATGCTCTGAGGTTGTTCCAGTTACGAGACAAAGCTATCAAAGACCTAAAATCTGTACATGGCTTTCACTGACAAAGAAGATGCTCATGTTATTAAGAGCAAAGTAAGAGATGAGGTGGGTGTGGCGATGCAACCTGGCAGCCAGGGTAATTTAAAAAATCAATACGGTGCAGTTTTCTTGGTAGAAGCCTAATTGTTGGTCCCAAGTACAACTACACAATACAAAATAGCCTTCTCTCCAGGACTGAGAAGGCCACTTTCCATTGTTTAATTCACAGAACTCAGAGATTCCCAACACTCTGTCTCTTATCTACCACTGATACTAGACAGGAAGTTTTCAAATATCTCCCTTTTATCCTAGGGTATTAGTTTCTACTAAGATGAAAATCTTCCTGGGCAAAAAACCCTTAAAGATACTTAAAAGAAAGAAGGTGGTTAATATTTATTGAATACTTAATACTTGACAAGTCTTATATCAGAAATTTTACTTGTAGCTATGGTTGGGATATGACCCCTAAACTCCCATGTGTTAAAGGCTTTGTCCATAGCTCATGGCTTATAGGAGGTGGTGAAACCTTTAAGAGGTAGGGTCTAGTTGGAAGTCTTCCAGTCCTATGGGGGTTGTCCTTGAAAGGGATGTTGGAACCTTAGCTCCACCTCTTTATCCTTCATTGTTTCCTGGCTACCATGGGATAAGCAGCTTCCTCTGCCACATACTCCCAGTATGATGTGCTGCCTCACCAAAACCCCATAGCAATGGCCCAACTAACCACAGAGTGAAACCTCAAAAACTGTGACCCAAAATAAACCTTTTCTCCTTATAAGTTAATTGTCTCTGGTGTTTTGTCACAATGGCAGAAAGCTGACTAATACACTTGTGTTACTTATTTTGTCTTCAACTTTATCATCATCCTCATTTCACAGATGGGAAAATAAAAACTCAGATTAAGTAATTTACTAGTGGTCAAAGAGATAGACTTGGCTTCTGGGATAAGAACTGAGTCTGCACTTGTTCTGAACTACAATTCTTTCCACCCTCCTATGTTGGCTCCTTATTTTGTCATAGATATTTAAGTAAGAAGAAAGGTTATAATGAGGAGGAAAAGCAGGAGGTTAGCATATGCTTTCAGGATTGAAAAGTATGGACCTAGGATGGGAAGGGAAACTGGGGTTTATTGGTCTAGAATCCTAGAATATGCAATTTGTAAAGAACCTGCAACATCTGTGGTCCCAACAACCAACTTCACATGCAATGCAATTAAGCCTCAGAGAAAGAAATGGACCTTTCTAATGTGGAAGAATAGTTTTTTAGGTATTTTACTGGGATACTTCTCCTAGATTATACTATGATTACAAACAGCCCTAAACTCAGGAATCTCAGTAGTTAACAATAACAACAATCTTTTTCTCACTCTTTCCGTATATCTGTTGTGGGATGGCTACACACTACAGCTCTGTACCACTACAAGTTGGCCATGAGTCTATCCACCTGACTTCGTTCTGGAACCCAGGGTGAAGCAGCAGATTCTATCAGGAACATAGTCTGCTCATGGCAGAAGAAACAGAATAAGGGGATCTTGTGGACAGAGTTGGTTTTAAAGTTTCTGTTCAACTGGGACATCATGTCATGTCTCTCCATATCCCAATGGCAAAAGCAAGTCACAGGGGTAAGCCCAACATCAGTGGCACCAGGAGAGAGGTATTTTTGCTACAGGAGAACGTAGAAAGCCACATAGCAACCAGCGGGGCTGTGTAGTCCTCTTGGAGAAGGAGGGAGTGGATCATTGGGAACATCTGCCGCCGAGGTTAATTTGTGTTCCATTCACCTGAGTTTTGCTATCCCTGGTGCATTCCCTTGCCTCAGAGGGGATTGTGTTCCCAAGGTAAAAGCATAGTTTGCTGGTTTCAGTTTTGAAAAGCCTAAGCTAATTGAGATGTCTCTAGAGTGAGTGAGAAGAGATGTGAGTACCTTGGAGAGAGAAGAAGGGGAAAAACGGTGAGAGCAAAGAAGAGAAATTTTATTCATCAAATTTGAAAAAAGAACTAGATCTTTTTTTTTTTTTTGGTGGAGGAGTTCCCACAAGTTTCAAGAATCAGCTACAATTCACTATAGCACAAAGGCTTCAAGACATCACAGGAGCAGGCTCTAGTCTTGATGATGAGCCAGGAGTGGTGCAGGCTGAGAGAACAAGAGCCAGACAAGGTGTTCAAAGAACAAGAGTCTTCTCCAAAGGCACTGGATGGTGTAAGAGCCCGGGGCCATGTACAACCCCCTGGGATGTGAGGCATAGGCCAAATGATCATAAAATCAAAATTCCTTCTAACTGCATGATATGGGGAATATATTTGAATTAGAGAAATTAAATAAGTGAATCCTTTAGGAAAACCTGGTATATGAGAACTGACTGCCAAAGGCAGAAGGTGCTGAGAGACTGAAGAAAGAGGTGGACAAATCCAGGTTTCCACAGAATGTGGACTTAGGGACAAAGGTAGCAGCAAGACAGAGGATCTCTGAACCCCCCCCCCCAAGGCAGGAATAACAGGTTTATATACTAAGCTAGACAAAGCAGCCTCTGGCCAGTGACTCTACTGGGTTTCCACCCAAATGACCAACATGCCCATCAATAGATAAGAAATAGGCCAGGTATCAGTGCTGGTAGGAAATGCTCATCTGAGTAACAACTTTGCTTATCCTATACGGTTTGGCATAGCTCCAGGGATACCTGCTAGGCAAAATGGTGGTTATGACCAGATGATTGTAGTCATGTCAATCCGGATCCCTGCAGTGAGACACTTCTTCCATCTCATATTGTAGAGTTTATTAACTCACAGTTAGTAAGGAATAAGACAATTCTTTGTACTCTCATCTCAGCAGGCGTCCATCATTCTCCATGTAGGTCCTTTGCACTACTTTGCTAAGGCTCCATAACAAAGTGGCACAAACTAGTTGCCTGAAGCAACATAATTGTATTGTCTCACTGTTCTGAAGGTTAGAGGTCCAAGGGGAAGGTCCTTTTCCAGAACTTTCTCCCATTCTTGTAGGTTTTTGTGATATTATGATTCCCATCTTTACACGATGTTCTCCCTCTATGTAATGTAGGTCAGTGTCCAAATTTCTCCTTTTTATCTGTTTTACTAGTCATATGGAATTAGGGGCCCATCTTACTTCAACATGATTCCACCTTAAATATTTATATCTGCAATAATCTTATTTAGAATATATAGTCAAAATTCACAGGGATTAGAACTTCAACATGAATTTGGGATGAGGGGAAGGAATACAGTTCAACCCATAATACCTTCTGAGAGGCTCCAGGATAGAGGGCCATTGAGATAGTCCTAGACCCTGACCTCGTAGGTCCACCATCTAGGCAGTCACCGAGCCAAGAGACAGATTCCAGTGAGCATGAGACAGACTCCGGTTTCTGGCCATTTCTTCCCCTACTTCTCAGCCCTGTTGGGGCTAGTTTCTAATTAGATGAGCATTAGTAACACTTTATGAGCCTTTATTGACACACAGCAGTCAAGAATGGTGTGCACACCAACCTCATTTCTCCACCACAACACCAAGGGCCATCCTCTGTGATGAAGCTTTGGCCAAGGGCACATCCCACTGTAACCCTCTCAGAACAATGAAGTTAATGCACTAGTTGTTTCCTCCTGTTAACCAGGCAGCCAAGGTAATATTTCCAAAAGCAGAAGAAAGTTAGCAAACTTGAGTGCCCTGATGGCCCCAGGTGCCCATCTGCTGCCCTGGAAGTGGTCAGGGTGGACCCAGACCTGCCTATTGCATCTTTGCGGCTTTGGGGGAATCTCTCTTGGTGTGAGATATTAATTTTCTCAGTTAAATTTAAGCCGTGCCAAGCACATACACACAACTCCTTGGTTGTCTTTCTCATCTTTGTAAAGAGATAAATAGCTTCCTTGTATGGGTTGGGCCCCTCACAGAACTTAAGGATATCTTCCTGAGAACCCAGAATTGATAAGAGGATGTAGTTTGGACAAGCTAGAGATGGATAATTCCAGTCTATTTTAAAAACAACTTTTTCACCATGAGTATTTCCTGTGGGGGGAAAAGTGAATGCAATGAGATCTCCTTGGGCCAGTTGATGTATGTAGAATCTGGAATTAGACAACTAATTTTATCTTCTTTTTGGTGCTTCAGATTTCCAGGGCCTTCCTCATCTATGCACTCTACCCCTCAGCTACAGCCCCAGCCTCTTGGGTGTATCAGTGGAAGAGCACAGTGTGGCTCAGGGCTCAGGCTACCAAGCCTGATGGCTGGTCTGAATTCCCATTCTGCAATTTGCTATCTGAATTAAGACAAATAATTTACTTAATCTGTGTCCTTTTACTTATAAAATTTAGCATTTTATAATATTATTTTAGAATATTAACTATCTTAACATTAATTGATAGAAATGTCACTCATTACAGCAGCATAGGACATCAACTTGGTCTAGGTAGAAGTGAGATCGTGCCCATTTTCTTTTCCTTCCTGTTTTTTTTTTAATTGAAGATGGAATTCTTTTTAATATATTTATTTTTTAGTTATAGTTGGACACAATAATCTTTATTTTATTTTTACGTGGTGCTGAAGATTGAACCCAGGGCCTTGCACATGCTAGGCGAGCACTCTACCCCTGAGCCACAATCCCAGCCCAAAGATGAAATTTTTTAATGTGTTTTTTTTTTTTATGTTTTGTGGGGGGTTTCAGAAAAGAGGAAAAAAATGTCTTTACTCCTTCATCCAATAAGTGATGATTTTCTGACCATGATCTCCAAATTATCCCAAAGTTCTAGTAGAGAACTTTATTCCTTCAGTGACATGGTGTCTCATTACATTATTCCTCTTCACAAAAGGCCCACACAAACTGCTCTGGCAGGACGGAGAAGCAGCGTCTGAGCAAGACTCACAGCTGCATGGAGCAGTTTGATGAGGGCCACACCCAACCTGGACGCGGACCCCCAGGGAAAAGAGCTTCAGAGGTGTGGGGAACAGCTTGGTGTGGTAGAGAGAACACCATCAACCAGAAGGTGGAGTCAGGATTCCTGGGGACTGATGAAAGGTATGCAGGGTCCCACTTCTAAAAACAGCATAAATAGAATTAGAGAAAAACAAAAACAGGGCAAATTCAAGCCATCAGACTAGGCATGGAGGAAGGTAAATGGCCAGCAAAAAAAAAAAAAAAAATTAATTTGATGTACGTACAGGACTTTCTACCTCGGCTGTCTAGGGTAAAGGCCATTGCCAGAGGAAGAACAGCAGTGGTGACAGATCCACACATGGAGGTCACTTGTTCAGACAGAAGAGGTATTGCAGAAACTGAATGACCACTCATAATGCATCTCACCTCTCTCAGTCTTTCTTACTAAATTCAATGGCATCGAAATTACAGAATCCTACAGGATAAGTTGATCTCCCTCAAAGACCAATAATGAAGTGGAACACTCCAAATAGACATTTCCTGCCATTCATTTTAGGAAACAAATTCCAAAAATTTCCTCTGTAGCTAATTCTACTGTTTATTCTCTACTCTTGTTTGTGTCTGACGGAAAGCTCTCAACTTTGATTAAAACTGGGTCAAGTATACACAAGGAGTAATGGGTGTACTTGTCAGTACTCTCAAAGAAATTACCTGTTTGCTTCAAGTTTGGAATTTTTGCATTATACAACAGTGTAGAGCCCACGTATCATGTTCTAGGTTTTAATAATTCAATAATGCATAAAATTCAGCCCTGCCTTTGGGAAACTTAGTCTGTAGCTGCCTTTTCTCAAAACAAATCTATCCCTACAAATTTATTCATCAATGGAAGTTTAGAAAGGAGAGTAATTTGCAATGAGATGATGGAAATTTATAATGAAAGGAAAAGTAAGAAAGCACATAAAAGTGCTATCTTTTGTGTTTCTGGTAACTCCCAGCACGATGGGCTAGGACTGCCACAGCAGGATGCTTACTATTATGGTCTGGATATGAGGATTTCACCGCAAAGCTACTGATAATGCAGGGATATTCAGACAAAATGATTGGATGACGAGAGCTGTAACCCAATCTGTCCTTCCTACTTTGAATAGACTAACTTGGAGGTAACCATAGGCAGGTGGGTGTGACCAGAGGAGATGAGTTACAGGGGACATGCCTTGAAAGGATTCATCTTCCCTGAGGCCCCTTCTCCCCAAACCCTGCTTTCTGGTTGCCATAAATGGAGAGGCTTCCCTCAACCATGCCCTTCTGCCATGATGTTTGGCCTCACCCTGGGCCCAGAGCAATGAAGTCAGTCCACTATGGACTAAGCCTCTGAAATCATGAGACAAAATAGTTTTCCTCCTCTAAGTCGCTCTCATTGGGTATTTTGGCTACAGCAATAAAAAGCTAACTAGCACCCCTCGTTCATTTTCAACCAATCTGACCACACATTTACCCTCAACTAATGACAACGAGAGTAACAAAGATACACAGACACATACGAGCATACACATGACCCCCCTGCCCCAACACACAGAGACATGGGAAGCTTTATAAATACAGAATCAAAGGCAAATCATTATGAAGGAAATTATATATATGCTGACTTTCTATGCATCAAAAACTAATCAGAAACCAAAGTACAAAGGAGATGACCACCTACAGCATAATAAGAACTCTCACATATAGGAAGAGCTCTGATAGTTCAAGAATGAAAACACTAACATAAGAGCTAAATTGGGGGGCTAGAGTTGTGGCTCAGGGGCAGAGCGCTTGCCTCACAAGTGTGAGGCACTAGGTTTGATCCTCAGCAACACATAAAAATAAATAAACAAAATAAAGATATTGTGTCCATCTGGAACTAAAATAAATATAAATAAATAAAGAGCTAAATTGGCCCAAGAAATAAACAGAAATGCACAAATAGTACACATGAACAGAACAAAATATTCACTCTCCTTAGTTAGCTGATATATATAAGTGATAAATTAAACTCATAACTATAATTTATAACTCAACTCTAAGAAAGGAGATGCCAAGTTTCCCTTTATTAAATTGACGAATATTTTATACAAGTCTCAGTGTTGGCAAGGGTGTGAGATAGAGGCATGCTCAGGTATTGCTATGAAAGGGTTGTTTGGTACTCTGTTCCTGGAGCCCAGCCTTGTCAGGCAAGTCACAACCTCCCTGGATCCCAAGGTCTTTGTCTGCAGAATGTAGTAAAAGGTCTCAAACAGCCCTTCATGTTCCATTGATTATGATTTATTACACCAGTTCTTAAGCTCCAAATCAGCAGAACATGCTAGGGTGTTCTGTAACTGAAACCTAGAAATAGCTTTCTTTCTACAGAAATGATCAAGCTAATGAAGAAAATGCTCAAAATTATTTGCTTTTCTCCAACATTTCTTTTCTAGAATCTCTAGTTCTTGCCACAGTAAAATAAGGACAAAATAAATGAACAATGCTCAAAGAAAGATGAACATTTAAAAACCCAGAAACAGTCCTTCATTCTTAGTTTAATAGTTTGCTGGGTTTTGCTTTTGTGGCTGATGTTGCTTGTGAATAGATGTTTAAGACTTTACACGACAAAGATAATATGGCCATATTTCAGCTGATGTATGATCCCTATTTCACATGATAGAGTTAAACGTGAATGTTTCATAGCATTTTAAAAACACTACCATGATTTCTGTGTCTCCTCATCCTAACCATCCATGCATATCTTCAACAGGTATTTATTTAAGTGCTTTCTACATGATAGGCACTGTTCTGGGAGGCTGGAGATATAATCATGAGCAAAACCAAATCACTGCTCTCAATACAAGGTAAATATATAGCATAAAAGATGGTGGTAAATAAAGCAGGAGAAACAATCTGTAGGGTGAGGGGGTAAGAAGAGCAGGGTTCAGGGTGGAAATAAGGTTGCTGAATATATGGGGTGGTCTGGGAAGACCTCACTAATAGGGGAGAGACTTGAGCAGAGGAGAAGAAAGGAGAATATGAAGCATACCCAATGTGGGAAGAGCATTCTGATTAGAGGGAAAAGCAAGTGCAAAAGCCCTGAGGTGGGAGCAGGCTTAGCGTGTTGAAAGAACAGCAAGGAAGTCTATTGGGTGGACAGAGAGAGTGAGGGTGATAGAGATGGAGGACGAGGTTTGACGGGAACAGAGGGTGAGCACACATCTCATCTACCCGGCATAGTCCTTTGACAATTGTTCAAGGATAATTTTCATTCCCCAAACCCTCCATGTTTGAAAGATATATGGCCAATCTACTTATGGACCATTCTGTGGATTTTAGCTTTTATTCTAAGCAAAAAGATGAAGCATTGAAGGATTTAAAGCAAAGGAGCATCATGATATGAATTTCATTCGAAAATAAAGGGGTGACCGTGCAAGTGGGGAGATCAGTTGGAGGCAACCATAACCATTTTGGCAAGAAATAATGGTGGCTTGGCTCAACACTAAAGAGTCAGGGTCAGGGGGGACTGATCATATGTGGGAGTAGAGCCTAAAGCATGTGCTAATAGATTGCACTGGCAAGTGAGAAAGAGAGGAGCTCAGGATGACAGCAAAAGAAGGTTTAGAACTGGGCTCGGTTTCCGCAGAATCTTCACGCATCACAGACCCTGCCTGCTTGAAGCTTTAGCGCTCACACATTCACCTCTGATGTGAACGGAATGTTCCTCATCAAAAATATTTAACTCACTAAATAGAGATTTTGGTATTGAAGTTCAAAGGTCCACTAACCGAGGAAAAATATGTTATTAGCATCGTTCTGGAGTCTCCATGGTAACCATCACAGGCTCTGTCGAGCCGTTCAGTGTCTTTCAAAGCTGTCACTGGGCCAGAGGTGATGTGGCTCATAGGACCGATGCTTCATCTGCTTCCTGACTCCATGAGAGAACCACTCGGCTTTGGGGTGAAAATACTGTTTGCTGAGCCTCAGTGACCCTCTGTTTGCTGCACAGGTAGTGCTGCAGAGTCATTTTCCAGCATAAGAAAAATATACAAAGGAGTTGATTTTTGATGCGTGCCACTGTCTCAGCCATGACAAGTCTGTTCTGCCTTTCAGTGTTGAGGAAGGATCATTAGGGATGGAAAACATTGTCCAGCAGCCAGGTCTGGCATAAGACCTGTCCAAATCCCAAAACGATGAAATGGTTGCAAGGTATTGAATAATTCAGAAATTTGTTTTATACTGTGTTACTTATTAGGATATTTTCTGATTATTTCTTTAAAACCTTATAGTATTATTATTGCATTTATATTTAATTCATGAGAAATGCATTAGACATTGTCCTACCAGAGCAAAAAAAAAAATCATATGGAGAGTTGTCTCTCCATATACTTAGGACTTTCCTTCAGAGGAACTTTATAGATTTCTTCAAAAAGATTTTTCACATTTCTTCTTACGTATATTCTGGGTATTTTGTAGCTTTGTTGCTATTATAAATGGGTCTTTTATTCCATTATATTTTTAAGCAAATAACTGCTGTATGAAGAAAAGCAACTGGTTTTTGTATACATTTTTTTCTCTGCATTTTACTAACCACCTTCATTGGTTTTAATATTTTTCAGGTGATTTTCTTAGCTTTTTCCATATAATAACATGCAATTTGAAATATATATATATATATATATATATATATATATATATATATATATATCTTTATGTCTTTCCTTTCAACCTACATTTATCTGATTCTCTTTTCCCCCTGAATTCATTGACTGTATCAAGTTTGGATGCTAGTAGTAATGGGGGCCTTCTTGCCTTATTCCTGTCTTTTATATAAATTCACCATAAATATCATGGTTGCTATCTGTTTCTTCTGTGTACTCTTTGCCATATTAAGGAAGCTTCCTTTGATTCCTAGAATACTAAGACATTTTATTATTACTAGTTGGGGGCTTAGGGAACCAGTGAATAATAGCCTCTCTGTTGCCCATCTGGATTTTAGAACCAATTCTGAACACAAGAATCAGACAGATGGAGATCAAAGCACCAGAGTAATTGACCAAAGGAATTGGAGAATGTGGCATAGAGGTAGAAAATCAGGTGGCTTGCTAATTCTTCACCCTAAAAATAAACTCACTTAGATGAGTGTGGATAATGGCAAGCCTCCTCCGAGGCACAGCTACCCGAGAAAATGTACCCCATGAGGAACATATCCTCTGTAGGTAAGTACATCAAAAACAGAGATTACTTAAGGGGACAGAGTCAAGAAATCTCAGTCTTTTTTCCAAAACTCACCAGACACTTCCATGGAAGGAAGACACAGAGAGAGGACTGAAACCCGACTCTTGGAAAACCATTAATGGAATGGTGATACCTGCTGAATGGGGGCTTTTCACAGAAATGGCTATTCACTTCTGTCAAAAGATCGCTTCACATTAGTATCAGTTACCTATACATAACAAATAACCACCAAGGTAGCTGCTTAACACAACACACAGCTGTTATCTCACAGTTTCTGCAGGTCAGGAGTCTGGGCACAGCTGTTCTGAGATCTCTACTTCAAGGTCTCTTGTGAGGCTGCAATTAAGCTGTTGGTCAGGGCCAAGATCTCATGTGAAGCCCCACCTAGGAGATGATCTCCTCCGACCCCTTTCTTTTGGTACCAGGGAATGAACTCAGGGGCCCTCGACCACTGAGCCACATCCCCAGCCCTAATTTCTATTTTATTTAGAGACAGGGTCTCACTGAGTTGCTTAGCAACTCGCTATTGCTGAGGCTGGCTTTGAACTTGTGATCCTCATGCCTCAGCCTGCAGAGCCACTGGGATTACAGGTGAGCACCACTGTGCCCAGTGGAGAGGACCTCTTTTAAAACTCACTCAGGTGGTCCTTGGAAGGACTTGGTTCCTTTTGGGCTGCTAGAATAAAGGTCTCAGTTCTTTGCCATGTGGGCCTCCCTAGCATGGTAGCTGACTTCATCAAAGCCAGGGAGACAATCCACTGTATGATAGAAGGCAGATCCATTCATAATTTAGTCATGAAAAATGGTACCCCCACAATATTGCTGAGTTCTTTTGGCTAGAAGCGTATTACTCAAGACCAGAGCACTATACAAAGCTATCAATATCACTGGGGACCATCTCAGAGACTGCCTGCACAAGCATCTTTGAATATGATATAACTCACAAACTTCTTAATTTGAACTGTTCTTAAATTCCTAAAAGAGAAGTTCCTTGACATTGGCACATTATTCTTTTACTTAACTGCTTGTTTAAATTGCCAACATTTTATTTTGGATCTTTATTTCAACATTTATAATGTATTTGGTTTGCAGTTTTCACTATTTTTATTGGGTTTGTAATCTGGATCATGATAACCTAAAGCATTTAATTGATAACTTATTATCTTTTCTTATATTCTGACATAGCTTAACACAGCAATTACTAGATTTATAGGGTACATGGGTATTTTCCAGCAATACTACCTGAAAGTAAATTGTTAACAAAATTGTAAACCCCTATGAACATTGGCATATCTAAGTTTTTTATATTAGCAAGGCAATTTTGATATTTGACATTTTCCTTAAAATAATTCATTTAATCTAGTTTGCCAGCAATTTGGCATAAATATCACTCTTCCATAAAATTAAACTCAATATCTCTGGTCATAGTTCCTTTTCTCACTTTTAATATTGTATCTTCAGAAGTGTTTTCTTGGTCAGGTTTCTTTATCTTTTTTTTTGTTGTTGTTGTTGTTGTTGTTATTATTTCTAAAATCTGCTATATGACTTTATCAAATTTATTTTTTTCATTTTCTAATTATTAATTTCTTTTTCCAACTATATTTTAGTCTTTTGCTATTTGTATAATTTCTTGACTTAATTTTTGCTAACTTTCTATTTTTCTTGTTTGATCACAAAATAATGTAAGGCTATGAATTTTCTCAGAGTATGGTTTGGCTGTTTCCTACATGTTCTGATGTGTGTTACTTCCATTGTATTATCCCTAAGTAGTCTTTATTTTAGCTTTGGTTTTGTATTTATTCAAGAGATCTGATAAAAAATAGTTTCATTGTAACTTTTAAGAAGTTAGACCATGAAGTGGGCATCATTACCTAGGTACATGTTATGATTGCATGAATGGTGTGACCCTACATCGTGTACAACCAGAGAAGTGAAAAGTTGTGCTCCATTTGTGTACAATGGATCAAAAAGCATTCTGCTGCCATGTATAACTGATTAGAGCAAATTAAAGAAAAATTTAGACCTTTTTGATCTTCTCCTGATAGTTAATTTATACTTTACTACGTTACAATCCAAGAATCTGTTCAGTAAGTACTATTTTTTGCATTTTATTGATTTTTTTATGATTTGGTACATATTCAGTTTTTACAAAGATTCATTGGGTATTTGAAGACTCTGTAAAAACCAAAATTTTGGTCAGGCACTCTAGCGCATGTCCATAATCCCAGAGGCTCAGGAGGTAACACAGGAAGATCTTGAGTTCATAGCCAGCCTCAGCAATTGAGCAAGGCCCTTCTCTAAATAAAATATAAAAAAGGGCTGGGGATGTTGCTCAGCGGTTAAGCACCCTGGGTTCAATCCCCAGTACCAAAAACAAACAAACCTAAATTTTATATGTCTATAAATTATATATATATATATATATATATACATACTTAAAAAAATTTGTTCAAATATATTGTTATGTATTATATAAAATATCCAACATATGAATATTTTTATATTAAAACCATTGTAGTCATTTATTTTTAAACTACTCAATCTGTTTAATACTAAGAGAGCAATATTATCATAAGCTTTCATTTTTTTTGCAGCGTAAGCTTCTGGGGATAGAACCCAGAGCCTCTTGCATGCTAGACCAGTACTCTGCTGCTAGGCCACTTCCCTGGCCCAAGTTGTTATAAACTTTGTAACAGTTATATTGTCTTACATTTTTTCTATATTAGTCAGTGCATGAAGTTTATGCCTTCTATAGTCAACCCTCTGTATCTGTGGGTTCTGCATCTCCGGATTCAACTAAGGATCAAAATATCTTTTAAATAACAATGTAACAATAACAAGTAATAAAAATAAAACCAATACAATATAACTCCTTATATAGAATTTACATTATGGGTAAATCTAGGGTATTGTGAGTAATATAGACATGATAGAGTATATAGAAAGATATGTGTAGGTTGTATGCAAATATTATGTCACACAGATCTTGATATCCACAAGGGTTCTGTAACCAATATCTCATGGCACTGAGGAATAACTGTATAGGTTTTTTCTGATCATGTCTTTTATTATTTTTAATATTATCTTATCCCATTTAGATCCTCTGGTTGTTAGTTTTATTTTGTGGATAATCTTGCCATCCTGCTGTATTTTTTATTATACTTTCCTGATATATTTTTTCTATCCCTTTATATTAAACCTTACTATGACTTTTATATGTTTAAATGCAATCTTATAACAGGCAGCTAAATTGTTTCCTGAAACAATTTTGAGTTTGTTTCAGCAGCAATTTTAACCCATTCATATTAATTGCTTTTACTTACTTGTGCTTTCTTTTATAAATACAGTACAAATATCTTAGGCATACATGAGGTGCTGGGCTTATAAATTTTATGAATATTTTTTTCTCATTCGTGTTTGATGTAGTGCTGGTCTTGCAGAAAATGATCAACTCTGTCTGAATAAGCACAAGATTTTGGTGAATTTCTTGAGGCAAACAGGCCAGGTTGTCGGCTGCCTCAATTTACAACTATAATTGGCATCCTAGGCTCAAATGAGATAGAGGCACAGAGTAGAAGTCCATGGACTGCTTTCTGCATGGCAAAACCTACACTGACAATATTTCAGTGCATCTCAGTTCTCTGCAGTAATGATCGATGTGGCAGCAATGTTGTTCGATAGTCTGTTTAGGACCCAAACCAACAATTTTAGGGGTATTAAAGTACAAAGCATTTTTTTTAATTGCCTTTGTCCACATCTGTGCTTTCTTTAACATGGGATAACATCGTTGCCCAGGGTAATCTCAATATGCCCAGGCTCATTTCAACCAATCTCTGGAAAAGCTTTGCATTTTCCATTGTCCTAATTTCTTCAAGAATTGCACAGAAGTCCATGCTGGGAGCACTGATGGTTAATAGCAAAGTTAAGCTAGATAAACAATAAGATAACTGTGCTGAAAGAAAATAAGTGGATTAGGTAACAAATCTTCTTTGGTCTGTTTTGGGTATTCTAAGTAAAATCAGAGAAAGAAAGGATGATATGTTTGATTCCACTCCCAACCCTCCCTGTATAACTTGAAAAGATCCAATAATAATGTGGAATTCTAGGTAAGAATTCAGTCAGCCTTGAAATGTCTTTGAAAAAAAATAGATAAAAATGGGTATTGCTGTAGATAAATACTATGGTTGATAATATAAGAAGGACAGGTGAGGATTTTTAAAATCACAGTTTTAAATTTGGAATTTCACAAATTTGTCCAGGAATTTAAAAAGGAATATGTTCAAATATTTTATATAGATTCTAGGACTGAACAGGTAAGTACATATCTGAGTATCAGGGTTCTTGCTGTCAGAGACCATTACAAACAAGAAAACAGGGTAGCATGAGCCTGTGAGTTTGGGTTGGAATTGGAGGGAGTATGCACTTATGCATTTGAATATTTACTCAGGGAAAAAATAGAAACAGATGGTAATGTAAAATACACACATTTCTTAACTCTGCTTATTGAAAGAATCTAGAAGTAATGGTATCTCAACAGTAATGAGAAAGTTCGACTCCCAGATCTTGGATCTTAAACACTCTTCTTGAAGAAAAGGAACAGGACTCCTTGAAGCAATGGCTCATTCCATAACTGGAGCAGGGAAAGGACAGGATGAGCCGGGAACATCTTGGTATGTCATAAAGGAACGAAATGCTTGAGGAATGATAAGGCCATACCAAGGGACACATAAACTTCTTTGAAGATGCTCCCAAGGATGAATCAGGGATAAACTGAGCAGAAACAATAATGATGATGATGATGACAGTAATGGATTTTAATTCGTCAAATAAAATAAGACTCCATGAGCTTATACTGAATTAAATGAATCATTAAAAAACAAATAAGGGAGAACGGGAAGGCCTTCCTGACTGTACAATTCCAACTAATACACATAGAAGGAGTGAAGGAATTAAAAAGCCACCATGTGGAAAACACCACAGGCATAAATATTTCAGTTAAGAATCATCAAAGAGGCTGGGCACAGTGGCACACGCCTATAGACTCAGCAGCTCGGGAGGTTGAGGAAGGCGGATCCCAAGTTCAAAGCCAACCTCTGCAAAAACAAGGTGCTAAGCAACTCAGTGAGACCCTCTCTGTATACCAAATACAAAATAGGGCTGGGGATGTTGCTCAGTGCCCTGGAGTTCAATCCCTGGTGCCCCCCCCCACACACACACACACACAAAAAGAAGCATCAAAGGATGCTAAAAGTATGGGTAAAACGTATAATGAAGAACATGATGTTCAGTTTCAAAACATCTCCTTATAAGATTTACTATTTGCAAAGGGAAAAATGTAACTATAGTGGAGGAGTCTAATCAACAACCCCTTAAACAAGTTTCAGAATTAAACTCACCAGTAACAGGAGGTTCCAGAATCCTGATATCTGCATCAAAATGCTCAACTGAACTTACCAGGAAGAGCCATTAGGCAAACCCAAACTCCTCAAAAGTATCAAAGTCCTGAAAGACAAAGACTGAGGAACCTATTGCAGATTAAATGAGACTGAGAGGTTGGGATATTTAAACATAAAGTGAGGTGTTTCATTAGACCCAGGACTAGAAAAAGAACATCAATGGCATATTGGCAAAATCTGAATGTCTGAAGATTAGATTAGATAATGGCATTATATCAATGTTAATCAGAAGATTTTGATAATCATACTTGTGCATTCATATTATTGTGATTACATAAGATGTCCAAATTTGGGAAGTCTGGGTAAAAGATATGCAAAAATGTATATTACTAGTAGTAGTAGTAGTAGTAGTAGTAGTAGTAGTACTAATACTAATACTGCTACTACTAATACTGCTACTACCAGGAATTGAACCCAGGGTGCTTAACCACTGAGGCACATCCCTATCCCTTTCTGTTTTTTATTTTGAGACAGGATCTTGCTAAGTTGCTTAGGGCCTCATTAAGTTGCTGGGGCTGGATCCTCCTACCTCAGCCTCCTGAGCTGCTGGGATTACAGAGTGTGCCACCGCATCTGATTTTTTAATTATTTTTTAAAGTCTTAAGTTACTTCAAAAGAAAAAGTTGGAAAAGAAAAAAATGCTAAGCAATACTTTTTGGGGGGTTGAAAATATGTCCATGTGCCCTTTCAAGTGATTCTGAATTTGGTAATTGGATTTGGATGTGATATCCCCACTGTCCACAGCACACATCTAACAGTGTGTGGCTCCTAGAAGCCCAGAGTACAGACTACAAAGTACCGTAAATTCCATAATACACACCATGGATGCAATCAGAGTCAATTAAATGAACTCAGAAGCTTTGATTGACACACACCATGGAAACAAAAGTTGGAAGTATATGCAAAAGAGATAAGCAACATTTTTTTTCTTACTGTTTATTTTCTTTTCTGGTCAGATTCAGCTTTAGGCTGCAACTAAGGAGGTTCAGTCTCTTCAAAACCCAGGTTGAAACTTGGAATGGTACCACCATTTGACCTAGCTATCCCACTCCTCGGTCTATACCCAAAGGACTTAAAATCAGCATACTGTAGTAATGCGGCCATACCAAAGTTTATAGCAGCTTAATTCACAGTAGCTAGACTGTGGAAGCAAACTAGATGCCCTTCAATAGATAAATGGATAAAGAAACTGTGGTATATATACACAATAGAATATTACTCAGCATTAAGAGAAAATAAAATTATGGCATTTGCAGGTAAATGGATGGAGTTGGAGAATATCATGCTAAGTGAATAGTAGGCCAATCCCCCCAAACCAAATGCCAAATGTTCTCTCTGATAAGTGGATGCTGATCCATAATGGGGAGGGAGGAAGCATGGGGAAAATGGAGGAAATTTGATTGGGCAAAGGGGAGATGGAGAGAGGCATGGAGGCAGGAAAGATGGTGGAATGAGATGGACATCATTACCCTAGGTGTATGTATGAATGCATATATGGTGCAATGCTGCATCGTGTACAACCATAGAAATGAAAAGTTGTGCTGCAATTGCGTACAATGAATCAAAATGCATTCTGCTGTCATATATACCTAATTAAAATTAATTAATTAATTGATTTTTTAAAAAAAAACAAGGTTGAAAAAAGGCATGATTATGATATAAGATGCAGGCCATTAGTTGCAACTTCTAAGAGTAGTATGGGCTGTGAGGAACAGGATATGATTTCCACCCTCTCATCCCCTTACATGCAAAAGTTTTGCTTGCCTTGAGTCTTCAGTTCCACAGACAAACCTTTAGGTGTTGTCTGAGAGGAGACCAAGAATCCAGCTATCACTTATGGATAAAACTGATATCCTGGTTTCCAGCAAGGGGTGGGGGTTGCTCACCTTCCCCAGTGGCCTTCAAAATCAGGAATGAGTGGGTGCTGAAGGAGAAAGCCCACTGGCTCCAATCCCCAGCATCTTGCTCCTCTGTATTCTCCTGCAAGACTATTTCTACCCAGGTTTAACAATTTCAAAAGTTTATTCTTTATATCTCATTCCTTGGAGGCAGAAGACCTGGCAATACCATCCCATCTAAATGAAAATAGCTTTAATTTAGGCCCAAGATTTAATTTTTTTTTCTTTATATGAGTTCTTTTGGCTGTGGGCTCAATTTGTATTGAATTTGATAGATTCATTCTAATATCCTTGCCTACATGAAAAAAAAAATAAAAACCTCAGTGCACACTAATTCCTTTTTGAATCATTCAGAGACTATGGGCATGATAAAATACGTCAGTTGTTATACAGGTCACATTAGGAATATTCATGTTTTATAAATATGAAATAAGCAGCAATGGGTGACATTGCACATTTCTTACATTTTTAATATACTCCAGAGCTTCAGAGTGGATCTGGAGGCAGAAATCCCTGCTGTATTCATTCTTTGCTGCAGATAGAGAAAATCATTAGATTTTTGCTGGGGCAGGACATCCTATCTTTCTGTTTGGACCTTTAGACACCATGCATGTGCCTGGACTCCCAAGTGGGTCAGGCAATGAGATCCTGCCTTAAAGACCCAGGTCCCCAGCTAGAGCTTTGTACTCCCTCCCAAGTAAGAGGCAGACTCAGGAGCAATGCTAATGGAATGCCATTTACACCAACTTCTTCATTTTCTTGTAGGTGGGAAATCAAAATGGAAATCAGTGAATTTAAATTTTTATTTTGAACCCCTCTCTCGGACCAGCACTGAACTTGCCCTGGAGAAGAGCCGTTTGGTCATCTGCATGTATAACAAATTCCCACCTCCTGCCGCAAAGACTGCCGACTGCTGGGTGGAAAATGTATTTAAAATTGAGCCCCTCTTTTTTTTTTAAAGAAAAAAATCTAAGACTCCAAGATAGGGTACTTTTTCCCAGAAGCACTTGCAGAAATGGAGGATTTTTAATGAATACTGATAAGTCTGAATATGAAATGAAAGATTAACAGCTATGTTAGCCCGTGACAGATGTTGCAACCCAAATATAAGAAAGCCTCATATGCCATCGGCATCCCTCCCAACAGAATTAAAGTAGAACTGCTCATTAATATAGAAAGCATGTCCTGTCTTTCCTCTATTTGAAAAGAGTCACTCATTTCCTTAACTTTAGAATGCTTGTTTTAAACCCTAGTTAGAAGATGTTGTTTGGATATGGGCTTCTGGTGGGAACCTTATTGTTCAGTTTAATTCATATAAATCTCATTCTTTTAAAATTATTTGGCACCAAAAACAAAAGCTTAAAACAGCACTTACATACACAAGCAATTTTAACTTCAATTCAAAGATACAGAACAATCACAGAAACCCATATAAATAGCATTTTTACAGGTTTGCTTCATCTCAACCAGGCAATCTTCATACGAATATGGCAAATTGGAGATAAGGAGACCCAAAGATAAATGCCTTGCTCAGTGTCCCCCAGTCAGTGGGAAAAACGCAAATCAGTTCTAGAAAGTTGGGCCTGAATAAAGAAAAGGGCTGGGGGCAGTGAAACAAGATGTTGTATGCCACTGAGAGATGGTGAAGTTCTCATACAGGCCACGGCTTAGATGTTAATTGATTTCATTTCTCATCTTCCCTGTCAATATCATTTCAAAGAATTAGCATCATGAGTTTGAATGGAGCTATGTCAAATGCAAACTCTTCTTTTTAATTGTGTTGAACCTTAATTTATACATATGTGAAATGTAAATTAAAAAATGAGGATACTCTGATTTTCAAAAAGCTTGTGACCCACCTAAGAATCGTAAAATGTAAGACACATAAAATGTAAATCAGACAGTGAGGCTGATTTATTTGCAATGACAGAAGCAGCTCTCTTACACATTGTCATGGTTTTCAGATAATTGGTGATTGAAATTGACTTAGGGAAGCCTTGGTCAGGAGGTACACTGGGAAAGAAAGCAGAGCATGAGAAAAGGAGACTTAGGCAAATTATCATTTCAGTAATTCCTAGTTTAATTAGTAACCCTATTTCATATTTTTCATTAGCTTTGTGGCATTTATCACAATCTGTAATTATTTAATTAATTTACTGGTCAGTTTATTATCTTTCTCTCAAATACAGAGATCAAAGACCCTGCCTGACTTGTTCACTGTCCTAATACCAAAGCTTTGCCCAGACCAGACACAGGAAAGACAGGCACTCAGAAAGGATTTTGAATAAATAAGTACATGAATGAATGATATTCAGAATTAATAAATCAATACTCAATCAATACCTACCTTAATTGGAAATAAAATGAGATTTTTAAAATGCAATGCCCTTTCATGCAGGCACTACCATCAAATAAAGGACACATGGTCTCTAGATTCTGTACCTGAGATGTGACTCCATCCTGATCTCTACCATGCATCCACATTCCCTGTGATATAGTGACACCCAGCACCAAAACACACTTCACTGGTGGTTCCAGCAATTTTCATTTTGTCCTGAACATTTTTTATATGTGTCATTTTAATGAAGCTTCCATGTGATTTACAAAGGCTCATAAACTAACATTTTGGAAGGAGTCCCTTAGTGAAAGAGAACATTTTCTATCCTTTTTTATTCTCCATTAACTGAGGAAGTGTTTCTGTAACTCTATGGAGAAAAATAATTCTCCTCAAATGCCATCTGTAAGAAAATAAAAAAGTTGTTTGACAAGGTATTGACTGTCAGCATGAGGTCAAAGGACCTAAAGACCTTCCACTTGGCTCCACCTCTTCAAGTTTCCACCACCTCCCAGTAGCACCACAAGCTGGGGAACAAGTCTTCAAAACATGGACCTTTGAGGGACATTCCAGATCCAAACTACGGCAGAGACAAAAAGAGAAGCTATGGCAGGCATGTTACAACAAGGACATCAGAGAAGTTTTAGCAGTTGGCCAAATATGAGTCAGAGGGAGTTAGGGAAAGCAGCCCCTTGAGAAATCGAAATAGAGTTCATAGAACAGGATTTCAAATTCTGAACTTGATGTGATGATGCCTGGATGCAGAGAAGATTTTACAGTTAGTAGAAAAACTCTGCAGGAGACAGAGAGGTTCAGCAGGGATAGAAAGCCATGACCCCAGAGAGAAAGGTCCTGATACAAATGATGGAGTTATCGCTTTCGGCCACAGTGGGCTAAAGGTTTTCCGTGCTGCCTGACACAACAGTGAATCCCAGTGAACTTTGGTAGGCACCAGTTATACACATAGTGTTGGCTGGGGGTTTAGCAAACTGTATGTACATCATTCCATATTATGAATGGCTTCTGACATTGTGAGCTAATCCCTTTAGAGTGTCCCTCATATCTCAAGAATTGGTAGACAGAAGCATTAAATTTGCCAAGTTTACCAATATTAAGTCTTTTTTTAGAGAGAGAGAATTTTTTAATATTTATTTTTATTTTTCGGCGGACACAACATCTTTGTTTGTATGTGGTGCTGAGGATCGAACCCCGGGCCGCACGCACACCAGGCGAGCGCACTACCGCTTGAGCCACATCCCCAGCTCCAATATTAAGTCTTAACTCTCAGATTGAGGGACCTGGTGTCGATGTTCCATTGGACCAGCACACTACAAGCTGTTCTAGCCCCTGTGTACAGCCTGCTACTCATGCTTCTCCAAAGCTCTCAAAGAGTCAGGAAAACTTGGCAGGACAGAAATTTCGATCCAGAAACAGCACGAATGTGGAGTTAGGCAAAGTTAGGTCAGAATTCTGGGCTCTAATACTGAGTAACGCTAGCCAAGTAAGATAAGTTGATGTCTTAGTCAGCATGAGCTGCCATTACAAAATACCATAGATAGGTAGCTTAAACAACAGATATTTACTTCTCACAGTAATGAAGGCCAGAAGTCCAAGATGAAGGTAACAGCAGGTCATTGTCTGGTGGAGGCTCTCTCTTGAGGTCACCTTCTCAATGTATATTCACCTGACCTTTTCTCGGTACATGCAGGTAGAGAGAGAGGAAGCTAGCACACTAATCCCATCATGGGGCCTCTCTAAACCTAAAGGTCTCACCTCCTAATACCATCATGTTGGGGGTTAAGGCTTCAACATGCACGTTTGGGGGAGACAATTCAATCCATAACAGTTGGCCTGTGTCTTAGGTGACCTTCTCCTTTCCTATCTGTGTAAGGACTAAATATTAAATTGATAAAGTGAAAGAGGTCTTAAAGCACAATGCCTCATAGGTGAACATATTCATTTTTCATCCTTTATCTGGGCAATATACCTGTGGACATGCCCCGAAACTTTGTTTTAAATTGTGATAAAAGATATACAATACAAAGCTTGTGATGTTAAGAACTTTTAAATGTACAGTTGAGTAATGTTAAATATATTCGCCGCCATGTGTAATCAATCTCCAGAGCTGTTCTCTTCTTACACAACTGAAAATCCATACCCATAAAACAACTCCTCATTTCTCCCTTCTCTAAAACTTTTTAATCAAGAAGAACAAATAAAAAATCAAGAACTTCAATTGCTATTCAGAATAGCTGCTAAGAATCAGATTTGTCTATACACTAAATTTCAGATTTAAATGACATCATAATTGTTCCACATTTAGAAGTTTATAAAGAAGCAGGTGATAAATTAAAAATATTGATACAGGATGACTGATCAGATAAAATTCTGGTGTTTTTTTTAAAGTGAAACAGTTTTTAATTTTTTTTTTCATTCTCATAAACATTTGTGACTATCTGTACCAGATTTTTCTGATCAATTATCATTAAAATTTCCTATGGCTATGGAAGGCCAGGGGGAAGGGGAGGGAGGAACAGGAGACTGACATTCCAGATTTGTGATCCCACCTTATCTCTAGTCACTCGTGTTCTTTTCTTTTTTTTCTCTTTCTGCATTTTTAACTGGTGTATTATAATTGTACATAATGACGATATTTGTTGTTACAAATGCCTACATGCACACATAATTTGGCCAATATCCTTCCCCGGCACTTCCCCCTTCCGTCCCCACCTCTCTTCTCTTGGTTCCTTCCTCTACTGACCTCCCTTTGATTTTCATGAGATCCCCACCTCTCATACACCCTCTTCTTTTCCATTTTCCTCTCTCGCTTCCACATATGAAAGAAAACATATGAACCTTCTGAGTTGGCTTATTTCACTTAACACAGTGGTCTCTGGTTCTACTCTTTTTCCTGTAAATGACATAATTTTTCTTTTTGGTTGAATAAAATTCCATTGTGTATATATACCACATTTTCTCTATCCATCCATCCATTGATTCATACCTAGGCTGGTTCCATAGTTTGGCTATTGTGAATTGTGCTGCTATAAATGTGGGTATGCATGTATTATAGTATGATGATTTTAATTCTTTAGGATAAGTACAAAGATTAGTAGAGCTGGGTCATATGGTAACCTTTATCTCTCACCCTTATCTAGACCCTTATCTCTCACCCTGCACAAAAATCTACGCAAAATTGAGCGAAGACCTAGGAATAAGATAAGAAACTATGCAACTTCTAGAAGAAAACATAGGATCGGCACTGCAACATATAGGCACAGGCAATGACTTTCTCCATAGGACCCCTAAAGCTCAGGAAATAATGCCAAGAGTTAATAATAGGATGGCATCAAGTTAAAAAGCTTCCATACAGCAAAGGAAAGTTGAGAGAGAACCTGCAGAATGGGAGAAAATCTTTGCTAGTTACTCTTATGTCAGAGGATTAATATCTAGAATACATAAAGAACTCAAAAAACAACACCAAAAAAGTCAAATAACCCAATTAATAAATGTGCAAATGAATGAAACAGACACTTTTTAAAGAAGAAATACAAATGTCCCACAAATATATGAAAAATGTTCAACATCATTAGTAATGAGGGGAATGCAAATCAAAACTACACTGAGATTTCATCTCACACTAGTCAGAATGGCAACTATCAAGAATACAAATAATAAATGCTGGAGAGGATGTGGAGAAAAATGAAGACTTTTACACTGCTGGCGGGACACAACCCAATATAGTACAAGCATTATGAAATCAGTATGGAGGTTCCTTAAACGACCCGGCATAGAACTACCATATGACGGCTATACCATTCCTTGGAATTGATCCTAAAATTCTGCTTTGCAAAAAATTGCAAGCATTCAAAATAACATATCATGTTTGAACTCTCAACAAATGGAAGCCCATGGATTCATTACAAAGGTTGTACACATATACATGCAGCAAATGTTTAGCAGCTCTATGTGAATGATGCATAAAAAGGAACTGGAAAGTAGCATTTACAATAATGATTTGCCCATAATAACAATCACCCAAGATACTTGTGAAAACCACAAATTCCTGAACCCCATCTCAGACCCACTGAATCAGAATCTCCAGATTGGATTCCAGTTATAATGTTTTAAAACAATAATCTTCTAGAGGGTAAGAAGTCTGTGTCCAAGCACATGTCTATGTTTCTAAAAACAACTGCCCAGTAATGCTGATTACAATGTAAAATGAGTGATTGAGCATAGTAGTTCTAATTTGAAAGGTGATATTTATTTAGATGTTTATTCCAAGCACAGAAGCATAATTGGCCACAAATGAGACTGAATTGCAATGAGACATTGTTGGGGCACTTGGAATAGAATGAGAGACATGGCACTTGTAGGAAGTGGGTAGAAATGAACTAAGATCACAAGTCAAGTATAACATGGAGGAGGTGGAAGGGTTATGCACACCATGTCATAGTGTCTGATCTAACATCCAAAAGAAAAATGTATAATTTTTCAAATATGATAAAACATGGAACCATGTTCTATTATAAGTTATAATACATGACATAATTTTTTTTTTCTGACAGTGAAAACATCACCGGTTTACCAACAGGATGGAAATTAGAAACAAAGCAAAGGTAAATACCACCTCAAAGAGGGACTTATGATATACAGGAGGAGCTTCTGGTCCAGGGTGCAGGATGCATTGCAAGCAACCAAGCTGATAAAAAGGGAGATTCCAGCCGGGCCTGGTGTCACATGCCTGTAATTCTTGCAGATTGGGAGGCTGAGGTAGGAGGATTGTCAGTTCAAAGCCAGCCTCAGCAAAAGCAAGGCTCTAAGCAACTCGGTGAGACTCTGTCTCTAAAAAAAATACAAAAAAGGGCTGGGGATGTGGCTCAGTTGTTGAGTGCCCCTGAGTTCAATCCCCAGTACCAAAAAAAAAAAAAACAATAACAAAAACAAAAACAAGATGGGGCTTGGGAGAGCATAATGGGGACTGAGAATGGGACTGAGATGGAATCAGATCCAAAGGGGAATTTAGCCTGGGTCCTGAGTTAAGGAGTCCTGTCGTTTGCGCCAGATGAGCCGCCAGAACCTCAGACTGTTTCTAAGAGAATAATGATGCATAGATTTCTCTGTACAGTTACAAGTAAGGGTTTTGGTACCACCATCAGCAACAATGATTCCTTGCTTATCATTATTTATTTATTCTCTTATTTTAATACCTTTGGTTAGCTTTTATTCACTGTGTACATAAGACATGACAAGAACAACCTAGAGGAGGAAAAAGTTTATTTTGCTTCCTGGTTTCAGAGTGAAGTTCAGTCCATAGATGGCCTACTCCATAGCTCTGGGTCCAAGGGGAGGAAGGACATCACGGAGGAAGAGTGTGTGGGAGGTAAGCAGCTCATGACATGGCAACCAGGAAACAGAGGTGTTTAGAGAGAGAGAGAGACAGAGAGAGAGAGAGAGAGAGAGAGAGAGAGAGAGAGAGAGATCTGCTCACCAGAGACAAAATATAAACCTCCAAAACACACCCTCAGTGTCCTACTTCCTCCAGCCACATCTTATCTGCCTACATTTAACATTCACTTAATCCATCCAAGTGGATTAACTCACTTATTAGGTTACAGTTCTCATAATCTAACAATTTTACCTCTGAATGTGGGGAGAAACCTCATGTCTAAACCATAGCACTCTGACATCTATCAAAAAGGAAAACACAAAAGGAACTCTTGCAAAGCTCATTTAATACTCTGTATTTGCTACAAGGTGAGGTTTTTTTTTCTTTATTTCTGCTTGTCTTGCACATTGATGCATACAATTGGTGTTGCTAAATTTTCCATGGCTTTCCTTTCTTGCTGAAGGATTAATAAATTGTGTTTAAGCAGAGTCATTTAGAAGGCAGTGAGGTGGGTGGAGGAGAAAGTGCAGATTGAATTAAAACCATGCACTCCATACTTGAAGAAATTCTACATACATCTCAATTCTAGAATAAATCCCAGGGCCCCAGTTAAATTCCCACCCCCTTCAGATCTGCATCACTAAGGCGCAGCACATCAATCTGAATTAACCTTATTGAAACCGCTGACAAAAAAGCACAAACAATTGTAAATCATTTCTACTATTGAAGCATTACATAAGATCTGCTGCTACCAGAGTCTGGGTTCAACAGTAAAGTAACAGGCACTCAACAGGCCTGTAATCCCAGCGGCTTGGGAGGCTGAGGCAGGAGGATCGCCAGTTCAAAGCCAGCCATAGCAAAAGCAAGTTAGTTACTTATGTAATAATTAGAAAATTAGAAAAATACATTCAAAGGATAAATTAACCTTTCATACCTCCTAAAAGGAAGATTTCTGCTGGAGGGAAGAATGGAGGATACGGTCATTACTTAATCCTTAATGCCAAAGAGAAATGGGATGACCCAGATAATTTTCAAACAGCAGAGAGTACTTCATCTCCCCCAAGGCTTCTCAGTCATCCCCATCATGCATTGGTCATTGTTTCTGAAAAAAATAAAACAGAAAGCCAAACTAATCACAGAGACAGAAGGAACGGATGCCAATGTTTTATCTGGATTCCACACGGGGGAAAGCGCTGGGGAGAAATGAACCTCAAGCAATAACCCTCGAAATGGAGAGGAAAACTGAGCCAGGGCCAGCAGCTGCTCACAAGCCAGCCCCATAGAGGCTTGAAAGCTCACATCATGGAGCTCGACATTGGTGATGGGAGCCGTGTCCTGGCAGTGGTAGCCAGCAGCCTGGCGACTCACAGGATCCCCCGGCATGGAAGGTACCGTGATATAAGAATGCAGCAATTAAGATTGACTAAGGGCTTATTATATTCTAGGTGCGAGGCTAAGGGCTTTGTGTACATCCATTTAATTTATGTAAATCCATTTAATTGACATAATCAGTGGATTGATGGAGTACCTGCCATTATCATCTCCTCATAAAGGTAAGAAACTAGGTTTTGTTCAGGGTCACACGGTTATCTAGGAGCACGCTGTTCACGGCAGAAGGAATCTTCTGGATCTTCTCCCCCTTACAGCCCCAGAGCTCTGTTGTTCTCCCATGTGGACATCCTGATCTAGTCAAACCGGGGTGTTGCCCGTTCAGAAGACTTTGTCCATCTCTCCTCAAGTGCCTCCTCCTCTGAGATCTGTGTCTTCTGGGTGCCCTCGTGCCCCCTGACACTTCCTGGTCACAGAACTTAACTCCCAGTACCATGAGTGCCTGATGACTTAAAACTTCAGAAGACTCTACCCTCTTCAAAGGCACAGATCTTCTCTAACCTGCTCACCATTGCACCAGAGTGCACAGCAGGCACGTCTGAGACTCAGCTAGTGACCAAAACATATTTCTTGAATAAATGGGTCATCTAATTTCTTTATTTACTGGCGAGGAAATGAGAATAAAGAAGGGTCAGGTAGTCTGCCCAATGCCATGCAGGACAGTAGAATATAGGTAGAGCGGAGGCCAAAAGCCAGTCTCTTCCTACCTTGCTGCTGTTACTTTCTGGCCTAGAATGTCTCCACCATACATCCTCCCATTCCTAGGTCCACAGTTCCTGTTCCCACCTCCTCAGACTGACCTCAGAAGGTTTCTGCAAGATCTAAGGCATTCATTGGCCAATTGATCATGGTCACCTTGTATTAGAAATTCCAGTGTATTTTTCAATGCTTTTTAAATCTCTCTTACCCATATCCTGCTCTCCGTCATCACCAGCTACACCATCAGTTTGTTTTGCAGCCTGCAGTCAGGAGTTGGGTGAGTGTTAATTGGATTTTGAAGCACAAAGCAGAGTATAGACAACCCATACTTTTCCATACAGTAATAGCAGTGAAACAATAAACTGGTAATTTCCCACCCTCAGGATTGCTGGAGAAAGCAAAATGGATTCTCATTTCCATTCTTGCCACAATTCTAAGAATGCTGGTATTTAATACCAATCAATCTTAGTCCTAGTGGTTCCATGTTTCCTGACACCTCCCCCACTGTATATATTGATTTACTGTAGAGATTCAGCCATCCCCATTATTCATACCCATCACTTCCACTTCCTATTAGCTATTCTCCAAATAGAGCTATTCGAACCAACTTAACAGATTACCTCTGGTCAAGGGATGAGAACAAACAACACCAAGATCTATAAGCCGTTACTGAATGGTATGCAAGGAAACTGAACAGAAGGGAGAAAGAAGAGCTTCAAGAAAGCCATTGATATGCTCTCAGAAGTAATCTAATACAGATGCTATTAGTCAGCTTTCTATTACTGTAACAAATAACTAAGGTAGGTGATCAACTTATAAAGAGAAAAAGTTGATTTTGGCTTACAGTTTTAGAGGTTTTGGCTCATGATCAGTTGGCCTCGTTGCTTTGGACTTGAATCACATACCATAGTAGGAACACATGCTGGGGCAAAACTGTTCCCCTTATTATGGCTGGAACCCAAAAGAGAAAGAAGAAACCAGGATCCCACATCCCCTTCAAGAATATCCCAATGACCTAAATACCTCCTACTAGCTAGGTCCCACCTCTTAAAGGCTCTACAACTTCCCAATAGCACCACTCTGGGACCAAGACTTTAAAACATGGATCTTTTGGGGATACTTTTTTTAAAATTAATTTATTTATTTTTGCATTACAATTCTTAATACACCTTTATACCACAATTTATCATATCTCTGATTGTACATAAGGTATGTTGACACCAAATCTTCATACATGTATTTTGTATAATGATGAGGGTCTCCTTCCACCATCTATGCTATTTCTTTTGGGGACACTTATTATCCAAACTATAGCAGATACCAACCAAAAGAGAGGAAGGGGTGACAGAGAACAAAGAAGACAATTTATATGACCCTGATAGTACCACTTGTCATTCTCATCCTCAGTCAAGAAAAATAAGGAGAAAAGTACAGTCTACTAGACACAGACATTGTCCCAAGAGGAAAATATTAATATATATTGCTGAAGTTTAAAAAAAAAGAAATTTTGGTTTCAGAAGGAAAATCTTGGCCCATTTTTTATTCCTGTTACTCAGTAAATGCATTCATTCATCATTTAGCCACCCCATCTCTTTGAAATTCTATAAAATGCTGCCTACTTCATCTTGAAATATCTATGCTTGGAAAAGAATGTGCAGTTTAAGCACAAAAGCTTTAAAATGCCACAGGAGTAATATCAAAAATCAGCTTAAGAACTTAACACAACAAGACAAAATACCAATAAATCTCAAGTATGAGTGTGTGTGCATTTTAATAAGAGAATTCCTGAGTACAGTATTACAGTTTGGCCTGCCAAATATAAGATATTTTCCAGTATCTTATGTTCATAATTGTAATGAAAGATCTTATTGTAACTGCTAATATCAGGAACAGGAGGGCGTTGGGGTTAAAGAGTTTTATTAAGGAGGATAACATAATTGCTGGAAAAAATTGGTCATTAATTTTGCAGATAAAATTTGGGGTTTGAGCCTTGTCTTTTTTGCATTATTTTTCAAACAGCTTTTGGTCTTTTAAAGTGGTTATTACATGGAAAGTTTCTCTCCTCTTTTTTCCTTCTGTCCTGTTTGTGTGTGTGTGTGTGTGTGTGTGTGTGTGTGTGTGTGTGTGTGATTTTATCAGAGACATGTATTTACATTGACATTCATCTTCACATTGTCTACAAGTGCTTTGAAATATGCAGATGTAAATTTTGGTGTTAAGAAAAAGAACATTGTAGCCGGGCACGGTGGTGCACACCTGTAATCCCAGAGGCTGAGGAGGCTGAGGCAGGAGAATTGCCAGTTCAAAGCCAGCCTCAGCAGTTTAGGGAGACACTAAGCAACTCAGTGAAGCCCTGCTCTAGATAAAATACAAAATTGGGCTGGGGATGTGGCTCAGTGACTGAGTGCCCCTGAGTTCAATCCCAAGAAAGGAAGGAAGGAAGGAAGGAAGGAAGGAAGGAAGGAAGGACGAACGAACTGGTTCTCTTCCTGGTTTTCACTCAATACTGCATCAGATGATGAGAAAATAGCCTGGCGTTCCAGTTCGCGGAGGCCCTGGAGAAGGCAGGCTGCCATTGAACTCCTGTGGTTGAAAGGCAGACTGATAGTGGGCCTGGGCCAGATGGCTCCCCAGCGACATGGCTCTGCTATCCTGCATTCCTGAGTGGATGGGACAGGCTTAGAGCAAAAGTTATTGACATGCCAAACTATTGAACTGTCCTATAAGGAAATAACACTGGAGTTGGGATTGTGGCTCAGTGGTAGAGTGCTTACCTAGCATATGTGAGGCACTGATATCGATTCTCAGCACTGCATATAAATGAATGAATAAAATAATAAAAAGGTCCAAACTTTAAAAATTAATTAAATAAATAAAATAACATTGGCCATGAACAGAGAGGAAGGAAAAAATAAAGGGATTTTTCTGCTGCTCCCAAAATGAGTGAATGACATTTACTTTAGGATAAAAATCTAAATGAATTATTTGTTCTCCACTTTTCACAATATGAAACAAACACACTGTCTTAGTTTGTTTTCTGTTGTTATAACAAAATATCTGAGACGGGGTAATTTATAAAGAATAGAAGTTTATTTGGCTCACAGTTCTGGAGGTGGGAAGTCCAAGTGTTAGCATCTAGCAAGGGCTTTTCTTTTTCTTTTTCTTTTACTTTTACTTTTTATTTATTTATAGTACTGGAGATTGAGCCTGGGACACTCTAGCATGGAGCTATATCCCCAGCCCTTTTTATTTTTTATGTGGAGACAGGGTCTTGCTAAGTTACTGAGGCTAGCCTCCGCCTCCTAAATAGCCCGGATTACAGATGTGTTCACCACACCTGAAGTTGAAGCCTTCTTGCTGCATTAGAACATTATAATTACCAGTAACAGATAACACTAATCACTAATGCTATCATGGGACCCCACTGTCATGACCCCAATTAATCTAATTTATCTCCCAACAGTCTCACTCCTAAATACCATTAACATGAATCCGGGATTAAGTTCCAACACATGAACTTCTGGGGGGCGTATTCAAACCACAGAACATGTGTAGTCCCTTAACTTTTAAAAGTTTGATGATACTTAGAATGTTTGCCTGTCCTCCCTAGAAAGGCTGAGCAAGGCAACTTGGCCATCACGCTCCCCAAGAGTGTGGAAGGATATCACACTCCTGATGCCTTCCATAGGCCCCTTGGACATGAAAATCGAAAAGTTTTAAAATTGATTTTTTTATCGTATTCAGAAAAGAGGAGTAAGATACAGCACCTCAGGTAGTTACTCTGGGCTTGTGAGACAGCCTCAGTGACCCTGCCTAAGGGAAGGGCGAGTAAATAGGTAAAAATCAATACTCTGGTTTCTCTTCAGATTGTATAAACCTTTCGCCTTTTACTAAATAGGTAAAATTCACCTTGTTTCTTGGACCTCAAAGTATATCACTCGGGGTGTGTGTGTGTGTGTGTGTGTGTGTGTGTGTGTGTGCACGCGCACGCACAAAAAACAAAGCTGTCTCTCAATTCCCTTTGGGCTCGTAAGCAAGTGCTTGTTTACAGGAAAAGAAAAAGTGGTTCTTTAGCACCTTATATTGAAGAAATGAGCCATACAAAGTGTATCATTGATCAACTTCCTGACAGCATAAAATCGAAAGGTCAGAATCAAAGAGAAAAGGAAACTGGCTAGAGAAAAAAAGTCCAGCAAAATTGGCCACAGTGCTAAGTGCTAAGTCATTATTTCTTTGGATTCTCAAATGTGAGGAAGGAGAATCCCATTTGTTATCTCCTTGCACTGATTCCCAGACCCATAGAAGTTGGTTCCCAAAAGGACTCTGAAAGACTTGGTTCTTCTCCCTTCACTTTACTATTGAGAATGTTGAGCCCCAAGTAGATTTGGGGGTGTTGGTGAATTTCTGACAGTCTCAACAGGTGGTAAGTAAATGACAGAGCCCAGGTTTCCTGGCTCTCAGTATGGATGATACAGCAAGAACTGGGGTTTTGAAGGCAAGAAATGATTTCCTATCCTGTCCTGTGGTGGTTATGTGACAAGTGACCTATTCTTATCATATTGTTAATATCCAGCACCTGTTTTTATATGCATAGTGGCCAGTACTGCTTTAGCACTCTCACATTTTAATCCTCCTGATGACCCTGAATCCCTATTTTCCATTTGCAGAAACTAAGACCCCCAAAATTAATGTGACTTATTAAAGTCATTCACTCAAAAAACGACATTAAAGCGTGCTCAGCTGCTTTCCTCTTCTGCTGTGTCCATTATTTCAAAAACAGACTCAAGGCACAGGTCCACTTATGATGCAGACACAAAATACTTATAAAGATTAGAAGGACACAAAGAAAACAAACAGAAACAAACTCTACTGTGGCTACTCCTCCCCACCCCAGACACATTTGCTTACCTGTTAAAACTATTTAAGGGTCCTTAGAATTCTTGTCTAAACATCACAAAGGCCAACACATAGCACTACAGTAAGAACTTAGTTGAAATTGAAGTGAGATTCTTCATAATTCTATATAAGTCCATGCCAATTCATAGACTGTTATCATTGTCACGTGCTTCTTTAACTTTTAGGAATATCTAAAACTTCCCACCATGAAAAGACCAAGGTGCTGTGACTACTATGGTTCACTGGCAAGAGTGTGTTCTTTAACCTTTCTTTTAAGTTATGGTTCATCTTAATTTCCCTAGCATTTGCTGGCTGCAATCGAAAGTCAAGGCCCCAGTGAGCACATTTGCAACCTCTTTGCTCCAAAGTGGAGGATCCAAATAGTCAGAGGCAGCCCCTGGGAGTCCTGCTCTGGATGCCAGGGGGTGCTTGCCAGGACAGTAGCGGTAACTCCAAACAAGGGCGCCTGGTCTCCAAGCTATGCACAGAGTAGATTTACATCAGATAAATGGTTATTCTAATAAACAGACCAGAACATTAGCTGAAACCCAGGGCATGCAAAATGTATTATGTAATTTATGGTCCAACAAGTTTCCTGTGGCAAAGGCAGCTAGAGAAACATTTCCAAATGAATGTCATTTTAATTCTTAATCTAAAGAGAATCATTATAACCATCACTAGTTTTCCCCTTTGCAATTCAACACTATCATCTATCATGAAGCAGGATCCTGTAACACTATGATGACCTTCTGCTGATACCAGCTTTTTGGAGAGTTCAGTACCTGTTCAGCATTACGATTACATCTCTCAAGTGTGCAAAAGTCCCTGGAATTACAAAAATCTGAAGATCTGGTATTTTGTGTAGACTCTTTCAGTATATATACAAATAATAATAATTGCCATTAGTTACAAATGATTTTCAGTGGTTGTATGTACTCAATCACATTTAAAATACTCATGGCATTGCATTATAGAAATAAAAAGGAAATGGAAAAAAATAATCTCTCATTATCTGTGGCACTGTGATTTTAATTGTAGTCCTGTTTTAAAATAGAGATGGAATCAATAGCGAAAATATTAATTACAATACACTTTCTTTTTTTAAAACTTGAACAAAGAGGCATAGAAGTTAATGCAGGTGCTAGTGGATTTTGCTGTTGGAAATTACCAGTAACAGATAACACTCAAGGACTTGCTCTATTCAGTTTAGCAGACTATTAACTATATAATCAGGGCTGCTGCTGGTCTTTCCCAGAGCCCTTGTACTAATTAGAAAATGATGTTCTTCTGGCCAGATGCAGATTGTGGAGCATGCTATGGGGAGCAGAACTCCAGTGGGGTTTAGTTCTTAAGGGTCCTCAGGCCAGAGCCTTTATGTAGGACAATCTTCTATGGTGGCCCTGTCTATAGAAGTAAAGAAACTAAGGAACAGGTCAATAAACTATGGTATATCCATGTGATGGAGTATGAGAACGTTATCAAAATTGTCTTGAAAGATATTCAATATTTAAACTATTCTTTAAATATTAATGATATAATGTTCAGCTAGAAAAATAAATCACAAAGACAAAAAATACAATGTGATCTTAACTTTAGGAATAAATTGTCAGCTGTCAATAAGATAAGAAAGGATACACAGAACCATGAAGAGTTATTATGTCCAGACTACACCATTATGGTAAATTAATTAGTTTTGTATTAATAAATTTCTGTATTTAAAAGATTTTCTTCAATGAGTATGGAGTTACTACTATAATAAAAATGAATTATAAATAATAAAGAGTTATCTATAATCTCATCTGCTTTTTAGTTCAGGAAATATTATCATCTAGTTACTTTTTTTCACAAAGCTGGGGATCAAACTCAGGGGTTTTAGTCAGCTTTTTCGCTGCTATGACTAAAAGATCTGACAATATTAGAGGGGGACAAGTTTATTGGGGGGCTCACGGTTTCAGAGGTCTCAGTCCATAGAAGGCCTGCTCCATTCCTTGAGGCTGGAGGTGAGGCAGAACATCATGGCGGAAGGGTGTGGTGGAGGGAAGCTGCTCAAGATAAGAAGATCTGGAAGCCAAGGAGACTAAGCTCAGATCACCAAATACATACCCCAAAGGCATGCCTCCAGGGACCCAGCTCCTCCTGCCACTCCATACCTGCCTACAGTTATCACTCAGTTAATCCCTATTAGGGGATCAATTCACTGACTGTGTTAAGGCTGTCATAACCCAATCATTTCACCTCTACACCTTTTTGCATTGTCTCATACATGAGCTTTGAGGGGACACCTCACATCCAAACCATAACAGTAGGACTTATTACATGCTAGGTAACTGCTCTGCCCCTGAGCCACAACCCCAATCCAATTTTGATCCAAAATCTTCCTAATTAAGAAACATCAGGAGGGTCAAGAAACAAGTTCATTATTTCTCTAAGGTGTGGTCTCCTTAAGGACAGGGAAGGAATCAATGGTAGTTTTTTTTTTTTTTTTTCATCAAGAAAAAAAGTACAGTTGAAAGCAGGGTATGAAGGTTCACATTCTATCTCCAGTAGCCCTTAGTATATGTCCTTGGGGAAATTATTTAACCTCTGTGATTCTTTTCTCCTTTTATCTGATGGGGCTAACCATTCCTACCATAAGTCTACTACAAGCATATAATGAACTCATGGGCCCAAAGCTCATAGTACAGGACTTGGCACTTTCTATGTGCATAATAATCAGTCCTGTTACCATCGTCCTGTCCACCACACACATCCCCTGGCCCACTGCCTTGCACATATTAAGAGTTGAATAAATGATACCATCAATGGGTTGATGCTAGGAGCCACAAGCAAATAATATGATGCATAGCACTTTTGGTTGTAAGGTGACGCCAGCTAGCCATTGAGATGATATGATTATGTTAAGATTTACATTCATATGGAAATTGGACTCCTGCTGTTCACCTTGGCCTGCTACGGGACTCATGTTACGGGACTCCTGGAGAGTTCCCATTGGTTGGGGAAGGATAGTAGGAGGGAATTCCGGGGCAGGTGGGGGGGGGGGCCCTGTTCCGGTAGACGCTCACGGGGGGGGGGGGGGGGGGGGTGGGGTGGGGGGGGTGGGGGGTGGACCGGGTTTGGCTTGCCGGCGCGCAAACGGAGTATTGGCGGCTTTTTCAAAAATAAAGTTTTGTTCCTGCTTGAGTGGCTCGTGATTCTGTGCCCAGCCAGACTGAGGCAGGTTACTTTAGACTTAGTGGAAGCCTGGCCATATCAAAAGAGAAATCTAAAATATTTCATGTCTGGGTAAGCCCTCCAGGAACTGCTTTACAAGAACAGACCCCAGGCTACACTAGTGAGTACAGAGGTTCTTTGAAAGATCTCATCTCCCCTTTCATGTGTTTGGATGGCTTGTCCTATGTCCTGATATTTGATTTCAGCCTCACAGGGCTCTGGACCCTCCTTGGCGGACATTTAAATATATGCTTCTCTCTAATTGGAAAGGGTGATTCAGGGCTACAGGGAAAGTTCAGACTTGAAAGCCTATATCGATCAGCAAGGCTAGCCACCCTTGGATGAACAATACCAATAATGATTAACACATGGGACTTATGAAGTACCAGGCACTATTATATGTACTTCAATTACATCAAGCTGTTTAACACATGAGGACCTGCACTGGAAACTCAATAGGCAGGACCTCTGTGAGATTCAGTAGGGAAAGGACTTTTTTTAGTGATATCAGTAACTTCATTACTTCTCCATCAGGTCATGGAATAAGGGGATACCTCTCATGTGAGGTCAGGAAATCTTGATGGAAAAGACTCACCAAAAGTTCAGTAAGCACTTTTGAACTATAATCTAGCTTTCATAGTTTAAGAGGTTTCAAGGCTACATCTAAATTCCTTCTAGGTTTCTATTCAGGCACAGTCCTCACATCTTTTACATCATCTGTTTTTTCTAACTCGTTTTACCTCAGTTTGGCTTATGCTCATTTTGAAAGTACTAGCTTATCTGGAAGAGTGCTTAGCACTAAGGGCCACAACCAGTGCTGGGTACCACCCATCCTGACTCCCTCTAACTTAGGGCAAATTACAGAAGGGTCAGCCATCCCCCCACCTCCCAGGAAGGACTGCGGTAGTGACAGTGTTAAATTATTGCAGCTAAGTGAAGGGCCCTCTCACTTGCCTGGGACTCTCCCAAGATTCTGTATAAAATTCTATATTATTGATCATTTACTTTTCTGTGGAGAACACTCCAAAAATGCAGGCTCTGCAATCACCTGGATCAACCACTGGTGACCAGAAAAATCCAATGAGAGCCCTAGGGGACAAATTGGCAGAGGCTTTGGGGTCTGGCTCCTAGAAGGTTTCAGTCTCTGCTGGAAGGTTTGATATTGTTTTGAGGGTTTGGAGTTATTCCCAAACAAGCCCTAACATGGCAAGAATTGTTTTTTATTTGAATCATTTTATTTATCAAGGACCGATACGTGAACAAAGAGGAAAAGGCTTCTTTGGCAGCAGGTACAACCCTCCTACAGGTCATCCTGAAACAGATAATGATGTAGGATTGGAGCCTCACATGCCAACCTTGGGTCAGGGTGCAGCTCAGTAGTAGAGCATGCTCAGCATGCGGGAGGCCCTGGGTTCAGTTGCCAGTACTGCAAGAAATAAATTGTAGTAACAGAATACATAACAGCCTCACCCCAGGAAAATAAGAAAAAGAAAGCAGTGCCTCCGATAGCCAAGTGCTCTTTGCCTATAACTCCAAGGCTACCCCCGTCCTTAGAAGGAACCCAACTAGGCAGTGGATTCCTTGGGAACTGAGTCTAAGAAAGTGTTATCAGGTTAGCATATCACTTGTTCCTGTCCCTGTAGCAGGTACTGCACTAGGTTTGTGTCTTAGGGGATGAGGGAGGGGACTGGCAAACATCTGAGGATAACACATAAACAAAATCCTGCAAGAGATTGTTCAAAACACAAGGCCTTCATTTGAATTGATTTCTTAACATGCTCCTGGCTTTCCAATGTTCTAAGAAAATCCAAGCTGCCTTTAAGCAACCTAGCTGCTAACATTAATAAGAGGGTCTTACTCAGGAAAAAGCATTTTTTTATATTCAGTATTATTACAGCTACATATTTTATGTATCCAAGAAGAAAATACATCTAAGTAGTAATAGCACAATAATAATATGAATACTACAAGCAGTTATATGAGAATGGTGTTCTTTTTCTTCAAGTATTCTTCAATATACATGGTTAGTATTAGTCAGATTTTCATTACTATGACAAAATACACGAGAAAAATCAACTCAGAGGAGGAAAGACTTATTTTGGCTCATGCTCTTCAGAGATTTCAGTCCATGGTTGGTGTTTTAGGTAATAACTGAAGGTGGGTGAGTTAATGCTGGAGGAAGTAGGTCACTGTGAGTGAGCCTCTGTGGATTGTATCTTGTCCCTCTGGCTCCTCTCCTCCCTCACTCTCTTTCTCCTTCCTGGCTGTGAGAGCAGCCGTCCCCCACCAGGCCAAGATGCTGCACCCTGCCTATGGAGTTGGCTGACCGTGGACGGAAGCCCTGAAACTGTGAACCCAGAATAAACTTTTGAGCCTCTAAGTTGTTCTCGAAGGTATTTTGATCACAGCACTGAAAAGCTTGCTGACACAGCGGGCTAGCTGCAAGGCACCTGGCCTTTGGTGAGGCAGTGAGTTATGGCAGGAGAGCACGGCCTGGTGGGGGAAGGGGGAGGGGAGAGAAGGCAGTGGGGACAACATATTCCCTTCCGAGTCATGTCCCACTGACGTACTTCCTTATTCTAGGCCCCGATTCTCAATTTCCACCACCTCCTGATAGTCCATTAAGAGCCCATCAATGGATCAATTCATTGATAAAATCAGAACACGCATGATCCAATCACTTCCCCAAAGCCCCACCTCTGAACACTGGGGACCAAGCCTTCAACCCATGAGCCTTTGGGAGACATTCCAGATCTAAATTATAGCAATGGTTTTAAAAATTAATTAAATATTAATTAATTAACTTATGGTTCTGGGGATGGAACCAGGGTCTTGTACATGCTAAGCATGACTCTACCGCTGAACTACATATAAATTATTATAAAGTAATAGCCAGCCCCAGATATTAGTTTATAATATAAAAGAGTGGCTCTTTGTTAGTTGTTTTATCCCCAGTATTTGGCCTACTAGAAAGCATCCAACATATACTATTTGAAATAAATAATCCATAACTGAAATGAGAAGGTAGGTATTACTCATCAATACTTAGCTGAATCCACCAAACAAAGCTGCAAGAACCCCTTGGTAGAAGATTGCTGCTCTTCTTGTGCTGTTTGCATTAGAGTTTTTTTTTTAAAGAGAGAGTGAGAGAGGAGAGAGAGAGAGAGAGAGAGAGATAATTTTTAATATTTATTTTTCAGTTTTCGGCGGACACAACATCTTTGTTGGTATGTGGTGCTGAGGATCGAACCCGGGCCGCACGCATGCCAGGCGAGCGCGCTACCACTTGAGCCACATCCCCAGCCCTGCGTTAGAGTTTTTCTCTATATCATTATTATTTTCCTGACATATTTACTGACCCAAATCTAGCCAGGCGTGGTGGTGCACACCTGTAATCCCAGGGGCTCAGAAGGCTGAGGCAGGAGGATTCAAGTTCAGGATTCAAGCAAATCAGTAGGACCCTGTCTCTATAAAGAAAATATTTTTAGAAAGTGGGGGTGGGGGGTGGGGGAATGTGGCTTAGTGGTTAAGCGCCCCTGGGTTTAATCCCTACTACAAAAAAAAAGATAAAAATCTGGAGAACACAATATGGTGTTGTTTAAAACCACCCTGGTGTCCCATCTGGGATACCATTGGCAGGGGTAAAGCTTGTGTAGTTATGTAAATACTGTATCCTGAGAAGAGAGGAAACACCTGTCCTGGAGTGGGGGTGGGGAGAACAGCTGACACAAGGTTTGTGAAATTTTCCTTGATCTTGCTAAGTAGCTGAGGTCTCCGCCCTGATGATGTGGAGCCAAAGCTGACTTCAACAAGTCTTTTTTTTTTTTTTTAAAGAAAGAGTGAGAGAGGAGAGAGAGAGAGAGAGAGAGTTTTTAATATTTACTTATTTATTTATTTTTTTAGTTCTCGGCGGACACAACATCTTTGTTGGTATGTGGTGCTGAGGATCGAACCCGGGCCGCATGCATCCCAGGCGAGCGCGCTACCGCTTGAGCCACATCCCCAGCCCAACAAGTCAACAAGTCTTTAATCAGTTTGTCTTTTCTCTGCCTGTCTGCTTTGTCCTCTCTCCACACCTTTCTCCCTCCACATGCTCCTCTGCCTTCAGTTCATTTCTCCCCACCTTCGCCTTAGGCCTGCAGCTGAAGGTGGACAGCTGAGGGGCTCTTCCAGGTCCCACCAAGAGAAGATAGACATAAACAATGCTGAAGACTTCTTTATGGTAACTCCTGGGATTTAGCAGAATCTTGCTTATAACAGTCAAACCACAGAGTGGCTCCAGGCATGATTTAGGTCAGCCCCTGGTTTTTATAAAGGGAAATTGCAGCCCAAATGTCATCCAAGGACTCTGTGGCAGTGCTAACCAGAAGCCCAAAAGCCTGCCTAATTCCCTCAGTTCCAAGTGGCAAGGGACACTGATATCATCCCTGAGGGACTCTGGAAATAGGCCTTCTCTGTGACTCAGTGGGTGTTCAGATATCTCACAGTGACTCTGGATGACCTATTCCAGCCTTCAAGGCCATCTGTCACAGATATGCACAAGTCCTATTGACCAGAGTGCTTGTTAAGTGGAGTGCTGATAACCCAAGAATTTGCAGTAGGACAAATCTCCTTAGCAAAGACCAGTATCCAGAGACTGGTGCTATTGTAGGATTTCTCCATCAAGAGGAAGAGGTAGAGTCTATGTCTTCTGCCTGTACCTGGGCAGACCTTTGTCACAGCCTGGCCCAATAGAGTGTTGTAGAAATGATGCCGTAAGACCTTTGTGAATGGGCAGAAAAAGTGAGATTGTGCTTGTTCTATGATCTGTCTCCTTCCCTCTCCACACTCCCCTTTCTCTCTCCCTCTCTCCATGTTTTCAGCATTTGGACTTCTGAGCTTCCAGGTAGAAATCAGGCAGCTCTAACAGGTAATGACAAAGGAAAACAGAGATGCCTCTTCTGGCCCTGGCTGTTGGTTCTTCCTAGCCCGGGTGCTAGATGAGTAAGTGAATCTTCAGATATTCTAGTCCCAGATACTATCTGACTGCAACTGAAGGAAAAACCCCAGTAAGTTCCAGAGATAAGAACAAGGCACAGCGTGGCTTATAGAGGAGAAGGTGGGCTGGGGTAACAGATGTCTTCACAGAGGAGGTACAACTTGGGTTGATGGACACAGGAAGAGGCTATCCACACAGAGATGGCAGCATTTGAGGAGGGCAATAGCCACATGAAGATGCAAGAAGGTCCTGGGATGGAGGTGAAGGACCTTCATCTGCAGATTCAAGGGAGGACATAGGAGACTTGATCTGATTTTCATTGAGTAGGATCATTCTGACTTTCCCATTCTGACGATGGGATGTAGGTGAAGTGGAGGTGGCCAGAAGATGAGTAATGCTATGGAAACAGTTCAGGTGAGACATGATCTAAGTCCAAATGAAGGTGACAACCTTTGAGATAGAGAGAAGGGGGGCAGCAGGGAAAAGAGAAGTCTTCGGGAAGGACTCAGCATCTGTTAGGGGTGAGAGGGAAGTCTGAGGTTTGTAGCTCAGGCAACAGGTGGTGCCATGCACAGAGCCTTAGCTTGCAGGCTGTGCATACTTGTCAAGGGCAGGGGCTGCTTGCTCTCTCCACCTGTGTGCATGCTGCCCATGGGGGTGCCCAGGCACCAGGAGGATATACAGGTCCCATCAGCAATGAAGGCATTTTCAAGTCCAGAAGATGGACGAGCCTTGGAAGAGTAAATGCAGTGATAGGGAAATGTCAGAATCTGGAGGACCACCACCCCTTGAGGAGAGGAACAGGCAGCAGATTTGGGAAACAAGAACGGAAAGACCCAAGGAAGAGAAAACAAGGCTAGGACCCCAGAAGAGCTTACCCACCTCTAGGGTAAGAAATCAGCTCCAAAGGAAGGTCACCTCTAGGTGCCAGACGCGTACCCCTGGACTTGCTCTGTCTCTCCATGTCTACTCAGTGCACATTTGAGGAAATGCACAGGCCAGAATAAGACACTGATCTTGGGTTTATCACTTAGGGGCAAAAATAACTGTTACATTTCTTCAAATTGTCTTGAACCCATTGGCTTTAATGGTTTTGGTCAGGATTTCACTCAATTCTTTAGGTATGCATCAGAATTTTCAGTAAGAACACACTTAAGATGTAGGAATCAGAGTACTGTGGCCTTTGGAAATGGCCCAATGGATACAGTAACCAAACTCACAGGTATTTCCAAATTCCTCGTGGACACACAGTACCTAGAAAACTTGCACATTTTTTAGAATCCTAAGGAATCCGAGAACTGCCAGCATTTAAGTAATATTGATGGTTGCCATCCTAGAAAGTTTGGACTTTGAAAGCATCTTAGATGTCATCAACTCTGAGTTCTAAAACTTACAGACCTTGGGTGGTATATCATTAGAAGGCAGGGACCAGGGGGCTGTAATTCAACTGGAAGCAAAACAAGTACAAGAAACTTGAGTCTATGCAGAGCTGACCTGCAAGTGCATATAAATTATTGAGGAGAACTCCGAGAGATAAATTTGGGAGTAAAGGTGGGCTGGCTGTAGATGAATCATAGACTTTCTCTCTGCTAGAGTCCTGGGGCCAGGACTCTCATTTTCCAGATGAGGAAACAAAGGACTCCAGAGGTTAATCCACTTGCTGAAGGTCAAATCTAAGCTAGAGCCAGAGCTGATTCCTGGGGCTGAACCATTGTGTACTTGTATCCTTCGGCCCAGCTATCTCCAGGCCATGTCTAGTTTTATTTTTATGTGTCTCATGTCAAATGTCATGAATATCAGAAACAGAAGCTATTGTTCTATGTTGACAAATGTTTTTTTTTTTTTTTTCCAACGTCAGCAGCTACTTGAATTTAGGGATTTCTTTAAAAAGCATTCCAGTTTCTACCAAATACAATTGTGGGATTGCAAACACAATTCTGCCTATGGGTCAATCTAATACATCTTTGAAATGATGTGCCTGTTGTATTCTTCAAACAGGTTAGAGAAATAAAATGGTATCCACGGAGAGCATGTAATTGTGAACTGCTTCCCCAAATCTACTTTCTTTGTCGGTGTGCAGACTGTGACATCACAGTGGGTAATTAGGAATTCAGCAATAATAACCCAAGCATCACGCCTCCCCCCACTCCCAGTACAGCACTCCCCTCTGTGGGGAGCTGAATGTCAGCATTTACTTGCAAGCCTGCACTCCTGGTTGTTCTCTGGAGCTCCTCTAAAACGTCTCCATGGTCCACAAGATCTTCTATTTTCTTAGCTCAGTTGGCTTTTTTCCAAGCTTTATTCTCTTCTGCCTCTCCAGTATTCAAAATGGCTCTTACCCATTCTCTCTTAGACTAATCTTTCTTCTCTAGACTTTCAAGAGACAAGGATAATAAAAAGCTGTTTTCTCCTGGGCTAAATCAGATGAATTAGGAAATATTTCCTGGAGCTTGATGTTGAGAAGGATTCTGAGGCAAGTCCTTAAGTATATATGCAAAAAATTGCCATGATTATTGGTGAGGTCTGCAGTGGGCAGACTAGTGAAGGGAATAAGCTGGTGGAGCTGGTACTTGTCATTGCATTGAGGAGTGTCCCCAATTGTCTCCCTCTTCTTTTTTTTTTTAAATCCTGTACATATTGGTGTTTTCCAAAACTTAGCATAGTGACTGGTGCAGAGTAGATAGTCAGAAATTATTAGTTGATTTTTCTACTTCTTTAATGTCTCCCTTAACAATCATTTCTGATTTCTTACATTGTGTTAATTTACTACTGCCATGTACCTAGCTCTCCAATTTATATTGCTAGGTACATGGCAGTAGTACATCCACCTGTCTGATGAGCAGCTCCATTTGGAAAGCACACCAGCATCTCAAATGCAAAATTTCTGAAACAAAATTAACCTCTCTGCTGCAAACCATTCCTGTTTTTGCCTGTATTACTTATATTAATGGTAATTTCACCTTCATCCCCATTTCTTGTTTTTCCTTAAGCCTCCTCTTAATTTAATCCCACTCCACTGGGACAACTGGCATCATCTCTCAACCCTCCAATCTACATGGATTCTAGATTGGATTTTTTTTTCTTTTAATAAAAGTGCAGACTGTATGGTTCCTGTCTTGGCTTGGGTTTCCTCAAAAGCAGACCCTGAGACAAAAATCTGGGTCAGTTAGTTCATTTGGGACATGACCCCAGAATTGTGGAGGGGTAAAGAAGCAAGATCAAGAAGACAGAAAAGCAGATGTAGTTGACACTATGGTGCCCTGCCCAGGTTCCCCCTCAGTATGGAGGCCCTCACTTCCACCACCTGCTCGGGCTCTGGTTGGCTGTAGGTTCTGATTTGAGTCCTTCTCCAGGAACCGCTCTTGACAGAAAAGAGCAGCCTTAGCCCATGTCTCTACCAGGGGGCAACAGCATCCATTAGCTAGTCCATAAATAAAAGGCCTGTCCCCTATCTTGGTCTCAAGTGGGTTGACTCTGAAGAGCTATGGCAGCTCCAGAGCTTCCTGTGGTATCTTCTGAGGCAATGTAATGGCACCACAGTTCAACAACTTCTAATTCTGCTTTCTTTTCCCAGATATGTGTTGATCTCGAGAAATTTCTTAGCAAACTTTCTGCAGACAAATCTCTCTGATAGAGTCTGTTTTTCAGACAACCTCCTAAAACAGCTAATAAAAGTTATATTAATAAATAAGATGCTATTGTGGACAACCAAGGCTCAATTCTGCTGGGGACCCTTTCAAGAACTAGGTAGACCTCAGTGTTCATTCACCAAGAAGCAAGGAGGCTGGGGTACTTACCGAACTGTCGCCATTTGCAAGAGATACCACTATGGCAGAGAACTGACGTCATCAGACTGCGGCAAAGGAGATAACTTCAGGCTACAGGTGTGTAATTCCCTAGCCTTCCCTCTCCACACATCGGGGAAACCTTAAGGGCCCCTCCCAGCTCTCCCGTGAGCGCAATAGCCAGACCGAGGGAATCAGAGGTGGCGCGGGACCCGTGGCGCGGAACTACCGCTCCCACCAGTGCTGACAGCTGAGGTCTCTTGCACCAGCTACCGGGGGCGTGGCTACTGGAGGGCAAGTAAAATTCGCTGAGGATTCTCAGCCCCAAGCTCTACAAACTTAGGGTCTGAGGGAATGGCAAACTGGAAGAGTGTGCCCAGTCGTTCATGAAAACAGGGCTCCCGGGAGCAGCAGACCTGGCGTGTAGCCAGTATTGTGATGAGTGGCACCCGTGAGAGGGGCCTGGCTAGAGGAAAAGTGGGAAGTGACTAGACACAAGAGGAGGCCCTAGGCACTCAGGATTGGAGACTCGCCCAGTCTGGGAGGAGTTGCTGCACAGTGATTGGTTCCCGCGTACTGACAGGAGAAACTTGGCCTGGTGGGCACAGCGCCACCTACTGGAAGAGAAGTTAATCAAACTCTAAGACTGCATTTATTAGTTTTGTTTTTTCTTTTCTTCTTTTCTCTTTTTTTTTTGATATGGGTTTTTCTTTCATTTTCATTTTTCTTGTTTTTTTTAAATTTTTTTTACAATTTTTTTAAATTTTTTTTCTTCTAATTTTAATTTTAATTTTTTTATTATTTTTTTTAAAAAAAATTTCTTTTTTTATTTCCTATTTTTTTCTTCTTTTGTCTTTTCATTTCTTTTCAATTATCTTATCCCCCCTTCCTTGAATTCTCCCTGCTTACTCTCATTCTCTTTAGTGACTTCTTCCCTTCCCTTCTAATTCCTTTCCTCCCAAGCATCAAATAAATTTATAGGAGTAAACAGTAACTCATCAGTCAAACAGAACAAGAAGTAACATGAGCAGCTTCAAAAAGCAAGGAAGAAAAGGAGTACAAACAATGCAGGACAGCCTAAATATTCAGGAGGACATAGAATCATCAGAAAAAAATGGTCATATAAAGAACTCAAGGAACACCTTCGACAGATGGAATGGAACCTTAAAGAGGATACAAGACAGCAAATTCAAGCAGCGAAAGAACACATTGAGAATGAATTACATAAACAGATAAAAGAAGAAGTTAAGCATCTTTATCAGGAGATAGAGATTATAAAAAATAATCAAACAATAATTCTAGAAATGAAGGAAACGATAAAACAAATTAAAAACTCAATTGAGAGTATCACTAACAGAGTGGAGCAAGTAGAAGCCAGAACATCAGATAATGAAGACAAAATATATCATCTTGAAAAGAGTCTAGCCAACTCAGAAAGGCTGGTAAAAAATCATGAGAAAAACATCCAAGAGTTATGGGATAACATAAAAAAACCAAACGTATGAGTCATCGGGATAGAAGAAGGTACAGAGATTCAAACCAAGGGAATGAGTAACCTGCTGAATGAAATAATTACAGAAAACTTTCCAGAAATAAAAAAGGAAACAGATATACAAATTGAAGATGCCTACAGGACACCAAGCACACAAAATCACAGTAGACCAACGCCAAGACACATTGTTATGAAGATATCCAATATACAGAACAAAGAGAAAATATTAAAAGCTACAAGAGAAAGGAGACAGATTACATTCAGGGGTAAACCAATAAGGTTAACAACAGATTTTTCATTACAGACACTGAAAGCAAGAAGGTCATGGAACAATGTATTTCAAACACTGAAAGACAATGGATGCCAACCAAGAATTCTGTATCCAGCAAAATTAAGCTTCAGGTATGACAACGAAATAAAAATCTTTCATGATAAACAAAAGTTAAAAGAATTTGCAGCCAGAAAACCAGCATTGCAAAGCATTTTGAGCAAAACACTACACGAGGAAGAAATGAAAAACAATAACCAAAACCATCAGTAGGAAGTGCCTCGGTAAAGACAGAGGGCGAGGGGAAAGATAATCATGGAGAAACAAACTAAATTTTTTAAAAAAAAGTATAAATAATCAAACATGGATGGAAGTACAAACCATATATCAATAGTAACTCTGAATGTTAATGGCTTAAACTCTCCAATAAAGCAACATAGGCTGGTATCGTGGATTAAAAAAACAAATCCAACAATATGCTGCCTCCAGGAGACACATCTGATTGGAAAAGACATACACAGGCTGAAGGTGAAAGGATGGGAAAAAATATACCATGCACACGGTCCTCGTAAGCAAGCAGGGGTGGCCATCCTCATATAGAATAAAATCGACTTCAAGACTAAGTTAATCAAAAGGGATAAAGAAGGACATTATATACTGTTAAAAGGAACCATTCACCAACAAGACATAACAATTATCAATATTTATGCACCAAATAATGGTGCTGCGACATTCATAAAACAAATTCTCCTCAAGTTCAAGAATCAAATAGACCACAACACAATAATTATGGGTGACTTCAACACACCTCTCTCACCATTGGACAGATCCTCCAAACAAAAGTTGAATAAAGAAACTATAGAACTCAATATCACAATCAATAACCTAGACTTAACTGACATATATAGAATATATCAACCATCATCAAATGGATATACTTTTTTCTCAGCAGCACATGGATCCTTCTCAAAAATAGACCATATATTATGCCATAGGGCAACCCTCAGTAAATATAAAGGGGTGGAGATAATACCTTGCATTTTATCTGATCATAATGGAATGAAACTGGAAATCAATGATAAAAGAAGGAAGGAAAAATCCTACATCACATGGAAAATGAACAATATGTTACTGAATGATCAATGGGTTACAGAAGACATAAAGGAGGAAATCAAAAAATTCTTAGAGATAAATGAAAATACAGACACAACATATCGGAATCTATGGGACACAATGAAAGCAGTTTTAAGAGGAAAATTCATTGCCTGGTGGTCATTCCTCAAAAAAAGAAAAAACCAACAAATAAATGAGCTCACACTTCATCTCAAAGCCCTAGAAAAGGAAGAGCAAAACAACAGCAAATGTAGCAGAAGGCAAGAAATAATTAAAATCAGAGCAGAAATCAATGAAATTGAAACAAAGAAGCTATTGAAAAAATTAACAAAACTAAAAGTTGGTTCTTCGAAAAAATAAATGAGATCGACAGACCTTTAGCCATGCTAACGAAGAGAAGAAGAGAGAGAACTCAAATTACTAACATACGGGATGAAAAAGGCAATATCACAACAGATGCTACAGAAATACAGAAGACAATTAGAAATTATTTTGAAAACCTATATTCCAATGAAATAGAAGATAGTGAAGACATCGATAAATTTCTTAAGTCATATGATTTGCCCAGACTGAGTCAGGAGGATACACACAATTTGAACAGACCAAGATCAATGGATGAAATTGAAGAAGCCATCAAAAGACTACCAACCAAGAAAAGCCCAGGACTGGATGGGTATACAGCGGAGTTTTACAAAACCTTTAAAGAAGAATTAATACCAATACTTTTCAAGTTATTTCAGGAAATAGAAAAAGAGGGAGCTCTTCCAAATTCATTCTATGAGGCCAACATCACCCTGATTCCGAAACCAGACAAAGACACCTCAAAGAAAGAAAACTACAGACCAATATCTCTAATGAACCTAGATGCAAAAATCCTCAATAAAATTCTGGCAAATCGAATACAAAAACACATCAAAAAAATTGCGCACCATGATCAAGTAGGATTCATCCCTGGGATGCAAGGATGGTTCAATATACGGAAATCAATAAATGTTATTCACCACATCAATAGACTTAAAGATAAGAACCATATGATAATCTCGATAGATGCAGAGAAAGCATTCGACAAAGTACAGCATCCCTTTATGTTCAAAACATTAGAAAAACTAGGGATAACAGGAACATACCTTAACATTGTAAAAGCTATCTATGCTAAGCCTCAGGCTAGCATCATTCTGAATGGACAAAAGTTAAAGGCATTCCCTCTAAAATCTGGAACAAGTCAGGGATGCCCTCTATCACCACTTCTATTCAATATAGTTCTCGAAACACTGGCCAGAGTAATTAGACAGATGAAAGAAATTAAAGGCATAAAAATAGGAAAAGAAGAACTTAAATTATCACTATTTGCAGATGACATGATTCTAAACCTAGAAGACCCAAAAGGGTCTACAAAGAAACTACTAGAACTAATAAATGAATTCAGCAAAGTGGCAGGATATAAAATCAACACGCATAAATCAAAGGCATTTCTGTATATCAGCGACAAAACTTCTGAAACGGAAATGAGGAAAAACACTCCATTCACAATATCCTCAAAAAAAAATAAAATACTTGGGAATCAACCTAACAAAAGAGGTGAAAGATTTATACAATGAAAACTACAGAACCCTAAAGAGAGAAGTAGAAGAAGATCTTAGAAGATGGAAAAATATTCCCTGTTCATGGATAGGCAGAACTAACATCATCAAAATGGCGATATTACCAAAAGTTCTCTATAGGTTTAATGCAATGCCAATCAAAATCCCCAACGGCATTTCTTGTAGAAATAGATAAAGCAATCATAAAATTCATATGGAAAAATAAAAGACCCAGAATAGCAAAAGCAATTCTAAACAGGAAGTGTGAATCAGGCGGTATAGCGATACCAGATTTCAAACTATATTACAGAGCAATAGTGACAAAAACAGCATGGTACTGGTACCAAAACAGGCGGGTGGACCAATGGTATAGAATAGAGGACACAGAGACTAATCCACAAAGTTACAACTATCTTATATTTGATAAAGGGGCTAAAAGCATGCAATGGAGGAAGGATAGCATCTTCAACAAATGGTGTTGGGAAAACTGGAAATCCATATGCAACAAAATGAAACTGAATCCCCTCCTCTCGCCATGCACAAAAGTTAACTCAAAATGGATCAAAGAGCTTGATATCAAATCAGAGACTCTGCGTCTGATAGAAGAAAAAGTTGGCTCCGATCTACATATTGTGAGGTCGGGCTCCAAATTCCTTAATAGGACACCCATAGCACAAGAGTTAATAACAAGAATCAACAAATGGGACTTACTTAAACTAAAAAGTTTTTTCTCAGCAAGAGAAACAATAAGAGAGGTAAATAGGGAGCCTACATCCTGGGAACAAATTTTTACTCCTCACACTTCAGATAGAGCCCTAATATCCAGAGTATACAAAGAACTCAAAAAATTAGACAATAAGATAACAAACAACCCAATCAACAAATGGGCCAAGGACCTGAACAGACACTTCTCAGAGGAGGACATACAATCAATCAACAAATACATGAAAAAATTCTCACCATCTCTAGCAGTCAGAGAAATGCAAATCAAAACCACCCTAAGATACCATCTCACTCCAGTAAGATTGGCAGCCACTATGAAGTCAAACAACAACAAGTGCTGGCGAGGATGTGGAGAAAAGGGTACACTTGTACATTGCTGGTGGGACTGCAAATTGGTGCGGCCAATTTGGAAAGCAGTTTGGAGATTCCTGGGAAAGCTGAGAATGGAACCACCATTTGACCCTGCTATTGCCCTTCTCGGACTATTCCCTGAAGACCTTAAAAGAGCATGCTACAGGGATACTGCCACATCGATGTTCATAGCAGCACAATTCACAATAGCTAGACTGTGGAACCAACCCAGATGCCCTTCAATAGATGAATGGATAAAAAAAATGTGGCATCTATACACAATGGAGTACTATGCAGCAATAAAAAATGACAAAATCATAGAATTTGCAGGGAAATGGATGGCACTAGAGCAGATTATGCTTAGTGAAGCTAGCCAAACCCTAAAAAACAAATACCAAATGTCTTCTTTGATATAATGAGAGCAACTATGAACAGAGCAGGGAGGAAGAGCAGGAAGAAAAGATTAACATTAAACAGAGACATGAGATGGGAGGGAAAGAGAGAGAAATGGGAAATTGCATGGAAATGAAGGGAGACCCTCATTGCTATACAAAATTACATATAAGAGGTTGTGAGGGGAATGGGAAAATAAACAAGGAGAGAAATGAATTACAGTAGATGGGGTAGAGAGAGAAGATGGGAGGGGAGGGGAGGGGGGATAGTGGGGGATAGGAAAGGTAGCAGAATACAACAATTACTAATAGGGCATTATGTAAAATTGTGGATGTGTAACCGACGTGATTCTGCAATCTGCATTTGGGGTAAAATTGGGGGTTCATAACCCACTTCAATCTACTGTATGAAATATGATATGTCAAGAGCTTTGTAATGTTGTGAACAACCAATAAAAAAAAATTTAAAAAAAAACCCACCTTCTTGCCAGGGCCCCAGCTCTCTTCCACACCTCACACTGCATCACATGAAATGTCTGTGCATCCCTATTAGTCCAGGTTCTCCAGAGAAACAGAACATATATACATTTGAGGAAATCTATCATGGAAATCGGCTCACACAATTATTGAAGCAGAGGAGTCTCACGATATGCCATTTGAAATTGAAGAACAAGAAAAACCAGAGGCATGATTCAGCCTGAGTTCAAAGGTCCAGTACCAGGGAGTTGATTCTAGAGTTCCAAGTCCTAGGCCAAAGGCCGGAGAATGGGAAAAAAAATAGAAGTGCTGGTGTGAGTCCCGGAATCTGGAAGCCTGAGAACCAGGCTTTCCAATGTCCAAGGGCAAGAGAAGATAGAGGCCATAGCTAGCTCATGGAGAGAGAGAAAGAAAAGTTTCCTTCCTGCACCTTTTTGTTCTATTAGGCCCTCAATGGGCACCTGCCGACCTCGATGAAGGTGGATCCTCTCTGCTCAGTCTGAATGCTAATCTTTCTGTAAACAGGCTCATGGTCATAGTCTGGGTTGAGAGGAACAGCAGGCGACCAAATAGAAGTATACAACACAGTGATCTCTGCTATATGGAAACTGGGCGCACAGAAGAGGGAGCCCCACTCTCCTAAGATGGAATTCAAGAATTTTCCAGGTGGAAAAAAATGGGGTGGATTCTTTGAGATAAAAATATAAAAGCAGAGATGTGGGGAAATCTGGGATGTTCAGAGATCATGACAATTTTTTGTGCCAACTGAGTCAGAGGGTGCACATGACCCCATGGATGTGGATCCCGCAGAAACAAAGGGCTGAGCATACAGCAGTGACGAGTCAAGCAGACCTGCTGATCCCCTCATGGAGCCTGCACTCCAGTTGGAGGGGACAGACAAGAAAATAATTAGTAATCAAAATGCATTCTGCTGCCAGCTATACCTAATTAAAATTAATTTTAAAAAAATAATTAGAGAACTATTAATGACAATAGACTGTTAAACTGCTATAAAGGGAACAAACAGGAGGGATTTAGGTCAGCGAGGGCATGCAGGGGGCCTCTCTGGGCATGTGACATTATAGTCGAAGGCAGGAGGACAGGAAAGAGGCTGCAAGGAAAGGAGAACTGAGTAGGGGCTTCTGTTCCACATGGTCAGGGGCGGGGGCAGCCGGCCAAGGCTCTGTGGACAATATTTGTAGTGGAGACTTTCTAAACCTAGAGCGGGCCCTCCAGACTGGGTCCTCCAGAAACAGGCCGAGCATAAAGCTCCCCTGATCTAAAAACAGTGGCATTGCCAGAGGGGGCAGATTCCCTACACATATCTTTGGCCAATGTATGTGACTTGGTAGAGCCTCTTCCTTGTTGGAAAGGGATTCTGTGAGTGAGTTTCCATTTTACCATTTATAGAAGCAGCTGAAAGTCATTAGCCATTCCAGCCAAGGCTGCTGTGAAACACACAGTCTCTCCATAGTGCAGTTTGACAGAGTTATGAAGCAGGTCAGTGACAAAGCTGAATTCTGAGTTTTGACCTTTTACCTTCTGATGTTTTCCAGCATCTTCTAGAGTATTATCTGGTATCTGCTTTGACAAGTGTCAGGAGAAGAGAGATTGCCAAGACTAAGTAGTTAATGTTTGGTTTGTAAACAAGAGCTGTCCTTCGGTTTTCTTTTTTTTTTTTTTTTTATTGGTTGTTCACAACATTACAAAGCTCTTGACATATCATATTTCATACATTAGATTGAAGTGGGTTATGAACCCCAATTTTACCCCAAATGCAGATTGCAGAATCACGTCGGTTACACATCCACAATTTTACATAATGCCCTATTAGTAATTGTTGTATCCTTTGGTTTTCTTCAGCGACTGAGATAGCATGGTTTAATTAGCATAGGGATCAAAATGGATATAGTAAAAGGGGGGATTGCATCTGGAATTCTGTCCAATGGGCCCCAGTTATCATATTAGTAAAAATCCTAACACACTGGCTCATACTTAGCTGTTTACAATGGCTTCTTCATCCAGTGATGAGCACCAACTCCATGACTGACCTCACTGGTCCTCTTTGCATCCTCCACCGTGACAAAGTGTCTGGCACATCTAGACAACCAACAATAGATGGCAACCAACAACTTGTCTTGAATGAATTAATGCATGGATGTTAATCCTACAAAAACTAAAAATTCCTCTGTTTTTGAAAGTGAGAATTTTCCCTTTAAAATCTGTACAAAATGTTTCTGTGAATGGGTTTATTTCTAGTATGAGGGCTGGTGTAAGAAAAGCACTGGTATCCCTTCATGCGTTCGAGTTTGCACAAGGATGGGCTATTTTGGTGTGAGTTGGTTTCCTACTGATAAACTTTAAACTGGTCAATTTAATCTCACTCTTTGGGCTCCATTTCTTCCACTGTGATTTGCCTCTGTGCTGGATGGAAGAAGATATCCTTCTGATTGCTGTGCATTCAAAAAATGCACAACCCGCTGGAATTATTTTCTTCCGTGCTCTTGACTGAGATCTAACAAAGCACACAATTAAATTATGCATTTCACATGTTTCCGAATTCTGTTAGATTTTCTTTTCTAACATTTCAGTTGTGCTCTCTGCTATGATCTGAATCATTGTGTTTTCCCAAAATTCATATATTGAAATCCTAACCTTCAAAGTGATGGGATTGGTGGAGGGTCCTCAGGAGGTGATCAGGTGATAAGTGAGCAGAATTCTCAGTAATGGAATTGGTGTCCTTCAAAAGAGGCCTGAGAGAACGCCTTTGCCCTTCTGCCATGTGAGACCCAACAAGGTGGCCCTGTGGGTGAAGAAACAGGGCGTCATCAGACATTGCACCTACCAAGGCCTACTTCTTGGATTTTCCAGGCTCCACAGTGAGAAATAAATATATGTTGCTTTTAAGCCACTCAGTTTCTGGTATTTTGTTATAGTAGCCTGAAGAGACTAGGACACTCCCCCCATGTTCATTTTGTTCTTAAGTCCCTTCCTTTGGGTGACATGCAACACTGTAGGAAACATAAGTCCTTGAGTCAGCTTGGGAAGCGCCAGGTTTAGTGAACCCAGCGGATTTTCCCCTGCAGCACTCTTGAGGCCTGCAGTGTACTCTCAAGATCAGGGACTCTCCAAATGGAGCCACAGCATGTCAGAGTTCCCAGGTGTATTTGATCTCAGAAACCTTTTAATAATGAACTTCTCTGAGGACCAGAGGTCCACCTGCGGCACTTCAGGGGACAAAAGCATATGGCTTATTTGTCAAGTACTCTTGTTTCTTTGTATGACCCCTTCTTTTTCTAACGTTTCTATAAATACGTTCTATAAAATACTTTTCCTGGTCTTTCCTCTGTTTGACTTTGGCCGTTCCTTAATCAAAAGGACTAGTTTAAACAAATAGGTATTAAATAAATTTGAAAAGGTCTCTAAGTGTTTGGCAAATACAGTAAGGCCTGGGGAATCTTGAGGGCCCTGGCTCATAATAATGAGGAGACTGGTTACAGCCCGTGGCCTGCTCCCCTGGGGAAAGCGAGGTGGACTCCCCTGACAGCAGGCAGTGCAATTGGAGGGTCTTTCATGTCATCTTTGAAAGCACTAAGAACACATTTCATTCAGAGTTTTTCCTGAGATCCCTAGGATCCTAAATTTGTAACTTTCCAATAGATTTTTGAGCCTGGAAGTTTTGCTACCTGCTTTTGTAACATAATCTCTTACTCACATAAATGCCAGATGGCCTATATTCATGTTTTAAATTGGAATGGACTAGAATTAAAGTTGATTTTTGTTTTAGCAGGATACCACTAAGGATACTCTGATCCCCCTAGACAAAGTATCATATTTGGAGTCTCTGGATCTCCAAAGCACGAAAGTTAATTCACCTGCGACCTGTGCTCCTCTCCCGATCACACCTACTCCTGTTGCCTTGCAAAAGTCACTTCACAAGCCAAGTGGCGAGTGCCAGCCCTGGCTTAGGGCCATGGAAGGGGGCCCAGAGATACTAGGGGGAGGCTTGGCCATCCAGAGTGTCCTCCTTCCGACCACCAACCACATACCCACTCTGACACACCTTTTGTATGTCACGGCTCTGGGCCCCCAGCCAGCCACCAGCGATTTCCAGCTGTCCTGGCCTCGAGATAGTCACCCACCCTAGACAACGGTCCCCGAGCAATTTTGAATCAAATGCATTCCTTCTGGTTTTTCTCAGAATCTGCTCCGTATACGGTATTTTCAGAAGGCTATTTTGGTCATCCGTTTTTTTAATGCTGCTTCAGGATTCGGGGTGTATTTGAGAATTGTTTGGGGTAGGAAAAAAAATTTTTTTTTCCACGTCTGGCTTCCTCCTGAAAACAGAGATATTTGGCATCTGTCCATCCATTGTGTGGCCCTTCCCTTTTGCCAGGCACCAACCTCAGAATCCTGCCTCCCCCAGCATCCCATATCTTCCTCCCGTCTCCTGCCAGGGTTTGCTTCTCCACCTCCCCAGACTTCCTTCCTGCCCCTCTGCCATTCAGAGAGGCTGCCGACTCCTCTCCTCCAGGGAGAGCTGCAGCCCGAGGAACCTGATCATCCTTTCAGTACCACCTGCCTATGAATGAGCTGGTTGTCCCAGCAGTCAAATCCAATTAGGGCCTATGTTTGTAAAATACAAAATTTATTCTGCTGGGGCCCCAACAAAGGCCCTAAAATTCAATTTAACGGACTAGGGAAGCAAGATAAGGAGTCCCTGTGGTGGAACTATCAGCCTTTTTCATCTGGTTGCTATGAGCTGCAGCCTGATATGGTGGAAATAGCCTGGGATTTTCCATCAGATGGATTTGACTTTGAATTGATTCGTTGCTGTGTGATCTTAGGTGAGTTGCTTAACTTCTCTGAAGCTCAGTTTTCTTAGCTATACAAAGGGGGTTAGTAAAAATACCTGACTTTCTGGATATGGATAGAAAATACAGGAAGAACCTGGTACAGAGTATATACTCATTAAATGGTCGTCCGATTTAGATTAGAGAATAGAAAATATTAACGAGGAGCTGATGTCAAAGCTTCCAGTTCACTCTCAAGTTGAATCAGTCAGATTGGTGATGACAGAGCCGGGGGGGGGGGGGGGGTGTCTAATCTGAGTGGCTGACACTGAATAGCACTGAATCTTCTAAGGCTCATCCACATACCTGCTGCCCACCCAGCTGAGCATGAGAGCTACATCTTGGAGACTTGGACTTGGGCAGCTCTCTTTACCCAGGACGAGTTGGTTTCTTCTTCTTCTTCTTCTTTTTTTTTTTTTTTTTTGGTACCGGGGATGTATTTTATTTAGAGATAGGGTCTCACTGAGTTGCTTAGTGCCTCACTGCTGCTGAGGCTGGCTTGGAACTAACCAATCCTCCTGCCTCAGCCTCCCAAGCCACTGGGATTACAGGCATGTGCCACCACGCCAGCCCACGATGAGTTTCTTGTCTGTTCTCTCAGCCCTGTACACACCACCCTGCCCTCCCTGCTGGTGATTGCCCTTTCCAGGGGAGGAAAGAGAGTCTACTCATCTCCTGGAAAGGGCTCTGGAAGAGAGGAGCACTCCCACACAGACCACAGTGGGCTCTTGGCTAAGAGGTTCCTAAGTACTTCTGCTGTCCAGTCTGTCCTGAGCAGATGGCAGGCTAGAGAGCTTCCAATCCATTCCAGAGGTGGACTCATTGATGGCCAACAGGAAGGCAAAGTTGGGGAATTATTGATTTCTTTCCTCCTTCCTGGGAAATATAAGGTATCAGTAACAAAAAGAAGAGGAGAAACTAATGCTAACTGAACCCTCCACGAATAATGCAGTGGCTTTTGTGTATATCTGCTCTGTGCCTATTTCTGACCCATTCTCCTTTAATTTAGAGACAGAACATGCTCAACAGATCTTGCCCATCGGTGTTGGCCTCATGGTAGATAAAGAAAAGCCACAAGGCTAGCTAGTCCAACTCAGATAGTACAGCAGTTCCCCCTTATCCCTGGAGAATACGTTCCAAGATCCCTAAGTGGATGCTGGAATCCTGGATAGTACTAAGCTGTATTTATAGATATTGATATTCTATAATAAAAGTTATGTGAATGTGCTCGGTCTCTCAAAACTTCTTACTGTACTCATCTTTTTTCTTGTTGACTGCAGGCAACTGAAACCACAAGCAAGATGGGGTGCCACTGTGGCTCCAAATAAGCAATGACACCTTTCCGGATCTCTGTTTCCTTACCTGTAAATAGAGGATGTCAGCCTGGAAGACCCAAATCCTTTCAGCTCTAATAATCTGTGGTCTCTCAATATGATTTACAAACTGAAATCCTGGCATCTGGAATGAAATTTAAAAGCCAAGATGTGGTATGCTGAGCTTTTCCACCTGAGCAAACACTACGCCCACAAAGTAGAAATTCTCATTGGGAAGGTAAACAATGAGACCACCCTAGGAGTGGAAGAGAGGAGTCTGCAGAAGCCTTGGGGAGGGAGGCCTCTTTTCTCAGCAGCAAATAACATCCCGGCTGCTCCTTGAGAGGATTGTTAAAGCTAAGGTGTGTTCGGCACAGAAATGGTGAGGCCTAAGAGAGGCTTTTACTTGCGACTTTAGAACCTCATCAGAGAACTAAAATATCATGGCAGATAAGACATAATAGTCACTTGAATTTTTTGAGCGCTACTGGTCTAATTGATATATTTCATCAAACGAGGAAGATGTGGAAGAAAATTAGGGAGTGTCAGGAAGCGACACCATCAGCACAGGAAGATCAACTTGGCTGAGTGTAAAATTCATGTAGCTGGTTTTCTCCTTGGTTTTCTGATGATCAGTGCTACACTACAGAGGTCAGAAGTCAGTCTAGTGTTTGTTCTTCCAACAATAACTTGCTTTGGGTGAAGAGTGATTATTTCCCACCAATTCCTGTTTTGATACTTGTGGCATCTGTGAGCCCACTCAATCTATATACTCTTTATTCTTTCCAACTTGACTTGGACATTGTTTTTTCTTTAAAGTAATTATCATTTGTTTCCTTTCTTGGAAATATTATGATTCTTATTTTTTTTAAGTTTTTTTTTTAGTTGTAGATGGACACGATACCTTTATTTTATTTATTAATTTATATGTGGTACTGAGGATCGAACCCAGTGCCTCACACATACTAGGCAAGTCCTCTACCACTGAGCTACAATCCCAACCCCTCTCTTATTATTTCTAATCTTTTCCTTGTCTTTTTTTTTTTTGGTGTGTGTGTGAAAGTGCTGGGGATTGAACCCAGGGCCTCACACATGATGAGCAAGCACTCTACCAACTGAGCTATGTTCCCATTCTTTTTCTTTTCTTTTTTTAAAATATTTTTTAGCTGTAGATGGACACTATACCTTTATTTATTTATCTTTATGTGGTGCTAAGGATTGAACCCAGGGTCACACACATTCTAGGCCAGCACTCTATCACTGAGCCACAACCCCAGCCCTGTCATTTCTAATTCTATGTTCTTTTCCTGTATATCCTGGGAGACTGCTCAAGGTTAACCTCCAAATCAATGATTCCATTTGCTACACTGTCAATTTTGCTTATTTCCACCCCCACGATGGGTTTTAATTCTTGGGTTGCCATCCATTCTTATCTCATCTCTCTTATCCCATCTTCACAACTTTTCATCTGAGTCTTTTTTCTGTGTGTGGTTTTCCATAATTTATAGACCATGTCTTCTTACAATCAAAGATTCTTTAAATTTTCCTTTTGTTTTCTGTAGGAAAACTGTTTCAGAGGTCTGCTCCTTTTCGGAGTCGTTTCCATTCATTTCCACTCAATTGAGGAACTATCTGGGAAACTAATGATACCCTTGGAATATTTACCAAGTACATGGCAATTAACAAATATGTCAACATATGAATTTCTGCTGTTCTCATATAAATCAACTCCTTAACACTGGAAGGAGAAAGGTGGGTTTTTGTTTTCTAAGGTCTTAATTCTCTTATGTCCATTGAGGTGCAAACAGCCCCTTCATGCTGCAGGAGCCTTCTCAGAAATTGCCTCCATATAAGCCTTTGTTTGGGAATTCTGGGACCTTCCAGGAAGGGTGCAGAATTTTTCAAGAACAGGGGAGAACTGAAGATGGGGTAGGAAAAATGGTGGAATGAGACCCTAGGTACATATATAACTGTGTATGTGGTACAACTCTACATCAGGTACAACCAGGGAAATGAAGAGTTGTGCTCCATTTGTGTACAATGAATCAAAATGCATTCTGCTGCCATGTATAACTAATTAGAACAAATTAAAATCAAAAAAGGAATGGGGAGAATAGACCCTGATGCTTCTATGTTGTGAAAAGTTCCAGGCCAGAAAGGGGGTGAATCCTCACAGCTCCTGTGAGTTGTGGGACTGAAGTTTCTGCAGGTGGTAAAAATTTACACCCTGCCCAAGTGCAACTTTCTGGGAGGGGCTTAGATCTGGGACCCAAAAGCTTCACATTGGACCCCTAAGTACAACCGAAGACAGTCTTAAGCAGTCGCTCCAGTGGGGGACAGGGACCTCACAGGGGTTAGGTCGCAGAAGGAACAGCATTTAGGCAGTGACCACAGAGTCTAAGAACAAAGGAACTATTTCCAATTTTCATGAGCTTCAGAAACTAGTTGATATCAAACTTCTTGTTGGCCTTGGTAAGTGGAGGGTTTTTACCCAGATTTATTTAGAATTGTATTTAGAATAATCAAGAAATATGGCCAGGAGTGATGGCACAGGCCTGTAATCCCAGCAGCTCAGTCGGCTGAGGCAGGAGGATCATGAGTTCAAAGCCAACCTCAGCAACTTAGAGTGGCCCTGAGCAACTTAGCAAGATCCTGTCTCTAAATTTAAAAATATAAAAAGGGCTGCGGAGGTGGCTCAGGGGTTCAGTGCCACTGGGTTCAATCCCTGGTACCAAAGAGAAAAGAAAGAAATGTGACTTTGTTGCATTTGGGTTTTCTGGAGCAAGTCATCCTGGTTAGACATAAAGAGTCCTAGATAATCTTCAGAATAACGTCACCTTAGTAATGAGCAGTCGTAATCCCATCTTACAGATCAGGAAGCAGAGGCACAAAGTTGATAAGTCATTTCCCTAACCTCACGCGGCCAGAGTCAGCACCCTGGAATTACTAAGTGACGGAGCTCTTACCTGCTTCACCTCTTTATTCCTAGGCTATGAGGGTTTTGTGAGGTTTCACTTTTTTCAGTTCTCCCACGAATTTTAGCAAGAAGTTAAACCAGAAACATTCTCATGCATTTTATAATAGTCTTCTTTTTCCTCATAAACCGTCTTGGAATGGGTCCTAAAAGTTGATAGTGATTTTATAAGAAGAGAGCATGAAAAAGAAGATTGCTTACTTACCAGTCTTAGGAGAGAGAAAGTTCTAGATTTTATAAACTGAGGTACTGTACTGGAAAATGAAAGGAAGAAGGAAGGAAAAAGAACAAGGGTCAAAAGTCAGGAAAGAGCCAGATACAGTGGCTCACACCTGTAATCCCAGCAGTTCAGGAGGCTGAGGCAGGAGGATTGCAAGTTCAAAGCCAGCCTCAGCAACTTAGTGAGGCCCTAAGCAACTAAGTGAGATACTGTCTTAAAAAAATAAAAAGGGTTTGGGATGTGGCTCAGCACCCCTGGGTTCGTTCAATCCCTGGTACCAAAAAAAAAAATATATATATATATCAAGAAAGAAAGGACAAAGGACCCTATATTTGGGGAAACTTGCAATTAAAGATGACCAAGAAGTTAACAGACAGGAAATGAGAATGATGCCAAACATATCTGTTAAGTCTCCATATATTGTTGTAGCAATCTCCAAGGTTTGGATGGAAACAATGGCAAAGTTTGGTTTTGCGTATTTTATACTCCTGGCTATTGACCAAGGAAGACTCATGCTAATAGTTTATTATCGGGTTGTTGTTTTTGGTGAAGTGCAACTTTATAAGAAACTTGAGTAGCCTCTACAACAAGCGAGCTATTGTCCTCTGCATTTGACTATATAGTAGGTAAAAGGACCTTAGAGAAGATGGCTCCTCCTCTGCCCTCTGACATCTGCACCTCCTCTGGAGTACAAGCAAGGCAAGCAGCAGGGGAAGAATATCCTCAACACGTATGATGTCCTAGTTTCAACGGCTCCACTTCTAGCTCCAAAAAAGCCTGTGGTTCAGTGTGGAGAAATCATTAACATGGGATTCAAGGAGGAAAAATGCAGTCTTTAAGTCTTAATCCTCCAGAGGATATCAAATGGTCGAGAGGAAAACCATGAAGTCAGTTTGCTTCTGACTCTAAATTTCAAAGGAAAAGGAGTGATAGAAAATTAAAGCCTCTGGAAAACATAGTGGTGCATATTCATCCATCAAGCGAGTCATTGTTTTCTTAATACAAATATATCTCATGGCAAGTTCCTAAGAGTGTAATCCAGGCAGTCTTGTAAATATCAGGCTGGAACCAGCTGAAATACAATTGCTTATACAAAATTCAAAGTGCTTACAGTATCTGAGTCACTTGACTCCAGAGGCATGCCACAGAAGCATCCCAGACTTAGGTACAAGGCACGCAATAGCCAAGTGGCCCAACACCCTCCTAAAAGCAGCTTGACATATTTTTGTCCTCACCAAAGTGCATGCCATGGGTGCAGTTTTGCTGTGTGTTGTATTATATGTGTATAGAGTTACGTGTTTAAATATAATTTGTGATCACACCAGTCATGAGCAGGGGTTGAAGAAGCAACGGATATAAATATATACTGGGTTTTGCCTAATGCTTTTTAAGACTGTGGCAAGGTGGTCATTCCCTAGTCCCCAGCCTCTCCATCTTCTCCCTGACCAGCCACCACTTAATATCATTTCAGTCAATAACATGGGCTGTGAAGTCTCCATTCATGACACAAATTGGCTGTGTTCTTTGAGAGTCAAAGCTAAAGTAAAAGATGAGGTGTGTAGCTATTTCCGACCAGGCACAGAGCATATGATTCATTAGAGAAAATTCTCATATGGCTGTTTTGTAAAATGAAGTATAATTTGCCCAATGTCCACAAACCAACACTTTATTAGTATTATTTAACTTACTTTTCCCTACTAGCAGGAGTGAAAAAAATCAATACTAACCTTCCTAAAAACAACTTGGCAACATGAACCAGGTCTGAAGAATGTCTAACTTGGTACAAAATAAGGCTATAGGCAAGAATTGAGAACACAGACAAAGATTGAGATGTGAAAACACTTTAAGTATATTTATAACAGAGAAAATCTGAGGGGGAAAAATCCCTAAGTATCCCACAAGAAGAAGAGAGTTAATAACTTGTGGTAACTCCATATGAAAAAAGGTTATGTAGTCATTAAAAAGCATATATCACTTGGGTGGCACTCCTGTAATCCCAGCTACTCAGGAGGGCAGAGGTAGTAGGATCGTGAGTCTGAGGCCAGCCTGAGCAATTTAGTGAGATCCTATCTTGAAAAATAAAAAGACTGGGGATGTAGGTCAGTGGTTAAGTGTTCCTGGTTCAATTCCCTGTAACACACACATGCTAAAAAAAAGGCATAGGTTAAAAAAAATGAGAAGCAGTCATGATTAAAAATTTAGTATCAAGCTATATATATGTGTGCATGTACAAACATACTTGTATACATACTTATATACACACATACATATTACAATTTTGATAATATAATGTGTATGTACAGAATAAACACTGAAAGAAAATATAGGGAATTATATGTGCATTTATCACTATATGGTGTTGATTTTATTTCCATCTTTATATTACTCTGTATTTTCCACCATGTTTACAATAATCTTGTCTTAGTTTTAGAATCATAAAAAAATAATAATACAAATTAAGGAAACAGGCTCATACAAAGCACTGGCACAATGGGAAATTTGGGGCTAAAAGTAGCTCTCTGTCATGTAATTTTCAAAAGAGCAATCCCTACATCAATCCATCCTAGAACCCAAATGCCCTCAACAGTAAGAAAACACCCTAACAGGCTCTAGAAGCTTTGACATAAACTACTCAAGGTCTTCTTGCATGCAAAGGACACATTCTCTATAGACAAAGGTTAATAGAGTGGCTCTGTAAGTAATCATCTGCTGTCCCCATAAAACATGACCTTGCAAGTCAATGTCAGTGGAATCTGAAAGAGGGACAGAGGGCCCCAGGTAACATAATGCGCTCAGAACATGTCTGTGGCTCTGACAGGTGCAAACAACTCGGCTCGTCTAAATATAAATTGACTTGGGCAGTTTGGAAACAGTTTTTCCCACTTACTATTCTGATCAAGCAAAAGAATGTTCTCTTCTTTAGTTCTGCCTCCTAATGCTAGTTATTTTTATTTAGATTCATTTTGCAATCATTTTCATTCAAAGAGATTATTAGAACTCAAAAAAAAAGTCTCTCCCAAAATCTTGGATGAGATTTTTGAAATGTTTTTGAAATGCATGAAGTGGAGAAGGAGATAAAACATTAATGATATTTCTTAAAACTTTCTGGATGAGCAGTAAGCTCATGTTAATACAAAAATAAAGAAACACAGTCTAATATTTGATCCAGGAAGGAGATCTTCTTTTGAATCAGCAGAGTGGAAGTTCTTGTGGAAACATAGACATCTGCATCTTTTCCAATTCCTGCCTTGCTCTCTCCAATCACCCCTCAACTATACCTCTTTCCTCAGGAGCCTGCTCAATGCTCACTTCTCAGGGGGCCTTCTCTCACTTCCCCCACTCCTACTGCCACACACAGCAAGGTTTCCTCTTAGCTCTCCAAACACACACTTACCTTCCATACATTTGGTCCACATCATTATTTATTAGCCTATCAGTTTCTTGATAGGTGAGATTATATTTCACTCATTTTTTTTTCATTTTTAGCATCCTGGCTTATGGCAGCTACTCAATAATGTGTTGGTGAATGAGTGGAGGAATGAATAAAGAAGAGAGGGCTGAAGCAGTCAGATGAGCCTGCAGTTCTAGCAAGGAAGAAGAAAGATAAGGATACTTCCAGTCTTGAAAAAGAACAGCCTATGGAAGAATAATAACTAGCGATGCTTAGCCACTGCTAAGTTGTTTTATTTTTAGTTGTAGATAGGCACAATACCTTTATTTTATTTCTTTCTTTTTATGTGGGGCTGAGGATCAACCCAGTGCCTCACACATGCCAGGCAAGCGCTCTACCACTGAGCCACAACCCCAGCCCCAAGTTTTTTGGTTTATTTTTTTCAGAGGGGGTGGGTTTTAATAAAAGAAGTAAGACTAAAATCGAACGCCAGATAGCACAAAAGAACCTTGGTGTACATTGACTTCGGCATTGAAATTTTCCATTTTCACTTTCCCTCTTTGTTACCATTCAATGAGAGGATGGGGCAAGAGTGTATCTAAAGGCTGGTCCAGCTCTCTGGGTTGGGGGCTGTGGGTTTGCAGTCTTCTGCTGGAACAACCCTCCTAAGCTTGCATCCCAACTCTATTCTGGTCGCAAGAAAAGACTGTTCTTTTCCCACTCATAGAGGCCACATTCCTACCTACCAAGACCGTGGTATGCCACAACTAAATTTAGCCCTACTCTCCAGGTCTGAAATAGTCATTTTAAACCACACGGGAAATTACTACCCATGATTTCCTAGATCTACATAAGAAGGATGCTTCCAAACCCTAATGCGATGAAATTGGATTTGCTTGTCCCAACTCCTGGCCTGTGTTTGGTTCAGATCATCCTTTGCCTGCATACATTTTGCAATACCTGTTGGCTCTTCACCTTTGACCACTCCTTTAGCATGCTCACTACACTTAAGAAACATAGCCAGCACTTGGCTTAATAATTTTCAACCTACTCATCAGGGGGTTTAGAGTTGGCAAAGGTAAAATGCCAACCGCCTACCAATAGCGGATTTCACAGGTGGTCCTTTATCAGATCTGCCCTTGGAAGAGAAGAAAGATGACTAATAATCATCCTCTGCGTTTCAGCCAGGGAAACTGTGGCTAGGGAATTTCTCTGTAGAGCTGAAGGCTTGTATTGGATTATTGCAACCAATTAATGTTTTAGTCTTGTACATCTAGTAAGATTAGAAGCTAGTCCTATATCTCTTGAAGTTGAAATTCTCAAACACCATATTCAACATAATGAATTTTTATAATACTAAATATATCCAATATGAAGGTTGGAAAATATTCCTTTTCTGCATTTTTATTGTTATCACTGTTAAGAGTACTTAAGAAAAAAAAATGTAGGGTTTATTTATGTCTTTACTTTGCTCTTTGAAAAGTTGGCCATCCTATGTCCATTAACAACATTTAAAGTCTTACTGCTCATTAAAACTAGAGATCTGAGAGTCTCCCCCCCCCAAAAAAAAAGTGGCTAGTTCATTTCATTTGATACAAAAATTGATCAACATGGGAAGAGGAGTTTCTGGTCAAATTCTACTAAGGTCGTCAGTCTCTATCAGTCTCCAAGATCATCAAAAAGAACAGAGAGATCCTGTACATTCACGTAGTTATTATAATAAATTTGAGTCAGGTAATCGTCTCTAAAATACACCTGAGAAACCCTCAACAGTATCTGGAGACTTGCGTGTTTGGGATGAGCTGTGGTCCTCTGGCCCCTAACCAACTTTATAAAAAGTATTTTCTTGTATTTTTGTCATAGTAACACCTGGACGTGCGTTATAAACCCAAAGCAATAATTGTTTTTTGTACACTTTAGAAGGAGCTGCGGATATGATTCCTGAAGGACTCCCTATAAAACCTAAGGAAACACAATCGATGTTGTCTCAGGACCCCTTAGGGCTCCGCAAGTAGTGAGGGAGGGAACTGTCACCTTGAACCCAGGGCTGGAGTATCATGAAAGCGGGATCCGCAGGGAAGTGGGACAACAACTGCAATTGCCTTCTAGGCTCATGGGTGCCTTGGCCTGGTTAGGATTTTGCCTAGGAAGAAGCAACTTTGCACGCTGCCAGCTTCCAGCCGGCTCACTCTAACTGGACGTCCTTTTGTAGGAAATCGCCTCTGCCCCCTGGCGCCGGTCCTCTGGCTCCTGATGAAAAGGTGACCCTCCGCCCCTTTCTCAAACCCTGGACGCCAGCCCTATCACTCCTGGCACGGTGCCGATCACGTGGAGGAGCACTGCTTTCCCGGATCGTGACCATTGGTCATCGGCTCCCGTCTCGGGCGCACCCATTGGCTGTGGGGGGCGTTCACGTGCAAGAGGGTCTGGGATGGGACCCAAAGTGGGAGAGGTGGGCGGAAAGTTAAAGGGCGCAGAGCGGCAGCAGGAGCCTGAGTCCGGGGTGACGCGCTGAAAAGAGGAGGCGAGCGGGGTGCTCTCGCGCGCGGATTGAGGCAGCTGCTCGCCCAGGGCGCAAACCTGAACGCCAGCCCCTGCTCCCACCGTCGCGGTCGCTGTGCGTGTCATCCTCGCGCGTTTGGTGTAGCGGGCTGGCGCTTTTGCCCTCAGGACTTATGAGCTGTACCCGGTATGTACCTCCTGAAGCCTCGAGTCCGAGGTGCAGTAACAAGAAACCCGTGGCGAGGGGCGCGCAGGGCAGCTCCCCTTTGTTTCTTGTCTCCCACACTTTACCCATCCGACTAGCAGCTACACACCGGTGGTGGAACGCACTAGATGGGCTCGAGTAAGCTGTTGCTTCCACGTGGAGATGGCAAACCAGGGACCAGAGCTGGGATAGAGCGCGGCTGGACTCACGTGTACCCCCCCAAACTCCGGAACTTTGGGACCCGGCCGCGAGGGGTGGCGAGGGACTGAGCTTGAGACTGTAACAGATACCTTTGTGCCCTGTTGTCCCGGTTTCGAAGGTGGCACAAGTTTCCAGCTTGGTACCTGATACTTATGGGGGACGTCTCAGCAATTGGGCAGTGGGTTTTGGAGCACGAGTCGCCTGTCTTCCCCACCCCCCAAATCTCGCGATCACTCTCCATCTCTCTGCCTCAGTTTCTCAGTAAAAGAGCTGTGTAAGAAAGCAGCTTCCAGGCCCGAATGTTATAAAGTTGCATTTACTTGTCCCAACTCCTTCCCAGTTTGGTTCAAATCCCTTTGCTGCACAGGAGAATGGAAACTCGGGCAACGCGAAGTAGAGTGACCCACAGTCCCGGGACTGGGGCCATCCGGGTTGGTGGGGGCGAGACGGCCCACGCGGGGGTGCTAGTGCTGCGCAGCTCCAGCCCCGGGTTACCCCGCAGCCCCGCCCCTATCTGGTGGGAAACTTGGGCTCCTCCTCCTGGTCGTCTTCATCTCCGGGAACCCAGCCCAGGCCCGGCCTCCCGGACAAACACCAAAAGCTCACGTAGTCGGTGGCAGCGGCCTCCCTGCCACCTCCCCGTAGTGTCTCCGATGCGGCCAGCGAGTTGCCGAGGGGGCTTCTCCGCCGCCGGAAAGGTGAGTGCCACAGGGAGGTTGGGGGCGGGGTACAGACTGGGCCAGCTAGAGCTAGCCTGGCAGGGTCAGGCTCAGTGGGCAGAGTGGCAGGTGGGATCCTCCACCCTCGACACACCGCCCTGTGCTACCACCCTTTGGAACCCAGACAAAGGGGTGTGGAAGGGGCAGTAACTGCAAAAGAGGTGTGAGGGCCCAGAACAAATACGAGAGGATTTGTGAACTTGAAAAGTTGCTGAAAGCCCCTGGAGCCTGTGGTCTGTGTGGCCAGCCACTTTGGGAAACACAGCATCCTTGGGAGACCCAGGGTTCAGCAGAAGAAAGTTAGGCCTAGGGGCTAGAGAAGAGGAAATGGCCACTGGGCAGAGCTGTCTAGAAGCCAAGACTAAAATGAGGACAGCTGGAGGACTCACCTCACAAGTAGAGTTGAGGTACTTAGGGGGAAAGTGAGTGGCAAGAGAAGAGCCATCAGGCACTGTTGGCAACAATGTCAGAGCTAGAAAGGACCTCACAGGAGAATCCTTAAGCCCAGAGAAATTGAGTGAGTAGCCCCAGCAGGCACAGCTAGGTAGAAGCTATTGTTAGAACCGTGCTCTGTTTCCCCTTGGGAAGTTTTTAATGGTAGGATCTATACCATTTTAATTCACTCTTTCCTTGATATGCAACCGTATTCACAAATATTTATCTACAAGATGCTTTAGATGATGGCAACAGGCTCAAGGGCTACAAGTAGCTTTTAAGACTCTAGATAAGGTCTCCATGGCCTAAGTACAAAAGGGAGAAGGTATTACCTTTATACTGTATGAGCCAAATCCTTTAGGAGGGAATAAAGAATTGCTGAGGGAGGTGGGGGTTGGTGGCCATGTCTTAGATCCCAATTGTGAATGCTTACCTAATATAGTTTGGCAGTTTTCACTGTTGCTGGTGGGTTGTTTGAGTGTCTGATTTTTCCTCTTTCCTTATGAGAAAGGGTGGGAGAGATAAGTATGAATATATAGAGGGAAAATGTCCCCAACACCAAATAAAAACAAAAACTTCCTATAAAGGCACAGCCAGAAAGTCAGTAGCTCACCTGCATGAAACTGGGAAGGTCGTGGGGTTATTGTCTGTACTGGCCTATGGTTTTCACAAGAAAAATCACCATGACATTTAACACTGCCTTAGGAGAGTGTGTTATTTGTCACTAGTGGAACAGAAAAGGCATTTCTGCAAAACTGACTATTTGGTCTGTGATTTTCATGAGTGTTTGAGTTTGTGCAGTTTGGGCCTAGGACACTGAAATCCACTTTTGGGCATGGCCTAGTCCCTCATCAGGCACAACTGAGCTCTGAGGCATCCATGTTGACGGGCCTGGGGAACAGCTACTCATGCTCCCTTGTCCCTCCCCTGCATCTGGTATCCAGATCCTATGTCATTCTTCTAGTTCAAATGTGTGTTCATATCTTCTGGTTCTGGATTTTCCCCTGACCAGCCTTGACAACTTAACCTGAGAGAGGGAAATGACCAGGGCAGTATATGTCAGGAGACAAGGCCTGGCACATACTGCCTGGGAATTGATCATTTTTGTGTTGTTTGCAAATGAAGCACCTGTCCAGGTGCCTTCCTTTCAGGTACTTTACAAAGTATTCCTTTATATGCTTGGTTGCTCCAAGCATTACTTTTGGCTAATAGTCATCCCTGCCACAGTCTATTGGGGAGATTCTGAGCAGGTGGTCAGGAAAACCTACCCTAAACCAGCACCCTGCTGCACCAATTCTAGGAGAGTGGTCTGGCTAATAAAGACTGGAATCTACTATGAGGACAGGAGAAGTGGCTGACAGTCACATTTTACCCTGAATTGAGGCCATGAGGGTGAATGACCGCACCTGAAGTTATGGTGACATGCAGAAAAAGTGAAGGGATTCTGGGCCACAGTTGCTTGTGCAATTTTCTGGGGCAGTAGTGTGGGTGGCAACTCTTGTTCCACCATAACCTAACTTTTGCCTTTCTTGGAAGAATATTGCAGAAACAGTTTGACTCTTGAAAATGCTAGTATAATTGTTGAATTTGTACTGACTCTGACTAGAACCTTCCCTCACCCCCCCCCAATCCAGTTTAACTTGTTCTTACAGCTTGGGAATAAAAGGGGTTGGGGGACTGGTGGCATAAATTTACACTACTGGGACCAAACAGCTTAACTTTATTGAAATCTCCAACAAAGTCTCTTTAACCTGTGAGATCATAACTTAGGAGAACATGTAGATTCTTTAATTGACCCCTTGGCTTTGCATTTCTGTTTCCACAGTATCTTGAAAGATTCTCAACCTTTTTCTAATGAGCTTTAAAGACATGTGGGAAAGCCCAGCTAAGTTTGGTTTGCAGGCTTGTTGGAAGTGCATAGAGAACTTACAATTGACCTTGGGCTGACTCAGGTTAGGAGGAAGCAGTGGGCCCAGGAGGAACCCCTCCTCCTCAGTTCATACTCAAGATTTCAAGGGTGGGCAGAGAGAGAAGCCTCTGGGATGCAAGGCCAGGGCTGTTGTGTGGTTGGTTGGTTTTAATTCATATTTGAAACAAACAAAAAAATCCCTGTGCTAAAGTTAGAACTGAAGGTTTAATTCTAATACACTCTAACATATAATTTTGTGTGTGTGTGTGTGTGTGTGTGTGTGTGTGTGTTGCAGATGTACACAGTTAATTTATTTATTTAGCTTTATGGTGCTGAGGATCGAACCCAGTGCCTCACACATGCTAGGCAAGCTCTCTACCACTGAGCTACAACTCCAGCCCCTCTAACATACAATTTTTCAATGTGCAGGAATAACTAACATTCAAGTGATATATAAGTGTAGGGTCTTAAAAAAAATTAGTTAACCCAATGATCCTCTGTAAAGCCATCTTGTCCCATTCAATCAGAACTTCCCTTTCCAGAACAATTACATGGGTATAAGAAGAGATAATAGCAAGCAAAATTGCTTTGAAAAACTTCACTGGATTGACTTTGGTAGAGGTGAAACAGTAAGATAAATATCCTTTAAAATGAATGTTGTGTAAAGCATGCCTTACATACAACCGTGAATTATTGTTTTGTCTCTGAATTTGTGTTTCTCTAACTGGTCACGGCAAAGTGCTTTCTGCATCCTAGGAAAGTGTTGTACTTAAAAAAAAATGGGATCATACCTGATATGCATTTGTCTTTTCTCAACTTTTGCATTATATATTAGGTTCATCAAAATCAAAATTAAAAAAGAGAGCTTATTTATTGGGTCACATCAGTGGTGCCCAACTCTTGTCAAAAGATGAACAACATTTTGTCTGTCACTTTTCAGGGGCAGCAGTGCAGCCTGAGAACAGGCACCCCTGCACTGCCATATACTACACCTTTGCGATGAGAAAGGGAGGTTTGTTGGGGAACTAATCCAGTGTTCTGCAATTTTGAGTTGAGATTTTAATCCTGGTTTATCATTATATTTTTCACATTAGCCCAGAGTAATCAAAATGAAAAAAGTACTCACATTAGTGAGGCAATAGTATCAGGATGGGGTTTTAGCAAATTTAAGATATTTTTTCCCCAAGATTCACTTATTTTCTGATTGTAGAAAGCAACATTATTTTAGGAGATGAAAGAAAATACAAAGCAGGAAAACATTTCCTGAAATCCTGAACGTGGGTATTCTGATAGTTTTAACTGTACAGTAAGTACCTCTTTATCTACAAGAGGTAGACTTCAAGACCTACCCCCCAACCCAGTGAATGCCTGAAACCTCAAGTAGTTCCAAACTCTCTGCATGGTGTTTCCCCCCTTGTATCCTGTGTGTTGCCATATAGTACCAAAGTTAATCTGTCCTTCCATGTTACATATTCAGGTGCTTCCTTTGCATCACTACTCTTAGGGACTTGATTAAGTAAAATATGGGCAATTTGAACACAAGCTGTGATACAACAACAGTCTATCTGATACCTGAGACAGCTACTTAGTCACAATGGACAGGAAGTGTATATATGATGGCTAGTCTGGAGAAGGGGATGATTCATATCCTAGGAAAAAGTGGGACCAAGTTGGGGCGGGAGATTTCTTCATACTGTGCACAATGGGGTACAGTTGAAAATTTACGACTTGTGTATTTCTGGAATTTTTTCATTTTAACGTTTCTGGACTGTGGTTGAACACTGGAAGTTGAAATCATAGTAATGGGGGAACTACTCTATTTTTAGTCTTTTTCAATATATTTATGTAATATTGCTCCTCACCAGTCTGGTCTTTATATACAACTTTATTTTCTTCATTTTTAATATTACATATGTTGTAAAAATTTTCCCATGTCATTTAAATATTTTTCATATAATAATTTTAATGATGTAAAATTAAATAATATAAATGTGTTACAGTTGATTTAACTAGGTACCTATTAGTGACTCCTCTTTTGCCCCTATAAGGTTGCACTAAAATTTTAGTATATTAACTTCCATAAGTTTTTAATTACTTACATAGGATAAATATCTGTATGTGATATTGAAACAAAAATAATAATATTTAGAAAGGTTGTACTAATTTAGATTAATAAAAGGATTTATAGTATCTTTTAACATTCTTTCCTGATTCAGTAGGAAAAAAAAAAACATAGATTGTTTCTAACCTAAATTTTTAAATTAACTTTAAGCTTGGACATTTTGTATATTTTGATGGCCAATTTAAATATCTTTCAAGAATTTTCTATTCATACTTCCTGCTCATTTTTCTAGGTATAATATTTAACTTTGAAAAAATATTTAACTTTGTTCTTACTTTGTAAGAACTCTTTATATATTAAGGTATTAACTCTGCTGCAGCTCTTATTGTAAAATATTTTCTGAATTTTTCTTTTAATATTTTCAGTTTTATTTATTTTTTCATTTATACAAAGATAATTTTTATGAATTTAATCTCTTTTTGCATGATTCTATTTGCTTTTTATTTTTATAGCAGCTAGTTTAACTTATATAAAAGGCAAACTGTTCTTCTATATGACAGGTTTAAAAATAATAAATTGCTGATTTTTTAAAAAAAAAATGCTAGACTATTAATGGTATACCAAATATACCATTATACATATGATGTTTAAAGTAAACAAATTTGCATCCGTCTTCACCATTGAATCCTAGTATCTAGCATAATACCTGGCCTGTAGTAACATGAAATCAATATTTGTATTCTTGAAAATGATTTCTTTCTTGGACTAAAACAATATTTATGATTAAAACCACAATGTTTCCTCACTTATATGATAATGGTTATTGTCAAAAATGTGAAGGATAACAGTATGGAAGAGGATATGGAAAAAGGGAACCCTCATACACTATTGGTGGGAATGTAAATCAGTACCAGCATTACAGAACACAGTGTGGAGTGTCCTCCAGAAATTAAAAATTAACATATGACCCAACGATCCCACTACAGGGTACATATTCAAAGGGTAGCCACACTCACAGGCTCATTGTGACATCATTCACAATAGTTGAGCTATGGAGTCAACTTCAGGATCGCTAATAGATGAATGGGGAAAGGAAATGTGGCATATTTGCACAATGGAATATTGTTTGGCCATAGAAAAGAATGAAATCTTGTCATTTGCAGCAATAAGGATAAGCCTGGGGGCATTGTGTTAAAAGTACAGTAAACTGGGTAGAGAAAGACAAATACTGAAATGCTGGTTACCAGGGGCTGGGCACTGAGGAGACTGGGGAGCTATTGATCAAACGACACAAAATTTTAATTTGGTAGGAGGGGAAGATTCAAGAGTTCTGCTGTACCTCATGGTGGCTATAGTTAACAATATATAGTATACTTGAAAACGGCTAAGAAAATAGATTTAAGTGTTCTTACCACACATACATACAAAATAAGTGTGTGAGGCAGTGCATATGCCAAATACATCCATTAGCCACTCCACAGTGTGTTCATCTGACAAAATATACTAATAAAAACAAATTTTAATCTATATTTTTAAAAATAAAATAAACATGAAAAAATGTAATATTGGAAGCCATAAATATATATATAGCTTTTACTTATCAGTTAATAATAAGTAGCAATATTTACCAAACTGTGTGCCTCAGGAGAGCTGTTTGTAGAGTACACTCCACCAAAAAAGAGATTCTTTAGTCAAGTAAGTTTGAGAAATTCTGCCGAGTGCTCTTTTCTTTATCCTTTATGGTGCATTAGCCTATCCTGACAGGAAAACCTGTGAATTTAGTTTTTAAAATCCCAGCAGCTTCTGAGGCTCAGGCAGGAGGATCGAGAGTTCAAAGCCAGCCTCAGCAAAAGTGAGGCGCTAAGCAACTCAGTGAGATCCTGTCTCTAAATAAAATACAAAATGGGGCTGGGATGTGGCTCAGTGGTCCAGTGCCTCTGAGTTCAATCCCTGGTACAAAAAAAAAAAAAAAAAAAAAAAAAAAAAGAAAGAAAGAAAGAAACTAGTGGGTTCCATATTTTTGGTTTTAATTTCAGACCCCCACCCCACCCCACCCCACCCACACATACATAATCTCCCCCTGAGACCCATGTCCTGTGAGGCCACACTGGAGTTGTCTTGCACAGTAGCATGCCCAGTTCTGCTGGAATCAGGTGTTGGAACATCTATCTGATCTCGTTGCTCTTTTCTCTCCTCCCCCTCCTGCCAGGGTTCTGACCTATCCATCTAGCCCCATGATGGCTGTGGACATAGAGTACAGATACAACTGCATGGCCCCATCCTTGCGCCGCGAGCGGTTTGCCTTCAAGATCTCCCCCAAGCCCAGCAAGCCACTGAGGCCTTGCATTCAGCTGGGCAGCCGGAATGAAGCCAGCGGGCTGGTGGCCCCTGCGGTGCAGGAGAAAAAGGTGAAAAAGCGGGTGTCCTTCGCAGACAACCAAGGACTGGCCCTCACAATGGTCAAAGTGTTCTCAGAATTTGATGACCCGTTAGATATTCCCTTTAACATCACCGAGCTCCTAGACAACATTGTGAGTCTGACGACAGCAGAGAGCGAGAGCTTTGTTCTGGATTTTTCACAGCCTTCTGCAGATTACTTGGACTTTAGAAATCGACTTCAGGCCAACCATGTCTGCCTCGAAAACTGTGTGCTGAAGGACAAAGCCATCGCGGGCACCGTGAAGGTGCAGAACCTGGCATTCGAGAAGATTGTGAAAATCAGAATGACATTTGACACCTGGAAAAGCTTCACAGACTTTCCTTGTCGGTATGTGAAGGACACTTACGCTGGTTCAGACAGGGACACGTTCTCCTTTGACATTAGCTTACCTGAGAAAATTCAGTCTTATGAAAGAATGGAGTTTGCTGTGTGCTACGAGTGCAACGGCCAGGCGTACTGGGACAGCAACAGGGGCAAAAACTATCGGATCATCCAGGCTGAGTTGAAATCCACTCAGGGAACCGTGGAGCCACATAATGGACCAGATTTTGGAATCTCCTTAGACCAGTTTGGAAGCCCTCGGTGTTCCTACGGTCTGTTTCCCGAGTGGCCTAGTTACTTAGGATATGAAAAGCTAGGGCCCTACTATTAGTGAGTGCAGTTCACAGGTGTGTGGCCCTGGTCACCATGCAATGGAGAAGCCAAGAGAAGAGCCGAATGAACTGCTATTTGGCCCAGTTTTCACAAAGAATCCTGTCTATTTTTTTTCTTAAACCAGCACAATCAGCCAGGTTTAGATCATAGAACTGGTTTCTCATTCAGAGGGTTCGCTGGGTCCTCTGTGGCACCCAAGGTGGCCACTTGGGAATGAGCAGGATGCTGCCAGAAAGAGTCGGGTAGGAACCAAGCCTGTGGGCAGTGTGGCGAGGCCGGAGGAGCCTGACCTCTTCTCTACACCCAGATGTGGGAAGCAGTCACCCCCATCAGACCCTCTCCATCCACATCTGGGTTCTCTGCATCTGCCAGGTCTTTTCTGCTGCTGCTGTTCATATCTACTCAGAAGCACCCCTTATCTCTGTGCTGTGACACAACAGCCTGACATCCTGTCACCCATTTGTAATAACAGCTACAGAAGAAAGATGGGATCTGCTCATTTTTTGTGCAAATTATGTTTTGCATTTCATTTTTTTCCACCGTTCATCCAGTGTTCAGGAAAAGATAATAAAGGCTTGTGACAGAGGCAGGAATTTCCTCCTCCCATCTTCATGAACCTACATCCATATTCCACAGAGAGCAACACACCATTATGGAAAGTCACTGGCTCCTCTGTGGGGTCGCAGATTGCAGGGTTATTACAAGGCAGGACAGTCATGAGTTTTAGCTTTTCTTCTTGGCTTTTGGGGGAGCTTTCTAAGCACTTACTTTCACCCCGAGTCACCAGAAGGCTCAATGACAAGATTTGTTTTCACTTGCTTGGCTGCTTTGCAAGCCTCATTCTTTACAGAAGAATTGTAGATCTCATTTCCTGGAGAGTCATCTTTTATTCTGTGTTTGGGACACTTGATTTGCAGATCCAGCATATCCTCAAAGCCTTCAGAAAATGTTTGGTTTTATTTTGACTGTGATATACAATATCCAGGACACTTTACGAGCACCCAGGGACATTGATTTGGGTGTTCTTATTTATGGTGTGTGAATATGTAAAGGGATAGGGAAGAAAAACCTCACTACATTCTCATATGTTATTTTAAAATGTTTGCCAACTCTGAAATATCAGAGATTAATTATTTTTAACCATATTGGACTAAAGCATGTTGGTTAATGCTATTGTGAGACTCCTGGGACATTCATTGTCAGGTGGATCCTCCAAACCTGTGATTTTTCTTGGGTAGGATTGGTTTTTAAATTAGGGGTGTATGAAAAATATTTTTTTCATGTATATTTGTAGAAATCTGAATTTTTTTTCTGGTTTTTGTTTGTTTTTGGAGTTGGGTTAAAAAACTGTTCAATTCTCTTTTTTGCCTGATTTTACGAAAGTGTGCGTCGTTGCCTGGATTCAGGGGCACAGCTGCTGGACTTGCCAAGCAGAGTCTCTAGCTTGAATTTTCCAGAATAATTAGAAACGACCTCCTGATTTGTGACTTTTACATTGATATCAGGCAGACATTGAGTGCCTTCGCTCCTAGAGTTTTGTGGTTGGGTTTTTTGTTTTGTTTTTAGTTTTTCATTTTTGAACTTTAAAATGTTTTGACTTTTTAAATGCTCAGTGATATTTGGTATAATCCTTGTTCCTAAAACTGGCTGTTACTAGTCTTCAATCTAGTGCTTAGTTTTTTTTTTTTATGCCTCTTCCAAGTGGGTTACATTCTGATTACATGATAATATAATTTATGAGGAAGTCACATTTTTATTTTATGGCTGATATTGGGCAGGACTGTGTTTTATCTAACTATACCGTACTACATCAGGTACTCAGATGGTACTTGACATGTTACAAATTTGGTGGTCAGAGCTATTAATAGCATAAGTCTAAGTCAAATGGCAGCAAAACTGATCTCATGTAGGTCATGAATTTTGCTTTGTGTTAATAAGTGTCACGTCCCAATGTAGGAAGGGAACAAGGCACACTGTTATTTACAGGTCACCAAAATAAGGATCATTCCATGTTCAGAAGAAAGGGGCCTCAACTGGTTCTAGAAGAAAGCCTGTTGGTTTTATGTAATAATGATCCTAAGACATTCCCTTGTCAAAATTTGAAATATAATAAATTCAGTGATAAGCATCCCTTCCCTTTTTTCCTCCCATCCCACCTCAGCTTTTATTTGCTGGGGGGCACTGGTTGCAAGCCCCCAGTCTGCACACCTGGGGTGCTTACCCCACCACTCAGTTCAAAAGGCAAATCCTCACCTGCTTTCCAAAGAGCCTTTTTCTCCAATGAAAGAATCTGCTTGCCTGACTTCTGTCATCAGGGCTGTCATTTATTGGGGTAGATGTACCTGAAGAACTGTCTGTGTCCTCATTGCATTCTTTCTCCATTTGTCCTGGTCTGTCCCATGATTCTCAAATGACCTCAAGAATCTCACTGAGGGACTCTGCCCTGATCTCATAGCTCACCATCAATGGATAAGGCCTTCACACTTCAGAGGGTGATCAGTTCCTTAGATGAAAATTTCACTACAGCCTGACCTTTGGACTTCCCTTCACACAGCTCTTGGTTATGGTGACGAATAGCCCCAGTCGCATTGTCCTTCCCAGGTTGCCCAGAAGGACCAACCACCTGCCACTGTGCAGTTGTCCAGAACTGTGTTGTCAGATGCAATACTCTAGCAATGGGGAAACAACGCCATTTTTGTTTCATATTATTTCCCAAAATGCCCTGGGGTGCTTTTGCAAATTGGATGCAATAAATAAGATGGGCTATCTAGATATATAATAAGCTTTCAGTGTTTCTTGGATGATATGAAGCATGTGAGTGGGTTTAAAAAAAAATTTCTCAGTAGAGGAAAAACTGGTTAGAAACGGAGCTGTGCAGTTCCCTAGAAATTAAAACAATCTGAGTCCATGGTGAAATTACTTTATCTCTGAGATTTAATTTTAATGGTTATAAAAAAAATAATAGATTTTTTATTTAAAGATACACATTTTGAACTGCTTTGTGGATTTCGATCTTTGCATATCCTTTGCTTTTTTTAAAAAAAAAAAAAAGCATTATGTGTAGACATTTGGATATTAAATGAGCTATGTGTGCTCATTTTTTTAGAAGTGTCCCGTCTTCCCTCTCATTGGACAATGAATGACAACTTTGATTGTCTTTCATTTGTTTCTGCTTTTAAAATCCCTCCCCTGGGGGCTGGGGTTGTGTCTCAGTGGTAGAGTGCTTGCCTGGCATGCGTGAGGCACTGGTTTTCATCCCTGGCACCACATAAAAATAAATAAAGAATGCATCCATCTTCAACTAAAAAAAATTTTTTTTAAAAATCCCTCCCCTGGATGGAGGCCTGGTAGCTCTTTGTTCTGGGAAGGTCTATATCTAATTGCCCCTCCTGACATGATGGACTGAAATTGGAGATGAGAAGTTACACACAGTAATGGGATCTTACCTACAATGGGATCTTATAGGGTCACCTGAAGCAATTTGGCAGCTTATCTTAATTTCCTGAAGTGGGATAACACATGGGGACAGGCTGTTTTTCCTGGTCCTGGTTGTGAAGTATTGCAATGCAAGTCACAAAGCAACCAATTTTAGTTTTTCTGCTGATCCGTTCCTAGAGATTGCTGGGCCCGTGAGGACTTGGAGACTGCAGCTCTGATGTTTCACTTTGACTTCAATGTGAATGTAGAATTGAGGACTTGTCTTCATTTTATGCCTAGAAGTGCCTTGTGGAGAAATTTCTGCATGTTTTTTTTAAAAAAATAAATATTTTTGTACACAAAGAGGAATTGCACTTTAAAATCACAAGAATGACTTTTTTTTTTTTTTTTTTTTTGGTGTGTGTGTGGTAGAGGAGAGTGGTTGGTTTGTATATATATCTCAAAAGCAAAAAAAAAAAATGTAATAAAAATAGAAAAAAACAAAACTGAAACTGTCTTCTATTATTAGAGCCAGAGGAAGGGGAGTAATATTTTAAATCTCTTTTTTTTTTTTCACATACCGACCTTAGATGTACAAGCCTATAGGTCATCATCAATGGCTGTGGTAAAGCTGTAAGGCTTGGAAGAAGGGGGTTAGTGCTTTTTAAGTTTTCTTGGGAATAAAGGCTGCTCAGAGCTGAGACGATAGTGCCAGGGAAGAGAGGTGCAGGGGTCTCTGTTATTTCCACCCATGTTTAGTTATCTGAGGTCATAGCTCTTCAACCCTTTCACTTGCTCTTGAACTGCAGCACAGACTGATGTGTTCAGGCAAACCTGGGAAAACTGTCAGTGGCTGTCGTAGCTTTGAACTGCCTGATCAAACTCTGTAGGCAGTCAGAGAAATGCAAATCAAAACCACCCTAAGATACCATTTCACTCCAGTAAGATTGGCAGCCATTAAGAAGTCCAACAACAACAAGTGCTGGCGAGGATGCGGGGAAATGGGTACACTTGTTCATTGTTGGTGGGACTGCAAAATGGTGCAGCCAATTTGGAAAGCAGTATGGAGATTTCTTGGAAAGCTGGGAATGGAACCACCATTTGACCCAGCTATTCCCCTTCTCGGTCTATTCCCTAAAGACCTAACAAGAGCATGCTACAGGGACACTGCTATATCGATGTTCATAGCAGCACAATTCACGATAGCAAGATTGTGGAACCAACCTAGAAGCCCTTCAATAGATGAATGGATTAAAAAATGTGGCATTTATACACAATGGAGTATTACTCTGCATTAAAAAATGACAAAATCATAGAATTTGGACGGAAATGGATGGCATTAGAGCAGATTATGCTAAGTGAAGCTAGCCAATCCTTAAAAAACAAATGTCAAATGTCTTCTTTGATATAGGGGGAGTAACCAAGGACAGGGTAGAGACGAAGAGCTGGAGAAGAAGATTAACATTAAACAGGGATGATAGGCGGGAGGGAAAGTGAGAGGTAAGGGAAATTGCATGGAATTGGAAGGTGAGCCTCAGGGTTATACACAACTACATATAAGAGGAAAGGAGGAGTAGAAGAAAAATTATATAAGTGGAAGAAACGATTTATAGTAGAGGGGATGGAGAGAGAGAAGGGGAGGGGAGGGGAGGGGAGGGGAGGGGAGGGGGGACAGTGGAGAATGGGATAAACAGCAGAATACATCAGTCACCAGAAAGGCAATTTGTAAATCAATGGAAATGTAACTGATGTGACACAGCAATCTGTATACGGGGTAAAAATGGGACTTCATAACCCACTTGAATCAATCTGTGAAATATGGTATATTAAGAACTATGTAATGTTTTGAACAACCAACAATAAAATAATTTAAAAAAAAAACTCTGTAGGCAGCAAAATGAATCAGCTGCTGGTGGGCCCTCCCCTCTCCACTGGATAGTGGACATTTTACCTAAGATTTTCAGAGGTATTTTATTTCAAAGTTCAAAAAAATAGGATGGGTGGGAGAGGCAGGTAGTGAACTGCCTCCAGAAGTTTTCACACCCCTCAGTCCTCTGCCACCCTGGGAAAGTCACCTGAAGTCAGCAGTGGCTGATGGGGAAAGTCAACAATGGCTCTGCAGAGGACAATAGAGTATATGAAAGCTGTATTGTCAGCTTCTTCTCATTGGGACAAAATACCTGAGAAAAACAACGTAGAGGAGGAAAGGTGTATTTTCTGAACTATACCTAGTTTCAGAGGTTGCAGTCCATGGTCAGCTGGCTCCATGGCTCTGGGCCGGAGGCCAGGAAGAAGAGCATGGTGTAAAGATGTGGAGGAGGAAAGCTGCTCAGCTCACAGCAGCCAAGAAGTAGAGCGTCTGAGGAAGAGGTCAGGAACAAGATACGCGCTTCCAGGACACAGTTCCAGTGACCCCTTTGATTAGGACCCATGTCACGGTTTCCACCACCTCCCAATAAGGCCAGCAAATATGAATCCCTTAATGAATTAATCTTTCCATGAGGTCAGAGCCCTCATGATCCAATCACTTTCCAAAATCTCCACCTGTGCACATTGCTGCACTAGAGACCAAGACTCCAACACTTTGGGAGATACTTCATATCTGAACTATAACAAAAGCTTAAGCAGCTCGTGTATAATCTGCAAAAGTGAGCTCCACACATAACTCTCTTTCTCAAAATGTTTAAACACCTCCCTCAAATTGCCTTCACAGAAATGAGAAGGGATAACACCAGGTTTACAAATGTCTGAGATTTAGTAGTTTTCAAAAGTGTTACCTAACTCTGAAATCATTGCCTAATCTCTCTGAGATGACTCGAGTAAAAGATCAAAAGAAAACAGTTTTCTAGAGCAAAGTCCCAAAGTGGCAAAGGTCTGGCTCTGAAAGATTCACTGCGCATTTGCAGCTCGTCCTCCACGTACAAAGCAAGGCTCAGGGTTTTCTGACCAAACCCCTCTGAGAGGTGCACACAAGCCCTCTGGTGGGCCCAGGAGCTACAAGAAGACATTGGGAGTCAGGAAACCTGATCTCTTCTGTTAACTCTGTCACTGACCACCCCCCAACCCCTGTCAACTGCCCTCCTGTAGGAGCCTGAGTGTGTTGATCAGGATAAGAGAACCAGGGGCCTGACCACTGCCTGACCAGTTTGAGACTGGCCAATGTAGCCATTTTTAAAAGGCTTCTAAATATAAATGCCTGAGAGAATTACTGGGAGGTATGTTACACTGTTGGCATTTTATTTTATTTTTTTTTCTGAGAATCACAGGAGGGAACAGCATTTCAGGCAATTGGTTGGACGTCATGAAATCCTCAGTGTTTTGGCAGGAAGGAGCATCAGAAAGAGCTCTCCTTTTATGGAGAAGGAGATGAAGGGCCTGATTGAGTTTTCTTACTTTGCAGGGCCTATCAAGGGGACAACACAGGTTTTCTCTCTCTCTCTCTCTCTCTCTCTCTCTCTCTCTCTCTCTCTCTCTCTCTCTCTCTCTCTCTCTTAAGAACTGTCTCCTGGAACCAGAGCCAATTTTTGCAGAACTGAGATTCTGGTTCTGAAAAGTAGTCCTTTATGCTGGAGCAGTGTGCTTTCCAGAACAGGAGAAAACAGGATCATCATTATGGTAGAAAATGCACGTCCCTTCCAAGGGCTTCCTCAGCACATACAGGACCACAGACCATATGCAAGCATGAAAATTAGAAGGAAATGAGGTGGGTCTCTGAGCACCTGCTTGGACCTCAGGATGTGACCAATGGGAGGAACCACCAGTGGGGCCTGTGGCTACAGGGGCTTCTGGGGGGAGGCAGGATTCTTGGCTCACCCATTCCCTTTCCCCAGAATAGAAACCTACTGTGGTGCAGGACAGGGAGGCTTGACCAGACCTCATTCCTCCTCCTCATCATCATTATCACTATCCCTTGCAGCGGGAGAGAGAAGGGACATCTTGATGTATGCCCTTTGCTGTCTTCATGGGACTCTCTGACAAACATGCTTGAGTTGATGTCATTCCATAAACACTGATGTGCCTCTAGTATGGGGCCTGGTGTTAACCCTTGGATTTGACAAAGGTAGAGTAAGGATACAGAACCATCATTATTCTCTGGGACCCATGACATTAGCAAACCATCCAAAATTCTAGACTTCTACTCAAATTTATAAAACCAGACAGTCGGATCAAAGGTCAGCAACTTTCTTCTATAAAGTACTAGATAGTAATTGTTTTAGGTTTTGTAGGCCACCTACAGTCTCGTTTACCTATTTGTTGTTATTTGAAACCTTTATGGTTAATAAAAACCATTCTTCACTCATGGAGCATACAAAAACAGGACAGAGCTGAATTTGCAGGGCTGAATTTGTCCAGTGGGCTGAAGTTTGCCCACCCTGATGAAGAGATATATAGAAAGAGCCTTGAAATTCCACTGGCTGAGGTCTGAAGTCAGGAGGTTAATTTTAGTTGCTTGCTTTTTTTTTTTTTTTTTTTTTTTGGTTGTTGTTTCTTTATTTTGTTTTTTTAAGAAGACCATATAATTTATGGTCTAAACTGAGACAATTTTGAGAATCATAAGGGGGCCATTAACTCTCCTGAAGCGCTCTGCATCTTGGGCAAATCCAACTGCATGAACCCTGTCCACCTACTCCCTGGAGGTCCTTTAGGATCTTCCTAGACCTTTGGAGAGTTCAAAAACCTCAGCATGGTCTATGGAGAAACCGATTCTGGTTGAATAAAGGGTTTTTGTTTTTCTTTCTTTTTTATGAATTATAGCAGAGTGGTGATTTAGTTCTGTGGTTTAGATTTGTTTTTGTTGGTTGGTTCTTCTTGTTTCCTAATTGTAGCACTGATGGCCAAAAGCCCTGTGGAAATTCTAGTCAATTCACTCTTAACAGTAGCTCCTTTTGGAGGAAAGGGATTATTAATGGTTTGGGCTTATTTCCTACTACCACTTTCCTCCCACCCCAACACACCCCTGTGCCCAACAACTAGGCCATGGCGAGAGACCCAAGGAAGCTGCTCATTGGGGACAGAGACACTGAGGCTGAATCTAGGAGTGTTCCAAGCCCAAGTCCCCAGAAATACCAACGTGCCCCTGGGAATGTGGCAATTCTGGGGTCTCAGCCCATCTTTCTCTGGGCCAGCAAGTCAAAGAGGTTTTAAACACCACAGGAGGCCGAGGAGGTGGGAATTCATCTCCAAAGAGCTCCAAATCTTTGCCCTGGAGACCCCTTATACTTTCCTGGGGCACATGCACTGTGCCTTGTATGTTTTGTCACATCCTGTTGTGGGTATTTATCATTACCGAGGGCTAAAGATGGCTCTGTTGAGCTGAGAGGACCCTAATGTTAGTGCTGTGGAAACTTGCGGAGGTTTGTACGAAGCCTGGATGTATCAAAGGGGACGTGGTACCTTCCAGGAAGGTTCATTTTTGTAGCATTCACCCCTCTTGGAGAGTTCTTCAAGAGAAATGGGAAACACCACAAAGCACAGCTTACACTTTCTCACTTTGATGAGTAAGAAACTGGCTAATAGACTCATTTCCAGAGCCACCTGATCAATTGTTGGACATCTTGGTCCTATCTGATCTATTAGGTGAATTAGTCTATTAGGTGAAATTTCACTGGTGTTATTATTAACACACCATTTTATTAAAATTATTTTATTATTTACCATTAGTCAGTTATTTATTGAAACAAATCCTGAAATCCACCCTCTCCCCAAGTATTTCCATAAGTTCTTTGGAACACAGCTTTGCGTGTTTGCTTGTGCAATCAACTTTTGTTAACTCAAATTCTGCAGGTGCCTTTCTCATTAATTACCTTGAACCCTCACACTTGATATTACTCATATGTTATGTATATATCAATATATATTATACAGACACAAACACGCATACAGACTTTGAAAAGAAAAAAAAAATAAGTGCAAAAGTCCCTCTCACACTGGTCCATGGTTTTGCCCCAGATCTTCTCTAGATGGGACACACTCTGTCTTTACCAGGGCAAAGAGCAACAGTGAACAAGGGAGAGCACTCTTTGGCAGTGGCTGGATCTGGAGGGATTGACACAGGCACTTGTCCTTGAGCTCCTCCCAGGCACTTGTCCTTGGGATTCTCTCAGTATTGATCATCCCATCACAGCTCCTTCACCTTTTCCCCAGACCGGGAACTTGGAGATGCTTGACCCTGGCTGCAACCTCAGCACTGAGCAACAGTGAACTCGAGTGACATGTGCTTTTACAAAGTTTTATGAGACAATGAGTCTGTTCTTCATGCTGGGGGTAAAACCCAAGGTTTCACACATGCCAGGCAAGTGCTCCACTGCTGGACCACATACCCTGACCAGATCTGTTGTGTCACTAAATCTAACATGAACCCAATATGCAAAATAGAAAAGGAGCTGAGTGCGGCTTAGTGATAGATTGAGTGCATACATGACCTGGCTCAATTCCCAGCATGTACACAAACAAAAAGGAGCTGCCCAAGGTGGCCAACACCAGAAGCAGGGGACTGCATCCATTCCCCCTCCCCCAGCTCACTTCCTGAGCTCCCACAATATGAGCCAGAACCTTTTCCCTAGAAATGGGAGTTACACTACTCCTGCTTCCTATGCTCAGGAATGTGTTTGAAGGATATCCTGAAAACAAGACGAAAGCAGGCCAACAAATCCTCTATGGGAGGAAACGCAACAATTTAACAGGTATTAAGCAAAAGAACTCCAGTTATGTTATCAAGGATAATTCTTATCTTTGTTCACCAAAAGTATTTCACAGAACTTCATTTCCATTGCCAGTAGTTGTATGTATGTGACTCACCTTTAAATTTATAATTAAACCGCTTGCCAAGGTAACTTTTATTCCATGCTCATAATGACACCTAAAAACAACAAGAGTGCTTCTGTGCACAAGGTTATGATTAGGGTCAAGTGCTCTAAGGATTAGAGAAAGAAAACGACATATTTAGAATTCTTGAATAGTTATTTTAGTCTTTTCCCAAATCATCCTCATTTTAAAACTCCATTTACTTACATCAAACTAAGCCCAAACAGAGAGCCCTCATGTTTATTTTTGTAAAATAAACCATTTGGGAAGGTAATTGTGAATTTATATGCACAATATTAGAAAGAATCCAAGAAATAATAGAGAGATTCCAAGTAGTACTTACCCATTTTTCCCCACTCGTGATATCTGCCAAAAACATAATACAATGTCACAACTAAGATGGTGACATTAATTCAGTTAAGATGCAGAATATTTCCACCACAAGGATCTCTTGTGCTGTCCTTTTTACCCCACCTCTCTCTCTACTCCTCCTCTCCTCCACATCTCACCCCCCTATCATGGTCCTAGACCTTGGCAACTACTAATCTGCTCACCATCTCCATAATTTTGTCACTTCAAAAATGCCATATAAGAGGCTGTGGTTGTGGCTCAGAGTATAGCACTTGCCTAGTGTGTGTGAAGCAATGGTTTGATCCTTAGCACCATATAAAAATTTAAAATAAGAATAATCATAATAATAAAGGTATTGTGTCCATCTACAACTAAAAAAAATAAAAAAAAAATTTTTTAAATGTCATGTAAATGGAATCATACTATATGTAACTTGGAGGATTGGCTTTTCCCACTCAGCAAGCAATCCCAGAGACTCATCCAAGTTGTTCCATGTATCAACAATTGATTCCTTTCCATAGCTGAGGACTGTTCACTGCATAGATGCTCCACAGATTTGCTTAACACTTATTACACTTAAGAGCCTTTGAGTTTGTTTCTAGTTTGGAGCTATTATGAATAAGGCATTATGGATATTCACATACAGGTTTATATGAAATACAAGTTTTCATCTCTGTGATAAAATGCGCAAGAGTGAAATTGCTGTGCCATATGGTAATTCCACATTTCTTTTTATAAGAAACTACCAAACTGTTTTCTAGAGTGGTTATACCATTGTACAGTGCCACCAGTAGTGTATTCAGATTTTCTTATCCTTGTCAGCTTTTGGTGTTGTGTCTAGTTTTTATTTTAGAAATTCTGACAGGTTGTGGTGACATCTAATGTGGGTTTTTTTGTTTTGTTTTTGTACCAGCAATTGAACTTGGGTGCTTTGCCACATCCCCAACCACTTTAAAAAAATATTTTATTTAGGGATAGGGTCTCGCTGAGTTGCTTAGGGCCTCAATAAAGTTGCTGAGGCTGGCTCTGAACTTGTAATAGAGAGATTCCAAGTAGTACTTACCCACTGGTAAGTCTCCTCAGCCACTGGGATTACAGATGTGGGCCACCATACCTGGTTCATTGTGGTTTTAATTTGCATTATTCTAATGGAAAAATTTAAAATTATGGTAAACTCTTTTATAAGTGGTTAATTATTAAACGATTTTTCATGTTCTTTTTTTAGTGAAATGTCTTTGCATGTTTTGTCTATTTTCTAATTTGATTGAGGTTTTTATTATTATTGTTGTTGTTGTTAAGTTTTAGGAGTTCATTACATATTCTAGGTATTTGTCCTTTGTCAGATGTGTCGTTCAAAAATATTTTCTCCCAGTCTACATTGCTTTTTCATCCTCTTCACATGGACTTCCTCAGAGCTACAATTTTTACTCCTTATTAGTTTTCTCTTTATGTTAAGTATAAAAACTCTTTGCCTAGGCCTAGATCCCCCAAATTTTCTTCAATGTGTTCCTCTAAAGGTTCCCTAGTGTTACATTTAAAATTTAAATATATGACCTATTTTGAGTTAATTTTTACAAGACGAAATGTTTGGTTTGGAGTTCATTCTTTGGACCATGGATGTCCCCTTGCTCTATTTGTTGAAAAGTCTATCCTTCCTCCATGAAATTGCTTTGGCATCTTTACCAAAAAGCAGTTGGACGTATTTGTGTGAGTTTATGAATTCTCTGTTTCATTGATGTACATGTCTATCTATCTCTGTACAATATCACACTGTCTTGGTTACTTTAACCATATAGTAGAACCTAATATGAGATAGAATGGTTCTTCCCACTTTATTCTTCTATTTTAAATTTTTATTAAGCTATTCTAGGATTTGTATCATTTAATATGAACTCTAGAATAATATTGTCTTTGTCTTTATGAATTCTTTCTGGAGCCAGGCGCAGTGGCACACGTCTGTAATCCCAGCGACTCCACAGACTGAGGCAGGAGGATTGTGAGTTCAAAGCCAGCCTCAGCAAAAGCAAGGCTTAAGCAACTCAGTGAGAACCTGTCTCTAAATAAAATACAAATAGAGCTGGGGATGTGGCTAAGTGGTTAAGTGCTCCTGAGTTCAATAAAACAAAAAAAAAATGCTGCAGTTTTGATCAAACCTGCATTAAATCTACAAATCAATTTTGGAAGGACTGATATCTTTACTATGTTGAGTCTTCTACTTCATGAACACTTATCTTCATTTATCTAGATCGCCTTTGATATCCTTCATCAGTATTTTGTTATTTTATCATATAAATCCTGCAAGTATTTAATTTTATTTGGCATGACTCTACATTGAATTGTGTTCTTAATTTTGGTTTCCAGATGTTCATTGTTAGTATACAGATGTAATTGTTTTTTTTATAAAGTTGCTCCTCTTTTTAAAATATTTTTTAGCTTTAGCTGAACACAATATCTTTATTTTACATTTATGTGGTGCTGAGTATCAAACCCAGTGCCTTGTGCATGCTAGAAGAGCGCTCTACCACTGAGCCACAATCCCAGACCCTGTAATTGATTTTTGTATGATGATCTTATACTCTGCAAGCTTGCTGAATTTATTTATTAATTCTAGAAATTTGAGGGTGGGTATATTTTTTTGTTTGTTTGTAGATTACTTGTCTATGTAGATGGTTTTACCATCTGAAAATAGTTTAATTTCTTCCTTTTAGTGTTAAGCAGGTTTTCATTGCTGTGACACAATATCTGTGAAAAACAACTTAAAGGAGGAAAGATTTGTTTTAGCTTGTGGTTGGCTGGTTTCATTGCTTTGGGGCTGAGGCAAAGCAGGCCATCATGGCAGAAGGATTGGTAAAAGAAAGCTGCTCAGCTTAGAGAAAGAAAGAGAGGGAAAGACTGAGAACAAGGTATAGTCCAAGGACATACTTCCTTCAGTTAAGTCCCTCCTCCAACAGTTTCCACCACCTCCAAATACTCCAGTCAAATCTGAATCCATCAATGGGTTATTTCACTGATGAGGCTAGAGTTCTCATGATCCAATTCTTTCCTCACAGCCCCACTTCTGAAAATTGCTACACTGAGGACTAAGCCTTCAACACATAAGTCTTTGAGGGAACAGTTCATATCCAAACCATAATACATTCTAATCTATATACTACTCCTTAACTTGCATTTCTTTTTTTTGAATTTTTATTTTTTAATTAATTATTTTAATTAGGTATGTATGACAGCAGAATGTATTTTGATTTATTATACACAATTGCAGCACAACTTTTCATTTCTCTGGTTGTACATGATGTAGCGTGCAATCATACATGTACCTAGGGTAATGATATCCATCTCATTCCACCGTCTTTCCTGTTCCCATACCCCTTCTGCACCCCTCATCCACTCCTTTGCATTCTTGTAGTAGCTAGAACTTCTGGTCCTGTGTTGAATACGAGTGGTTAAGAGTGGCAAACATGAATGAGTTCTGGATTTGGTCAATTTTTTTTTTATCATTTGATATGATCATGTGATTTCTGTTCTTTACATTGGAACATTGATTGTTGAATGTTGAACTAGTCTTGAATACCTAAGATAAATGCTGGTTGGTTATGGTATATAATTCTTTGTACACATTGCTTGATTTGATTTGTTAATATTGTGTAGATAGGTAGTTTTTGTCCAAGGTCATAAGCCATATTGGTCTAGTTTTAGTATCAGGTTAACATTAGCTTTGCATTTTTTTGTATTTGTAAAATACACAAAAAAAGTATTCCCTCCCTTACTATTTTCAGGAAAATATCATGTAATTTGTTATTTCTTTTTTAAATGTTTTATGGAATTCACTATTGAAACCATCTGGGCCTAGAGATTTCCTTTTTTGGGAGCTTTTAAATTACAAATTGAATGTCTTTAATAGTTTAAGAGTCTTATAACTAATACTTAATTAATTATTTTTGCACTCTCCCTTACAAATGTGAGCACTCAGTAAATATTTAATATTTAAAAATAATTCATTAATAATAACAAATTAGTTTTCTCAGTCAACTTTTTCCAAAGACTATTTCTAAGTTAAAAGCACACCACAAGAGCCAATTATAAAGAATCCTGCTTAGTATAATAAAGGCTGTGCAAAGTTTTTATTTTCATAGTTTAATAACTTTGATATTTTAGGCATGTGAGAACTTGCCTAAACAAAACTTTCATTAAATAAAATTTTATTAGGTATGATGTATTCAGGTATTTTCTGTTCTATTGCATTAAAGAACACTAGTTATAACTCATTAATTTCATTCCAAGATCCACTAAGGTATTCCAATTCCAATATGAAAAAAAACCCCACTAATTTACATATGCTCTTCTGCCCTCTCTGCTTCTGACATGCTATAATTCTATGGTTGTTGTTTTTTTTTTTTTCCTTGACTACAGCACAAAGCCTATTAAACACCTATGGAATTGTTATTTTAGAACTCATTTCCAAAGCACTTCTAAAGGGGATTTAAGACCATTTAGAAAAAAAAAATGAAGAGTTACCTTTTTAAGACAAAAGGAACAAATGAGAAATCATAAAGAAAATGCCTTTCTGCTCCTCAGGAGTGGAAACCATTGTGGAAAGAAAAGTAAAGTGGCAGAACATCCAGATATGGAGTCATTTTGTCCAAGTTACTTGCCACTGTACTTATGAACAGGGGATCCGAATTTGAATGATTCAAAGAGGTTGTTGAGAGTGGTGCAGTTGCCCCTTCAAATGTTCATGTCCAGAGAATGGCCTTCTTAGTGTCATCATGGGCCACACCTTCACTCTCAGTTTTCCTTGACCTCCTCTGTGCTATCATTCAGGACACTGCCATGACTCATAGTATTTCATAATGGCTGAGTGAAATTAAATAGACTCACGGACTTAATTAAGAGATCTTGAGGTCCAGCTTCCCATTTTACCAATGCCAACGTTGAGAATGTTAGGGGACTTGCTGAAAGTCGAACAGAAAATTCTGAATACATGTATACAACTGGAGCCCCAATTCCAGTCCCAAGCGTGGATGTCCTGTTTCTCAGCTCTGAGCTTGAAGGAGCATAGTTCAGCAGCAAGTCCATTTCCTCCAGAGGATCATGGTCATTTTTGCATCAAACCTCTAAATCAGAGGCAGGGATGGAGGGAGAGAAGGTGAACTATAGAATAGAGCTATACCTTCTCCTGTCCCTTGCCAGTGATTACAGATTAGATTCCCATCTAAAATGTGAATAGAGGGGTGACTGAAACACTGTAGACATGAGGCCATACGGTTCGTGGTCTAGACAGGGAAATCTAGCTTTGCGTCATCAGCTTTTAGATAACGACCGATGGAAAGTGACTGAATGATTATAAAAGCAGGCCATCCTGCCCCTCACCTTCACCCTGGAGGTGCTTGCAACAGATAAGGAAGGTCTAACAACACTCCTTGACCAAGGGACAGGAAATATGAGCTAATAATTAGGTAACAGTCAACTCTGACACTAGGAAACTATTTTTTTTCTGATGCTAATTTCAACACAGGTTAAAAAACAGGATCATGTGATCTGTCACATTTTATCCCAATGTTGTGCTGCCTGCTAGCACTGGGATCTGCTGCCTGCTAGCACTGGGTTTCCCTTGAGCCTGGGCACAGCAGGTGAACATCCAGACAATGGGGAAGCAGCCATTGGCAGCCACTTCTCTTTCTGGTCCTGATGGTTATTTTGCTGTTTTTCGAGAACAGGGTCCCTCACAACAGGACAGTGATAATGACTTTAATGCATCATGTACTGAACCCCCCTGGGGCAGCACCCACTGGTATCTCTTAAGGGGACCTCCATTGGCATTTGAGTGGACAAGCCATTGTCATGCATGACTGTCCTGTCTGACAGGGTAAGTAGTATAACCTCTTGGTACAAATGAGAAATCAATTGTTTCTTGTTTTTCTTCCATTAGGCATGATGCATGTCTAGACCAGTTGACAAGCGTCCTGCTGATTTAGCAGTTACAGCCAGCACCGACAGCCCTGTTCTTACTGTTAGAGCTGAGACTGAAGTGCTCCACAGAATACACAAGTACCACCTCCTCCCACCCTCCTGGCCATGATTACAGTCCAAAGTAGACCCAGAGGTACTTAAGACCATTTTATTTCAACACTTAGACCGTACTGGTAGACAGACTGTCTTACATTTTAAATCCTATCATGCATCAACGAACAAAGAAGAAATCTTTGCAAGTAATCCTAATTTAGCCTTTGCTTACTTTTTTTTCTAATTAAGAAACAATAATTTGGCCTACTTCCTCTCTCTCCTAATTCAGCCCGCTGTGCAGGCACAGTGACAGTGGCCAGGTCAGAAGTATTACTGGAGCAAGATGGCAGGGGGCCACAGGTGACAGCTGGCAATGTGACCTTTTTAAGAAGAGTGTCAGAGCAGGGTGAGAGGAGGCCTCATGTGGGTTGGTAATGACTAGGTACATGGGATTGAACAAATGCACACATTAGGGATAATGGAACCCAGCAAAGCAGAAACAAAAGTACTGGTGTAAAGGCACATGCATATACACTCTTCGGTATGTATGCATGTGTGTATGAATGAAAATGCATGTATTTCCCAGCTCTGTCCACTCAGAGGACCTGGGAGAAGCAACAGTCCAGTAGCAAGGGGCACACTTAGCACCAGATTTGGGCTTCTAAATATTGTTCTCCATGAAAAGAAAATAAAGGCCCTCACAGCACTGGCTGATCCACAACTAGGGCAGGAAAAGTATAAAGCACCTGAATTTACATTTTGAAGAAATTGCTCAAAGAATGATGGCCACACATCATAGGCACAAGAAGATATTTTCATAGGACTCTGTCAAAATCTAGGTCAATTCAAGCATCAAAATAATTACTGGTAGTAAAGGATTATAACCCACTAACTAATAGATGATAATGAATTGTTTATGAGCAAATGAGCTTTAAAATGAGAGATGAGAAAATTCCTTTGTACAACAGGATGTCAACTAGTAAATATAGAGGGAATGATACAATAAGAAAATTACCATTAAGTAAATATCACAAGGATAATTCCAGGAGGAAATATCGATGGGTGTTCAAACAAGTGGGTGAAAGTGAAATGAGCGATGGAATATTTACATGATACTTGTTAATTACAAAATAAAAGGTAATTTTATAATGGAAAACAGGGAAAGACAATCAAGTGATCACGTTACTAAAACTGGTAAGTAATGAGACCAGTCAACACCAGAGGCCACTTAATAGAGTGCAGTAAGGAGATCACAGCATCCCTTCTGTGTCAAACTTGCCCAAAATGCATGACCTGGCTATAATTATGAAGAAGCAGAGGACAAGCTCAAGTTCAGCATCATCCCACAAAATGCAATCTTCATAAAGTTCAAGGGCATGACACCCGAAGAAAGTGATTGATAGAAAGAGACTAAACTATGTGATCATGAATCGGAACTTTTGGATCAGCACCTCACAGGTAGATCTGGAAAGGGGTCTGAATGAAAGGTATACAGGAGTTCTTTGTATTATTCTTGAAATGGTTCTTACACATTTGAATTGTTTTGAAGGTGAAGGCAGATTGGTAATTATCAATGGTATGGATTGTGAAGATGGCAGAAGTATCAGTCATGAGACGTCCATGCTTTTCAAAGTGCAGTCTGAAGGTAGATGTCAGTCTGTAATAGTTCCCAAATTACAACGAGAAAGGCGGCTTCCACCGTATTGTATGTCAACTGCCTCTAAGGATGCTGTTGTTGGAGCTGACAGACTTTTTAGAGTCTGACTTTCTCCACCAATGAAGTCATATGCTTATTTTCATTCTGGACAAAGCCACTCAAGCCATTATAGTCCAATGCTTACAGCAGCATTTGTATAAGTGACCATGAAAATGAATTGAAATATCATAAAGGAGGATATTAAATGGACAAGATTTCTCCTGGAGTCACAATTAAAAGTGGTCATACTCATATGACCATCCCCACCACCACCACCCAAGGTCCCAGTTCAGGACATACTCATTGAAGCACTTTGGATGGAATAGACAGTCTAAATACATGATCCAGCATGGACCACGAGTCAACTCAATAAACCTCGCAACTCTTTGGGGTCAAGATGGTTTCCATCTCTTGGTATCTCTACATTCCTCAAAGGAGAATGCTTGCTATACTCCCTTAGTTCATAGTTAATTCTCCACCAAATGAATACTGCTCAGACACTTGCAAGAGCAAGTAAAAGGTTTCAACTTAAGAAACATACTTAAGTGAGTTATCAAAGGAGGAAAGTTTTGCATAACTTGAAAAAAAAAACCTTCCCTAGGCCTAACAAAGATGTTTCTTACAGATATCATGTTTAGCATTTGTATTTAGAAAACTGGAAAACAAACATCTGCACTTGATTTTAATATTTCTAAGTCATCTAGTTTCTTAATAATTCTCTCCTTTGAAAACAATCTTTGTTGGCATGTCCTTCACACACAATTGGAGACAGCTCTTCCTGCTAGTTTTACATTTCGCCTTTCTGGGTGATTCTGTTTGCTCGTTCCAAACAGTTCTGCTGCTGTTGCCAAAATCTTGCACTGCCGGGGTAAATAAGATCACCTGATCTGTACATTTCATTTCAGAGTAGCAGGGAGTTCAAGATCCAGTGGCTTAGGGGTGGCACTCCACACATGGCCTTTTGGATCATCCAAGTTCACCAGCGGAAGGAGAAACAGGCAGCATCCTCCGTGCCAGCTCAGCATTGGCAGCAATTGCTGCCCATTCAGGAAGAATATAAACACCCTTGCCTTGACCCACATCAAGCATTGCCCTTGCTGTACCAGTTCTTTTATAGCACCTGAAGGTGACAACAAACATGGGGACATCTGTCCAGTGTTGGTTATTCCAGCCAGCATTGTTGGTACCACATCTGCAGAATCCTGCTGAGTCTGATAATGTGAATGATACACATCTAAGCAGCACCAAAGAGAAGGGAGATTATCTTGATAAAAACAGATCATCTTGCTGCAAATATGGTGGCCACCAAGGAAGAAGTCAGAGCCCCAGAGACGGAGTGACATTTGAGGTACCATTCATTTCCAAACATAAAAGCATCATGATGCTTGTTGATGTAGGTGCCCCATCATCCGGCCTCTGCCTTCATCCACAGCCACTTCTCCTGCTGCCTGCTGACTCCCATTGTATGTTTCCCCCAGTGCCAAAGTGCTTGGTGGTTCCACCATACCCAGTGCTATTTCCTACCTCTGATCTCTGCTCATAAAATTCCTTCTGTGACTAAAGGCCCAGTGTCCGGCATGGAGTAGATGCTCAGGCACAGTCAATGAGCTGAGCTGATAAGACCTTGGGCCCCTTTTCTTCATGTGAGCTGTACTAGCCTTTGCAGTTTTCTTTTTGCCTATTCCCTAAGGCTGTTCCTTGATCCATTTCCCATAGATGAGCGATCCAATATGTCTCAGCAGTAAGCTGGGAACAGATCAGAAATTGAACCTGGAGAAAATAACCCTGTACATTAGATTAACCAACATGAGCATAGCCTATGCAAATCTCTCAGGTAGTAAAAGGAATTGCCTCATCCAAACTAAAATATACCCAGGGTGTGACAATGTCTTTTCTGTGTTCACAAAGCACCCATCATTGTGGCTTTTAGTTGCTATGGTAATTTTCTCTGTTGACTTCAGTCCCATAGATGAGCATATAAAATTCCAGTCACTGTCCATCATTAAGGCAAGCCATAATTTATTATCTAAACTAGGACATTTTTGAAGATCAGAAGGATTAGTGTTAATAATTACACCACTGCAATGGGTATAAGTAGAACAATTTCTGGAAAATTGGATAGACAGCCACATTTCTATCAGGCTTTTGGGACACACAAGAGACCCTCAGCAAAGTGTTTGCTGACTGAATACATGTTAGTTTTTTTCTTCCTAATATCAATTTGAGGACTGTAAGAGCAGAGGTGATGTCCAATTCTTTTCTGTATTACCCATAAGGTTGGGTATGGAATAGCTGCTCAAAATTATCTGTTGACTGACCTATCATGAGATGTTTTTCTCAAGTGAGAATGCCCTATGGGTAACTGGAAACATAAGAATAGAACTTTGCTGAGAAGTTAAGGCTGGACTATTTGTATGGATCTTTAAATAGAGGAGATTTGGGAATAAAAAAATGCAAGTGTCTGGTAAGTCCGAAGTACATCTGTGAGTGGGTAAAATCCTCCTGTCTTTTCTGAAGCTAGAACACAATAAAGTCATGGGCTTTTACTAATCTTAATACTTTATAAAGTGGGAAGGGGGAGGGGAGGAGCTCAAGATTATTTCATTTAGAAACACAAATAAAATGAATAATTTTAGGCAAACTCAGCCCTTGATAATAATTGAAGAATAAATTTAAAGAATTTTAAAAATTAAAAAAAATCAAAAAAATGGAATGCTATAATAATAAAAAAAAAAAACAAGGACAGATTTTCAGGCAGTTGAAACAGGCAAGCATCTTGATTCACCAGTGACTCCTGTTATCTCATTTTACAGATGAGAAAACAAAGGCCCGGTGTCATGAATTTAAAGGACAACAATTTACCTCTTGCCCTTCCGGGAAAATTCTTGCTCTGAGACCTGACATTTGATTATGCCTTGGTGCTGACTTGGGTATTCTTGGGGAAACTCAAATCCTCTTTCCAAGGCATGGATATTTTCCATCTTTAGATGAGAAAATGGAAGCTTTTCCTAAGTGTTAGCAAGCTAAGGGTCTTCTCTTTTTATTTGGGGGTTCTAATTCCTCAAATGTCTAAGTTAAGATCTTTCAAGCAATGGGAGATATGTGAGGAGGGAGAAGGAAAATAGAAGTCATAAGCAAAGGTGGTACCATCTGGCCTTCTGTGTGTGAAACCCTGGCCCCTGTCATCGCTGGCACACAGACTGCTAGATGCCAACCTCTGATTTAGGTATCCCCAGACGAACTGAAGAGTTCAGTCTCAGAGTAAATTGAAGACATAAATTTATGACATACCAGAAAGCTCCATTTTAAATACTGCTATAGTCTTAGCAGTTGCCAGAAGTGTCAACTTCATAAGGTCACTTTATTTTTCCAAGACTCTCCTAATATTTCAAAAGTTCTTGCTGTCACAGAATTATAGGAGGCAACATCTTTATGGCTATCATTCACACTCGGGCCACTGAAAGGTTGAATTAATTTCGAAAAGCCATACAATGCCTCAAAAGGGAAGTGTAGTTTATGTGCATAACTTCACTAAAGTGACTTCTGGGAAGATTGGGGAAGGTGAGGTCTTCCTCTGGCCGAGGCCCAAGCTCTCATCCTCAGTGAGGCTGCTGCAGCACATGGAGTCAGTACCATGACTCTGCTACCCCACTTTTTCTTTTTGTTTTTTTTAAAATCAAGATAATTTTTCTAGTCAAATTATTTTTAAAAAATAAATAAAAAATAAAAGCATGGTAGGAGGGAGCGGGGGTGGGGAGAGGTAGACCTTGGAGATTCTAATATCAGGAAAACATCAGTCAGAACTTTACATTTTTCATTTACCTAATAAAATATAGCCAGGTGTGGTGGTGCATGCCTGTAATTCCACCAACTTGGGAGGCTGAGGAAGAAGGATAGCAATTAGAGGCCAGCCTCAGCAATTTAGTGAGACCCTTGTCTTAAAACAGAAAAATAAAAAGAACTGGAGATGGAGCTCCATGATAAAATGCCCCTGGGTTCAATCCCCAGTTCAAAGTGTAGATGAATTCCTCAGAGAAAGGGCTCTACATGGAGCCTACCAGGTTGTTAGTCTAGAGCTGAGCACAGAGACTGAAACAAAGGCTTGAAAGCTGAGCCCTACAGGGGAATCAGGAATGTAAACATACCATCTCCATCCCAAACACAGATTAGGCAGGTGGATTCTTCCTGAAGGTGGAAAAGGTCAGCCACATCCCAGTGCCCAGGATACCCACATGAAGACTGCTGAATCCTAGAGCCATCTCCCTTTACAGGAATTAATGCCCTGCAAGCAAAAAATTACCTATCCAGGACCAAGGTGCTCTTAAGGAATGACAGGCAGGCCAGTACCAGGGCCCAGAGTGTGATGGATCCGAGAGGGGATGATGGAGCCCGGCATCTGAAGAACCCTATGTCGACAACCAGAGTTACTGAAAAGTATCCAGGATTAAAGATAACAGTGACACCACAGATGCTAGTAAATTTGTGATCCACAAGCAGAACTTTGCCAAGAGACTTCTAATTCCTCACCATCAGGGAAACAAACAACAACAACAACAACTTATACAAAGTAATTTTGGGGAAAGATCTTTCCGACTTACTGATGAATGAGTAAAAGTGAAGAAAGTCACTATGACTTGCCCAGGATCACGCGGGGAATTAGCCTCAACCAGGCACCTACAGCCACAAAAAGATCCTTGATTCTGAGATAGAAGCCCATCTTCTACACACACACACACACACACACACACACACACACACACACATGGATTCCTGCCCTCTGGCACTGCAGGGGCAGAAAAGTTGACTTCAAGGCTAAACAGATTACTGAAATTAAAAAAAAAAAATGCCTTAAGATAGAAAGACATGACAATCACACATGAGCTTCCAAAAACATAAAATGAAAAAATCATATTTGACATTTTTACTCTTCATGAGAGAGAAGGTGGTAGAGTATTGGTGGCACCTGGCAGGACGCACCGGGTCTGCTGTATTTGTGAGGCCTTTCCCCACACCCACCAAGGAAAAGCCTGCTTTGTTTCTTTTCAACTTGATAAACAAGACAGTCCTAGGTTCTCAGACACTCTTAAGACTGACTTCTATAACAACCTGGCATCACATAGAAATGCTTCATTACAGCAGGTGCATAACTGTATACACAACTAATAATAATATGAATTTGGACTCAACAGACTTTCTGGAGATCTTTGAGAGCTTGCACTGTGCCTGCCATTATGCTGCATGCTATGAGCCCTCTGCCTTCAAAGAACTTGAAATGTATTTGGAGAGATAAGTCAAAAATACATGAAAAGCAATTTTTAACAATACACGGCACCACTGAAGTTTCAGATAATCAGTGGAGATACAAAGTCACAAGGGAAAATGGAACATTTAAGATTGGGTAGGGTTTGGAAGGGAATGGGATAAGGATTCCAGGAGTGGGTGTGCTGGGAGTGAGGGTTCAAAGGCAATGATCTTGGCTTCCCAGGAAACAAAGAGCAGAGCAGACTGGATGGAGGGGAGCTTCATATCAGAATCTTGCCCTCCAGATGAACGGAGCAGAGCAAGACCTGAAGTTATTATTGGCTAAGTCCTTTACCATTCAAAAAACAATGTACATGTTTGAATTAAAGCTTTGCAAACAATGATTGGGGACTGTGGGCCAGATGTACCCTACAGGAGGTGAGAAGAAAGCAGAAATGCCTCCTAACCTCATGCAGGGAAGATAGGCTTTTTATGCCAAACAAAGCCCCCACAATAGCATAAAAAGCCAAGGTCTCTGCAGTTGGTGTGATGAATTTCCCAGGCAGGGGAGAGCAGAGAAGCTCTTTCCTTCTTTCTGAAACAAAGGATAATGGTTTTCCTCAATGCAGAAGCAGGTGAGGAGGGGGGTAGAGATATAGTGGCCATTTAAGGAAACTGAAGGAATGGTGTAAATCCACCCCACTCAGTGGAGACCCTTCTTAGGGCTTGAGGTCTCCTAGACATTTTGGTGCAATCTCTACCTCTCTGTCAGGTGCTTGGTAGAGATCCTGTGGTTTTTCTACTCATTCTTTTGGATACATGAGCTTCACTATCACATGATTATAAGCTCCCCCAGATCAGGGTCTGCTTCCTTTTCCCTTTAGGTGCCCCTAAGGTTCAGGAAACTACAATGAATGGGTGTTCAGTTGCTGCCTACTCAGTGAATCCAGAGACAGCTGCTTCCACTGCGCCTCTGCCTACGTGCAGGCCAGAGCAGGGCATGGGTGGAGATAACCAACTATTCAACAGGAATTCTGAGAAAGAGGTGGCACCTGATAAGCTGGCCTCTGCTGTGTCATTCAGTGTCTCTCTTAGAGTACAACTCACTTCTCCAATCTACAGAATTCCATGGTGCAAGAGATGAGGCCCAGCCTTGTGCTGAACCCTGCTTTGTAAAACATACTTAGTAGGCCCAGAAGAATGTTGTGGATAAAAAAGAGAACATCACAGAAGGGAAAGAATTAAGCAAAAACTACGATGCAACCTTCAAGAGAACATTTCTCATCCATCATTTGAATACAAAAGTTACAAGAGCTGGGGCCACCATATGACACTGTTAAACACTTAAAGCTTAACTTCCAAGAATGAGTGGGATTGGATTTCTAAACTCTGGCAATGTGACCAATTAAGGTTTCAATGAAAATGTATCTAAGTGAAATCCCAAGAAAGAAAATTACCTTCTCAGGGCCCCCAAAATTTGCAGAAGAAAGTTTTTAAAAATGAAGGGAAAAAAAAAAAACCCATGAGCTGACACTGTAACTTCTGTTAAGGAAAAATGAGCATTACATAATGTGCGATCTAGGGCGATGCTTCTGAAACTTTAATGTGCACATGAACCACCTGGGATCTTGTTAAGATGGAAATTCTGATTCTGTAGATCTGGTGGGAGGAGGGGGACTGAGATTCGGCGTTTCTGAGATGCAGCAGCTGCTGCTGCTGCTGTTGGTTTGGGAGCCACGCACAGGATCTAGACAACAGTGGATCATAAAGTGAACTTGTAGACGGTACATCGACCTTAACAAGGGCTGAGTCCATGAGTAGAGATGTGAAGCTGGGGGCTGACGTGCCTGCATTGGGTTGGGGCCAGCAGTGAACTGCCTCTGCCGTTAAAAAAATGGATTGGAGAAATCTACCCATCAGCACCAAGGCCTTACAAGGAAGTTTCTCTGTTTCTGGATGGAATCATGGTGGGGAAATAAAGTGCCCCCCTCCCCCCGCAGCTAAAAGCTAGGTACTCTGAACCTATGTATTTCGTTGATGAGGATACAAATTTTCATCAATTAATGTAGAAAACTAGTCTTTGGCCAGTAATACCTGTACAGTCCTTGGCAAAAATAGAGGCAAAAGTATTAGAAAGCCACTCTCAACAATTCATGCCAAAAGAAATTTTTCACATATACAGAGCACACATGCACGAGTGCACACACACACTCACACACACAATCTCAATTAGAACACAAAAACTTAAACTTAATTATACAAATAAAAACCTAAGGCTGAGTGTGGTAGCATGCACCTGTAATCCCAGTGACTTGGGAGGCTGAGAGAGGATTGCAAATTCGAGGCTAGTCTCAGCAATTTAGTGAGACCCTGTCTCAGAAATAAAAATAAAAAGGACTGGGGATGCACTCAATGGGTTTCACACCAGTACAAGAAAAAAAAAGGGGGGGGCCTAATGAGGATTCACTCATTTGTAAAAAAAAATGAGAAGACAAAATAAACAAGAGAGTTAGACTTGAACGAACAGAATGACAATCAGAAAGATCATTGAAAGAAATATATTTGAGATAATTAAGTACATGGTTAAATAAATAATTAAATACATACCCTAAAGAGATAATGCCCCAAGAAAAGAAGAAAGCACTATGAATAAACAAAGATTTAGGGAAAAATTTAAATAAATGAATGTTGGCATTGAAATTAAAATGCTGTGCAGTTTAACAGCTGATCAGCAAAACTGAAGAGAGAATATGTAAATTGTAAAACAGATCATTGTAATCTGTAGTTGTAAAATACATGCATAGATTACCCATTATGCAGACATGGAGATAAAATGATACTAAAAAGCATTAAGAGAAATGAAAGATAGAAAAGATGAGCCAACATTTAATCAGAGCTTGAATTTTGGGAGAATGAGTGAGACATTTGCAGATATGAAGACATTAGTCTCAGGCAAGATGAAAGACACTAAATGTACAACAAAATTCTCTATGCAAAGCTACAGAACACACACACACACAAGCATACACATGTGCTTACACATGCCCACACACACTCACAATTTAAAGAGCCAGATCAGCCAAAGGAAAAAGTGATATGGAGAGAAAAGGGAAAAACAGAACAGGATAGCAGGGAGGAGACAGGGGAAAAAGATAAATTATACAAAACACAAATTAACCCCACAAAAGACTTCTGCAAGACAAGGGGATAGCACTTCTTCTTTTTTTTTTTTTTAACGTTTCAAAACTTTTATTTTTATTTCTATTTATTTTTTTATGTGGTGCTAAGGATTGAACCCAGCCTCACACGGACTAGGCAAGTGCTCTGCCACTGAGCTACAGCCTCAGCCAGCCAGGGAATAATATTTCTAAGCTGTAATCTAGATTCCTTTCAGGACTAAAGAATTAAACAAAGGTAGAGATGGAAATGGAGGAACAGAAAGGTGTGACCCTTTTTGTCACCCTCACAAAGGTCACTGTCAACACCCCTGGAAGGAGAGAGCAACTGCCAATAGAAAAACATGAAAGATTTATTTAATTCAAGTTTTATGTGACACTCTCAGGAGGTGTCTAACTGGGAAACAGACTGGTCATCAGAAGTACTGACTAGCAGTTCCCCCAGACAGAACTGAGTGGGGTTCAAGAGCCCAGACTTAGAAATAGATGGCCATGGGTTCAAATCCTCCTTCTGCTGTCTACTAATCTCAGAAAAGCTACTTACACAGACCTACCCTCTGACATTGTTGTATTAAATCACCCATCACTTGTCACCTGCGTGGTATTGTACTTGGCACCTCCTTAGCACGTGCCCAGTGAATGGCTGCTGACATGTAAGGTATCCCCTAAATTCAACCCTCATTTTATAGCCCTAGGTCCATTTTTTATATTACTCGTTCATCAAGCCCAAAACCTGAGTGACATCTTCCAGATCTCTTTAAGTTTGTATTACTACCCAAATCCAGCTTATAGTACCTGTGTCTCCTAAATGTGCCTCCTAAATATCTCTCAAGGCCAATGTCATTAACCCTTCCTTACCTGGACCACATTAGCAATTACCTTTATATACTCCCTGCCTCCCCATTGCAGTATCCAATCCTTTTCTATTCTTCTGGCCAAGGGATCTTCCAAAAACTTTTAAAAATCCGATCATCCTTTTTTTTTTTTTAAGAGAGAGTGAGAGAGGAGAGAGAGAGAGAGAGAGAGAGAGAGAGAGAGAATTTTTAATATTTATTTTTTAGTTCTCGGCGGACACAACATCTTTGTTTGTATGTGGTGCTGAGGATCGAACCCGGGCCGCACGCATGCCAGGCGAGCGCGCTACCGCCTGAGCCACATCCCCAGCCCCCAATCATCCATTTGACAACACTCCCTCATGTGTCCCTTCTGGCCCCACCCCCAGCCCCCTGTCCTAGCCTGTCATAGCTCCCCAGCTCCCCTCCAGCCCAAGCTGTCCACTTTTATGCTTAGATTTGACAAAGAATGGACAGCCATGCGGAAATGTGATGGGACAAAGCGAATGGGGTAATGGCAGTAGACTGAGGGGGAACCTAGCAAGGCCTGTCTGTTTGGATTTCCCTTGGCTTCTCTGTGCGGGATTCCTTCCTCCTGAGTATAGGGTAGGATCCCTTCTGGAATGAGCATTTTATGATCCACTATCAGACAACATAAGTGAGAGAAACTCTTTATGGCCAGCTCCTAACAGAAAGGCAAGGAAAGGTTAAAGTAATACTTTAAGTGATTTTCTGGCTGGCTTTGGGGAAGAGTTCTAAATTCTATGACTCGCTGGGGAATTCTAGTTTCTATGACTTGCCCTGGGAGAAAAGGGAAGCAGGAGAAAGTGGGGCAGCAGAAGGTCAGAGAGACTATTTCTGAGGCCTTCCGGTGGGGCCTTCAGTTCACAATGCTCAGCTTGCCAAAGTGTCATACTTTGGGAGAATCATCTTCTGAGGCCCAAAAAAACAAAAATATGTTCAAAGTCCAAGAGAATATACTACGACTCACAAACCCTCAACTAAACGGATATACTTGAAGAAGAAGGAAATTGATCCAGTTTCTCAGGAAGCTGAGGCAGGAGGATCTCAAGTTTGAAGTCAGCATGGGCAACATAGCAAGACCCTGATTCAAAAAGGAAAAAAATAAATAAATAAAATAACAAATGAGATTAAACCCAAATGATAAGAATCAGATGCAAGAAGCATTGAGATTCAAGTCAATACCAGTCAGTGGGCTACACAGGAGTCTGAGAATTGGAGGTTTTTCATCTTTCAGGGGTCTGTGCTGTGTGAGACACTGGGAGGGCAGCCTGGCTACAGCAGAGGGCTCCTTTGGTGACTGAGCACAAAATAAGGATGTTAAAGCACGTGCTCTGTCCCCTGACCCTTGGGTGTGTTTTCCAGAGAACTTTTTACTACCTGGCATAATGCATTCCATTTTATTTGTTTCTTGGCTTTCTCTCCTACCAGAATGCAAATTCCAGGAGGGCAAGGATTTTGTGGGTTGTGTTCTCTGAACTGGCATATAATTGGTGCTCATATATTTTGAACCAGGTCCTGCAGGACTTCAAATGGATGGTGTTTCTTCTATAGGGAATGGTGGATACAGGAATAGGAAAAGCAAAAAGTACTTGTGAATGTCTCCCAGTTCTACACATAGGACACCTGTAGTCTCATTTTACATGGAATAGGGAATAACAAAAAACATATGTTAGTGAGCATTAAATCAGACTTCTAACATGACTAAAAACCCAAGATAAGAACTTTTTTATCTCAGTTTGTTGCCTATAGACTTGATTTCCTATTTCCAAGAGACACATGGGCTTTTACTTTATGTTCCATGCAATGTCATGTGTCCCACTGAGGCAGTAGAGATAAGATCCTGCTGTGTTCCTGGGTAAAGCTTTCTACACTCGACATAGCCACACTCAACACCACTTAATGATCTAGAAATTCCAGTTTTCTAACACCTATAGGGACCCCAGGCTACAAGGACCCTGAAATTCCAGTTCTAACCACAAACCACTGAGTATCGGAAGGCTCCACCTTGAGCTCACAGCCAGTGCCACCTCCTTGTTGATGGGGACCCTTATTCTCTGTGTGCACAGCTGCTCCATGATAGCATGCTTCTTAGCTTCCTTGTGATTATGGCCTACAGCAGATATGCCAAGTCCAGAAAGACTCAAAATCTGACCATTGATACCTCACCCCTCGCCACAGCAATCCTGCACTAGTTTCAGACGCACACTAACCAGGATTGTCCTTTTAGCAAATGGTGTTGTACACTATGTTCTCATTCAAAGTCCTGGTGCAGGAGAGTGACCCTGTAAACACAGAAATGAGGGCAGAGAACAGGAGCTACCTCCAGAACCTATCCGATAGCTAACACAAACGTGGACAAGTACTTTCAGAGAACAGGTTTAGTGGGCAGCCAGCCACGGGGAAAATTCTAGAGCCATACTTTTCTATAGGATGACAAAACCATCACAAACCACCCTCATGGAGGAGCGCATGAAGTGTGGTCCTGTGCCCCTGCCCTGCCATGCTCTCTCTCTGATGGAGTCAATTTTACTCTCCCTTTAGGCCTTCTTTAGTACTCACTCCACTTGCTTCTTTCCCTGGGGTTGAAGCAACCACACAAGCATACTAAGAATGTTTCCTCTCTTCTCTTTGCTATTTTCTTTCTCGTTTTCTTCCCATGTTCCCTGAATTCATATCCAAACAACAATTGCTTCTAAACATCTGAATTTTACTCCTCCTGGCAGCCCAGTCTTCTCATCCAATGGTCCTTTTTTTTTTTTTTTTGGAACTGGAGATTGAACCCAGAGATGCTTTAACACTGTGCCACATTTCCAGCCCTTTTTATATTTTACTGTGAGACAGGGTCTCACTGAATTGCTTAGGGCCTCACTAAGTGGCTGGGGGTGACTTTGAACTCACGATCCTCCTGCCTCAGCCTCCCAAGCTGCTGGGATAACAGGTGTGCTCCACCACACCCGGCCTCATCCTTCCAATATAATTTTGGAGAAGTCTTCTTTTGTAGGCAGAAAACTCTGAGAAGTCCATTTTGCTCTAACTTGTTAACCCAGCTTTGTATATAGTAGTTCCCCAATTGATGGAAGGAAGGGAAAGAGAGAACGAGGGATTGGTTTGGAAAATGATGTTGGTGCGTATCATATTCTGTCAAAGGAATGAATCCCTGGCTCGTAGACCTTGAGAAAATTTTAAAGGATCTGATTTCAGACCCACTTGGAGGATGTGAAAGCGATGTGGTTTCGAGTTCTGTTATCGCACTCTTCCTAGGTTGACTCAGCTGGCTGAGCAAGTATCTGCTTTCATCTCTCCCTAGGTTTATTTGTCCAAGAGGTCCCACTGCCACTCAGGCCACCTCTCCTTGTCTGTCACTCTCCAACCTGTAGCATAGCTCATAGCAGATTCTACCATGTTCTGGGGGAAGCGGAGGTGGGGAACGCTAGCTTGAATCTTCTTCCATGTTCTCAAGAGAGGGAGAATTGGCAAACACTCAATGCTTTCTCAGCATCCAGTGGAAGGATCAGGAAAAGATAAGTAGAAGACACAGGCTCAGATTCTGAGGAGGCTTTACTCTAGCTTTGACAAGATGAAAACCACAAGCTAATTTAGGAACCACACAGGCAACTTTTAACAACCACAATAATCACTATAGACAGGAGAGGACAGAGTTGATAGAGTTAGGGAGAGATTCACAAACAAGGCGGGATCAGAACCTTGTCCGTGTGCAATGTGGGGTATGGTAGGTAGCAATGTTCAAGAACCATAGTTCAAACGGCGAGGACACAACATATAGCTACTAATCAGACTCTTGCAGAGAGGCTGTGGCAATGTCCCAGGAAGATGTGGCAATGCTACAGATACTTTCCAGTTCCCTTGGACCATTTCCAGACCAGAGCCCACAAGAGAGGAATGGAATCTGGGGAGGGATACTTTCCAGGCCATTAAATGGAGAAGAATAGCCCTAAATACATGCCTTCCTGAATTTCTCACCTCAGATTTGGAGACCAGGGCTTTCTGCATACCAGGGACAAAGCATGAGTGCAGCCTGTGATAGGAACTGATTTCTTCCTGACCCTGGCCACCCCTGCTTTTGGTGAAAGTTCCCATTTAAAAGTGAGCTTCCAAAAAATAAAATAAAATAAAATAAAAGTGAGCTTTCATCAAAGTAATGCTGGAGCCTGCCCTGTGCATGGGACCTGGGGTGGAGTTGACAAACACTGCAAAAGGGCTGACATCTATGTGTGCCTCTGGTGATAGCAGTGGTTATATTTAGTCCTGAGCTCAAGTTAAACATGGGGCCTCCTGCAATATGCATGAAGAGAGTACCAAGAACAAACACAAGTGCAGGGCCAGTAAAAATAAAAGAGCAAAGTGCAAGACTCAGAAGAATAAATATGCACAGGCTCTGGCCTCAAGATATGATCAGGCAGGTGGAGCCAGTCACTGTGGACTAGGTCGGCAGAAATGGTGCAGACTGTGGAGGGGCCTTTCTCATTGTTAAGTGCTCATAGCATTAATATGAGTCATCTAGAATGTGTCTTCCTTACAGTCTGCTCTCCAGCTGCTTTGCTGACAAGCAGCCCATGCTTAAAAAAAAAAAAAAAAAAAAAGCTGTGAAACCTTGAAATAGTCACACATTCTCCCTGAACTCATTTCTACACTTAATAAAATGAGGGGATCAGGCCATAGAATTACCCAAATTCCTTTTCAGTCTAAGGATTTTTCCAGTTCACTTTGCTAACTGCCTGGAAAGACAGGAGACCGAAAGGCACGCCTTTGTTCTCAAAACATTGTTGACATAGTGACCCAAGTGTTATCTTGATCCTGTCCTCTAAGAGATCAATTGAGCAAAGAGCACACTTTTTTTTGCAGGACTAAAGTTGATCCACTTTAAAGTTTAACAGCTCAGCTCCTAAAGGAAAATCCTACCCTTTGTGTAGCAGCAACATGCCGGGCTGTCAGTTTGAGCAAATTAAAGAAATTGCTCCCTCTGTGTAAGTAAGAGTCCTGAGGCCCCAAACTATACCTCACATGCCCCCCACCTCTCCTCTACAGGCATTTCTGGACAGGGCGGGACCTGGCAACAGAGCAGCTAGCTATAAATTTAATGTGAAAATTTATCTCCTTGATTCCCTAATCCACAGAAAAAAAAAAGTAAGTAATTAGCATGAGAACACACAGATTCACAAAGCATGTCATATTTTTATTCATTATTCTATGCTGTAAATTCCCGGCAGGATCAGAGTTCATCTGTGCAAGATACTTGGGCCATAGTAGGTATTCAATAAACACTGTTAAATGAGTAAATGAAGGACAGCCTCGTAGTGTTTCTGAAATGTCCTTTGCTACAGTTTGGATCTTAAATATCTCCCAAGGACCCATGTGTTAAAGTTGTAATCCCTAGTTTGGCACTATTGGGATGGTGGAAATTTGAAGAGGCAGAACCTACTACATTAGGTATTAGGTCATGAGAGATGGGACCTTGAAGGGAACTGCAAGATTCTAGCCCCTTCCTCTTCCTCTCTTATTTCTAGGCTATTAGGTGAGTAGATTAGCTCTGCCACATACCCTCATCATGATGTGCTGCCTGGCCACAGGACCAAAAACAGCAGACCCAATCAAACATAGACTGAAACCTCTAAAAATTGAGCCCAAATAAACCTTTTCTCTTGATAATATGATTCTCTCAGGGATTTGGTACAGTAAAAGAAAGCTGACTCACACATCTTCAAATCATGGATTTCTTAGAAATCCATTGAGAGCCACAATATTTTCCCATCCAAACATACATGTGCAAACACAACATTTTACAGACAGTTTAGGAGGGATTACCCTAGCAGGAAGGGATTTAGATTTCAAACTTGGATTTAAAAAAGTATGAGCCCTTTAAAAAAAAGTTAATTAGGAAAAGGACTAGATGTTGGCACTCACCTAATGCTTCACCAGGCAATTTGTAATCTTCTTTAATCCTCATGACAACCCTTTAAGATAGACAGTGCTATCTCCATTCTACTGATGAGAAAAAAAGGTTTAATAGTCTTTCCATTGTGAAATATCAGACTGAGAACTCAATCCAAAGCTCTTTTACTTCCAAACATGTTCTTCCTGCTATATTATGTTGCCTCCATGTAGTATAGATTTTCAGGATTCCACTTACAGTTAATTCCCATTTATTATGTTTTGATGGATGTAGCCCTCTAAAGAACCATAATCTAAATCAAGTGAAAAACAAGTGCATTTTAAATACAGTCATGTATTTGGATTAGATAACTTTATAAATGATTTCTACTGTACCCTTTAGAAATCTGGTAAGTGATTTCTAAATGAATTTACACATTATAGTTTGCTTAGATTCTTGGACTTACACTTAAAACAAGATGAAATCACAATCTCAGCTGACGAAAACCTACATTAATTGATTCCAGCAACTAATGCAAAGTGCAGCTGTCAGTCTGGGAAAGCAAACACAATATGAAAGTTTGACTTTATACATTGACTCAGTCATTTAACTATGATTGAAGACATAAGCTTTGGGGTCAGAAAGGCCTAAGATTAAATTCTGAGTTATTTGGTTTTGAAAAGCCTTCATTTCCTCATCTATAAATGAGGATAATTATAGTACCTATCTCAGAGAAATTACCAGGAAGTATTAGCCAATAACACACTTAAAATTCTTACCATAGTGTCTGATGTGTAGTAAATGTACAATAAATAAACATTAGCTATTACTTTTCTTCTTCAATATCTTTGTCTAAATCTATATTATACTACAATGAGCTGACATGATCAAAGTGATAACCCTGAGTTCAAACAGACCAGAGTAGTCTTTTAGAAAAATACGCATGAATTCACCTTACGACCCAGTGATTTCATTCCTAGTTGTCTACCCAAAATAAATGAAGTATGGCTGGGTGCGGTGAGACTGCAAGCCTGTAATCCCAGCAACTCGGGAGGCTGAGGCAGAAGGAATGAGTTATGGTTTGGATGTGAGGTGTCCCCCAAAAGCTACACGTGAGACAATTCAAGAAGGTTCAGAGAAGACATGACAGGTCATGAGAGGTTTAATCCAATCAGTGAACTAATCCCCTGATGGGATTAATTGGTGACTGAAGGCAGGTGGACTGTGGCTGGAGAAGGTGGGGCACTGGAGATATGGCTTTGGGGTATATATTTTTGTGAGTGGGTCTCTCTCTACTTCCTGATCATCATGTGAGCTGAGGATCACCACACTCTTCCACTGGGAGGCACAGAAAAAGGTTTAACAGTTTTTCCATTGTGAAATATCAGACTGAGAATTCAATCCAAGGTTCTTTTGCTTTCAAACTCATATTTTAAAAGCCCCGAGGAATGGAGGCTGCTGTCTATGGATCGAGACTTCTGAAACCATGAGCCTTTAACTAAACCTTCCCTCCTCTACAGCTGTTCTGGTCAGGTCCTTTATCGCAGCAGCGGAAAAGCTGACTACAACAGCATGTTAGTTGGAGGCCGGCCTCAGCAACATAGCAAGGCCCTGAGCTACTTAGCAAGACACTGTCTCAAAATAAAAAAATAACAACAACAATAATAATTAAAAGGTTGGTGTTATAATTCAGTTGAAATGTGCCCTTGGTTTAAACCCCAGAAGAAAAGAAAGAAAGAAAGAAAGAAAGAAAGAAAGAAAGAAAGAAAGAAAGAAAGAAAGAAAGAAAGAAAAGAACACATATGTCCATACAAATACTTGTGTGCAAAAATTCATAGCAGCATTATTCATAATAGCCAAAAAGTTGGAATGACCCAAAGGACCATTAACAAGTGACTAGATAAACAAATTGTGAATTGCCCAGTGGAATACTACTTAACAGTGAAGAGTATGAACTCCTGACACAGGCCACAGCATGGATGAATCTCCAAATAAGCATGCTGAGTGACAGAAACCACACACACAAAAGAGTACACACTGTCTGATTATGTTAAATTCTAGAAGATTCAAACCGATAAGTAGCATTACAGATCAATTGCTTGGAGAGAGGGAAGGATAGAACACCAAAGCACCAGAAATCCATGGGGGTGATGAACATGCTCACTGCTAGGGTTTAATGTCCCCTCCAGCATTCATGCTGAAATTCAGTTGCTATCGTCACAGCCATTAGGAGGTGGGGCTTTTAGGAGCTGATTAGGTCACCAGGGTTCTGCCTTCATACATGGATTGAAGCGGCTATCGCAGGAGTGGTTTCCTGATAAACAAGATGACTTGGACTAATGTCCTCTCTGTCATGCATGCTTGCTTCCCTTCCACCATGTCAGATGCAGCACAGTGACCTCTGCCACGCTCTTGGACTTTCCAGCCTTGAGAGCCATGAGCCAGACAGACGTCTGCTGTTTAGACGCAGCGCAGTCAGTCTGTGGTGTTGGTTATAACAGCAAAAACCAGACCAAGGTGTTTGCTATTTCTGGGGATGGTTTTATGAGTATATACCGATGTCAAAACTTATCAAATAGTATATTTTATTTTATTTTTTTATTTTTTTAAAGAAGGAGAGAGAGAGAGAGAGAATTTTTTAAATATTTATCTCTTAGTTTTCGGCAGATACAACATCTTTGTTTGCATGTGGTGCTGAGGATCAAACCCGGGCCGCACGCATGCCAGGTGATAGCGCTACCACTTGAGCCACATCCCCAGCCCAACAAATAGTATATTTTAGAATGTGCAGTTTATTATATGTCAATTATGTCTCATTAAGTCTGTTAAAATCATTTTTAAAACTTCTACAATGGCTTTCACTGCTTTTCGACTAAAATGCACATCATTCTTCATGATGTGTAATGCTTTCTTCTTTCTTTTCACCTACCTGCCTTCCTTACCTTATTTATTGAATGGTAAGTTCTTTGTTTGGAGGGGCCATGGTTGCTTTCTCCTTGATTGTATTAGTAACCAGTACCCAATACAATGTCAATACAAAAGCAACCAATTATTAATGAACGAATAAGAAAGAAAGCATTAAAAGCCAAAGAGTAGTGTGGAAAATACTTATCTATTATAGGCCAGAGGAGGGGAAAGAGCTGTGGGATGCGGTTTAAACAAAAGTTTTCCTGGGGAGCATTTCGAAGGATGGAGAGGATGTAAACAGGAAGAACAGAGGGGGCTTCCAGAGGAAGTGAAAGAACAGTCCCGGCAAAGATGGGGTGAGGCCACAGGTTGGTGTGGGACTTGGGTAGGAAAGGTTGGCTTCATCTAGGCAGTGAAGAACTTGGACTCCTGTCCTGAAGGCAGGACTGGGGATCTTGTGAGATGAAGGTCAGCTGGTGAATGGCACTAGAAGGAAGGGTGGACATTCAAGGATGAAACTTACAGAACTTTGGTTTCTCCTAGGACTCTTCTTCTCAAAGTAAACTTGAGGTGGACCATCAGCATCGAGCTGCTGAACCAAGCTTCCCAGGTCATAGTGACCCCTTCCATGGCCCAGCAGTGATATCCAAGTGCTTTATGTGTTTCCCCTGTGTTTAACCCCGTGGGAGAGAAGGCAATTGCCTTTGGCATATGCCTATGTCCTTGCCTAGGACCTGCTACGCTCTTGGGTGAAGGATCTAGAATGGGTGTCCTCAGGCACCCTTGCTCTGAGGCCTCCCTCTTCCCCAGATTTTAAAGTCCTGAGGACCAGGGTTGGATTTGTAATCCAGTACCTTTTATAAATTCAGCAGGAAGCACTTAAAGGGCCCGGCTTTTGTTTGGAAGGGAGAAGAGAGGAAGCCAAGCAACCGAAAGGGTACTGTTGACCTTTCATTCAATGCTAAAGCCAAACAGAGTGTGTTTGCTCTCTGCCGAATACCGGGGAATGGAGAGTGTATTTGAACCTCATGAATGGCACAGAGTAAATGTTCTATGCGCCTCCAGCCCAGGTAGTACATTTAGATAATGCTTCAAATTTACCCAGTACTTTCACAGACATTATCTCATCTGATTCTCAGGTCAACCCTATGATGAAAGTGGGGACTGTGATGATTTCCATATGACAGATGACCCAGCCCGCTGGAGCTGGTTGGCCAGGGCTCACTAGATGTTTCTATAATGAGGATAGTGAGGCCAAGTGACTCGCCCACAGAGCTGAGGTCACATGCTCTCCCTCTTCCCCTATAGACTATCATCCATGAGAAAGTGAAAGAACAGAGAAAGCTAAGATGGGAAAAACAAACTTAAATGAGCAAAGCTCTATTATAAATGTTAACTTCACAGACTGTCCCTGCATTTGCAATGCCAGACTCCTCACCATTGCTCAGTCAGATTTTAAGAAGAGGTTCTTTAGAGCCCAACACAGTGGTACACACCTGTAGTCCCAAATACCTGGGAGGTGGAAGCAAAAGAATCGCTTAAGGACAGACACAATGTACGCACCTGTAATCCCAGCAGCTCAGAGGCTGAGGCAGGAGGATTGCAAGTTCAAAGCCAGCCTCAGCAACTTAGTGAGGCCCTAAGCAACTTAGTGAAACCTGTCTCTAAATAAAAATATTAAAAAGGGCTGAGGATGTGAGCAGGGAGGAAGAGCAGGAGGAAAAGATTAACATTAAATAGAGTCATGAGGTGGGAGGGAAAGGGAGAGAAAAGGGAAATTGCATGGAAATGGAAGGAGACCCTCATTGTTATATAAAATTACATATAAGAGGTTGTGAGGGGAATGGGAAAAAAAATAAGGAGAGAAATGAATTACAGTAGATGGGGTAGAGAGAGAAGATGGGAGGGGAGGGGAGGGGAGGGGGGATAGTAGAGGATAGGAAAGGTAGCAGAATACAACAGTTACTATTATGGCATTATGTAAAAATGTGGATGTGTAACCGATGTGATTCTGCAATCTTTGTAATGTTTTGAATAACCAATTTAAAAAAATAGAAAAAAAATAAAAGAAAAAAAAAGGGCTGAGGATGTGGCTCAGTAGCTAAGTGCCCCTAGGTTCAATTCCTTGTACCAAAAAAGAAAAAAAAATCACTGAAGCCTAGGAATTTGGTGACAGCCTGCCCAGTGTAGTGATCTCTTAAATAAGAAGAAGAAGAAGAAGAAGAAGAAGAAGAAGAAGAAGAAGAAGAAGAAGAAGATTTTTAAATGCTTACAAGAACCCAGTTGTTTTCATTCATCATTTTTTAATTCTTCAGCACAATCCCAAGAAAGTAGGTTACATTATCCTCCTCTTTCAGATGGAAGTAAATCTCAGTAAAGTTAATTACCTTTTTTTTAAAGTTGCTAGCTATTCCAACAGCCAGTAAGAAAATCTCAGGAATCACACCAGAACCCCTGGCTCCAACGCCTGTGCTCTTTTCACGATGCCATAATGACTTTGAACCATGGAATTAATTATTTTGGATTCCTCCTACACCCACCAATTCCATTCAGGTGCCCTCCACTCCCATAATACATATGAGCAGCCATAGCTTTTATTGAAAACAGGAACACCCTCTCCCACATTCATGTTCGATTGAGCCTTTAAATTTAGTGAAACACTTTAGGGTTTCCTATCTTCAGACAGACTGCCATTGTTAAACATTAGGGAAGGGCTAAGTCCTATATGAGAAGCAATACCTTATAATCTCCTATGCAATGAACCCCAACAAGAGCTCACATTGTAAAACAGACCAAATAATGAGAAACACATTTGCGTTCCCCAACCAGCCCACGGAGGAAAGAGAAAAGGAGATGCAGTCTTTGTTCTGAGCAGTTGGGTTGTTGGAAACTCATCATCCATCAAATCACCAGGCAGAGAGGGTGAGCAGGAACAAAGCCAAGCTCTCTCCCTGTGGGTGGGGCAAACAGGTAGGGCAGATGTTAGGGAGGGCTTTACCCACATCAAAGAGCATCACAGATTGAAAAGTCTGAGACTCAGCAGCGCTCAGTCATGGCAGGAGAGAGATTGCTAGGCAAATACAGTCCTTGACTCTTGCAGAGAGGTCCCTGGAATGTTGCCCAAGTCAACACTGAGAATGGGAGTGGGATCCTCCGCCCCTGGAGGAGACTCTGCAGGTTGTCTGGACCAGTTAAGAGAGTCTCCCAGATCCTCAATGTCTGTATTGTACTGTGCTATTATTCTACAAATAGGAACTCCTCAAGGAATTACCCAGCTCATTTTTCCATTTTCCTCAATTTCTTGTCTGCTGTTAGTAGTATTCTCTAGCAAAGCTTGTAAAGTGCTATTGTCATCAAATAATTAATTTATAACAATTATTAGTAATTGCTGAAGCTAGCTGATGGGCATGTGGTGTACCATAATGGCTGAGTCAGGGGATCACAAGTTCAAAGCCAGCCTCAGCAATGGCATGGTGCTAAGCAACTCAGTGAGACCCTGTCTCTAAATAAAATACAAAATGGGGCTGGGGATGTGGCTCAGTGGTTGAGTGCCCCTGAGTTCAATCTCTGGTACCAAAAAAAAAAAAGTTTTTTCTGCATTTGAATTATATATATATATATATATATATGTGTGTGTGTGTGTGTGTGTGTGTGTGTGTGTGTGTGTGTGTTGTGTGTGTGTTTGTTTGTGTGTGTGTATGCCCCTGAGGATTGAAACCAGAGGTGTTTTACCAGCTACATTTTTTTTCTTTTTTATTTTGAGACAAGATCTCAATAAATTGCTTAGGGTCTCACTAAGTTGCTGAGGCTGGCCTCCAATTTATAATCCTCTTGCCTCAGCCTCCCAAGCTGCTGGGATTACAGGTGTAAACTATCGCACTCAGGGATACATGTATTTTAACACTTTGGCACTTTCCCTTAAAACTCACAGTTTCCTCTTCCTTTGACAAAATAACTATCTTTAAAGTCTTAAGCTATTTTACAAACATTATTCTTATGGATGCTGTGCCTTTTCCTCTTGTCCCTTGAGGTCTTCATACCTTTAAGCAACTTGTTTTCTGGTAGATGAATTTCTGAAAAAATACTCAAGGACTTGTGTTCTCTTTCCTTACACCACTTAGCTGTCTGTGGCAGATGTATTTTCCTGCTCCTTGGTGAGTGGCTAATCCCCATCTGTTCTCTGAAGGACTGGATACCAGGATACTTGTATTAGCTACTGGTACTTCTCCATGAAGGACGTCAAAGAATAGATGACATCAGCATTCTTTAGAATAAACTGGGTAACACCACAGAACACCCACTCTTACACGAGTACAGAGTCCAGGTCGAGCTGAGGCAAAAGTGAAATACCACTGCAGAGAATGGTCAAGGTGTAGAGAATCCCAGCCTGTTATGCATGTGACCCAGGTGGTGGGCATCTGCTTTGACAACACACAAGCGCCCAAGTGAAAATCTTGATCTAATTTGGAATAAGTAAGTTTCTAAATCAAAATGAAGAAGTCAATGTTACTGACCTTAAAAAACAGAAGAAATTCTGAGAAATCATAAACCACATCCCATACACTTTTCACTGGGTCCATATACTAGTAGCATGCTTATGTAGCTAGTATATATCATTCTATCATCAAATTCAAAAGCAATGCCACAAATGTACCTGAAGCATAACTGCTGTCATTGCAGTAGACAAGTTTTTTTCATAACAATTCTAAAGATATTCAGAGTCCTGAGCAGGCCAAGTGGGTCTTTGTTTTATCTTCTCTCAAAAAAATATTATGCACATATATGTGTTCTTATAGGTTGAATGGTGTCCCCCCCTCAAAAAAAATTATTGTGTTGAAATCCCAACTTGAGTACCTCGAGTTGTGACCTTATTTGGAAATAGGGCTGTTACAGATGTAATTAGTTAAGATGACATCATTTGGGAATAAGGTGGGACTCTAACACAATACGACTGATACCCTTACAAAAAGGAGAAATTTGAAAATATACACACAGAGAGGGGGAAAATGCCAAATGGACATTAAGATACAGATTGGAGTGATGTGTCCACAAGCCAAAGGACACCAAAAATTCTCCCCTAGTCCTCAGAAGGAACCAACCCTGTTGACACCCCAATCTCAGGCTTCTGATCTGCAGAATTGCAAGACAATAAAATTCTGTTGCTTCAGTTGCCTGTTGTTACTTTGTTATTACAGCCATAGAAAACTAAGACAAAATAATCTATAAATATGTAAATCATCAGGTCCTAAGAATTCAGAGTATGAGGAAGCAGAAGTTTGAACCTAGTCAAAGTGACCTCTGCCCTCAACCCTTGTTCCTTATTGCTCTCAGTAATATTAGCAGACAGCCATCATATTACAGGCTGATAGGTATGGGAAGGACTTAAGGAAAAAAAATAGCTCAGTGATGTCCCAGATCTGTTTATCCATTGCCAATGCAAATCTTAGTTTACCAACATTATCGCCTACCTGACCAATTCACCAGCTGGGGGATGTCAACATGGCGTTTGCTGTTGTAAGCCAGTCTCAGATGAACTTCACCACTGGCCATTCATACCGTGGTATACCGTGGTGCACACAGGAAGCTTCCAGACAGAAGGAGAGGCAGATACCTACCTTTCTAAATTCTCCCCAGTACTGTGGCAATCCCACATCAAATCATGTATGCACATCAACATTAATACACAAACTCTTTCCAATATCCAGAAATTAAGACTTTTATCACTGGGTCCTTTGGGGGGATATTTAGTAATATTTAGCTCTTTAAAATTTGTGTATGGATTATGAAATACCATTAATAAATACAGAAATTTGTATGTAACTCCTAAATATACATTTAATGTTTTCAGGAACGTGGATAATTTGTTCTTACAAACTGTCATATACTAACCAGATAAATATGTTGTTCTCTTGGGATTCTTTTGCAAACTCTCATAACATTAGACCTTGACTTAAGAACCAGTGTCAAATTTATTTTCCCTAATGGATTCATTTATAGAAAGGCAAAGTTTTCAAGCCTCAATATTTGACATTCAAATGCAAAATAACAGAAACATTTTTATTTGAGCACAAGTTCACCAAATAGTAGTAAGGACTCTACTATCTTGATTTGGTATTGTTTTCAAATGTTCTTACATGGGCTGATTTAGTGGATGCTGGAGAAGAGCTAGGGAAGAAATAAAGTTTATGTTCAAAGCTTTTTAGAAGAAAAGTATATAATTATCCCACAGTGTGATTTAAACTTACAGATAAAAAGAACAGGGAATGTATACATATAAATATAAAAATTCTCGATTTTTGAAAAAAAATGTATTATTTGAAGATCATTTATGCTCTTCGCTGGGTTCTAAACTTGAATGCAATTTTTACCTCCCTAAATGCTGAGTATTAGAAAGTAATTTTACATATTAGAAGAAATTTAGAAAACACAGAAAATAAAAATTTCCATAAATTTCACTTTGCAGGAATAGTTTAGATTTTTTTTTCTTATTCTCAGCCCAAGTCCCTCAGATTGCAATTATCCTGAAATTGTGTTTCTAAGTCTTGTATGTTTCTTCCACTTATCATTAGTTTGGAACCATTTTCTTATTTCACTGATTTCTTCTCTAAAGCACAATCTACAACTGAGAATATCTCTATCTGTAGAGAAGGACCAGGGTTTGAGGCAAGAGGGAGAGGTTCCTTCTCATTTCTTCTATTTTGAACTATCTAAACATTTAACCACATGCAAGTATTTGAAAAATGGATACATCTAAAACATCTTCATTGAATGCATAATTCTTTCCTATGTACGTTTCCCATGGTTGGTCATTAAAAAATTTTCTCACTACTTTACTATGAGAGATGATTCTATAGTAAGCACACTTAACCTATTCTCCATCTCTGTTGCTGAATATTTTCTTTGGATGGATTCTGTCTTTCTATGTTACACCGCCATAACAGAATACCAGAGACTGATTAATTTATAAAGAACACAGATTTATTTATTATAGTGCTGGAGGCTGGAAAGGCCAAGATCAGCAAAGAGAGCAAAAGGGAGGGGCGGGGCCAAAATTCATCCTTTTTTTAGGAACCTACCCTCACAATAACTAGCTCACTCTGACAGTCCCCACATCAATCCATTCTTAAGGGCAGAGCCACCCAAGACTACCACCTCTAAAAAGGGCCTACCTCTCAACACTGTGGCATTGGGGTTAAGTTCCTAACACATGAACTGTAGAAGAGACATTCAAACCATAGCCAGTTTTTAGAACTAAAATTATTGGATCGACAATGAGAACTTTGGAAGGTTTTTTGTATCCAGGCACATTTCTGTAAGCCAGCACCAGCAAAACACACCTGGGTTCAGCTCACCCCTCCTTCCATGCTTCGACACCCACTTGAATTTCTGGGTAACTGGGTTAAGCAAGAGCCAGCCCTAGGTCCTTGGATGAGGTTTGCTTACAAAGAGAAGCTGAGATTTCCAACAATGACTCCTTGGTATATGGCCATAGCTGTCGCACAGTCACATATGTGCAGAAAGGAAACACGAGGCAGAGCGAGCCTGAAGCCAGTTCAAGGACATGCAGATTGTGATTTCATCTTGACAGTCATCCTTTCTTAGAAAGTAGAGACCCACTTTTCCATTAATCTAGTTAGAAACTCAGAATTCCTCTCATGCTTGGATTCATAGCCTCCTCTTCCTTACTCCCATTCCCACCAGAAAATTCAACCTGACCTCACCTGACCACACCTCTTATTTCTTTACTGAAAAGAAATCTTATCTCATCTCTTTGTTTTTCTAAAGGTGTAAAACAAACAACAAAACCCCAGGGCATTGTTTTGGCTTCCCAGCCTTCTCCTTTCTTGCTGCTGGTGGACCAAAGATGGGAAGAAGGACAAAGGGATAGATGGTGTTGGCTTTTTGGTAGGATGGAGAGGGTGACAGGCGAAGAAAATCTGGTCTCACCAGAGTTCTGAAGATGGAGCCAGGAGTCCCCATTCAGAATCAAGGGTTCCATTGTGCTTCTGCCTCACAGGAGAACATAAGGACATTGTCCCCTGCCTTCTGCAACACCCACAGGACCCCAGTGAACTGAACCCACAATGGTCATGGAACATTCTGCAAGCCCCTGTACAAGGGCCTTTCCCAGAAAAGAAAGACAAATCTCAGGTTCCCAAACCTGATCCAGTCTTCAGACATGAGGGCACTGTGCACATGATGAGAAGATTCTAGAATATTCCCTGGATCAACTTTGCTCTCTACAGCTCACAAAGGAATGCAGGCAAGAGAAGGTCAGTGGAAAAGGGGAGAGAGGAGGGTGGGGCAGGAATTCTGTTCTTTTCACTGTCCAGTTAAAGAAACTGAGGCTTAGTGATGTCAAATAACTTGCTACATAGCAGAGTTAGGAAATGGTTGAGTTGCAGTTCTGTTTGAAGTCTGGCTAACTCTAAAGCTAGGCCACTACACCCTCCTACATTTGCTGACCCTGGTCTAGGAAATAACATAATGTAGTAGACAGTGGAATGCCAAGGAAGCCCATTAACTCACCAACCTGCCCCACCCTGCAATGTGCGTGGCACTTCCGTGGAGACACGCACCCTCTTGTCCCTGACAGAGCCTGCTAGCACCCTACAGTCCAAAGGTACAATGAGTTTACCCAGAACAATGTCCTGATTCAGCTGGCGGAAAAGAAGGTTTGCTGCCTCTGAGTTAAAGGGGATCCAACTGGCAGCAAGATGGGGCCACAACTTTCATGTGCGGCATTGTCATTGATTGACTTCCGCTGGCATCTGCCCCACCACTGTAAATATACATGTGTGCAACACAGACACAGTTAATCTTCCAGCAGTTTACACAGACTTCCGCTTGCATCACATGTCAAATTTCCTTTCCACACCATTTGTGGTTTGCTGGTCCCCACTCCTGAGCTCTTTCCTCTTTCACTTTAAAAATGAAAAGGATGCAAGATTAGTTTGCAGAATGCGCACAGTGAGCTAAAGGAATACAATAAACACAACTTCAGCAATGGTAATTAGTGCAATGTTTAATAATAATAATGGAAGTGAGAAATTAAGTCATCGAATATCCAATTTGGCCTGAATTATTCAGGTAACACTTCATTTCATGCTACTTACTGAGGTTCAGACAGAACAAATGTATGCGCTGGGCTAAAGGCAGAGAAGAGGAGGCTAAAAGCTCCATCTGGATGGAGCTTTGCTTTCTGCAGGGTCACAAATCTTCTTTTAAATACCGACCCCATGCTGCTGAGCTCAGAGCATGGCCAGGAGGTCAGCAGCAGTTTCACAGGAAACCACACACCACAGAGTGAGTCAGAAACCAGAAATTATCTTCAGAAGTACTAGCCATTCTTTCCAAATCTACTAGGAATAGGGCGACCAACTGGTCCCAGTTTGCCTAGGATTTTCCTAGTTAGCACTGAACGCCTTACACTCTGAGAAATCTCTCAATCACAGTCAAGCTGAGCTGGTGGCCATCCTACCTAGGAAATGAGAGGGGAATAAGGGATCCTATGTGTTTTACTTACCAGTCTCTTGTATCTTTCTGACTCTGAAGCCCTTGTTGGACATGAAGCCCCCAACTAGCGGCATGGGAGGATATTCATGTCAAATGGAACAGAAAACATGTCTACACATTTCCACTGAAATGTTTTGTTATTTCTCCAAACTGAGATGTAGGTGTGTGTACATGCATTAAAACACATTTAATGGTGCTGTGGCTATAGCTCAGTGGTAGAGCATGTGACCAGCCTGTATGAGGACAGGGGTTCACTTCACAGAACCATAAAAAAAAGAGAATTAAAAAAAAAGTACTTATACAGGTCATACATGATCACAGTAGGAAAATTAATGATAAAAATGATAAGGAGATCAAAACTGCTAATAATTCTACCACCCAGCAGTAAGAATTTTGAGAATTTTCAAAATTCTCCCTTGTAGATTATAATGTAATCATGTACCTAAGAAGTGTATATAATAGCAAGTCCATTCCAGAAAAATATAATATAGAAAATGAAGCTTTAAAGCAATTGTTCACTCAACAATATGAGAATTTATCCACATCATAAGGATACTTGTACATTATTTAAATGTCTAAATAATATTCCATTATATATATATATATATATATATATATATATATATATATATAATGTATAATGCATATGCATATACATACACACATGTGATTTACTCAAGCCAATCAATTGAGTAGGACATTTAGGCTGCTTTTAATTTTTCATTGTTATAAATAGTGCTGAAACCAACATGCTTGTTGCTATGTTATTGAACACATTCTCTTTATTTTTCTTACAATGAATCCTTCAAAGTAGAATTGCTAGGTCAAAGAGAATGCACTGTTTTTAAGGCTTTGGACATGCATAAGAAACATGTCTTCCAAGAAGGTCTTCACAGTAGCCTTGCATAAGAATAGCTGTTCATTCTCTTCTTCCTTCCTGAAGATACTAGATTTGAGTACTACAATTTCTAAGAGAAATTTTAGACACTATAATCAGTGCAAGAAGAATCATCCAACCACTTACCGAATAATACTTGCATTTTTAGAACTAGAAAGAATCTTACAGATCACCTGGTTCCACCCTATCATTTCACAGATTAGAAAACTGACCACCAGGAAGGAAAGATGCCCTGGATCAAGAGTCCCTAGCAAACAGTCTCGTCTTTCATGGCCCTGGGCTCACTGAGGGGCCTGGGAAGTGAATGGGGGGTTTACTGTGTGGCTGCCTCTTGATGAAGCAGAAATCTCGGCAGAATGGAACAAAGCATGACTAAGTAAGGGATGTTCATACTTGGTTCTGAAGAATCTTGCTGTTCTCCTGTCAGTCTCAAATAATTTACCCCAGCTACACACTGTTCACCCTCTGGACTTAGTTCCCAAATCCACCATCTCTCTATTTCAGCGTTCCTGGAAACTGGCCCATCAACACAGACAAACAAGTGAGAATTTGGAAGAGGACTGAAATTATTTTCCTACTATTAAGGTAGAATTGGGCCTTGTTTCTCTTCATCCCTATGACTGCTCCTGGCTGGTAGAAATATTATTTATATTCTAGACATGCACACACAGATGTGTACTTTATTTTTTTTTTAAGTATTTTCATCAAATAAGAATGTAAAGTTTAAGCCCTCATCAGTAAAGGCTGCCATTGGGAGAACTTAGAAATAGCTATTCTGTACCTCACTGGGTTGTCAGCCAATGGTGGACTACCATTTCATGGATACCAGTCCCCCAGCTATACTTTGTGATAAATTAGTGTCAGGCATTCCTGTCTGACTTTTATTGACCTGTCCTCTAACTTCTATTGACACATCATTTAGAGAGAATCTCAATCAGGGATCAGCAACTTTTCCTGTAAAGGGTCAGATATTAAATATAAGACTTTGTAGGTCATGTGGTCACAACCACTCAACTCAGCCGTTGTATCACAAAAGCAAACAGAAATGATGCATAAATGAATGGGCCTGTGTTTCAATAAAACTTTATTTATAAAAACGGGTGTTAGGCAGAACTTAGCCCTCAGATCCTTTGACAAATGTAGGGCTTGTTAAAATAGATTGCTGGGTCTGTGTTTTCTGATTTACTAGGTCTTGGAAGTGGGCCTAAGAATTTGAATTTGCACGTTTCTAGGTGATGTTGATGCTGTTAGTTGAGGGTGGGGACGCACTTTGAGAACTCTGCTCTAGAAGCCTCATAACCCTGAAGTGCTCGATGAATGATCAGACTCACATAAATTCTAACATCTTTTCTTCTGAGTGGCTGGAGTTCTTGTGTATGCCTCTCCTCTCTTGGCTCTTTGGAAGGTGAAAACAATCAGCTTTTCTCCTGGTCAGACTACTTAAAGTCAACAGAATCCTCTCCAGCTAGCAGATGAAGGAAAGTGTATACTAAGGAATATGATAGAAACTCTCAGCACTCACAGCGTAGTATGACAACTCTCCTGCAAAATGCATGACAGACAAACATTACAAAGTCAGAGGGGGGAATGAGGACCTTTCCTTGTGGGTAGATGGAAGAGGAGTTTGGATAAATGAATGTCCCTACTTTCAGAGGGGAGGGGTATGGACCAACTCTAGGCCTGGGTTTCTGATTTTCAAAACTGAAGTCCCACATAGGAATTATGGAGGACAGGGAATCTAGGAAATGCAGACTGGGGATTTTTATATTAGGAAGGCTGGCTACTAGAGAACTCCAACAATGTGGAGCAGTGTTGAAAAGATTTGGGGAAGCCACTATACACACAACCCCATTACTGAGAAAGGAAAGGTTTGGTGAGGACTAGAAAGCTACAAAGCAAGAAGATTCTAGCCCTCTGGGATTTGTTTCAACTAACAAAGTTGGTATGGAAGAATGGGGCATGCAAGATGAGGCAGTATTAATTTTGAGTTGATGGGTGTTGAGGCTGGGTGATGAGTACATGATGTTCATTGTACTGGACTTTTTATTCTTTAGTATACTGTTTTCCTTAATTAAAAAAAAGTAAAAATTTTAAAGGCATCAAAAGCGGGGTGGAGAGGGGAAGGCAGAAAATGAAATGAAGCAGTTATTTCTGAGCCCTAGATGATATGCTCTCTCTAAGGTAAAATGGCTTTGGATGGGAATTATTTTTATAGTACAACCATTATTTTAACAACATTCCCCAAGGGGGAAAAAAATAAGTGTTTTTAATTAAAGTCGTTTAAGATAAGGCATATGCCATCATCACTCTGTTTGCTTCATCCTGACCAATACACAGTAGCCACTTATTACATTAAACACACCAATAAAAGGTCTGATTGACTGGGTCACTACAGGGACTGGGCTTTTCTAAGTTTGCCAACAAATAAAAAAATAAGGCCACAATTATAATTGAATTGCAAACAATAGCAGATTTTTTTTAGTATATTTGTATCCCATACAATTTGGGGGCATGCTTATGCTAAAGTTTTATTTGATGAAATTAAAATGTAACTGGGTATAATATTGCATATTTTATCAGGCTGCCCCACTTCAATGGCTTAAAAATTTAGGAGATTTCATCCTACCCGCCCTTCCCCAACCCATGCCACACCTCATCTTACCCAGAACTGACTAGATTGGAGTCCCGTAATTATGGCTGTCTGGGTATTTCATCACTAATGTTACGTAAGTTCCTAGAAGGGTGCTCTCTTACTCCTTAGGTTCGTTTGACATAGACTTTCTGCCTGAACTTCTGACCCTTCCCCTTAAAGAGATGTGGGGGAAGGAGAGAAGCCATATGCCTAAAAGTTCCCAAGCAAATATCTGCTCCCTAAGGTGAGGAAGCCAGACCCAGGTGCCCCACAAGCTCATTTCAGTATTTCCTTCAGTTAATGCCACAGCTGAGGTTAATACCCTCAAGACGTACAGATCATTCCTACAGCTGCATCTTTATTTTACACATACAGATAGATGCTGTAGAATCAGGACTTCAAATGAAACAATGATTTGCATACTGGCAAGCAGGAAATATCTCCTCATTCAACTTAACTGTCAATTCTGTCTCGGGTTGTCACTAATGGTTCCACATTATTAACATAGAGATGAACAAAGTCTCTGAAGCACAGAAAGCCCTTGCATTTTTCGGGGCCCATCATCATCACTTGACAACTCATTAGCATCTCTATTGGAAGTGAGCCAGAGGAAGGAAGTGATAAAACACCATGAGTCAACATGTTACTTGCCAAAAGTTCTGGTAAAAGGAGTGAGAATAAAGAAAAGGAAGAGGAATACTTACAAAACAAAGAGTTTTAGGGCATTGACCAGCTCCCCATTCCCTTTCACCTCTAAGTCAGAAACAATAGAGTCGACTCATAGTAGACTTGTCTGACAGAAGGTTCTGGGTAGAGACAGTTTCCTTTCCTGGAGTCATGAGAGATGTCTATCTTCATGCTTTCCATTCTACTCGGAGGTCGAACAAAGGTTAGAGTTCTCAAGGGGGAGGGATACAGCACCTTTAAAAGCAGCTGGATGCAAGATTCAGAGTGAGTAGGAGAAAGGCAGAACCCCTCAGGAACACTACGGTTATAAAAGAGGAGGTTCTCAAGGATAGGCTGACACAAAGTCTACATAAAGAAGAACTAAGTTGCCTAGTCTGCACAGGAAGAAGAGTTTTCTGTGTTTGTTTTTTGTAGTGTCTCTCTGAGTCGGGAAGACAAGGGATTAAGTGGGCTGTAGAAAGAGAGACAAGGTGAGGTGAAGGGTGAGCTAAGCAAACATGGCAGGGGGGAGGATGGCCACAGAGAAACTGCCTGTGCCAGGGATGGCCGAAGGATGCTAGCACAGTAATATTTAGCATCCACTTTTTAAAAAATGATTTATTATCTGAATATTATTTGAAAATTTCAAACACATATCAAAAGTGAGCAGAATAAGATAATGAATTCATTACAATTTTAATATAATGAACCCCAATGCACCATTCTGAGCTTTGACAATTACTACCTCACAATCTCATTTAATCCAAAATTCTCATCCACTCACCCCTCTGCCACAGGTTGGTTGGTTTGTTTTTAATTTTTTTTTAATAGATGGACACAATGCCTTTGTTTTATCTTTATTTATTTTTATGAGGTGCTGAAAAATCGAACCCAATGCTTAACACATGCCAGGCAACTGCTGTACTACTGAACCACAATCCCAGCCCCTGCCACAGGTTATTTTGAAGCAAATTCCAGACACCATATCTCACTGATAAATATTTTAGGATAGCATTAAATTTTAAATAGTAGCCAATTCTGGACTGTGTTGTTTACCTCCCAATTTTGCCAGTTCCTGTAGGAGCCTCACCAGTGGTGCTTTGGAGAAGGGGAGGAATAGAGAAGGAGTCAATTTCATCACTGGTGGCAATTCCACATTTAGAGTTCTTAGCTGCCATAGTTCAAAGAAATATCTAAAAACCAAGTGACCATGGAAAATAAGTCAATTTTGCAAGACTGACTGGGAGAACAAGAACCCCACAAGAACTTACCAGAAGATCAACACAAGAGGATTGAACTTCCCTCTCTGGGCAAGTGGTTCCCAAATCATCCAAACAACATCGTAGGACAGTTGACATCAGAAGGCATGTTGAAGACTTCTCAGGCTATGCAATCATTTATACTTGAAAGAGTTCCTTTTTTTGCTAGCTAATTCTAGACACGCCTCAAATGAGAGTATTATAGTTTGAATGTGTCCCTCAAGTTCATGCGTTGGAATCTTGACCTGCAGTGCAACAGTGTCAGGAGGTGAGGTCTAATGACAGGTGATTAGGTCTCCAATACTGTGCCCACTGGACTGATGCTGCTATCATGGGAGTGGGTGAGTTATCAAAGGAGTAGGTTAGTTTTCACAGGACTAGGTTGTTACAAGAGCAAGTCGGGCCTCCTTTTGCTGTCTGAAGCTCTCTTGCCCTTTTACTTTCTGCCATGGGATAACACAGTAACCTGGACCTCACCAGGTTCTGGCACTTTGATATTCAAATTCCCAGCCTCCGGAGCTAAGGGAAATGAATTTCTTTCTTTATAAATTTGCCAGCCCGTGGGCTGTGGATATAGCTCAGTGGAAGGGAGCTTGCCTAGCATGCACAAGGGCACACTGTGGGAAGTGTGTGTGTGTGTGTGTGTGTGTGTGTGTGTGTGTGTTTGTGTGTGTGTATTACTCAGTCTGTAGCTTTCTATTATAGTAACACAAAAGAAAGACAGAGTAATGACTAATATTTTGCATTATTCAAAATAGCTTAAAGAAATAAGGAACCCTGAATATTTATTTTCCTCTTTAGAACAACACATTTGTTTAGAGAGAATTAAAGCAGTCTATAGCAGAATTCCCGGGCATGTTTTCCAGAATAAAATGATTCTCAGATCTCAAGTCTAAGCTCTTCTCCAGGTGGAAGGGGTTAACCTTGCCCTTCAATGCCTCATTACCTGCTCTTTACACTTGGTAATCCTCCCCAATTGTTCCACCCTTTTACCATAGGCCTGTTGTCAGCAGTTTTTAGTAAATATCCTTTTAATTTTTTTTAAATGTCATTTCTTTCCCAAATTAAAATTCCATAATAAATCTTTTCTCCCCTCCCCATGACTTTTTCTGACACCCATGAAGAATTTCCCTTTCAAAGTCCTGTCTTCTTAACTTCTCCACTTAAAGCTCCACTTGACACCTGCCTTCCAGGTAAGACAACACCCCTTAGAGCTCATAATCTTGCCAGTTTAGTCTTTAAATTATTTTATCCTGATAAAATCTTTGCTCACTCAGCATTAAAAGCTGTCGTCTGCTGCTTTGAGAACTGAGGTTTGTGTACTTGCTAATGATCCGATAATGCCCCTGTAGCCTCTGGAAGACAAGGGCCCCACAATAAAGGGCTAATCCTCCTGTACAGCCCTGGTTCTCAGACACCAGCATGCAAAAGATACCAGAGAGCTTGTTGGGACAGACTGCTGGTCCCCACCCTGGAGTCACTGATTCGGCAGGTCTGGGTGGGCCTGAGAATGTGCATTTATGCACAAAGATGAAAATGAGCTATACCTTGGCTCCTAAACATTGCAGCCTCGTGGATAAATCCCTCTTTAGATCTGGGGAGTGCTTTAGAATTTGAAAATTGCTATCATATTTTTTAGATGTTTTTAAAAACAAAATCTCAAGGCAGTCATAGGAGGTAAGCAGTTACTGGATATAAGGTCAGAAAACCCAAGTTGGAATTCTAATTCTCTCAGATATTAGCTTTATGATTTATGAAGAAGTCACATAAACCCTCAGAGCTTGAGCTATCCACAAAATAGGAAATAATAATCACTCAGTTGATCACACCTGTGTTTGTGAAAATACTGTATGAACTGCAAAGCACTGTACAGACACATAATTGTGGGAATGCAGATAGCTAGGTCAGTTGCAGAAAGACCCCAGAGCATCATGCAAACACAGGAAGCAAGCAGTACTTGAGGCAGGCACAAATGAGGGTGGGATGGGGAAGGTTTTGTTGGAAAGAATTGTTTTCTTGGCCCTAAAGGTTTTCAGCAGGCAGGGAATTGAGTGGGGAAGGGAGGTATTGAGAGGCAGAGGGAAGACACAGGAAAATGCATGCCATACTTCAGAACTAGAGAATGTTGGGGGATGGCATTGACGATATAGCTGGAAATCACAGAAAACTTTGGATACCAGGAAAAGGAATCTGAACACCCATATCAGCATGTTCTGCATCCAAGGATTAACAAACAGAAATCTGCAAACATTGAGGCTTGTCATTATCAAGGAATGTAGCTATTAAGCCAGGCACAGTGGCACACTCCTATAATCCCAGCAGCTCAGGAGGCTGACACAGGAGAATCATGAGTTCAAAGCTAGCCTCAGCAAAAGCGAGGCGTTAAGATACTCAGAGAGACCCTGTCTTTAAATAAAATACAAAATATGGCTGGGATGTGGCTCAGTGATCAAGTGCATCTGAGTCCAATCCCTGGTACAAAAAAAAAAAAAAAGAATGTAGCTATTAACATGGCATTTACAGTGTATTAGATATAATAAGTGATCTAGAGACAAAGTATATGAGAGGATGTGTGTAAGTTGTAAACAAATACAACAACATTTTATGTATGAGACTAGAGCATCGTGTATTTTGGTATCCAACCTCCATGGATCCTAAGGAATTATTGTACTCAACGTGCTTAAGAAATACCTAACACTGTTATGACTACAAGGTAGATTAAGAGGGGGAGAGAACAGAAGCAGGAAGACCTGTTAATAGTCTACTTTTCCTAACAACACTGCTCACCCCTGCTTCCATGCCCACCTCTTCCCCTCCCCCCAGTGGAGCCTTATAATAATTCCTTTTCCTCTGAATCATCATCTTTCTGCCAGAGAGCAACTGCAGATGCCGGGCAGCTCTCCTCTAGCCCCAGCCCTGCCTTCTGCAGGGTAAGGCAAAACCACACGTACCCCTTCCTCCTAGCTTTCCTTGGCAGCCCTCTAGTCCCCATTCAGGTTTTTCTTGTGGTTAAACATGTCTCCCCTCTTTTCTTGCAGCCTCTTCTCACTTAAGAGGCTTTTCTGTCATGCTTGTTACTTTTTCTGGATGCATTAACTTCTCCCAGGAAAGAGAAGCACATGGCATTACCAAGGAACTTAGATAATTTAAACAAACTTTTGAGGATGAGAATTGAATTCCCGCTCTGCCTCTTTTCCTATTGAATAACTGTTTCCAGGGCTTGAGAGAAGTCAAGGTCAAGGTCCAAGTGGATTCCCACTTCTCTATGAAATCATTTACTTTGGCATCTTAGCAGTATTTAAATCCTTCATCTCGTTCTGACTTGGATTTGCTCTGATTTATAGTTGAATCTTCTATGTTGCCTATTTTTCCCTTCGTGAAATTTAAGGAAGCCTGTCCTATAATTTACACCCTCTTTTCATACCATAAAATATATCATATGGCTTGCTTCCATTTTCTGATAAGATTTTATATGTTTTCCTTTTCTCCACAATTTGGCACATTGTTACATGGCTGTTCCCTCAGTTCATTTCCATTCTCCCTGGTCCTGAAGGGTTGGTCTGTTGTGGCTATGTGTGCACATCTTGAATATTCGCTAAGTTCACCCTAGGTGTCTTTAGCAGCAGCAGAATAGAAATGCACCAATAATAAATCCCCACTTCTCCTAATTATAGGGGTCAGTACTGTTCATGTCAAGGCCATGTTCAACATGCTATATTCATATACCATCACCTAGTGTTTATACAGAAGCCCTTGAGGTTTAAAGGTATTTTACGTTATCTTTAGACACTTCATTATTGTGCATAAAACTCATTAGTAGCCTATCCTCAGTTTCTACACCCTGAAAATATTTTCCAGTATGTGTCTCTTTCATTTCCTTGTACAATATAACATATGTATCTAAGGAAAAATAAGGACAGATTGGGTTTTTACTTTGTGTGGAAACACATTTCATGTTGCTTACAGAAGTAAAGGGTCTGTCTGAGCTCAACTGATGGCACAAAAAATGTTTCTGATTTGATGAGATTTGTCTTTTATGCTGCTTGGTGTTAGAGGCATACTCAGCTTCATTTGGAAAACAATTTTTATTGACTGTGACTCATTAGAAGGAATGTCATGCATTGGCATTTCTTCACCAAGCAGGGAATCCTTGCCATATAGGGCCTTGGGCTCAGATATGATTCAGGGAAAAAAAAAAAATGGACTTCCGTGAGAGACTATTCACTCGACCAGGACCAAATGAATGCAAGTAACTGTGTGTCACCCTCTGAAACTTTCCCTGTCACTCTCCTGTGATGCTGGAGGAGAAAGGTTTGCCCTGATGGCTCTGAAGATTAGGAACACACCAGGCATGCTGATTTTCCCTTATGAGAACTAAAATAATCTGAGGACTACATGCTCTATTAATTAAGCCTTTGGGAATTTTTTTAAAAGGAAATGGTACAGGAGGTACCCATATATATGTAGGTACAATAAAAATTACATGATTTTATTTTTATGTTTACCAAATCTTGGTATTTTATAAGATACTGCAGGTTTGGACTTTTTCATGAAGCAAGTTGTTAATAAGTGAAAGACCCTACAACAAATGTCATACTGGATTATATGGTTTTGTTCTGGTCTTTACAGTTCTGATTATAACAGAAGAAGAATACTTGGAGTATAAATAATCCTATTCAAGAAATAAGCAGCTTTCTAATACCACAATTTTTCATACCATGAGAATTTAAATATTCAATGACATTTTAAAATATTTTTTTAGTTGTGGGTGGACACAATACCTTTATTTTATTTATTTATTTTTATGTGGTGCTAAGGATGGAACCCAGTGCCTCACATGTGCTAGGCAAGCACTCTACCACTGAGCCACAACCCCAGCCCTTAATGACATTTTAAAAAGCCTGACTTCTTTTATCTCCATAACAAAATTTGAATACAGAATGGATAAAGTTCTTTTATTTTTTTTAAACAAAAATGAATCAGGAAAACCAAGAGAAAGTCATCAAAATTCTTATTGTTTTATAAACAACTAGTTTCATGGTTCTCCTCTACAATGCTCTATTTACTAACCTGCCTACCAGGTTGATGAGGGGGGCCATTCCCCTAAATGTGAAGCACCCTCACATGTACCCTCTCTCAATGCTTACCCTTCTTGGATGTGCTCAGGATAATAAGTTGAGATTTTATTTTTGTTTTTTAAATTAATTTTTTTGTTGGTGCATTATGATCACACATAACTGGGATTTTTTGTTACATATTCGTACAGGCTTACCAGGAGAGTCGGTGACAGTCTTCAATAGAGGAAAAGTCTCCATTTCCATAATTCATAGAGCCTTGCATCTTTGGAATGATTTGATAGATTCATGCTGCTATAAGGTGATTAGCATATTGTTTTTTGCAAAGGATAAATAATGTTGATTCACTGTGCTCCCCAAACCAAGGGCAAGGCCAAAGAGATAAGGGAAGATGATAAACCTTACGGCTGAGAAGGCAACCAATACTCAAAACGCCTGACAGCAGAAGCCAGAGGAAGGATGATGACACATTTGTTCTCTGATGATTGTAGTGAAGAAAAATGAAAAATTCCAAAGTAGGGTAAGTAGAAGAAGGAAGTAAATTTTTAAAAAAGCACAGAGAGAAAGAACAGTGAAGAGCCAGTCAATGAGATGCTTTTGTGTTTGAGAAAGGTAGAAGGATGAATCTGCAGGGAAGCCTCAAGTCAGGCTGGGGAGGTTCTCCAAAGGCTGGATCAAGGTTCTGTCCAACTGAGAACACTCTGGGCTGACCCCAACCTTCACCTTCTATGTCACTGCTTCTGTCAGCTGGTCCTTCTGTCCACTGGTACCCTGGCTCCCACAGAAGAAGGGGATGGTAAGTTGAAACTCCAGTGAAGAAATGACCCAAAATAGTGGCAGAGGGAGATGGAGATTTCTCTCAAAATGCTCATTCATGACAGCTTCCATTTTTTTTTTTTGTTTTTGGTTTGTTGGTTGGTTTTTAAGAAACAAGGTCTCACTATGTTGTCCAGGGTGGTCCCAAATTCCTAGGCTCAAGCCATCTTCTTGCCTCACCTGAGTAGCTGGGGCTACATGTGTGCACCATCATGTCTGGCTCCTTAAGATTTTCCTAAAAATAAAAATAAAAGTTGATTAGTGGTTGCTTAGGATTATAGTGGATGGGAATAGCGAAACAATAGCCAAAGGATACTGAGGTTTTTTCCTTGAGGTGACAGAAACCCTCTAAAGTTTACTATAGTGATGGTCATACACATCTTTGACTTATGCTGAAAAAAATAACAATTGAATTGTACATTTTAAATGGTGAACTGGTATGTAAATTATTTATCAATAAGCTGTTTTGTTTTAACCCACAGCCATTAGAGGGAAGGGTCAATGTGGAGTGAGCAAAAGCCTTAACATAGCAACCTCACAAGACTACAAGGTACACATGTGAGGCACTGGGTTCGATCCTCAGCAACACATAAAAATAAACAAATAAAACAAGACTACAAGGTAAAGACTGTGATCCCCACAAAAGCAAAGGTGTTAGCCAATGCTAAGGAAAGAATACAGGGAAACTTTAAATCATCACACTCCGTATATCACTTCCTGTTAAGAGAATTCTGCCTCTCTGCCATTCTCTATATATCACTATTTCAAAAGTTGAATTATTTTTCCTGTTGGAGCTCACAAAGTGTGGGTGTGAAGAGTATATTACTGCTTAAATATCTTAAAGGAAGGCATTATCCTTCCTATTTCCCTGCAGAATAAGGGGACCAATTAAAGGAGTCAATTATCTTGTCCTGCCTAGAAAAAGAATTTAGAAGAACAGATTGAGAACTGAAAACTGGAACGGATTTGATTCCTCTACATAACCAGGACGTCTTTTACTTCTATTTTTTTGGGTGTCCCCCAGATTTCTCACATAGTGCCAGCCTTCTCAGAAATTTAACAAATACTTGCTGCTTTTAATTATATTGAATTTCAAAAAGGAAGCTTCAAAGTTAGGCATTTTGTGATGGGTATGCATGCTCATTCCAAATGTAATAATTAGAATATATATTCCAGAAAAGGAGAAGAAACTGTACCCAATTCATTACTCACATAAATCACAATAAAATAAGTGTGTATCAAATACTAAAGTATTTATCAAATAGTATTTATCAAATACTAAAGCTCTTTGGAGCAATGACCATGTCAAATTAACTGATTATTATGCATTTTATAAAAATGGTTAGGAAAAACTAACCTATTAGATATCTGAAACCATGAGATCTTCTGCTTAAAATAATGCCCTGTATTAGACTGTGTAAACACACAGGCTTACCATAGTGAGTCCAATAATCTTAGCAACAGCTCCCAAACATGTCAAGAAAGATATGTTGCTTTGGCTTACCAACACTGGAAAATCAACAGACCAAAACATCCAGAAGAATTGGATTGAGAGAGGATTTAGCCTGGTCATCCTGCAATCCCTAGGGAGCTGCAGAGTGACACAAGAGACAGTGGTGCCCTTGAAAGGCTCCCAGCTGCTCTGACTATGAGGACCACAATGTGCTGAGGAAAAGAGGAGTATAAGAGGAATTCAATCCTAAGTTAGAATTAGAATTCACAGAACCACAGTGAATATTTTTTAAATTAATTTTGATCTATAGACATGTAACCAGAACCAGTCTTTCAGATGCCAAGTGTTGTCTTTCTGTGTACGTTTGCAAGGATGAAATCCACTGATTAAGTGTGTTAATTGGTCCTTATGAGCAATGAGTCCTTGTGTATTCTTATTATGAATGCTCTGTGGGTGAACAAGTGTTTGGGAAAAGAGCCAACCGATTTCTTCCTTTCTGGCCTTGATTGCTGGTTCTGAACACTACCAATGTCTCACTAGGCATCAACACATCATATAACTAGATATCTTCAGAGTTCTTTAAATATGCCGTTTAAGTGAAACCATCATTGTCTTCCTCACTCTCAGATGGAGTTAGACAACAAATCATTACAATTATATAATATGTTTATATTTACCAAAATGCTTTCAAACATGTTTGAACCTAGCAAATGATAGAGGCTGATAAATCCTTAACCTAGCATCCTCAGGGAAGACGAACAAAGAAGTGCTCAACAGAATCTTCAAGATCATGTGTTATACTATCACAAGTCTAAACAACTATTCAACTAAATATTTTCTAAAGCATATTGCAGCAGAAGAATATAAACTAAGATCATGACTATTTTAAAAACTTTCCTATCATTTTATCAAGTATTTTTGAAATTAAGTTATAATACCCAGGTTCAGAAAGGATACAAAAGAGAAAAATATCCTCTTGGACCTTGCTGATGAGTTGAGAATTTTGACAATTTAGGGAGGCAATTTGATAATATGAAGCCAGCCTTATAAATTCTCAACTCATTAACCCTACCATCTTTTAAATAAATATTTGTGTATCAAACACTCTTCATCACTCAAGGTACTCTGGTGAACATACAGGCCAGATCTCTGCTCTCAGGATGCTTATATTCTCATGAAGAGAGAGAAAAACAATAAATAAGTACACAGATAAATAAAGAAGATAAATTCAGAAAGTGATAGGTCCTAGGAAGAAAAGCAAATCGTGGCATGAAGGAACCTACAGGGATGGAGAAACCTGCCAAATCCAGTGTCTCACTCACCCTTCATAAGAAAACTCAACCAAAAAGTAAAACTACAAACCAAACCTACCTCTCCCAGGCTTCTGGAAGAGCAGGCTATCCACATGAGATGTATATTGGGAGGCACTAAGTGAGGTTTCTAGAAACGCTTCTTTAGCTGGGCATGGTGTTGCAGGCCTATGATCCCAGTGGCTCAGGAGTCTAAGGCCGGGGAATCGTAAGTTCAAACCTAGGCTAAGCAACTTAGAAAGGCCCTAAGCCTTGTCTCGAAATAAAAGATAAAAAAGGATTGGAGATGTAACCAGGCATGGTGGCACACACCTGTAATCCCAGTGGCTTGGGAGGTTGAGGCAGGAGGATTGTGAATTCAAAGCCAGCCTCAGCAATAGTGAGGCACCAAGCAACTCAGCAAGACCCTGTTACTAATAACATTAAAAAAAAAAAAAAGCTGGGGATGTGGCTCAGTGGTCGAGTGCCCTTGAGTTCAATCCCTGGTACAAAGGGAAAAAAAAAAGGACTGGGAATGTGTCTCACTGGTTAAGCATTTCTGGATTCAATCCCCATTATGAACGAAAGGAAGGAAGGAAGGAAGGAAGGAAGGAAGGAAGGAAGGAAGGAAGGAAGGAAGGAAGGAAGGAAGGAAGGAAGGAAGGAAGGAAGGAATTCTTTAAAGGGGAAATAAGTCTCAGGTCAATCATATATAAGACTTTAGAATTACCTGGGGAAAGTTCAAAGTTCAAAAGAAGTCAATTAATGGCTAAGGAAAAAGGCAATTCTGATTTAGAGATTACTCTGAAAATATATGTCCTTTACTTTCTCCATTTTTTAATGAAATTGTTCAAGGTGTGGTGAGAACTTCTTGCTCGGGGGAAGGACGCTGTAGAGGGAGGAATGCTATGTAGCGTATAGGCAGTGTAACTCTGTGCCCACATGTAGAGAAAAACTGAATAATGCATGACAGAAGGAAAATGAGGCAGAATGACAGCTGGAAGTGGAGCCTGCTTTCTTGGCTTCTTGTCCTGGTTCTGCTCTAACTAGCTCTGTAACCTCAGCAATTACAGAACACTGTGTATCCTAGCTTCCCCAACCTAAGGAAACCGGGCTGGTCATTTGTCAGGCCTTGCTCCTTTCTTCTTAATCTGCCCACCTTTACCATTATGCATGCACATGCACACCTCAAGAATACAGATATGGTTTGTTCAGTGTGCTGGAATCTTGTTCCCAATATCACAGAACTCAGATGCTGCAACTTTTAAGAGGTGAGAAGTGATCAGGCCAATGGGGCAGAGCTCTTGTGAATGGATGAATGTCTTTTCTCTTGAGCTAGATCTTCAGTAATTAAATTAGGTCTCAACAAACTAAATTAGTTACCTTGAAAGGGTATTGTTATAAAGTGAAGTCACCTCACAGGCTTGGCCCCTTTTGCATGCATTCTTCTTCTCTGCCATGGGTTGATACAGTATAAGGCCCTCACCAGCAGCCAGGCAGATTGCCAAGACCATTATCTTGAACTTCCCTGCCTCTAGAACTGTGAGCTAAAGAAACCTCTTCTTTATAACTCACCCAGTCTCATATATTTTGTTATAGCAACATAAAACAGACTAAGGCACACACAGACACACATATACACGTATACACATACACATACATACATAGACTAAAGATTAAATCCCACTCTGACTTTTATAATGAATTCGTCAATACAGAGGGAAGATTACAATCACATAATAATGAACTATGAATAAATACAGGTCAAACATTCCTTATCTGAAAATCTGAATTCCAAAATGCTTCAAAATCCAAAACATGGAGCAGTACTCAAAGTATTTCAGATTTAGGGTTTTCAGATTAGGAATGCTCAGCCAACAAACTCTATGCAAATGTTCCAATATCCCCAAATCAAAAAACTCCAAAATCCGAAAACCTTCTGGTCCCCAGCATTTCAGTTAAGGGAGACTCAAGTTGTACAGGTTTTAGGCAAATGAAAGAATGTGTATATGGTCTTTGGGCATAATATTTTACATGTATGAAGGATGCATCTTGTAACCAAATCTATAAGGAGGGCCTTTATTTGTATAATGTTTTAGTGTTTACAAAACAATTTTATGTCATTTCATTTCGATTTTGAGACTCACAACTACTCTAAGAAACAAGTACAGCTCTAATAATACCTAGAATGCTTTCTCTGAGTAAACTTCTTTCTAATTTTACTTTGAATACATTCAAAAACATTAACTGGGGGACCATTGTGCACAGAGAAACCCATGAGGTCTTAACAAGCTTCCTTATTGCTGAGTCTTAAAAGTGATAAATGACTTGCCCAAGTGTGCACAGCAATGGACAGAGCTTGGACCTCCTCCCAGGTTGCTGGCACCTATTCCCATGGGCCACACTGCCAGGTTACAGGAAGGACTACAGTCTGAGTGCCTCCCTCACCCCCTTGTTCTCTGGCTCAGCTGAAATCACTGAGAACATCGAAGCAAGGAAGCATTGTGATCTCCATATTTTATAAAACAGGAGCCATCGCTAAGATACCTGCCCAGACACTTCACTGTCAATTGGCTGTAGCCACATTTTAGTCTACAGGGGTTTGCAAGATGCCTTGTTTCCTGTTCTCTTAAATTTTAGATAAGAGAACTTAAAATGCTAAAGGTCTTCATTTAAAAGCAGTAACCAGTATTCATAACTGAACACATCTTGAATGACAAAGAGGCCGACATCTATACCAAATAATCCTGGTAATGTCTCTCTGCCTCTGCCATCCACTTTCAGCATGCCTTGCAACCCCAACACAATGTGAACTCTAAATCAAATCACTGCCAATGTTGGTGGGTTGAGAAGACATAGGGCTTAAGTCTTGTATAAGATCCACAAGTGATTGCCAAGATAGTAAATATATATCATTACCTAATTAAGTAAACAAGGATATGTGAACATCATACAAAGAATGGACCAAAGGCCACAATTTTGTTATAATTTTTGTCATCTCCTTAAAATGGATGCCCCCTTCTGCATTTTTTCCCCCAAGGAACAGAACTCAGGACCTCACACATGCTGGGCAAGCAGCTCTACCACTGAGCTACACCCCAGCCCCACTACCTTTTTAAGTTCTCATGGCTTTAGTATTTGGAACTCTCTCTGTGAGTAAATTTGTTTCTAATTTTCACTCTGGATGTGTTCAGAAACATTAACCAAGGGACCATTGTGTACACAGAAACCTATGAGGTCTTAAAAAGAAACTGGCCCTCGACTTCATCCTTTCTCACACTTCACATTCATGCCAAACGGAAATCCCAATAGATATACAGACATCCTGGGTCTTCTCACTCACCAACTCTCCTGCCAAGGCAGGGAGGGCTCTGGGTTCTGGCAGCAGTCTCTCCAGTCTACCTTGTTTCTGTCTGTGCTTCCCTGTGGTCTGTTTTTCTGCAGCAATCAGCCACAGAGATTCTTTTAAAACACAAAACAGACCTTATCACTTCTTGGGTTTAAAGCCTTCCAGGCCTCCCATCTCACTCAGAAGAAGCCCCAAATCTTCCCAGTGGCCCCATCAGCCCTACAACATCCACCCCTTTGACTTTTCTTTCCTCAACTCCTATTCTGTACCTCCTACTCACTCCATTTTGGCTACCATGGCCTTTCTGATCTTGTTCTTGCCTCACCCAGAAACTGTGCCCTGTCTGGCACTTCTGCCTGAAGCAAATCCACCCTGGGCCTCATTTGTATACTCTCTCACATCCCTACTCAAATGTCACCTTCTCACAAAGGTCCACCCTGACCCTATTTAATTTTCAGCATGCTCCACTCCCTGGCCTCTCGGCCCTCCTTATTTGGCTCTCCTTTTTCCCATTGCACTTATACATTCTAATTTACTAAACAGCAAACTTTATTACATTTACTTTCTTCCTTTCCTCACTATACACTCCCTAAAAGAAAAGATTTTTGTTTGTTCTTTTTCACTGTGCCTAAAAGAGTGTCGGATCGTAGAGGGCACATAAGAAACAGTTGTCGAAAAACAGAATGAAAACAGATGCCTAATCCTTGTTTTGCAAACCACAAAGTAGTTAACAAGTACAATTTCTAAGCTTGGATCCGAAAAAGATACCATATCTCCAACCTATCACTGGGTCTTCTACATCATGACTGAGGTTTCTGCCAATATGATTCAATATTCATTGGCTTCGGGGATGTGGCTCAAGCTATAGCGCGCTCGCCTGGCATGCATGCGGCCCGGGTTCGAGCCTCAGCACCACATACCAACAAAGATGTTGTGTCCGCCGAAAACTGAAAAATAAATATTAAAATTCTCAAAAAAAAAATTCATTGGCTTCATTCTGCAGTTAGAGGTTGTGAGGGGAAAGAACCATCCAGAACTGAGCAAAGTATATGTAAAGAAATAAGTAGTAAAGTAGTCAAGGACTCAGAAAATCAAGGATCATATATTTTCTCTCATCAACAAAAGCTAGGGAGAAAAAAGGGGGAACCTCATGAAAACAGAAGAGAGACTAGTAGGGCAGAGGAAAGGGACTGGGGGAGAGAAAGGGCAAAGGGAAGTGCTGGGAATAAAACTCATTAAATTATGTCACATGCACACACAAATATGCCACAATGAAACCACTATTTGGATCATTATTATGTATCATATATAATTTTTTAAAAAAGAGTGGTCAAGGAAATACATATCAAAGCAATGAGAATATTTTCAGCTGATATGTTAACAAAGGCTCAAAAAAAATCATAACACTCAATGCTAGCAAAGGAACAGAAAAAAAAATGCACTTTTAGCAAGTAGAGCCCTTTTGGAAAATTGTTTGGCCAACAGGTCAAAAGTTAAAATAGTCAAGAATTAACTTGCAGGAATTTACCTTAAATGTAAAAAATATATAAATAAAAGCTTAATTGAAAGATATTGTATTACAGTTGTATTTATAAAAACAAACCTTGAAAGCAACTTAAGTGACATTGAGACCATGATTAAGCAAGCTATACATGGTTCATCAACTCAGTCTGTTTTTTGGTTTGGTTTGGTTTGGTTTGGTTTGATACCAGGGATTGAACCCAGGGGTGCTGGGCCACATCTCCAACCCTTTTTATTTATTTATTTTTATTTTGAGATAGGATCTCACTAAGTTATTTAGGGTCTTGCTAGGTTGCTGAGGCTGGCTTTAAACTTGTAATCCTCCTGCCTTGGCCTCCTAAACCACTGGGATTATAGGCATGTGCCACCACATCTGGCTCAATTTATTTTTAATGTCTCATTAATAGTATTTTTTTTGGTATCGGGGATTGAACTCAAGGTTGTTCAACCACTAAACCACATCCCCAGCCCTATTTTGTATTTTATTTAAAGACAGGATTTCACTGAGTTGCTTAGGGCTCCGCTTTTGCTGAGGCTGGCTTTAAATTCACAATCTTCCTGCCTCAGCCTCCCAAGCCGTGGGGAATAGTTTATTTTTAAAAGGGTGGGGGTGTCCTAATGTGATGCTATATGATTTCCTGTCCCAACAGTTTATGGAAAAGAGATGAAAAGAAGATGGTAAAACATGAACAGAAGTGGCCAGGTCAGAGCCTGCTCCCCAGATTACTGGCTTTCTGAATCCAGGGAGTGGCCCCCCTCATCTGATCCTAAAACCCCAAAGACCAAAGTGTGCACACATTGACCTGCTCTGAGATCTCATAGCTTCTGAGGGAATTCTATGAATTAGGCCCCAGAGTGACCCTTACTCTAAATCAATAAAAAATGAATTAAAAATGACAAAATAGAGATATAAAAAGATAACAATTGTATTTCTAGAGATGAAAAACAAATCCTATCTTTAAAAAGTGAATCAGGATCAAGATTTACTAGGTACATAATTGACACATTTTGATGGGAATAATTTGGCCCTTCCAACTATTCCTACACTGGGAATCTGCCATGCAGACTCCACTCTAGGTTATTTTAAACACACTGTAAAACACCAAAACCACTGTAATTTATATTACTTTTGATACACCCAATTCCATGGTGTTGCTTTTACAAAGTCAGATAATTGCATCTGCTCTGAGAATTTTCAGCAGAATAAATCACCAAGCTGATAAGCTTCAGATGTCGATGTGGAGATGGGAGCTCGTTATCACACAAGGCAGAATATTCGCCCAAGCACTTTCAATCCCTCATGATATTGTTTACTTACCTATCACAGATATATTTTTTTTTCATTTCAAAACCATCTGTTGAATACTGCACTCTGCCATTGAGGGGAGACATGCTTTCTTTACCCACTGGGGTATCCCACTGTCAATTCTGACATTCTCTAGGGTTTGCCTCAAATCCCTCAAGTTAAGGGTTCAGTCCCATAAAACCACCAGTGCAGAGGGGTCCTGAAGCCACCTGTACTTCTGCCTGGCTTACTACAGATTCAAGTGTTTTCATGACTCTCCACTAAGTTCAATAATACACTAGAATAACTCAACTGGAAAAAGTGCTATGATTATAATTATGATTACAATATGATTAAAATTTTATATAATGAACACAACTCATGAGCAGCCAATGGAAAAGATGCATAGGGTAAGCTATGGGGGTTGGGCTGGAGCACAAAGCCTCCATGCCCTCTCTGGGCACCAGCCTGGAGGTTCCTTGTTCAGGAGATGTTATTGGGTTCTCTTTGCCCAGGCATTGATTAAATTGTTGGCTATTAGTGATTGACCTCAGTCTTCAGCCCCTTCAACTCGGCAGAGGTTGAGAGGTGAGTCCAAAATCTTCAACCCTCCGGTCATATGCTCTTTGTGGTATGGCCAGCCCCTCTCTTGAGACCATATGGAAGACCACTTTGAGTTATGTCATTGGCATAAACTCAGGTATGCACAGAAAGAGTTCATGATAACAGAAAACACTCCCATCAATCAGGAAGTTCCAGGAGTCTTTGTAGCTCTATATCAGGAGCAAAGACAAACATATTTTTCTTTTTATTATGCCACAGTTCTGAAATGTGTTTTCAGGGTAATCTCTTTGCCACCATTTTCTAGAATGGAACCTGAAGTTGACATAAAAATTTAGACTCTGTTCAACTATGACCCAGGTTCCTACCTCTCTGGATCCACCACAGTGCTAACACAGGTCTGCATGCAAAAGATGCAGCTCAGTATACTTGCTTATAAAGTGTTTCTCGATTAGTTAACTGTCAATACTGGTTTATGTCACTTCTCCCAGAATAATGTTGGTGTTAGCAGAGCACGCTGCCAGAATCTCAGAAGACTTAGTGCCCTGAGAGAGTTACACCAGTTAGGATCAGAATAAGAGGTGACTTCCCAAACTAACACTGTTTTTCCAATGCTTTTAGCAGCAAGAGACACAAATTCAACTTTGCTTAAAGGGGATTGATTTACTGAAGTAATTTTTGAGGCAGCTCACAGAATAAAAAGAGCTCTCAGGTTAACCATCATCAGAAATAAAGAGAACCAAATTTCTGAGACTTTAGGCACAATAACCAGGTCTCCAACACTCTAGTGCCTTTAGGTCTCTGGCTTTATTTCTCTGTGTCTCCCTCTGCCGCTTCCCTAATATTGACTTTTTATTTTATTTTTAAGTATTGTATGTGTTCTTTCTTCTCTCCTACTGCTAACTAACTTCTCCTCTGACATTGGCTGCAACAGCTCTGAACTACAAGGGAAAAGGATCTCTCTACCAACCCATCTCAAGACTTCGGTTAGAAATAGCTAAGGCTTGTGCTTGAATTCTTTATTCTTTGATCAGTCACTATATAGAGTCTCTGACTTAGCATTTTGCAACATTACAATTATACAAAAATAATGAGCATTTAGTAGAAATGGTACATTAAGTTTTAAACGTGGATCTTCTCCTGGGCTAATGATAAGCAGTCTGAAACTGTCTTTTGCAACACTGGGCAGGTCAGTGAGCTGCAGCTCCCAGTCAGCCACACAATCGGAAGGAAAAACAACCTGCACTCTACAGCCCACTGTGTTGCTAAGCTACCATGTTCAGTACATTAGGTGGATTAAAAGCATTTTTCATTTACTATATTTCCATTTACAATGTGTTTATTGGGATGTTACCCATCATAAGGCAAGAGCATCTATGGTTAGGGAGATAGAAGAAGAGGTCACATAAGCCAAAAATAATAAAAATACCTAATATTTATTGAAATTTATATATACTAGGCATCACTCTACTCTTTAGTTAACATTTAGAGAGCATGCTTTACATGCCTTGTTTTAGGTAAATTATAGATATTTATTATTTAATCCTCACAGCCATCCTCTGGGCAGGTGCTATGATTTCCATGTCATAGAGAAGCCCACTCAAGACATGAAAAGACCAAGAAACATTTCTAAGATCACATAGCTAGTGAGTGATAGAGCTGAGATGTGAACCCAAGCAGTCTAGTTCCTGAGTTGATCCCTTGACCCTGTGCTACACTGTCTCCTCGCTGGACATGTTTTAACCTACTCATGAGACAACTTGCATAATCATCCCCATACTACACAGTGGGAAAGGAAACACAAAACCAGGTCTGTAAATGGTAAGGTCAGAATACACATCCACAGTCTAAGCCCAAAGCCTGTACTTAGAATACTCCATTGTGCTGCAGAGCTGGGGGAAGAGGGGATGGTGCTGGAAGAAGAGGCAGAGGCATTAAGTCATTGCACCCATCATAGTATGCAAAGCCAGCCAGTCTCAGAAACTCTTAGCCTCAACCCTAAGCTGGGGATCAGGCAGGCTTAGCAGAAAAGCTGTAGTAAAGACCAAGTTAAGATCAAGGTCAAGGTCAAGAAAGAGTGTCAACAAAGCCAAAGGAGAAACCGAGGTCCAGGATAAAGGTCCAAGAAACCCTTCATAAACAGTAAGTCTCTCTGAGAGACACATGGGCATAGCCACTTCTCTGTGATGTTCTATACAAAAGAGTAAAGGTCGCATTAAAGAAACAGCTGGAATTCTTTCAGAGCTCCTACAGCATTGGTTCATTCTTACCATAGAAAACCAAAGGATTATGTCAATTTAGATTCCCTCAGAAATCCCTTCACTGAGTTACAATTTAGCATTGTATTCTTAGCTATTATCAAGAATTCAGATAAGAAATGGTCACTTCAGGAACACTTTGTGGGTCTTCAGAAGATCTGCAACTGAATAAATGCTTCTTACTTCTTTCATAACAAGCAGAGAATTCTGCCTAAAATTTAGAGCCAGAAAAAATTTCCAGGCAACATGCGAGCTTGTGTGTGTGTGTGTGTGTGTGTGTGTGTGTGTGTGTGTGCCCATGTGCCTTTTAGAGGGCCTCACACATGGGAGGAAAAGTGCCCTACCAGTGAGCGCCCAGTGCTTTGATCAGATAATATTAACTACATAGCATGTTTCCCTTTTTGCATTGGCCCTTGAGAATTGTCAAAAATAAAGTCAGGTTCAAATTTTAAGGGTTTACGGGCATACAAAACTACAGTTCACGAGCTGAAAGACCTTGAAACTGAAAACTGGCATAGAGTTTCAGTGTTAACAGCAGTAACAGCACAGTTCATAGAGCCTGCAGAGGGAGCATGTTGAACTTTTTCGTGACTGGCTGTCAGATTGCTTTGTAAGTCAAAAAAGAGCTGCATGCATTGATTTGTCTACAGCTGATTGGTTGAATTTCATTGAATAATCCTTACTTTTGTGATTTGTTCATGTCCCAGGTAGCATTTCTGGGGAAATCAGGATGACTTAAGTTTTGGTTACAAGGCTAGGAGCACTTAGCCTTGGGGTATCTAAACTGTGGTCTCTTTCTATTTATTAATTTTAAAAACAGAACCATAAGTGGTTATGTTCCTGGATACCTCTAATGTAATGAGTTCTGTTTCCATTTCTGTCTTGAACCATCTTGTTTTGTTGTTGCTGTTGTCAAAGGTGGAGAAAAGTGTGCACACGAAGGAGATAGGAACTGCCAACACCCCAAATGCCCTTTCATACTCCCCACCTTAACCCCTCCCTTAACATTCTGACTGTGGGGCTGATCCCTGCCATTTCTCTTTAAATTTGTACCAGAGTATATTTCTCAATAGTGTGCTTAGTTTTGCATTTTTATTTCAACTCTACATAAATTGAATCATGCAATATGCAGTCTTTAGGAATTAGCTTATTTCATTCAACCTCACATTTGAGAGTATGTGCAATCATATGATGGTTTTTCTCTGCAGTTCATTTGTTGCCACATCTGTGTGGCATGCCATTACATGACTTCATCACAACTTACCTATTCTACCATTCATGGACATGCTGGGTTCTTCTGTTATTGTTTTTGTTTTTATGGTGATGGGGATTGAAACCAGGGTGCTCTAACACCGAATCACATCCCTAGTCCTTTTTAGTTTTTATTTATTTATTTATTTATTTTTTTGAGACAGGGTCTTGCCAAATTGCTGAGGTTGGCCTCCAATTTGTGATCTTCCTGCCTCAGCCTCCCCAATTGCTGGGATTACAAGCATGCATCCCTGTTCCTAGCTGACATTGTGGGGTTTTTTATTTGATTTTCCTTGATTAGTAATATGCCTGAGGACATTTTCATAGCATGATACCTCATTTGGGAATTTTTTTGAACCAAAGAAAAGGATTTTCCATTGTAGCCTCCAGAAGGAGCCCAGTCTCAGCCTTTCCCACACCTTGAATTAGTCCAGTGAGACCAATTTTGAACTTTTGACCTCAAGAACTATGAGATAATCAAATTGCTTTGTTTTAAGGTGTCAAGTCAGTGGTAATTTGTTATAGTAGCAGTAAGAAATGACTTAGAGAAATGATTTTTTAAAATTGATGTGTAATTTACTTATGATTATACAGGCAGCTCGTTAGAGCACTGCTTGACAAATGCTTACACGTGTATAACCAACATGCAACTCAAGATACACAACATTTCTAAAACTCCAGAAATTGCCTACATGCCCCTTCCTAGTTATCCCTGCCTCAGCCACCCAGGCAACCACTGAAATGATTTCTATTTCCATAGATTAGTTTTGCTTCTTTGAGAATTTCAAATAAATGAATCATACAATATTGATTCTTCTGTGTTTGGCAAGAATGATGAATTTGAATTTAAAGATTCCAATACAAATTCTGACCCTTCCTCTCACCAAATCTGAGCTTTGTCAGGTCTCAACTTTTCAGAGGCTCCGATTCCATTCAGAATATAGACAGCCCACTTCACAGTCCTATTGAGTAATTGCAGGATATATGAAAAAACTTCTTGTCATATCTTAAATGACACTTGTAAACATTTATTTCCAACTCAAAACAGAAATTGGATATTAACAATCTTTGGGATACTAACAATCTTATTCTTAATTTTAAAAATATTTTCTGTATTTTATAATATTAAAAATATGTTAATGCATATTAACATATACTTAAAGATATGATATATGTTAACATGTACATTATTATATATTAATTATTAGCATATATTTAAAGGTATATGTAAATATGTACAGTAACATTTTTAAATTTAAAAAAATTAAAAATAAATTAGCACAGGAATATTTATCAACTCCTATTTTATGTTATAATTTTTTTTCAGCTTTACCAAGGTATGATTAACAAACAAAAATTGTATATATTTACAATACAAAACATGTTTTTATTTATGTCTACATTGTGAAATTATTGCCACAATCAAGATAATTAACATCCACCACCTCACATTTTGTGTGTGATGAGAACATTTTAAGATCTACTTTTTGTAATTTTCAAATATATAGAGTGGTATCATTAACTCCAATCACTATGCTATATACATTAGATCTGAAAAATTTGTTCATCGTAGCTGAAACTTCATACCCTTTGGCCAGCATTGCCCCACTTCTCCTACCCTCTGGCCTCTGGAAACTACCATTCTATTCTCTACTTTTGAGTTTGACTGTTTCAGATTCCACATGACAGCAAGATCATGCAGGATGGCGTGCCTGGCTTAATATAAAGACCTCTAAGCTCATCCGTACTGTTGCAAATGAGATTTTTCTTCCTTTTTCTTCTAACAGGCCATGACCTGTTCTTGTTTGTATCACCAAGAACCTCATCAATATCTAACCCATAGCAATTGGATACATCTTTTTTCACATCAATTGTGATGCCATCCTTCTAACTTGGGCACCCAATGATAAGCTGGCCCAAAATGTCAATGTTTAAATGTACAAGAACTTCACAGAAAATTCACTCTTCTCAACTTACCAAATACCAACTTAGAATTGTTTTTAGATAAAGTTTAAATTGTTTTTAGATAAAGAAAAATAAAGTTATTTTTATAAAAATGATTTAGCTTAAATAAACAACGCAAATAACTGAATGTCAATGATACCAATCAAATCTCAACTATTGAATGAGATCTATTCTTTGTAGTTTACAAAATGCTGAAGACCATCCATGAAGGACTGGGGCCTGCAGAATAATGGGAATGTCAGTGGTTACAACCAGTGGGAGGATGGGGGGCAGAGATACTATTATGAGCCAATAGGAAGACTTCCTGAAATGGTCTGTCTGTAAAATCCTTCCCACTGACACAATGAAAAAAGGAAGAATGAGGGAATAGAAGACAGAAACAGACAAGAACATTGCCAAGAAGCGTACTAGGGAGGAGTAGTTGTAAACTCAGAGAATACCCCATAGACAAGCTTCAAGTTTACGTTCTGCACAGAGGTCAATGTAATAAGAGCCAACACAAATAGGGGTCAATACAATAATGACTAACATTTATTGAGTCATTACTATTCAGTAGGCACTATTTTAAGCACTTTAAAAATATTAGTCTTTCATTTCTCACTATAACCCTCTGAGATTGGGGCTGTTGTACCCTTATTTAACAGAAGGTCATTTATTTAGTGATCCTAGGCTTGCAATCATTACACTTCTCTCCCTCCCCACTACTCCCTTTCTCAATGGCTGGAAAACGACTCTACATTTTAGAGTTTGAATTTTAAGCAATTGCAATCAAAAAACCTGAAAATTCTCACTTTTTCTCATTAGCCTTGAGAAAAATAAGTGATCTTTCAAACAGGCAGAGAATATGTAATTACATGGAATACTTATGAAGATCCAAATACAGTATATTTACTCAGAACAAGAAAAGTAGTAGTTCTAAGCAGGACTAGGAGGAGACACTTCCCCCAGTCAGGCTTCTTAAAGGTACTCTCAATTCCCTATGGAGAATAGTATAATTAACACCAGAACTAACATCTGCACTATTTACTTGAAGTGACAATTTAGCATGTAATATACAGTTTATTCCTTATACTACTAGGTTACTGTCAATTAATCCTTTTGATCATTTTAAAGTTCTGAATAAATAATCTATGTCCAAAGATTATTATAGGATCAGAATCAGGTAAGCCAGTCCGTCCAAGGAAGTGAGCCCATTAAGAGTTACACCTTAGCAAAGCTTATTTCCCTCTGAGTGTGCTATTGTGTATCACTAGTGTACTACTATCCCTTGGGTCCCCACAACAGGAGAGCCTCAGGGAGGATATCACTATTATTCTCATTTCATAAAAAAAAAAAAAGAGGTCCAGAGATGTTAAGGAATATACCTAAATTCACAAGATCTAGAGCTGAGACCAGAATCCAGGCTTCCACTCTTACTGGAACCCTCATCCATTTGAGTGACAATTTCCCGATATATTAATAAGCAATAAAATTGACTGGTTTGGCCTACCCTCTGGTAAGTTATCAATGAGTAGTGAAATGTTCTAAATGTGGACTAATATAAAAAGGTAAAGCTTCTAGAACAGCCTGAGAAAATTTCATCATAATGTAAGAATAGCTGCCATTTATTTTTTCTGAGCACCTAGAATGTTATCAGGCATGAGCAAAGATGATCTGCTTACCTACCTATCACTTATCTATCCATCAGTCCATCCATTCATCCTACCTCATTTATTCCTAAAACATCCCTGTAAAGGGTATATCATTAGCTCTGTTTTACTGATAACCATTAAACAGGTAAAGATCAAGGTTACCTCACTGTCCTATTTGATGGGCAGTTGTATTCAAGTTCAGAGCTCATCCCAGCCACAAGAATCAGCATTGACGGGAACTCCACAGTCTGCCCCCTAGACTAAGGATGGTTTTTCACCCTCACTTTCTCCTCACCAATCAACTCTGAACATCTAGGTTATCTCTTCCTTGAAATTTTCCTTTCAGTGCAGGAAATCCCATCAGACCTCTAGGAGGCACAATGTTCTGTAGCTTTATAAAGGGTTTTTGTTATTGTCTCTATTTTAATTCAGAAGATTCTCAAGTAAAAAAAAAGTTGTTTACTTGGACTCAGGTGAGGAACAGAATTTAGGAAAAATAATATCTCGATATAATGTTTTTAAAAATTGAAATTAGGGCTGGTGGTATAGCTCAGTGGTAGAGCACTTACCTAGCATGCACAAAGCCCTGGGTTCAATGCTTAGCACCAAAAACAAACAAACAAACAAAATCAAAACTTAAAATTAATGCTCTGAAAATCAATTTAAATATATATGGGATCCAAATCTATACTTGGCTGACTCAATGCCCTCAACCCAATCCCAGCCCTGTCAGATGTTGTCCATATTTAAGTTCTTACCATTTTGTTAATGAAGGGTTTTGGGTGGTTTTGTTGTTGTTGTTGTTGTTGTTGTTGTTTTTAAAGATGGCACTTTTTCTTGAAGACTGAGTTTTTTTGGCATTTTCTAAAATTTTACATGCAAGACAAGTACCTCAGGGTCCTTACCCTATCCTGGTACTAGAGTGGGTACACAAAAGATAAAATCATAGATGGTAGGGTTTGACTTCTCTGTACCATTTTCCTATGTCCCCAACATGTTGACTGTTCTCTATGTCCACCACATCAAAAAGAAAAAAGAAAAAAGAAAGAAAGAAAGAAAGAGAGAGAGAGAGAGAGAGAGAGAGAGAGAGAGAGAGAGAGAGAGAGACACTACCTGGTGCACACAAGTTCATAGCTGAGCAAGAATTCATTCCACCAACCCTGAGGAAGATGGGGGAAAGAAAAACTCTTCACCATCTGCCAAGAGCCATAGGAGCATTTTTTATTTGTTTATTTATTTATTTAGGTACCAGGGATTGAACTCAGGGGTGCTTCACTGAGTTACATCCCTAATCCTTTTTATTTTGAGGCAGAGTCTCGCTGCTATCCAGGCTAGCCTCTAAAGTGTAATCCTCCTGCCTCAGCATTCCAAGTTGCTGATATCAGAGGTGTGCTCCTCTACCCTAGGCTAGTAAGAAGAGATTTTGTTAGTTTTCCTTTCTTTTTTTTTTTTCCTTAAAGGACACTTTTTATACACATCAGTTGAGTAATTTGCCAGGAAGGAAATCCCTATTTGATACCATCAAATCCGTGCTGATGTAAAATTCCAAAAATTGAATTCCCATCACTGCTTCTCTGATGTAGTGCTTCTTAATCTTTAAAAATCAATTACCTGGGGCTGAGGTTGTGGCTCAGTGGTAGAGCACTCACCTAGCATGTGTGAGGCAGTGGATTCAATCCTTAGCACCATATAAAGATAAATAAATAAAGGTATTGTGTCCATCTACAACTAAAAAAAATATTTTTAAAAAATCAATTACCTATGCCCAGGCTGCTCCCCATATTTGATGAATCTAGAATCTCCAGAGATTAATGCCTGGTCTCTGTCCTCACTATAGCCTCCTGGGCAATTCCAACGTGCAGACAAAGTTGAGAACAGAGTTGCTTTCAAGAAAGGCTGAGTTCTTTTCCTTGTTCAGATAGTTTTTCCTGTGATCCTTCCCAGAGGACACTGTCAAGGCTCCAGAGCCAGAGGATCCTGGATTCAATTCCTAGATTTCCCACTTACCAACTCTAGAACCTTGGACAACATATTTGACTTTCGCTTCCCCAGCCGTGCTATGGAGATAATGCAATCTCCCTCTTGGACTGGTTTGAAGGAAACCAGCTAAGACATCCAAAATATCTGGCATGGTGCCTGGGGTACATGTGCACACATGTATTTGTGCATCCTCCTTCTCCATTATGAATCTATTCTTCCAAAAAAATTGGAAGTCCAATTCATAAACAGGTAAAGACAGAGCTACTGTGTTTGAGGCCAGGAAGCAGGTAAAGAGACAGATCCCACTTCCCTTTCTCAAGAGCGCTCTACAGAAACCCTTGCACTTCTTGGGAAATAATTTGAAGATACATGGTCTGGAACATGACATTATGGACACAGTGTGGCTGTTTGGCGTGGCTTTTTCTGCCTCAGAACTGCTGGGCTCATCTCTAATTTCTCTTCCAGTGACAGGCATATGCCAGCCAGTTAGCTAGCTGGGCTCAGGGCCACTCTGTAGACACAAGAGCAAGGAGGAAAGGGCTTATTGGCCAAAGTGGCATCTCTGGCCTCAGGCTTATTAGAGGTCCAAGCAGCCACCAAGTTCACTGACCCACCCAGAAGATGCTACTATAAATTCCCAGCCCATTGGCTGGAAGAATGGCTCCATTTGGATTTTAGGTGTGTGATGATGGCCAGAGGCTTGAACGTGCTTCCTGTTCAAGAGTAGAATACTAAAGCCCTGTGCAGGAAGACCCTGTGGGCATCCTGGGTTGGCAAAGATTACTCCCTTTGGGAGAATAGCTTGCCTGTTTTTCCATCTGGGAACAGCTGTTTTTTATTTGTTTTTTAGGCAGTGTTGATTGTTTCTGCCCTAAGTTAAACCCAACCAATCAAAAATCTCAACTCAGTTCAGACACCTCTGCCAGCCTCAGGCTGATTCAGAGGGGGAAGCAGAAGGTAGATTGAGATCAGCGTGAGTGAAGTTGGCTCTGCCTCTGAATTCATCTGTGCCACAAATTGGCTGTATTTCCTTTTACCATGGGGAGACTGATTTGAGCCCTGCTTATGTGTATAGCTTCCATTGCTTCCTTTCATTACTTCCAATCAAAGTGTCTTTAATTTTTTTTCATAATGCAGTGTTCTTTGTACCAAGTTAATAGCTGAACAAACTAGTCAACAGTGAGAGTGTTTTGTTTTCTCTTCCCCAGGCTTGTTTGGGAAGCAAGCTAGTATTTCACACCATACAGCACTCAAAGCATGGCTATGATTGTTCTTTAGGGATGCTATTTTAGTAAAGCTCATAGTAGTTGGGCTTTTTAATTCCAAGTAACAGAAACCAGCTTGTGCCTGCCTTAGTCATACAGAGGAATTTATTATAAGGATGAAGGAGCATCTCATGGAAGCCAGGAGAGGAGCAGGGCCAAGCTTCAGGAAGGCGCTGGGAATTGGAGAGCTGCCAAGGCATCTCTGCCACGTCTCATCTCTGTAGCTTTGCAAGTGTGCTGTTCTCTCCCTGCTAACTGGCTGTTACTACCTGCCTGGAAGGAGAAATGTCACTGTCACTCAGAGGGCAGCACTCATCACTTCCACTCAGGAGATGTGCTCAGAATGACTAGTGTCTTTCTGAACCAATTCTTAAGGAAAAGTCTCTGACTGGTCAGAATTCATCAGCCACAGCCAATGGCAACAGCTAGTGGCTGTCCATTCAACCACAGTTTCCAGATCTGGCTGATTACTAAAGTCACTGAGGGAGACTTTCTTCATTGTAAATAAAAGCCAGTTACCAAGTCTAGAATCTTTAAAGAGTAGGGCCTGGGACTCTGCATTAAAACCTGAGAAAAGATTCTGATGATAAATTAGATCTGAAAGCCACTGAAACACAAGTCTTTGGTATCCATGAATCTTTCCACTAAGGTCTAATGACAGGCTGCCTACTATTTGTATAGGCTATTACTATAGTGCTGAAGTGAGCAATTCATTTCAGTGCAAATACACAGTGGCAACTCCTACTCTACAGAGCTCTGGCTGTAGAACAAGTCTAGTGGGAATCTGAGAAGCCAGCTCAGAGCTGGATCTAATATTACTACTTTTAAAGGCCGCATAGTTCAGACTCTTCAACAAGATTTCAAAAACAGTTCTCAACATGTGAAATCTGGTTATGTCAGCCAAGCAGATGATGCGGGTGTTGAGGGACAGTGAGTCAGGGACAGGCTTAGAATCTGTATCTTCATACTGAGTAAAAGTAGAATTTTCTGGGAAAATACCATCTCAGAGAATCAAGTTGTGTTTCATAATCCATATTTTTATTTCTTCAATGTGCTGTTCCTGCTACATGGTAAACTATTACATATTCTCTAATGTCTATTGTTTGTTGTTCAAGACTTAGTTTACATTTCCGAAGCCCTCTAATTCCCTAGCCCCTTAATCTTTATTTCTGCTCCTGTAATGAGCTTTGTGTACTTTGGCCACATTGATGAACACTTTGTAGTCACTTCTCTATCATTCCATTTTATGATGGGTGGTCCACAATCTGGCAACTAAATCTACCTGTATGTGAACTCTCTACTGAATCCGTCTAGTAATGTGTCTACCAGCTCTATCCCTGGCTTTCTTTCTGTCCCTCACATTTCCTTTATTCCCTCAGCCAAAGTTACTTTGCATTTGTCAGCAATCTCAATACCATTCCAGGATCTGGGATCCTTAATTCCTCAATCACACAAAATATAAAAAGTTCTAGACCTATAGACACAAATCTAGCATGTCATGCCAATTAGGACATACTTTAGCATCGGCATGAATTCTGAAGGTGTTGTATTTGTATTCTACTCTAAGATATTCACTAAATCAGCCATAATTCACTTGGCATAATTTAGATGTTTTCTCATTTGACTCCTACAACCACTGTATAAATTTTGTAAGGAAAATTGGAAGGTTAAGTAACTTACTGAGGCCACACCACTAGTGTCAGAAATAAGAACAAAACCTAGATGTGACCACAACTTCATACTCTTAGATACCACAATATACTTTAGTCCCCTTCTGAAACTTAGATTTCATTGTTAGCTGTCTTTCCTTTATATGCCTTATTTTCTCAGGATAAAATATTTAAATACTCCTCAGTTGATGACAAACAATAAAGTAATCATTGCTTTCCTAGAGGTATCTATTTAAAAGTTTCTAAAAAAAATGTGTGCCTAGGAGTCTTTGTATCTCATCTGCCTACCATGGCTGATGAAAAGATTTCTCCACAATTGTTCTTATTTTCACAAGACATTCCTGAATCCTAAAGAAGTCCAATTTCCTCCATATTGTTTTAGGCTTGTCCCAACATAGTAGGGTCTAAGAATGTGTAAAGTACTGATAGGAGGATGGTCCAGCCATAGCTCTAAGTACTCACAATAGTCACAAGTCACACAAGCCAGGCTCGAAATTGGTGGTCAGGGAAGGACTGCATACACAGATTTTTCCCTGCCATATCACTTGCATATTCAACTGGGCTGCACAAGAAAACATTCATCACTTGCCTTAAAGCATGAGTATTAAAAAGACACAAGCATAAGGGATACCAGGAATGGTTTGCCTCAATTATATGTGAAGTACAAAAATTAAAAATTGGGGCTGGGGATGTGGCTCAAGTGGTAGCGCGCTCGCCTGACATGCGCAGGGCGCTGGGTTCGATCCTCAGCACCACATAAAATAAAATAAAGATGTTGTGTCCACCAAAAGTTGAAAAATAACAAAAAAAAAATTAAAAATTAATCAGAATTATACACCCTCTCCACAATCATGGTTCAAGGGCTAGAAAACTAAAAAGATGCACTTACTAAAAAGATGCACTTAGACACAAGAGCACAAGAAAATACAAACTATTAGATGAAGAGAAGACTGCAAGGAAGAAGCAGACAAGCCTTTTTTTAAAAATATTTATTTATTTATTTTTATTTTTTGGCGGACACAACATCTTTCTTTGTATGTGGTGCTGAGGATCGAACCCAGGCCGCACGCATGCCAGGCGAGCACGCTACCGCTTGAGCCACATCCCCAGCCCCCAGACAAGCCTTTTTTCTCAAGAGCTACAGCAAATTATTCCAGAGTCTCAAATAGACCGTATACAGAGCATGTGCCGAGCAGATAAATGACCCTACACTTCAGGGAAGTAGAGGAAAGACTGATTCAAGTAGCCTCATGTACCAACTCCAAAAAGTGTAAACACTTGCTTCCTCAGTTAGGAAACTTTCCTGCTAGATGCAAAGGGTAAACACATCTAGGCCTCCTGCAGGCAGAAAGCCACAGCATACCTGCAGTATAGCAAATAAGCCCAAGCATCTGCAAAGAAAAGGGAACTGGCAGATTTGAGCAGGAGGAAGATGGGGTGCTCCCTGATTTGGGGAACAGAAGCACAGGTTGTGTGTGTTGTGGGGGAGAAAGGATGGGTGGTGAGGGAATAAGCACATGTTTGTTTCCTAATACACTGGATTTAAGGTGCTGGTGATATCCATAAAATATCTAGGAAGCTTATGGAGAATAACTTCTGGAACTCTAAAGAGAAGTCAGGGCAATAGATTTTAGGACTATCTGACAGAGGTGACAGATAAATCTGTCCATCACAGGAAGAAAATACATCCAGATGAGGACTCAAGTTTAAGGAAACACACTGAATAAAACGTTCTGGTTGTACAGATTCCAAATTCTTCCTCTTTTTGTGCAAAAATTTCTCTGAATCTTGAGAAATTCTAATGCTAATTTTATTCAGTTTCCTTCTATCTTGAAACACAGTAGTAAAGTTTCACTGCAAATCTAAAATAGAGCCCAGGAATAAGTGATTTTAGTACGGTCATAAAAAACGTGGAAGTAGAATATGGTCTTTGAATAACCTTTCTCAAGAATAAAACAAAAGGTTTCAAAGACAGCATCACATTCTTATTGCATATCACCAGTTTGTATATCTGAACAAAGAATCACATACAAGAACATTTTAAATTGTTAAGTTGAAACTTTCCTACACCTAATTTTAAAATCGCCACTTCCTTCTTGCTTTTTTAAAAAATATATTTTAGTTGTTGATGGACATTTATTTTACTTATTAATTTATATGTGGTGCTGAGAATCAAACCCAGTGCCTCACACATGCTAGGCAAGTGGTCTACCACTGAGCCATAACCCCAGCCCCCCTCCTTGCTTCTTGAATCACTCAATGGTTCAACAAAGGCAGTTGCCTACAGCAAGCAATGTAGAATTTAATGGAAGTTTTATGACTTAAGGTTTCTTTATATATTTTACCTGTCTTACCTGAATTTCATGAACCATCCAAGTTGTTTGGATTTCCCACATTTTTCTCACTATGAACACAGAATGAACAAAAGACACGGTTACTTTCCCAAAGTACTCATGACATTTCTTAAGCAAGGTAGCACAAGTGCAGTGCAATCACTGAAACACTCAGCCCAGCAAGTGGTAGTTTGGCTATTGACACTGAAAACTGTACACTACACCTAGCATGTACACAGTTCCCACATGGCTCAGGATGAAGCAAGCACTAGACTGGACTAAGCAGGGGAAGTAATACTAACCCAGGTGTGCCTGATATTATCAGGTAAAAGGAATCTACAAGACTTGGTGTTGCTGGTTGACAAATAGACTTTATGACATTAATGAGGCGAGGGCAGGTTTGGTTTATGCTCCTCATACAAAAAATTAACCCAGTTTTCTCAGTGCTCTCTAAACAATTCCTAAGGAAGAACTTTTTTTTTTTTTTAAAAAAAGAGCACATCTTTATCACCCATGAAAACATTTTATGACTATATACAAATGAGGACAAGTCATTTCAACACTCCAGAACAAAGGACTTAATGTGAGTTATGTTCAACACTAGGGGTACTTCAGAATTTTCTAAGGGTCCCTGAAGAAGGGTATTTTAAAGGAATCTTCCTCCAAATTCTTCCCTGTCATTCATATATATATATTGGGGATGGGGGGGCACTTACTGGGAATTGAACCCAGGGATGCTTTACCCACTGATCCCCATCCCCAGCCCTTTTTAATTTTAAGACAGGGTCTCACTAAGTTGCTGAGGCTGGGCTCAAACTTGCGATTCTTCTGACTCAACATCCTAAATCACTGGGATTACAGGCATGTGCCACCAGTAACCAGATCCTTTCATATATACTCTTTCCTCAAACTGAGAAATCCGAAAAAAAAAAACCACAAAACCACTGCATTCACATTATTTTTTTTTTCCTTCTGCAAAGCCAAGGCCCACCACTCACCTCCCCAACCCACTCTAGGCTGAGATATTAAAAGTCCACAGGGCCCGAAGGTGGAAGCCTCCTACAAAGCTTCCTCAGCAGTTTACAGCCTCAAGGCTTCCTGCATTTTGCTTTTAAACTTTTGTTAAGAGGATTTACAAATGAGGATATTTGAGGACTTGTTAGGGATGTTCAAAATTTGGATATGTGGGAAGTGCAGTAAAGTAGAATTAACGATTTTTATTTGACAAGTTGGCCACTTCCATCTCCAAGACTCCTACCAGAACATTCATCACTCCGGACAGAAATTCCACCAAGGCAGCAACCATCTGTAAGAAATACTGAAAGTAACAACTAGCTGTCCTCCTGTTTTCCAACTATTTAAAAACACCCTTAGAACAATCATTGACTAAAAGAAACCTTTGGATAGTCGAAACAAGAACATTTTTGTTATGTTTATTATTATTTCTACTATTAATTTATTCTTTGGTACTGGGGATTGAACCAAGGGGCATTTTACCACCGAGCTACATTTCCAGTACTTTTTTTTTTTTTTTTTTTTGAGGCAGGTTCTTGCTAAATTGCCCAGGCAAGCCTTGGACCTGAGCCTCCTGCTTCAGCATCCCAATTATAGGTGTGCACCACCATAGCTACTTTATGTTTATTATTTTAATTGTAACTTGTGATATTTTTAGGTATACCAAAATTTTTATGATGTACTTAATAAAACGTATAGAGAAAATTTTTAGTCCTATCATGAAACCTGCACTCCAAATGCAAATATTGATTTACTTACATCTTATGAAATACAACTACAGCAGAAACCAAATTAGACTCCACCTGACAGTTTTTAGCAGTATGTAACAGTCTGATCCTATGAGAAAAACTTTTACTTTCTGATTGCTAATTCTACCAAACACCTTAGTTCAATATATGTACACACCTTTACTGAAAAAATATCTTGTCTTTACCAACCTAATTTCTTCCTAAATAAATTAAACAAAGATGACTATGATTTATTACAAGTTAAATAATGAAAAATAGCATATTATTGATCTTAGGGTTCTTTTATTATGTAAAATCTACAATATTTAAAATCTTGACTGTTTCTAGTAATCCTTTATAAGAGGATTTTTTATAATCGTCTTCAAAATTAATTAACATACCCAGCTATCCCACTTCTCCGTTTATACCCAAAGGACTTAAACTCAGCATACTACGGTGACACAGCCACATCAATGTTTACAGCAGCTCAATTCACAACAGCCAAACCATGGAAGAAACCTAGATGTCCTTCAATAGGTGAATAAAGAAAATGTGGTGTATATACACAATGGAATATCACTCAGCCTTAAAGAATGAAATTATGGCATTTTCATGTAAATGGATGAAGCTGGAAAAATAAACTAATAAGCTGGAGAAATCCTAAGAGAAGTAAGCCAATCCCCAAAAACCAAAGGCCAAATGTTTTCTCTGATATGCGGATACTAATTCACATTAAGGGGAGGGGCTAGGGAAAAACAGAGGTACTTTGGATTAGGCAAAGAGGAGTAAAGGGAGGGGAGGAGGTATGGGGGTAGGAATAGTAGAATAAAACAGACAGTATTACTGTGTGTGTGTGTATGTATGTATATGATTACATGACCAGTATGATTCTACAACATGTACATCCAGATGAGAAGTTATACTCCATTTATGTATGATGTGTTAAAATGCATTTACTATCATGTAAAACTAATTAGAACAAGAAAAAATTTCATGAACATAGTATTTGAATTTTCAAATCAAGACTTTTCCTGACAAAATCAGTCCAATTTTTTTAAGTTAAAAAAGTAACAGATCCAATTACTAATCACTACTAGATAGTCTTGGCAAAGCCCAGTAAGTGTGCATCCCCAAATGTGAGAATGAATAATTCTAAATTTGTTAACACCTTTAAATGTCAGACTTCCATAGGGATACCGCTACAACGATGTTCATAGCAGCACAATTCACAATAGCTAGACTGTGGAACCAACCCAGATGCCCTTCAATAGATGAATGGATAAAAAAAAAATGTGGCATTTATACACAATGGAGTATTACTCTGCACTAAAAAATGACAAAATCATGGAATTTGCAGGGAAATGGATGGCACTAGAGCAGATTATGCTAAGTGAAGCTAGCCAATCCCTAAAAAACAAATGCCAAATGTCATCTTTGATATAAGGAGAGCAACTAAGAACAGAATAGGGAGGAAAAGCATGAGAAGATCATCACCATTAAACAGGGACGAGAGGGGGGAGGGAAAGAGAGACGGGAAATTGCATGGTAAAGGAAGGAGACCCTCATTGTTATACAAAATTACATATAAGAGGAAGTGAGGGGAAAGGGGAAAAAACGAGAGAAATGAATTACAGTAGATGGGGTAGAGAGAGAAGATGGGAGTGGAGGGAAAGGGAGGGGAGGGAGGATAGTAGAGGATAGGAAGGGCAGCAGAATACAACATACACTAGTATGGCAGTATGTAAAAAAGTGGATGTGTAACCTATGTGAATCTGCAATATGTATACGGGGTAAAAATGGGAGTTCATAATCCATTTGAATCAAATGTATGAAATATGATATGTCAAGAGCTTTGTAATGGGGCTGGGGGTGTGGCTCAAGTGGTAGCGCACTCGCCTGGCATGCGTGCGGCCCGGGTTCGATCCTCAGCACCACATACCAACAAAGATGTTGTGTCCGCCGAGAACTAAAAAATAAATATTAAAAATTCTCTCTCTCTCTCTCTCCCCCTCTCTCACTCTCTCTTTAAAAAAAAAAAGAGCTTTGTAATGTTTTGAACAACTAATAAAAAAATAAATAAATGTCAGACTTCCAATATGTATTCAACAACAAAAAAAAATGATCAGAAACTTAATTGTGTTGTGAGCTGAAGGATTATTTAAGAAAAAAATCATTTTTAAGACAAATCACAGTGTGACCTTTGGCATGGAATTTAAAGAACTGCTTTAGTAAATTACTTCCATTCCTCTTCATGTAGGGGATACTTTCAGCTTTTATAAAAGAAATAAAGAACAGAAGAATTGACACTCAACTCTCTTTCATTCTAGCAATGTCATATTTATCAGAGGTTATATAACTTAATTGGAAGAAAAAATAGCATTTCCAAAAAAAAAGTATTTCCAAAACTTTTACATTTCATTTAACAACTATCAAAAGGGTTAACATATTTATATTTCAATCTGTTATTTACAACAATTTTAATAATAAAATAGAAGAAACTGAATGAAGTCTTAAGGTCACAATAGAGAAATTTAAAATTTTTGATGTATGTACTTTTCCTGCATAGATGAATGGTAGAATGATCAAAATTACTTTCAGGAATAAAAATATATTTAAAAATCCTCTGACAACAACCTCCAGGAGAAACACAACTGAATCTAATGGAACTGGCCCCTGTCTTCTGGTCCAGTGCCCCATCTCAAACACAGGAGCTGAAAGCTCTAGGCTTCTCTGGGGATAGCAGGGGTTGATGGTGACTACAAAGTGACTGCCTTGGGACTTTCTAAGTGTAAATGGTCAGTTTGTACAAGTTTTGCCACCCTTACTCTTGTTCTTTTGTGTGATAGTACAAACTAAAACACACTTTAAAAAAAAAAAGTTATATTTGCAAAATGACACCACATTTTCACCACTTGATTTTTACAGGTTCCACAAAGGCATTACAATGGTTTTCCCCATATTTCATTTAGACAAAATCTTGTAGGGAACTTGCAATGAAAAATACAAAAAGAAAATGGAAAGATGTAAAATTCTAAATATAGCTCTTTTTATATGGGTAATGGCATTACATTTCTATGGTATTCAGACTCCCTGAACATATAACTGATGCATGTTTTGTTTTAAAATGTCAGTATTTACACTAAGCTGGATATTATATCTTTTGCCGATATTTTTAACTTAGAAATAGCTTTAAATTTATAATGGAATAAAGCATACGGCTGCCTTGTAAATTTTTTTCTTTAAATTATTAGGAAGTATTTGTGCAAAGAAGTTTGAAAATCACTACTCTAGACAGAGAAAAGCAAGCAAATGACCCTTTTCAAGGCCAAAGACACTTGGAGCACACAGACTGAACAACTAGGGAGGAGAGCTGAACATTTGTTTGCCTTTTCTGGCACCTAGAGGGAAAGCCATGCACAGACAGGGATTCAAGATTTCTGTTCCTCAGTTGGAGCTTCTAAAAATGTATGGTCAAGACATATGCTTTCTACTTTATAAAACATTTGGAAAAGTATTGACATTATGAAATATATTTTACCATCACTAGTTTTCATTGAACACCTCATATGTTAGGTTCTGGGGATACAACATGTAAGAACATGCTTGAAGAATTAGCACTATTATTGGGAGGAGAAAAAAAGATCCCAGAAAATTTTAATCTCTGTAGCAGAAATTAAGAACCCAATAAGTTCACCAAAAGTACAAGGAGTGATGGATATGTTGCCAAAGGGCAGGGTACTCTGGGAAGAAAAGACTAGAATCAAAGCAGAACTTTTAAAAATTGGAATCAAGAGAACAAGCTTGCTGGACTCATTTCCTGGACACAGAAGTAGAATGGTGTATGTGTATGCACATGTGATGGTTAGGAGAATGTGATTAGTTCACAACTGACAGCAACTGTAAAAGTTGGAAAATAATAAGAAACCACAGTGTGGAGGGTCTTAAAAGCCAAGGGAGTGTTGTTGGTTTTTATTCTGTGAGAAATGAGTTTCTGAGATCAATGTGCAAAACATTTTAGGAAGATCTATGACTGGAGCACATAGGAAGAGAGTGCTATGGTTTAAATGTGTCCACCCAAATTCATGTGCTGGAAACTTAACCTCCGAATATGCAGATGATATTTGGAGTGGGGTCTTTGGGAGGTACTTACAGTTACATGAGGTAATGGGGGCTCAGGGAATTCCATGGGTGGTCACAGAATGAATGCCTTTCTAACAGGAATAGACCTAAGCTGGCACATTGTTACATTCTCTTGCCATATGATGCCCTCTCCCATGCTATGTTGCTGCAAAAAGGCCGTTGCCAGATATTACCCCCTTTATACTGAACTTTCCAGTTTCCAAAATTGGAGAGATCAATCTCTGTTCTTCATAATTTACCCAGTCCATGGTATTCTGTTATAGCATCATAAAGTGAACTAAGACAGACAATGGGTGAGAAAAATTAAGACAATAGCAGAGAACAGCCAACTAAATTTTAGCAAAAGTCTGGGGTATCTAAGATATAAGTACTGATGCAAGGATAATATGACTGAAAAATAATCAATGGACATTATGCTAACTTGGGGAGAGAGGACCATGAATAATTCCAAGGTTTCAAACCTATGTAATTGTGATAGTCATGGTCCCACTTACAAAACCAAAACCAAAGGGAAAATAGATTTCTATTCAAAGGAACACATTCAGCAAGTAAAAATAGACATTTGAAGGGAAAAGGTTCAATCTGTGTGACCTCTGCCATAACTAGCTATGTTGCAACTCAATATACTAGCATGGAGAAAAATCATATGCTATTTTGTTCTCTTCACTCAATTAAATAGGAAAGGAGTTATAGTCTAAGACTGTTATTGATCATACTATTACATGACACTACAATGATCAATCACTACTCACTCCAGAAAAACTAAAAGAATTTATCTGGAGAACAGACATTTGGAAGTACAAAAGCAAACCATGTCTAAAGCCTCAGAATCATTAGTCCCTCACCTATCTTAATATAGAATCCAGGAAAACAACTAGTTGAGTTCTACATCTGTAGAATTCAACCAAGACTGAAATTAGTGAAAACTGCATCTGTACTGAACTTATAGCATTTACCTTAGGTATTTACTATAAAGTAATCTAGAGAAGATTTAAAGTTTACGAGAGGATGCAAACAGCTTCTATGAAGATAGTACACCATTAATACAAAAGACTGTAGTAGCATCCTCAGTTGTTTATCTGTAATACTCCTGGAATCAATCTCCCAAAGATACTATATAGGTATTACTACACTGCAACTGAAATCTTTTTTGCTTCTGTCCCATTATTGACTCACAATAACATTTCTAACCCTACAAACACTGGAAAAATTTTAAAAATCCGTTTTCTTTCCCACCTACTCCCATCCTCCAAAAGCTTCAGAGCCTATTACATCTGATGTGAACAGTTATTTTACATTTCATACAAAGAATGAACATCAAATTATTTCCTAATGTAATATTTAATACAAACACTGCAAATGTCTAGCAACAGGAAGATGTTTGTATTATGTAACACAACCCATCTGTTCTTAAATTATCAAATGAGCTAATGTCTACAAGAGGAGGTAGCCTAGTATAGGGGTAAAGCACAGAAGCACCAGTCAGACTGAGTTTGAAACTGAGTGTTCAATAAATATTAACATAGCTCAACATTCTGCTCTAGGTTATCTTACCAATTTCTTACTGATTGATGGAACTTATATATTGCTTGAGATCAGAAAGGTAGGGATAAGCAAACTTTTTCTGTAGAGGTCTAAAAGTAATAGTCTAAGCCTTGCTGGCCTGATGGTTTTAGTAGTAACAATTCAACTTTGCCACTGTACCATAAAAACAGCCCCAAATGACATGCAAACAAATGAGAATGGTAGTTCTGTTCCAATGAAACTTTATGTACAAAAGTGAAATTTAATTTCATATTTTCATGCTACGTATTCTTTTGATTTCATTAAAAATTCAAAAACCATAGTTTCTATGCCATAAAAAAAAAAAAAAAGACAACAGGCCAGATCTGGCTCATAGATGAGTTCTCCAATCCTTGCTCTATATTAACAAATCTATTCTTGGGAAGTTTCATGGGAGCAGGGAGATCTGAAATATAGGTTGGTGGTACAAAAGAAAGAGAAAGCTAAATATACTAGAAAATAAAAAGACTTAATTTCAATTATTTATCAAAACCACACTCAACTATACAAAACATTTTATTATATATTGTTGGAATCGAAAATGTTACAAGTTGTAGTCACTGCCCTCAAGTAGCTTATACTTCTCTACAGAAGCATAGAAATAGGTCTTCCTTCCAAGCACAGTATATTCTTCTCAGATTTTTACCACACACACACAGGCATTCATCCACGAGACAAGTGGTTTCTTGATTGCCTCCACCTATAGCTTAGGCCAAACATGCATTATTTATATTGACCACTCACCCTTCCTCCCCTCCCCAGGAAATTTACTACCAGTTCTTCCCCTCTCCTCCAAATTACTGCTTAGCACTATCATTTGGGAGATGATATTCAGGATGATCTATAAAAGGTCAACTGATCCCATTTGTTAAAAATATACACAGAAATAAACTAATCTCAAGAGATGGCATCTTCCTTACATGTTAGTAACTCCTGTGGTTTTAATTTCAATCCAGGTTAAAGAAACCTATCCCTACCAGGCAGGACAAACAGGTCTTTCTTAAAGCAGAAAAGACAGATCAAAAAAAAAAAAAAAATTTTTTTTTCTTCTGCCTGATCTAGTCAAAAAAAATTATTTTTCAGAGCAAAATGTTAAGTATTTTAACTAAAAAACACAAAAACTAGACGAAATACAGTGCTCCAGTATATATACTTCAGTTGGTTCTAACAACTGACTTTGAAAAAATAAAGCACAAATCCAGTGTCATTGAGTCAGAGCAAGTGAAACATAAAAAACAAGAAAATTAGCATAACAAATGATTAATAAAAAACAAAAGGATTTTTTGCAAAGAATATTAATGTTCATAATACTGACATTAACAAGAAAGTATCAGCAAGTATTATCTTGACTGAGATACTAGAATGGCATTAATCTCTTAAGTGTTTTCCTTATAAGAATTATCTGTACTCTATAACTTAAAGACAACACAACAATAATCAAAAAGCAAAAAAGCAGTACTCCTAATGTTTAAGATCATTTCATTAGAACAGACCTGATTCATCTCAGAATCTCAAATCATATTGAAGGGGAGGCAGCAAAGACTCAGCAGTAGTTAAAAAAAACAGAAATGAGGTCAATCAAACTGTTATGTGCAGGTATGAATATATTACAATGCATTCCAATTTTATACAACTATAATGTACCAATTAAAAATAAATAAAGAGAACATGATTGGGGAGGTTGGAGGGAAGGGAAACAGCAAATACTGAGGATTGAGATGGAATAAACTATATTATATGCATTTATGAATATCAAAATGAAACCCACTATTATGTACAACTATAATGCACTAATACATTTTTTTAAAAAAGAAATTAAGACAGTAAAATATTTGGTTGAGCCAAAAGGGTACTGAGAATTTATAATAGTGAAGTTCTTCAAAAGAAATGAGTTTTTCAGTACTTGGGTACTTGGCAAGAATAAATAAACAACTTGATATAAAAAAGTAAAAGGGCAATTAATATTTCCTTGCCATTCTAAGATTTTCTAACTGTAGTTTCATCTATTCCTAAGCAATTATGAAAGTAGGTGGGAAGCAATTAGTTTTACTAGGGCATGTATTTGATCCTCTAGTAAGGTGGCTATGTAGAAGAATCACCTAAGGAATATGTCTAGTAGGCCTCCTGGCATCCAGAATCAACTCAACAATGACTTGCTATATTCTACTCCTTTGTCCTGGCACAGTAAGAATTTGGAGGAAATTATTTAAAACTGTTAGGATACTTTATATATCCCTCTCACTCCGAGTGTTTACTGTAAACTTAAAACTCCTGGATTCACTGTTTTTACTGTAAATTTAAAACTCCTGGATTCACTGTTTTTCTATAATCTATAAGTTTTATCTAACGACATTCATTCTCTGTGCCTTATGTTACCTACACAATATAGTTCATTATTACATTATTATTGCTCAAAGGCAGAACTTCATTGGGTCAAATAAGAAAACCACAACCCTATGTGGAAAATTCTCATGCCAAGAAAGTATCTACTTTCATACTTTTCTTCTATGCATCAGTGTCAGGAAATCTTTGCTAATTCATTTGATTACAATACACAAATCACTAAAGTAGAATCACAAGTATTACAAGGTAAAAGAAAAGCAAGCAATGTCCATGAGAAAGCCACAGGAAATTTAATTCTTAAAAATACATATTTTAGTCTCCAATAAGAGTCTTATTTTATCAACTTTACTAATCCAAAAGCCATCTTTGTTTTTAGAATTAAGAACTACTCAATATCTAGTGGTCATATATTAAGTGAAGTCTGACAATCAAGAATATATTGACTAACTAAACAACACTAGTGGCCAATGGAGGTTTTAAAAATAAAAGCATAGATATGGTAGGAAACATTATTTATAAAACTAAATACAAATGTAATATTAAATGGCTACTTCTAAGTGTGGCATCTTAGATTTAAGAATTAGGGCAAATATGTCATAAGAGGGAAGGGAACTAATCAATCAAATCCAAAAGAACTCACTATTTTATAAAGTTTGAGCAACAGCCCTATGAAATAGTATTCATTTTTTACTTTTCATTAATCTCTTTAGTAACTTAATTTTTAATCCTATAATCCATATCAAGTTTTGCAATTAAGTAAAAAAAAAAAAAAAGCAGATATGTACACCAAATATTTTTACGAAACTCGCCATATATCCAGTCTGGGATCCACATCTGTAGATTCAACCAACAATAGACTGAAGATATTTTGGGGGAAATTTTCCAAAAAGCAAAACTTGAATTTTCCACATGTCCAGCAATACGCTGAATCTTCACAAAAAAAAGTGATGTGTGAGCACACCCTGCTGCAGCCTGCCACTCCACAGATGCTTAGTTTCTCTCCAGCACATGTTGTTTGGTCATTGCTGGTCCCGCATCTTGTTCCTGTACTATGTAGGTTAGTCTACACTGTTTGTATCAGAATAAACTTTTTTCCTTGTCATTATTCCCTAAACAATACAGTACAGCAACTATTTATATAGTAGTTATATTTATTAGGTATGATAAATGAGAGATGATTTAAAATATATGGGAGGACTATGTAGGTTATATGTAAATACTATGCCGTTTTATGTAAGTGACTTGAGGTATCCACACCGGGTCCTGGAACTAAACCCAAGAGTACTGAGAGAGGACTGTAGTTGAACTTCGTATATAAACTTCAAAAGTCAAGAGGACTATATTTATAAAACCCAAAGGTTAACATAGGCCTACCTTTCAATTTTTTTTTTTTTGGCATTTTAAGAATGATTTAATGAAATGATGTTAATTCAGAAATACATTCTATATCTCAACATCAATAAAATATGACATTTAAGGGAAGAGTCAATAAAATTTTGCATTTTAAAATCAAAAAGAGTACATCTTGGACACCTTAAAATCTTGGACAATTTAAAAAATTTAGTTATAAGCAGGACATTACTGTGTAACAAATACTGCTCATATCAAAAGTGCTGGTGAGAAAGAATTCAATATGCCCTCCCACAAAATCTGTTCACATACATAATATATATACATATAATTGTAACAAAGATTTTTCATGTTTAAGGTGCTTGAAGTTTGCACTGAAGTCAATGAGCATCCATCTGCTACCTCTTTTGTAGCAACTCCAGTTAGAATGTTCCCCAGACAAAATGCTATTACTTTCTAAAATGTGGCATTTGTGGAGCTGGAGTGCCCTCTATTGGTAAGGAAGAGGACACACTCATTAGTTGTCCTGAATGCATTTTCTCATTGATTCGGAGTTCACATCCATCTTGAAGCATTCGCACTGCTATTCGTGCGATGTTCTTAGAGTCATCAAGACCACTATGAGGTCGTCCATCATAATCCATTCCTAATTTTTCAAGCATTATTGCCAGTTTGGTTTGGCTTCTAGGAACCTGAAATATAAATAATAATTCTTTAGTATTATAAACTGTAATATAAAGCCACAGAAAAATAAGAAGCTGAAAATAGTAGTAATAAAATTATGTTGGGCAAAGGATCAATGAGCAAATAAATAACTTGATCAATGAGCAAATAAATAACTCAAATTTTCAGAGCTTTAACAAATGATCTTAGAATTTTAACTGAAAATATGGCTAGAATCCTCAGACACTGAAAACCTTTGCAGTACTATACTTAAACAAATCATTTATTAAAGGAAATGTACTGTTCTGAACACCTAAGTTGAAGATTCACATTTTTAACCTAATATTTTTGCGTGATATTTTTCTACAAATACTTTAGATAGTAATAAAAATATTTACCATTTTTAAATAACTAAAAATAAGGAAGCTCAAGAATGAAAGATGATGTCGTGGTATTTTTCAACCTATTTTTAAAAACTGCTCCATTGTGATAAACCCCCAAATCTCACATTTCCCAAATTCTAAAAAGCTCCTTCACTTCTGAGAACAACTTTTATATTTTCTGCATATTCCCATCAAGAAGATTTGTTTAAGTTTAAAGTTCTATGATTTGTATAAGCTATGTCACCTGAGTATCACGGAGCTTCAGATTCATCTATAAAATAGGACTAACAGCTGTATTGTTTATTCAAAGGGTTACTGGTAGAATCACAAAGCAAAAATGATATACAAAAGAACAATGATAATGTAAGGTATACAACTACAATGCACTCTGCCTCCTCTAAATATCACTTAGAAAATATGGTTCTAAAAATAACCTTTGCAATACAATGAATAACTTAGGTGGAAAAGACAGATTCCTGGAAATACAAAATACCAAAGTGAATCATAAAGAAATAGAAAATTTGACTAATCTATTCTTAGACAGGAGATTGAATCAGTTAATTGAGAACTTCCTAATAAAAGAAAAGCCCTGGACCATATAACTTCATTGATAAATTCTACCATTTAAAGAATCAACACCAATCTTTCTCAAACTACTCCCCAAAAAATGAAGAGGAGTGAACAGTTTCTAACATACTCTGTAAGGCCCACACCACTTTGATACCAAAACCAGATGGCAGCAGAAGAAAATTATCGATATCCCTTCTGAATATCACAATACAAAGTCCTCAACAAGCCAGGCACAGTGGCACACACCGGTAATTGCAGTGGCTCGAAGACTGAGGCAGGAGGATCGCTAGTTCAAAACCTGCCTTAGCAAAAGCGAGGCACTAAGCAACTCAGTGAAATCCTGTTTCTAAATAAAATACAAAATACAACTGGGGATGTGGCTCAGTGGTCAAGGGCACATGAGCTCAATCCCTGGTACCCAAGAAAAAAAGAAAATCCTCAACAAAATAAAAGCAAACAAAATTCAGTAACATAATAAAAGGATTACCATGGGCTGGGGATATAGCTCAGTTGGTAGAGTGTTTGCCTCTCATGTATAAGGTCCTGGGTTCAAGCCCCAACACCACCAAAAAAAAAAAAAAAAAAAAAAAAAAAAAGGATCATCACAATGACTAAGTAGGATTTGTTCCTGGGATTCAAAAAGGTTCAGCATGCAAAAATCAATGTTTTACCACATTAACAGAATAAAGGTGAAAAAAAAAATCACATGACCATAAGAAGTGATGAAGGAAAAAGCATTTGACAAAATTAACCTTTCATGATTAAAACACTCAACAAATTAACAGAAGAAAAATACCTGAAAATAAAGACTATGTGAAGAACCCATAGCTAACATCATACTCAGTAGTCAAAGACTGAAACCTTTTCTTATAAGATTAGGAACAAGACAAGATATCTACTACACTCTCTTTTTTCAACAGAGTATTAGAAATTCTACCCAGAACAATTAGGTAAGAAAAAGAATAAAAGGGCCAGGTGCAATGGCACACACCTGAAATCCTAGCAACTCAGGTGGTTGAGGTAGGGGATTACAAATTTAAAGCTCATGTGTGAGATTGGTATCCTGTCACAAAAAATAAAATGGATGAGATGTAACTCAGTGGTAGTATGTATGTATGTATCTCTCATATCTCTCTCTCTTTCTCTCCCCCCCCACACACACACGAAAAAACAACAAAAGCTATCCAAATGGGGAGAAATAAAATTACCTATTTGTGGGTAACAGGATATGTGTAGAAAATCATAAAGATTCCACACACACACACAAAAAAAAAACCCTAATGGAACTATAATATAAAAAAACAGCGGCTGGATGCAGTGGCACAAACCTGTAATCCCAGCAGCTTGAGATGGTGAGGCAGGAGGACAGTGAGTTCAAAGCCAGCCTCAGCAATTTAGTGAGACCCTAAGCAACTCAGCAAGACCCATCTCCAAATAAAATACAAAAAAGGACTGGGGATGTGGCTCATTGTTTGAGTGCCCCTGGATTCAATCCCCAGTAACCAAAAACAAAACAAAAAGCCACAAAGAAGCAGGATCAAAATCAACACACAAAAATCTGTTGAATTTCTATACACTAACAATAAAAACCCAAAATGAAAATTTTAAAAAAATAATGCCATTTAAAATAACATCAAGGACAGCAGCAAACAAATGTTTCAGAAGACAGCGATGATGATGATGATGATGATGATGATAAAAATGAAATTTTTGGTTTTATAAGCCTTTTAAATTTAACTGAAAGAAAGGATACCCAGTGTGCTGAACAAATTAAAGAGTTGGTTCTAAGCTTCTATGAGAAGAACTGTGAAAAGAGTGTGGTTGAACAGATGGACAAGCTTTTAAATGACACCACCAAGCCTGTGGGCTTTCTCCTAAGTGAAAGATTCATTAATGTCCCTCCTCAGATTGCTCTGCCCATGCACCAACAGCTTCAGTAAGAGACTTCTGAAAATGCCTTCAAACAGTAGTTTGTTTGTTTGTTTTTTCCCCAACTAGACTCAGAAATGTGATTTAAATGGAATATGTAGGTACAGAAAGAGTCCTGGCCTGGATTGAAACAACTGTAGTGTGAGGAGGATGGAAGAGAGTCTAAAAGCGGCTTTTTGAAGAGTTTGGATTATTTGTAACAGTAATTTCCATATTTTTTTAAGATTTTAAATGGAATAAAGTGGATTAATTTCCTTTAGACTTTTTAGCCCATTTGCATGACATTTTTCTCCTAAAAGATTTCTGTAACATGAATAAAATGCTGAATAATAACAGCAATAACAAAAAATAAAATAACATTAAGGAGGATGAAGTACTTAGGAATAAATCAAGGCAAAAGAATTATGCAGTGAAACTACAAAATATTGCTGGAAAAAAAGCACCAATAAATGGAAAGACACCCCATATTCATGGACTGTAAGACTTATTTTTAATATTAAGATATCAACATACCAATATGGTAGTGCATGTCTGTAATCTCAGCAACTCTGGAGGCTGAGTCAGGAGGATCCCAAGTTCAAGATCTTCCTCAGGAACTTACAAGACCATGTCCCCCAATAAATAAAGAAATAAATAATCATCCATGGGGATTTCCAGATTCTATGCTATGCCTATCAAAATCCCAATGACAGCTTGGTGTGGTAATGCATGCCTATAATCCCAGTGGCTCGGGAGGCTGAGGTAGGAGGATCACTAGTTCAAAGCCAGCCTCAGCAACTTTTTTTTTGCAGAAATAAAAAATTCCATCCCAAGATTCATATGAAGTCTCAAAGAACCCCAAAGAGACTGAAACAAATGAAGTCTACATGGTTTGCCTTTATGAAGACATAAACCTGTGTAATTCATGCCAAATGTTTAACAATTATGTGAAAAGACATCCAGCTAAGCATATTACCTACATGGATCTACTATGATGAAAAACATTTCACTCTCAAAATTATTTTTCTTTTCTGTTATTGGTAGTTCAAAACATTAGTTATTTTTTCCCATGGGTCAAAAGATAACTAAGTATATGATTTTAAGTGGAAAAGTAGGTGACAGAAATCAGGTATTAGCAATTTCTCCATTTTCCTTTGTGTGTGAATCATTAATATAAATGTGGGAACATAAAACATTAATGCAAGTCAAAAATATTTCAATGTTTTAGCAGTTTAGCTTTATAAAAATAATAAATAAAACTGTTAATCTTTTCTAGATAATGAATTTGAATTTTTTAAAAACAAAATTTTTAAAAAAAATTCTTATGGATGGTTAAAAGCAAAGGGGACAGGGGCAGAGAACTTGCTATACATGTTTATACATTTCTTTGAGGATAAAACACAAACAGCCAATAAGCACATGAAAAGATGTTCAATATTACTAAAAACTAGGTAAAAGCAAATCAAACCCATAATGAGATACTATTTCATACGTAACAGAAGGACCATTACAAAAAGAAAGCAAAAAATAACAAGCATTGGCAGGGATGTGGAAAAATTGAAATTTGTGAATTACTGGTATGTGAATTACTAGGAGAAAAAATGGTAAATCCACTGGAGAAAATAGTATGGAGATTCCTCAAAATATAAATTAAACATAGAATTGGCATATGACCACCACCCCCAATTCTCTGCATATCCCAAATTGAAAGGAGTAACTTGAACAGATATTTGACTATCCATCTTCATAGCAGCATTATTCACAATAGCCAAAAAGTATCTAGCAAGGGATGAATGAATTTTTAGAATGTGTGATCTATACATATAATGGAACATTATTCAGATAGTAAGGAAATTATTATACAATGAATATTATTCAGCTTCAGAAAAGAAGAAATTCTGGTACAAGCTACAATGTGAAAAAACTTTGAAGATATCATGCCAAGTAAAATCACAAAAGAATAAATACTGTATGATTTCACATATAAGAGGTACACAAAGAAGTTAAACTCATGAAGACAGTAAATAGGATGATGGCTACCAGGTCTAGAAATCGAGGAAAGTTCAACAGGAACAGAGTTTCAGTTATAGAAGATGAAAAAGTTCTGGAGATGGATGTGATGATGGCTGTACAACTATGTACTTAATGCCAATGTACTGTAAACTTAAAAATGACTAAGATGGTAAATATTATGTTACACATATTTTATCACACATAAACAAAAAATCTCAGAGATAAAAAGTCCTGGATAGTGCAAGAAAAACAGTTAACTTAATCAAAGGCAAATTCATTTCAGGATGTTGGTTTAAAAAAAAAAAAAAAGTGAAAACATGGATAGAGAACACATAATCCTCCTGCTTCCTCTGGCTTAGATGGAAAGTTCCCAATAAGGTGTTGCTGAATGGTGAATGGCAGGAAAACAAGCAGGAGATTTTGTAGAGTGGTTTAAAGATGAGCTGCAAGACTCAGCCTACTGACTTTTTATCACAACCAGCTAAACAAGTCCTGATAATACCACGGAGAAAATGATCCACTTCAAGTAACAAATCAATGAAGTAAAAAGAAACGGAGTCTTTAGAAATAAAACGTCACAAAATGAAACTTAAAATATTCACAATTTTGCTTGGGCTTCATGGTGAGGAAAGTGATTACAAAGTATCAAGTCTTACTAAAAGCATTCTGGGAAAACTCTAGGAGAAAATTGTTTTTCCTCCCTTCAACTAGGAAACTAGGTGAGAGAATCCTTTCTCTAACTCTTCTGCTCAGCCAATGAGAAAGAGCTCTGTAGGTACAATCTGATCTTACACTAGAGACCTAATACTTGCCTTGCCCCCCCTTTCTGTAAGAGTTCACAGGAATGCAGTGAACACTTCATTGCATTTTTGGGATTTCTATAAGTGTAAACAAGCCTTTTCTGTTTCTAGGGAGCATGCACAAAAATGACAAGCACTATTAAATTTCTATGGAAAATAGAAATCATGTGAGCTTAAATTCTTCCCAGAAATGAATATTTGTAGAGGAAGAAGCAAACACACACACACACACACACAAAAAAAAAAAAAACACAAACACACACACACACACACACACACACACACACGAACAGGATTAACAGGAAAGAGATATATTTTATTCTTCACTTTGACTTCAAAATATCATTTTTATGAACATATAGGCCTATGAAAGAAATATCACATTCATATAATTTTATAAATGCTAAGCCCGTATCATATAAATGATATGCCATGCAGAGAAAGTAGTTGCGTTTTCCCCAAAATCTTGTACAAATTTGTCTTAGACTTTATTTTAACTCACACTGTTTCAGTCTACTTTTAGAAAAATCAAATCTCACTTTAGTTTAAGCCAGTGTTATGGTTTGGATCTAGAATGTCCCCCCAAAAGCATATGTATAAAAAGCATGGTCCCCAACGAACAAGGTTCAGAGGAGGGATTTTTAGGCAATGGTAGTATTGTGAAGGTTGTAACCGCATCAGTAGATTAATCCATTTAATCAATTAATAATTTGAATAAACTACTGACTGATAACTGTGGGGAGGAAATGTGGCTGGAGGAAGCAAGCCACCAAGGACATGGTCTTGGGGATAATTTTTTGTCCCTGTCCCCTTCCTGTCTTTCCATCTTTCTCGCTCTCTTGCTATTTCCTGGCCACTATGAGCCGAGAAGCATTCCCCTGCCATGTTTCTTCCTTGGAGCCAGCAGACCATGGACTGACTCTCTGAAACTGTGAACCAATGTTAGTCATTCGTCCTCTAAGTTGTTCTTGTCAGATATTTTGTCTAACAAAAAGCTAATTAACAGAGTTGGTTATTTCACAAAAATATACAATGTTAGCCTTAAGATTTTTGTTTGTTTGGTACCAGAGATGAACTCAGGGGTGCTTAAACAGTGAGCCACCCCACCAGCCCTTTTTACATTTTATTTTGAGACAGGGTCTCCCTAAGTTGCTTAGGGCCTCACTAAGTTGCTGAGGCTGACTATTTTTTAATAGTTTGAATCTATAATCCTCTTGCTTCAGTGATGAGCCACTGGGATTAAAGGCATGTGCTACCATACTCAGCACCTTCCAAATTTTTTAAATTTATGAAAAGTAAAAAAAAATTACTCTCTAATTATCCACTTCTACCCTCCACCCTCAAGAGATGTAGGGTAAAAACTCATTTTTAGTTTAAAAAATGGGAAAAAACAAAAACAACTCTGGTTAAACTACATACCATCAACCATATGTGGTTACCACCATACACAGTAGAAATTTCTGATAAAACTGAATAAAGCAAACAAAAAAAAAAAAGGAGGAAATTTTTAAAAAAGAAAACTGTAACTTTCTTCTACTTATGTTTGTAATTGGCATTACGATTGGTATCTATTATGAAAGAGGGGAAACCACACCCAATGAAATGGCCAAAATCTACTCAAGAGCACTGGCAATTGTATTGCCTTATAGTATCTGCATTATAGTTATAATTACAATAATGTTTTACAAGCTATAAATATTTTTATTCAGACCTAAAAATCATCTTAAGATTTAGTTAACTATTAACAAGTCTTAAAATAAATTAGCCATCTAAGTTCCAAGTTTGAGAAAGAATGGTCTAATATAAGGATGCATTATCATCTGGGAACTACAGCAAAAAAGATCCTACAGGTGATCAAGCCCCTACAAAGTTACATAATCTAAGAGGACAGAGGCACCTTTGAAACTACACTGCAGAATACAATAGCAAAATTTATACTACTGAAAAAAGAATAACTGTTCCTTTAAAAAAAAAGAAAGAAAAGTACAATAATTGCTAGGGGGAAAAAGGGAGAGGAAAGAAAACTTACATGACTACTGGACAACAGTAGAAATTACTCTTAATTATTTAGTGCAATAATGGTATATCAAAAGAGCCTATTTGGGCTGGGGATGTGGCTCAAGCGGTAGCGCGCTCCCCTGGCGTGCGTGCGACCCGGGTTCGATCCTCAGCACCACATACCAACAAAGATGTTGTGTCCGCCGAGAACTAAAAAATAAATATTAAAAATTCTCTCTCTCTCCCCTCTCTCACTCTCTCTTAAAAAAAAAAAAAAAAAAAAAAAAAAAGAGCCTATTTTATGAAATAGTTACAGGTCAAATGAGATGATGTCTGCTTTGACTCAAAATAATAAGGAAAAGAAAAGTGCGGATATAGCTGAAACAAGATTGCCCATGAATTTGTAACTGTTGAAACTGGGTCATGAGGATTCATTACACCTTTCTATTCTATGTGTTTGTAATTTTCCATAACAAATTTTTGAAATCATAAATTGAGTGGAAAAAAAATCAAAAAAGGGGGAAAAATTATCAAATATAATCAAAGAACTAGAAATAAAGATCTATAAACTAATAACGAAAGATCTATCCAATTTAAAAAAAACTGGGCAAAAGACTTAAACAGGGACTTCACAAAAAAAATCAATCTATATGGCTAATAAGCATACAAAAAAAAAAAAAAGGAGCTCAACCTTATGAGTAAACAGGAAGATACAAGTCAGAAGGTTAATGACATGGTTACACACATCCATCAGATTTACAAACATTTAGAATTTCTGGCAATTATCAGATGCTGGCAAAGACCTAGACCAAATGTAAAGTCACACACTGCTGATGAGAGTGCAAACTGGTACACTTTTGGAAAACTATTTTGGAATCATCTAGTAATGTCAACAATACACTGACCTAGCAATTCCACTCTTAGGTTTAAACCCTACAGAAACAGACTGCACAAAGCCATCAGAAGATATGTATAAAAATGTTTATAGCAGCAGTATTTGAAAAAGTATGAAATTAAAAATAACTCAAATGGTCAGCCAAAGTAGAACTACTAAACAGGTATATTCACACAATGGAATTCTGTAGAGCAATAAAGTAAATGAGTTGCAGCCATATATACAATGAATGGTTCTCAATCACAATGTTAAGCAAAAAAGCAAAATAAATACTTCAGCCATTATAATACTAATTATATCATGTTCAAAAATAAGCAAAGTCAAGTTACAGAAGGATATATATTAATATTAAAGCTATTAAGAAAAACAAAAAAATGATTACCATGAAATATGGTTAGCTCTGGGCGGGGGGAAGGAAAGAGTAAAGCGGATGAAGTTACAAGGGCATTCACTTTCAAACAATGTGTCCAACTCTACTCTTCTGTATACATATTTCTGGTTTTATTAAATTTATTTATTCTAATTTGTTATATATGACAGCAGAATGCATTTCAATTCACAGTACACATATAGAGCACAATTTTTCATGTCTCTGGCTATACACCAAGTAGTGTCATACAGTTCATGTCTTCATACATGTACTTGGGGTAATGATGTCCATCTCATTCCACCGTCTTTCCTACCCATCTGACCCCTCTCTTCCCCTCCCTCCCCTTTGCCTTATCTAGAGTTTATCTATTCCTTCCATGCTCCCCCACCCCATCCTCATTATGGATCAGCATCCTTATATCAAAGAAAACATTCAACATTTGGTTTTTTGGGATTGGTTTACTTCACTTAGCATAATATTCTACAACTCCATCCATTTACCTGCAAATGCCATGATTTTATTGTCTTTTATTGCTGAGTAATGTTTTAGTGTGTATATATATATACACCACATTTTCTTTATTCATTCATCTACTAAATGGCATCTAGGTTGGTTCCACAATTTAGCTACTGTGAATTATGCTGCTATACACTTTGATGTGGCTATGTTTACTATAGTATGCTAATTTTAAGTCCTCTGGGTATAGAGACCAAGGAAAGGGATAGATGGATCAAATGGTGGTTCCATTCCCAGTTTTTCAAGGAATCTCCATACTGCCTTCCATATTGGTTGCACCAATTTGCAATCTCACCAGCAATGTATGAATATGTCTTTCTCCCTATATTCTTAGTTTTTTTAAAAAAACAAAACGTTAAAGAGACAACAAAGGTTTTTAAGGAAAAGCACCTTTTCTCATGAAACTACTTTAGAATGTTTAACCAAAATGAAACTGAAGGGAGAAAGATCACAGGGGGTATTAACACATAATACAGAAGCAAAGGAAATCCCCTAGGATGATTGTAGAAGACTAAAGAACAAATTATTCAGCTTTGAACAAGATTAAAGGCTTCAGGTAAGTAGTCCTTGAACAACCAATACACAACCTAAGTATTTTCAGTATTGAGAAGTGACTCAGTTTGAATGGAGAGTAATGAAATAAGTAAAGAGTAAAGAATTACTAAATCTAGAGAAAAGTTGTGAATACTCTCTAGTCAGAGACCATAAATAATAAATAATGATTTGACTACAAAAGTAATACAACTAAATTCAAAAGATGCAGAACAGGAAGGACATGCAGAAGCAGGAGAGGGTTTATGGAACTAAACCTTCATCTTTCAATGCAGGAATTCAATAGATATATCAAGTGAAAATGCAAGAAACAGTAAATGCATGCAATTTAGAAATATAAAGATGAATACCTGACAAAACAGTTTTTTTAATAGTTGAAAATGTATGCCTCAGGAGAATAAGAACCAGTTCTGCTGAGAGCCGTGGCAGATGACCAAATTTGTTATAAGGATTGTAGTACTACTTTTAAAATTTACACTACACACGTTCTAACTTGGACGTAAAGTAAAATTAAAGTCCGCTGTGGACCGTTTGTTCCACAAACAGTTCACATATGAATACCCTTACATTCTTTCAAACTTTTGCCATTTCAATATATAGTCTGCATATTTAAATAAACAGATTGAGAAAAATGGTCTATCTTTCTAAATTGAACATAACTAAATGGGAATCTAGGAAGTAACAATTAATTATATAGAACTCCTCTGTAAAAAAACACTTAGAAAATCACATATTAGTGTACATGCAAAACATCAAACTTTTCATTAAGAATAGGATAATCAGGGCAAAGGGAGGAGGGGAGGTAAAGAGGAAGCACCAGGGACTGAAATTGAACAATTTATATTCTGCGTTCATATGATTATGTCCAAATGAATCCCACTGTTATGTATTACTATAGTGCACTAATAAAAACATTTTTAAAAGAATAATACAATCAGTGATATAAAAATCTTACCTTGTAAAAGTTTCCATATGACTTTCGAATATTGATCCACTTTTTAGCAAAATGCGGATATTTGAGTCGGCTCAGTTGGCACTGCATGTTCAAAAACTTACTCATATCCCATGAACTTATAAATCAGAAACATAGGGAAAAAGAGGATAAAGTAAGGGCTATACTATTCTCACAAATGAATATTTTAAGTCATTTTATTTGTTTTTTTAAACTACACATATCAACTTTCCCATATTCACACAAAACATCAAGCTTACAAAATTAAGAACTAATTTTTACAACACCTTACTTCAAAAATTAACTTTAAAGGTGGGATGAAAGTTGGCATATTAGTTTTTTTTCCACAAACTAAATTTGGTTAGGCTCATCTTGACTGTTTTTATGGTGCTGATGACTGGACAGTCTTCTGTCTTGCTAAGTTTTTTTTTTTTTTCTTCTCTTTTATTTTGTAATTGTTAAGATAACTGTAATGCCAGGTATGCCATATTAGTAAGTTCTTAGATAAGTTTTAAAATACAACAAAAAACAAAATCAAATACATAGAATGATTATATATAATGGGGTTAAAATGTCTGTTTTGCAACCTATATCTTTCTGTAACACCAATCAACATGTTTTAGTTAAGGTAGTTGATACTGAGTATGCAATATAGAAATTGTGTTGGTTCATACATGGTTTTTCTTAGACAAGGGGAATCAGAATAGCAATAGAAATTATAACATTCAGCAGGAAATAAAAAAGGCTTCAACTCAGCAGCTACCCTGGCACAACAGGAAAGCTTTCAAATGTATTTTAGGAAAATTAAACTCAAGTGCCTTTTTCTAGGATCCTACTGTTTCTGCGTACTTTTAATATCCTGAAGCAACCTCCAATGAGCCTGAGAAGTTGCTTTCCTGGCTGTCCAAATATTTCTGAAAGTATCAATTACTGTTTTTGTTTTGCACAAGTTTTCCAATGATTTGTCCCAGAATTTGAGGTGTTTACAGAACTGCATATACTGTGGTATGATAGAAGCACCTGTCAACATTAGCAGGAATATTGCTCATTCATGTTTAAAATCAGTGACAGATTTCCACAAAGGTCCATCAACATCTTCCCAAACTTCTAAACTCAACTATGATGTGATTAAATTCAATGCTCTTATATGAGAGATTCCCAAATCCTTCAGGTTGGCAAATCTCAGCATTAGAGTACAAACCATCTACAATTTAAAACAGAAATTATTTGGGATTTTCTTCTTCAACCTTATTGGCATTATGGCAGAGGAGTTGCTCTTGCACAATGCCTGTAATCCTGGTTTTAATTTTTCTGATCTTCCCATTTAGCCTTTCACTTAACAAATGCTTGTTGGGCATATACTTTGGGTTCAGCATTTAAGCATTGTGGAAGACTATTGGTTAATAAAAATCCTTACCCTAAAATGATTTTTAATTTCCTTGCAAAAATAAGTCCTACATGAATAAACATTAGATATAAGAATATGTAGTCAGAATGAAATACATCATATAGAGTATAAGACTTTAACAAACAACGTGAAATGTAAAATCTGGGTAAAAAGACTACGTTAAGGCTTTGAATAATGACAAAGAAATAATGAGAAAGAGATTCTCAGCAGACAGGAAAACATGAAGTACACAAAGAAAGGATATACCATGTAAATTCATGGGTAGCCTGACTAAAAATGAATAATGGCAGGTGGATTAGGCTAAATGGATACAGTGGGATGAGAAACCTTGAATGCCAAGCTGAACTTCTGCAAGAAGGCAAATGTGTTTAAAATCAGTTTTAGGAAAGACATTTAGTTTCACATAATAATATTTATCTTTCTAGACCTCTAGTCTTGGATTAAAATGTTATCATTGCTTTCCCTCCTCTTTGATCTCTAGGATTCAAAATTTAAGTAGGAGTAAAAATAAGAAAGGGAAAATACTATCTCCTATGGGATGACTCTAGAGCCTTTAGCAAATATTTATTTATTGAAATATTTTAATAAATATTTTTATTTATTAAAGGCCCTAGAGTGGCATCCTAAGTTAAATAAGGTAATTTTTAATCCTAAAAAATAATTTTTAAAAAGGTAAATTCCCTAAATACTTACCCATCTGTTAATATGCAATATTTATACTTTGTTCCTAATTCCTTCAATTTCATCCAGTCAATTACTTTTTTCAGTACCTGAGGAAAAGTATCAGCTCTGTCAACCTGATCCTGAGGATATACAAGTAAAATATTTAAAAATTAAGACAACCACTTATAGTCCTACAAAACACCCCGACATATACAAGAAGAAAATTATCAATAAGAGGATGGCTTATTTGTTTTAAATTCTTCATAGTTTCCTTCAGTTAGATAGATCTACCATCTAAATAATTAAAAATTGCTTATAGCCAAGTAGTAGATATTACTTTCAACTGAGGTATATAATTCTCCCAAAATTAAGACCTAAGACCATCCCCAATGGTTCTCTTTCTAGAGGCTTTAACCTAGTAGCTTACTGATTCTCAGAGTAGAAAAAAGGGCAATCTCTTATCTACTCAAAGCCATAGCCTATGAAGTGGTCTTCCCAACTCAAGTCTCACACCTTTACACACCACACTATATACACACTGCTGCCAAACTGGACTTACTAAAATGTAAATCTGACCTACTCTATCACTCTCAATATCTTCCAGACACTCTTCAAGGCTTTGGGATAAAAGGACACACAAGAGCTTTCATGGTCTGATTTGCCCCTGGCTACCTAGACCATTTTTTCACTAGCCCATGCACATTTGAGCCATCCTGAACTATATGTATCTGCTGTTTCACAAGTGAAATGCTCAACCCTCCTTCCTGTTTACTTACTATCATGACTCAGTCAAAGATTACCAACATGAGGAAGCTTTTCCTAGGATAGCCCTCTACACATACAAAAATCCTTTTTATAGATGCCCACAATAGCCTAATAAAACACTGATTTGTCACTCTTCCTAATTACGTGGATTATTTTGTCTGACTTATAGATCATAAGAAAGATGAAGACAGAGACTGACTAGACTGATTCCCTAGTTCTATAACATATATTTCAGTAGATAATCAAATATGTGTGGAGTAGATAAATGGATGAACGAAGGGCCTACTTATTAGAATACTACAACAACAACAAAAAAATCACACTAAAAAACAAATTAAGATACATATACAGTCAAGTTGTACACACATACATTCTAAACCTTATCTTCAAGTACAGCACAATAATACTTACTTTGCTAATGCTTCATTTTACACAGGAAATCTTTAGATGCACAATTACAACTCCATAAAAGAAAAGTAAAATGTGCTTTTTGTTTCTGAGATGCAGGTCTCACTATCTTGCCCAGACCAAATGAGAACTCCTGAGCCCAACTGATCATCACACCTCAGCATTCTGTGTAGCTAGGGCCAAGCCCTCATGCCAAGTTCTAAGTCTTTTTATTATAATATGAAAGATCTTTACCAAGCAAGGAAAACATTCACAGTCTAGTTAGTCTGTATCTTCAGTATCCTTACAGTCTGGAAGTCAGGAGGATAGGCAGAATAAGCCAGTGGTCACAACACAGTTAAGAAAAAAGACCTGCCAGAAATTGTTCATAACAATGACTTTTTAAAAACATCTATAAAATAAATCCCAAATTTAAAAACGTCTTTCAAGCTTTAGAAAAAGTAACACAAAATTATAACCTGAGTAATTCCAGTAAGACTGATGCAGAAATCAGAAAGCCGAGTGTTAATCTCTGGTCTTACATATTGCTGAAACGTATCTTCCTAAAGAAAAGGATAACAAGTTAAAAATATGACCCAATATATGACAGACCCTACACAACAAATTCAGTCACCAGAATTATCAGATAATTGTTTATTTGTGGTACTGGGTATTGAACCCAGAGCCACTCGACTACTGAGCTACACACCTAGCCTTTTTTTAGACAAGGCCTTGCCAAATTGCCCAAGCTGGCCATGAACTTATTGCCTCAAACTCCCAAATCACTGGGATTATGGAAGAGCTCTCAACAGAAAAAGCCATTCATTTTCATGCAAAGCCTTTTTATACTTACTGCCAGTGTGTTGGTGGCAATAGAGTTATTACAAAAGTGATTTTCAGATAGATAAGATGTTCTGATATATACTCACTCAGATTATATAAAAGTACTATTCTGGGGAATTTATTCTATGATTTCTTGAACTATGAATGTACTAATAATAATTATCTAAAGCAGACATATTATGTTGCTTAGAAACCAAGGTTATAAGAGCTATTTCCTCAATAAACTTTCCATCAAAAAGATGGCCAGTTATTTCTATAAATTGTCATTTATAAAGATTAGTTAAAACCACCTGTGATGTTTTTTAAAAAAAAATATGCTGATGTCAGGGGCCCTATGACAGAAAAACTAAACTAGCATCTCTGGGAATAGAACCAAACATCTGTTGGGTTTTTTTGTTTGTTTGTTTTTAGTTGTAGACAGAATACCTTTATTTTATTTATTTGTTTTGATGTTGTGCTGAGGATAGAACCCCAGAGCCTCAAAACATGCAAGGTAAATGCTCTACTAACTGAGCTACAAACCCAGCCCCAAACATTAGTTTGATTTTGGTTTTTTTTGTTTGTTTGTTTTTTCCTCCCCAAGTGGTTTTGATGTATACTGAGATACAAGCAAACAAAAAACACTATTATAATGTTAGCTAATGGAAAGGGGGAGAAGCTATTTCCACTATTGTTTGATTAGTTGTTTTTTTCCGTTAAGCTAATATAAGAGCAAAAAGCTCACTTTAAAATTCTATTCTAGCTAAAATGGCAAATGAGACCCTCCAACTTAGTAGTGAACACCAAAACAGTTGCTGCTAAAAATAAAATGAAGATATAACAATTCACTTACTATTTGCAAGGTATGAGTATTCAATAAAACAACAGGAAACTCAATTATTTCATGTATGAACTCAGGTGGATTACCCTCTTCACAAGTGGCTTCAAAGTCAATAATACAAATGTAGTCATAGTAACTATCAGCACAACTGCTCTCTTTCAACATTAGCTTCTGCTTCTTATAATAGTTTTTCAGTCTCTTCTTTAATACATCCTTTACACCTCTAAGTAAAAGAATAAAAAACTTACTTAGGTGAATTTTACAGTCAAAATTCCGAACTCTTACCTGCTGGCAATAGGTTGAACACTGACAGTCATGGCATACTTTAGCTAAATTGCAAAGTAAGACTCAAAGCTAAATCAGCAAAATGCATAAAACAACATCAACATTTTCCTTCACAAGTAACAGTTCATTTTAATGGTATAGAAGAGCATTTCTCTAATATATATTTGGTATTTTAAATTATAAATTTTGTCAGCCTATACCACTAACTCAGCCATACTACCTTATCTATTAAGATGTCATGATATGAAAACTAAAAACTAATATTGAATCATTCTATTGGCCATATACGTTTGAGAGATAAAAAATTAAGTAAATTGAACATACTCTACTATCTCCTCCTTTCTTTTGGCATTTATAGTTTAGACAACTAAAAACTCCATGTGATATAAAAGCATTATGAGCCTAGAACATAAAGTTAACTATCTGTATAACTAATTTAGCAATACCATCCTAAGAGTAAACTATAATCCACAGAACATTATCATAGAAGTTTCTTAAATTACCTTGGGGAAAATATAATCTGGAAATTTCAATATTTCACAAAGCTTTAAAATACATATTCTACAAATGAGTAGGGGAGAAAGGAAGGGTCCTCCTACATAGATAACAATGGTTGATAAATAGTGATCACATATTCAAACAATATGTATTTCTTCAATAACTTAAAAATGTCACAGCCAGTGCTTATGTTTCCTTCACTGTTACTTGGCTCAATAATGAACTGGCCTACAAATAAATACAAAACTGTAGTAAAAATAAAAGGCTCTAGCTTATAATTAATATTTAGTTGCCAAGTAAGGTATTTTGGTAACATTGCCAGTTAGGAACTTTAAGAACGGTTTTTGTATTTTTGTTTTCTTTTTTGCCTGTATTCCTTTCTTAAGTTCAACAAAGCAGTGACAAAGGAATCCTACCCATGATAACACTGATAATCAACTAGTTGGTTGTTTTAAGACAAAATGTTTTATGGGATTTTCCAAATCACTGAAACCTAACAAGCAAATTCTTCAACCCCTTTCATTTTAAGTCATTGTAAGTGACCTCTGTTACTTCAGAGTACTTTGTCTTAAAATTTCTTTTCCTTTTTGTTTTGTTTATTTGTTTCCAGGGGGAGAAACTATTCTAACTAAATGGCTACCTGAAAAACCAAACAGTAGTGCAAACATATAACTAAATACTCAGGATAAAAACCTGTCATCCTTAATATCTCCCTTGCTCCCTCCCATACTCAACCACTTTTACTAATTCCAACTTCAAAAAAAACATTCAGAATCTGGTTTTCCTTAATTCTCTTTGCTATAGCTCCCATCAGCTTCTTGCACTATAGCAAATTCGTTCGTTACCTTACTTAAAAACTGAGCACTAATGCCAACTTCCTACCCAACCATCTTTACAGGTCCATTCTTTTTACATGGTAAAATGTAAACTTCAGTATAGTGCTCCTCACACTACTATGACCTATCATTTCAGTATCACTGTTAAACATCCCTGCTTCCCCACTGCACACCAGTATATCAGATACTGCAGACAAAACATACTATAGGCCCTGGCCTCAATATGTGGTATGTTTTCATGTTCTGTAACTGGTTTATAGTAGTTTTTTTAAAAAGGCAAATCATATAACAAAAAAAAAAAAAAATCTAAAAACAGGAATCAAAAGATTTTTAGTCAAAATTTTCTTCACAAATGGTGTCAAATATTTCTTCACAAAAAAAGCATGAAATATCCTCCTCTGGCCATTTTCTGTTTGTTACAAATGTCACCTTCCTGAATTCCTGAGAAACACTCTCTCCTGTATCCTTGTGCTGCACTTGGCCAGGCCTCCAATATAGTACTGGCCACTTTGTACTGTAATTATTTATTTTTGTGTTTTCCCAAAAGACTGTGAGATTTCCAAAGCAGGGAAACATATCTGTATTTACCTTTATAACTTCAATGCCTAGTGTAGTGCTTAGAATTCAATACAGGCTTGTTAAATAAATGTATAAACATACATCTAGATCTCTAGCTCCCATGCAAGCCAGAAGCAAGCAAATGATCTTCACACCTGGGAAAGATAAAAATTTTGCTCAGAAAGTCTTCTGTAGGCTATAGGGTGGACCTTCATAGTAGAAAGAGGGAAAAATGAAGTCAAAAATTTCTTCACAAATTATGATACAGACAATTTAGAAGGGAAAAAAATTATGTGTGCTCTTCTGAAAAGTAGTGAAGCTCTATCTTAAAGCAAAGAGGAGGAATTCTACTGAGATAGGAATAAGGATTAAAGGATGCCCAAATTTAATACCTTTTCATCTATCACATACAATTTCTTTCTTGATGCCTAGCAATTCTACTGTTCATTAAAAATCTATACATTTTTCTGGACTCCAAGTCATTCCTATCCTATACCCTAGAAAAAAGTAATTTGCTTTATAAAATATATTAAAAGTTTAGGTATGTGTTTATCTCACTAAAAATACAGAAACAGCTGTCTAAGCTACATTTTTTCTCTTTCAATACACAGTGAAATATAATACACACAATCATTCTGCATTAGTTTTAGAAGCTAAAACAATAAAAAAAAATCCTGAAAAATGAATGATTTCTTTAAATTACCTGGTTTCAGACAATTCTCCTTACAAAAACAATACAAATGGCCAAAGAAAAATAAAAACAAAAAATATTCAACATCATTAATAAGATATAACTATCCATCAAGTAAACAAAGCAACCATACAAAAATTTTAAATGTATTTGTTTTGGTTAGATAGACGCCTAGCTATGCTAGCAGATATTCCTGGATTTCGATTGAATAATGTTATTTTATCATTTAAAAGACTGATAGAAATAGAGTTGCACACAAAGATTTATGTACAAGAATATCAATTACAATTCTTACTTGAATTGTCAATTGTTATTAAAGTATGAATACAGATAATTTTTAATTTTTCAGTATTTTCACAATTTCCTAAGGTGAGCATGTAATTTTTTAAAGTTATTTTTAGTTACCTGGTTTCAAGCTTGAATTCTGAAAGCTTAGCTCTGAGTTCTTCCTTACTCATTCTATTAATACAGCCATTTGTAATAGCAATCTCTTTGTAAACTGGGTCACTGAAATCACTTCCATTGGAGGTAATGAACTTAGATCCTTTTGTTTCTTGGCCATCAAACCTACATCGATGCTTTTTCTGTGGGAAAAAAAGTAGGGAGAGGATACAGCTTATCAATAGTACAAACATCTTATATTTAAAGACTCAAACTCCTGAGGCCTCTTCATGCTACATGTTCAAGGAAAAGCACCCATTGCAGCTTCTGTAGGGAGGACAGAATGAAAAATATATTTCAAAATAATTTATCCTTCTCTGAGTCATGAGGCTCCTCAAAGGAGATGAAGCTAAGCAAAAAGGTGTTGGAGTCAGAGCCACCTGAGTACAGAATCTGAGCTGATCATTTACTAGCAGCATAATCTTGGGTGGTTACTTATCAGCTTTTGCTCTTAAGTTTCCTCACCCATAAAGTAAAAGTGTATTTATCTCAAATGGTATTTAGTAATCATAACAGTAAATAGTATATGGGCAGAATTATTATAAGCATGCAATAAGACCATATATAGCAAGTTCCTAATACCATATCCAGCAGTGATTATTAATAAATGGCAACTTTATTTATTATCATCACAGGCAGTAAAAGAGACCTTTTTATAAACTTACAAAATAGCTAATTTTTAAATGAACTTTCACACTATACATGTGTAAGTCAGTGACTTCCTGACAATCTTTTAATTCAATCCAATATAAAAACAAAATATGCTATAAATCTAACTCAAAACTTCCTAGTACAGGGCTGGGGCTGTAGCTCAGTGGCAAAGCGCTTGCTATCATGCGTGGGGCACTAGGTTCGATCCTCAGCACCACGTAAAAATTAACAAATAAAATAAAGGCATTCTGTCTATTTACAACTACAAAACAAAATTTAAAAAAACTTTTTTTAACTTTTTTCAAGTCACACATATCCAATAATTCAGAACTATAGTTACTGTATTATAAACCTATTCTCGTTTTAAATCTGTTACATGACTTAATTCTATTCTCTCTACGGATAAACCCAAACTACAAATGTTATGCTCCAAAGATTCATTTATAATCCAACTATTTCCCCTATGTAAGGTTTCAATATTAGCTATTTCAGAATTTCCAAAAATACTTTGATACTATTAACATATTAATGCTTATTAACTTAGTCAAAATTTACTACACTATTCCCATGTGAACTCTGAATTACAGACTAAGGAGGGATAACAGCAAAAGGCCGCCATCCCTGGCTTAGAATTACTCCAATGGTTCAGGGGCTATTTCTCACTCTAAACTCTTACTTTATTTTATTTTTTTAAATAGTCAGCATTGACATTAGAACTATAAATTTCCTGCTGAGGAATTAGATACATCTGAAGCTTTGTGCTTTGTGGTGCTTTGTGCTTGAAGTTGAGGTGGTCATTAGTATTTCCTTCTGATTCCTTATTGATCCTCCGTCTGGGTTTTTTTTTTTTTTTTTTTTTTTTAAGAGAGAGTGAGAGAGGAGAGAGAGAAAGAGAGAGAGAGAGAGAGAGAGAGAATTTTTAATATTTATTTTTTAGTTCTCAGCGGACACAACATCTTTGTTGGTATGTGGTGCTGAGGATCGAACCCGGGCCGCACACATGCCAGGCGAGCGCGCTACCGCTTGAGCCACATCCCCAGCCCCTAAACTCTTACTTTAATGCAATACATATTTATTGGAAATGTAATGCTAGGTACTGTGCCAGAGTACTCATTCTCATCTCCTTTGAGAAAGGGGTTAGCAATTTCACTGTACGAATTCCATAAATAGGATTAAGCATGAGATTCCTAGTTAACAATCATTTAAAAATAAAAACAAATTTTATTACATTGCTTTTTTGACTAACAAAATAATTAGCTTTTAATACATTAAATTTATAAAAGATACCTGGCTACTGTCTTTACAATTAAACAACATAATTTATTCTTTTGTATTTAAACCTACACTGAATTTTAAGTCCCATCTTACTAAAACACACTCTCACATAGTTTAAACAAATTTTCTCTTTGGATAAATCCATTCTCAGATTCACTTGGAATTCTTATGTAAAACTACAGCAACAAAATTTACTACAAATTAACACACCTCTTCTACATATGCTACAAATCATGACTTTTATGAAGATTTGTTTCTGCTCCTACAACCAACTGCAGACCTCTTGTTTCAGTGATGTTCTGAGCACAGTAAAGGTCTTCCTCTCAGTGATTAGTGTTTCTTCAGTTCTAGGACACAAGTTAATCCACCAAGAAACAGGAAGAAAAATTTGAAACCCCATATATACTATTAATCTGCAAAAACACATTCATTTACTAAATTGAGATTGGAACTGCCTTCTGCTCCAGTCTCTATGTCCATCTGTCAAATGTCACTTACAATACTAGCCATATACAAAAGAGGGAGATGGATTCTGCAATAAGAAGAGAAAGATTCACCTCACAGAACGGTTAACATTAAATATTCCAAAATTGCTATCCTTTTTTATTTGTACTGAGAAGGGGATGATAGTTTGATCTCTAAAAGTTTGGTTTTTTAAATGAACACAATCTATTGTTTCAAGAAATAAAGTATGGTTTAAAAATAAGCTTCAAAGTAACTGCTTATCAAAAAGTATCTTCTGTTAAGAAAATCTGAAAACAGTGTTTTAGTGTTTCCATAATTTTGTTGCAAAAAAACTACATTAACCTATTTGCATCTATACATTAAAAAAACACAACTTATCTTGATTAACTCTTATTCTTCCAAAATAAGAGTTCTGATAAAATTTGAACCTACCTGGTAAAACATAAAAATGCAACAGCTTTTATTAATCTACAAAAGCATCAAAAACTAGTAATAATGGAAATTTACTAGCTAAATATCAACAAAAAACAACTTTGCTTTTGATTGGAAAAGTCTGCTCATTTATTTAGAGCATCCAACAATAAATTTTTAACAAATATGAATAGGATGGTCATTAAAACAATCTGGAACAGACGGAGGCCGAAATAGCTAAACCTAAGAAGTTTCAAAACTTTCAAATTAATGAAGTATAATCAAACACACTTCTCTTATTAAAGATAAACTTTTGAAAATTTTTTTTTAAAACTGACTTAGATGATGTTACTTACAAAATCTATCTCAGAATAAAGGAGGTGGTGGGGTGGAAAAGTTCTCCACAGGGCACAAGAAAGTCCTCTTTGAGAATGAGATAGCTTTGCAAAGATCCAGAGGAAGAGTATGCTGGGCAAGAGAACCTATAAAGACCCTTAAGGAGAACCACCTTCCATTATAAAAAAAGACAATGAAGCTAGGGGCTCAACGCAGGAAAAAGGATGACTGTGTGAGATAAAACTAGCAACAGAAAGGGATACGATCCTGCGGGCACCCAACAAAAGGTAATCAAGGAATGGAATAGTCACCCAAATTCAGATTATTAAAAGATCATTATGCTGTACGCAGAAAGTAACTCATACATGGAAGGAGCAAAAGACCTAGGAATCCTCTTGCAAATACTCACTTTGTAAGGGGCTCAACAATGATTTGTTACTACGAGGTAAAGACCAACTTCAGCATTATTTACAATGTACGGCGCTAATCAAAAATAATTATCTCCAATAAATAAGACGAATAAGTTTTAAGCTTGCTTTACATGTTTGCCAATGTGACTAAGATCAAAGAGTGAGATGTCAAATCATTAGGAAAATCAATCATATACTATAGGTCTATGAGATAATAGAAGAAAATGGGCAGAAATGGGAGGCGAAGACTAGGCAGGCAGACAACACAGTCATGTTCTGTGAAGGCTGTGAGGAAGGAGGCAGGCTTCAAGCGACATTTCCAGAGCAAATGGTACTATTTAAAAAACAAAACAAACAAACAAACAAAAAAAACCCTTCCCAATTACTGATGATGGAATGGCAGCAGCAACAGTGAACGCAGAATGATTAGCGCGGAATTCCCACCCAGAACTTACAAAACCACAGTCCTCAAAACTTCTCTTCTGGACCACTTACACCCATCCTGCTTGGGCCCTGAGGGGTCAATGACAGGAGCCCCGAGCTGGGGACCCGGCATCCCTGGGGCAGCGGTTTAAGCTGCACACCAGGAGAAAAGGGATGCCCAGGGGCGGCGGGGTCCGAGGGGGACGCGGGCCCAGCGCTCACCTCGCGAAGCGCGTGCTGCGGATCCTCCCCACCCTCCGGCTGCGGCGCCTCCAGCTGCGAGAGCGCCACGGCCTCGCCGCTAGGCTGCCCACTCTGCTCTTCCTCCATGCGGGCTCTCACGCCAGAAGCCAGCTGCTGGAGGCACACACTCGCTCACTCTCCACCAAGCCCCAAAGCTGGGCTTTTCTCCGTTGAAAAACCACCCAGCTCGCGTTCCCGCGGCCGCCACACAAACTCCAGCGGACACCTCCCACTTCCGGGAGCGTGTGGCGTCCGCACGCCGCGCAGGCGCAGTGAGCTGGCGCGCGCGGGACGAGCGCGCAGCTGCCAAGGGCGGGAGCTGGGAAGCGAATGGGCGTGGACAAACCGCGCGCTGCCACGGGGCGGGTAGAGATGAAGACCCTGTAGCTAGACGCAAATCATCTGAAAAAAATCATCCGTTGGGGAGGAGGGAGGGACATCACACAAAAAAGGCTTTTCTTCCATTACATACACAAGTTATGAAATAACTTACAAGACTTCGTACCTTGCCGCAAGAAGAGAAAATGGGTCTGCAGTTGGTGGCCCACTCTAAAAATTAGAAAACCGAACATGTAGGAAACAACTCTTTTCAGACGTTAGACAACAGACTGTTCTGGATTGTTTGCCTGAGAGAAGATAAACAAAACAAGATGAGCACAGCGCATGCCACCTGGACTTTTTGCCTACTGGCAACTGTCAGTCTGGTTCAGGGAAAGGAAAATCATAACTAAGGTCTCACTGAGTTGGGAAGACAGGAGTAGAGTTTAAGAAATTGGGAGAGGACACGTTGGTTGCACTTTTAGGGGGGCAAAATTCTGGAAAGGAATGAATAACACGTAAAGAGCTTCAAAACTCTGCATAGGAGTATCTGAAATTTTAACTGAATAAAAATGAGTGAATATATCATGTGAAGCTCCACAAGGCCAGGAAAGAACAATTATTGTAGAGCAGTAAGTCAATTAATAGCTCACACAGGACTGGAAGTCCTTTGAGTTCCAGGCAACCAAGTCCAAAAACTTTGCTGACTAACACGCAACTTGTAGTAGATACCTTACAAGTGTCATGCCTCGGTAGTGGGATAAACTTGTCCCGGATTGTAGGAATCAAAATGAATTAATGCACACTTCAAAAGCTTAAAAACAAACTCTGAAAGGATCAAACTACTCCGTAAGAAAATTAACTGCTTGCAGGAACAAAGTCTAATCCTTTATAACGACCACAAAAATAATAAAATTTAGGATTCAACAACAGATTCAAAATGTCAGCCATCCAATCAAAAATTAAGAGACATGTCAAATGCTAGGAAAATATCTCATACAATCAACAGAAGCACATACAGAAGTGATAATAGTGATGGCATTAACAGAGAAAGGCTTTAAACGTGTATTGTAAATGTGCTAAATATTCTCAAGGATTTAAAAGAAAATATGATTGAGAAATCAGAGAGACTTAAAAAGAAGCAAATAGAATTTTCTGGAGCCAAGTATGGTAGCACTGCTTGTAATCTCAACTACTAGGCTGAGGTGGGAAGATTGCAAGTTCTAGCCAGACTGGGCAATTTAGTGAGACCTGTCTCTCAGAATAAAAAGGACTGGGGGTGTGACTGAACACTGAAAAGCGACCCTGGGTTCACTCTCTAGTGCTTCCAAACAAACAAACAAAAACCTGGAAATGGGAAATACAATATCAGAGATAAAAATTTCTCTCGATGGATCAGTAGCACATTAGGCGGCGCAAAAAAAATTAATGAATTTGAAAACAGCAATAAAAACAATTCAAAATGACCCACACAAGGAAAAAGACTGAAAAAAGAATGAATAGAACCTCAGTAACTTATGGCACAATATAGAGAAGCCTAACATATACATAATTGCAGCCCCAGAAAGGAAATGGGGATGAACCAAAAAAAAAAAAAAAATCAAAGAAATAATGAACAAAAGTGTCCCAAATTTGATGAAATCTATAAACTACAGATCCAAGAAAGTCAAAGAAGCCCAAATAGGATAGACATAAAAGAAACTATACCCTGGCATATCATAAAGACATTGGTAAAAAATAGAAAGAAAATTTTAAAAGGAACCAGAGGAGACAAAAGGAAATTAATTACATGCAAAGGAATCATAATTTTCATAGACTTTTCATTAGAAATCATGCAAGTCAAAAGAAAATGATAATAGTAAAAACCCCAAATCTTTAAAATAAACAAAAGAACCCTGTCAACCTGGAATTTTATACTAAAGTAAAAATAAAATATATAAAATATAAAGATATTTTAATTTCACCAGCAGGGTGATACAAAGACTTTTTTGGACCATAAGCCCAGGAAATCCACATCCTGAAATAAAGCTGTCCCAGCTGGTGAGGCTCCCAAAATGATAGGCCAGAGTACAGTGCTTGGCATGTGGAATGCTTGGAAATAACAGAAAGTAGCTCAGAAGAAATATCTTTCTCAAGTCCTTTCTTCTGCTTCTCTTTCTCTGCCCTCGCAAGTAAAGAAACTAGAACCCAGCTACCCACCAAACCAGCCATAAAACCTAGAAATAATGAACCCCACCTTTCTGTGTACAAGCTGGCCATAAAGAAATCCTCTGACCTATCTATCTTGTCTGATAGTGGGTCATAAGGCACTCATTCTGGGGGCTCTACCCTCTTCCTAGAAGGAAGACAAGCTGCCCAGAGTCCTAGAAGGATCTGGACAGGCTTTTCTGAGTTTCCCCATTTAGTCCGTTACAGTTAAGTCATACTCTTTTTGTCCAGTCACATTTTTATATAGCTGTCCATTCTTTGCCCAATCTAAGCATTAAAAATAACAGATTTTCTTGATCTTCAGATCTTCACTTCTGAAGTCTCCCTCTTATGACATGTAAAAAATTTGACTAAATAAATATCACATTTTCTTCTGTTAATTTGTCTTTATCAGTTTTTATTTCAGACCTTGCAGGAGCCCTAGAAAGGTTGGAACCTTTCTTCCCCGACACAGCTGACCTGCAGATCTCTGAGGAAAAAAAAAAAAAAGTTTGTTGTTGTAAGCCATTGGGTGGTTTGTTACTCAGCATTCTTGAAAAAATAGTTGAGAAATACAGGGTCACTTCAAGTTTCATGGCAGTGGTGAGGACATATGATTTCCCGGTAAAGAGAGACACAGTTAGAAATGTATCACAAGGTGTCTCCTCAAATAATTTTCTTATGGTTTCTGTTGTCATTGTTTACCTTATAACCACAGACTTAACCTTTGTATTTATAAACTAAAGTACATAAATTATAAAAAGACACAACACCTGTTCCGTTTTCTGGGGACAAATTTATTCACCTTCACTTTAGATAATAACACTTTGGAGCCCTAATGTACAATTACAGAGAAGCTAGGGGAAATGCTATCTTCCCTGGAAAATATCTTTTTTCTCAGAGAAGGAAGAATAACTGCCCTGAACAAGATCAGGATCCGTATTACATATACATTAATAAGCACTAATGTTGTAGCTAAACATTTTGGTTTGATATGTGACATATGTCTCAACTTTTAGTTAAAGAAGATTCACCATTGACTACTAATCTATGCTAAAAATGTTGGTTTTAGGCCTTAGTACTACTGCTTGGATCCACAGGAATGCTTCATTCATTCAACAAATACATTTTGAGCACCTTCTCTGAGCCAGGAATGAGCAGTGAACAGAACAACCACAACTCTTTGCCCTAATGGAGTTTACATTTAAGAAGTGGAATACAGACAATTAACAAAACGAAAGAAGAAAGAAAGAAATGAAATGGTTATAATAGGGAGAAAAATAAACAGGGAAGGGGAGTGGGGGGTGCCCATGCATGAAGGGAAGTTGACATTTTGAATAGAATAGTTATGGAAAACCTCTCCAGTGATGTGCCACTTAAGCAAAGACCTGAAGAAGTAAGGGAACAAACTGTGAGAATATCTAGAAGAAAAGTCCAGACAGAAGGAACAGCAGGTGAAAAAGCCCTGAGCTGGAAAGATGCCTGGACTGTTCAGGAAATATCACAATGTCCAGTACTTTCCTGTGAGTGTAGGATGGATCAGTCTGCAGGAGACCTGAATTTTTTAACATGTTGAGTACTGTAACTTGCCCCCGAACACTGAAGGAGAAATCCCAGTAACACTAGCACCTCCTCCTTAAGCAAATATGTGCCTCAGTTGGACAGCTAAGGATGCTTCCTTATGGCATAGCCTAAAGGAGAAATTTAGGAACTTGTATTCTAAATCAGCTCTTCTCTGATTTCCCTCCAGTGGAAAATGCACCTGCCTCTCATTGATCTGTCACATCTCTGGATTCATCATAGTTAGTGATAATGTAAGGGTCCAGCGAACGTCGGAGGAAGAGACCACCAAGAGACTGGCTCATGCAATCAGCAAAAGGGGATTTATTGAGAATCCAGCATGCTGGGGCTCCGTGCTCACTCAAGAAGGGAGAGCAGCCCAGAGCCCAGAGCCCAGAGCCCAGAGCCCAGAGCAGAGGTTAAGCAGTGCTTAAGTACACTTTTTGGGGAGGGCGGGGGCTTTGATACATCAGAACAAATCATCATGAGGCGCGGGAAAATTGAACAACAACTCTCATACATGATTAGCACATTCATTGGCGGGAATAGGTCGGGCGGGGGTGATTGGTCATTCCTAAGGAGGGGATACATTCAAACTGATTGGTTTGGGCCCTGAATGCCTATGTGCCAAACTGCACAGGGTCCTAGGTTATTAAACAACTAAGTGGTCAGTACTGGGCATTGTCTTAACTGCCTCAGGAATTTCAGGTTCTGTGTGCAGTTCAGAAACTTTACAATACCTAGTCCTTTACTTTTTAACTCAGGCTTTGCAGCTTAGAAACTTTACCCTTTCAATAAATCTGTGTATTCTGAGATAACAGGATTGGCAAATTAGATTTGTGACCTTTGCAGAGGAGAATGACATTTGTTTCTATGCCATTTTCCCATTGCTGCCTGGTGCCACATGTGTATTTGTGTGTGTGTGTGTGTGTGTGTGTGTGTGTGTGTGTGTATGTGCGTGTGTGTAGAATATATATATATATATATATATATATATATATATATACATAAATATATTTATATTTAATCCCACTTTGTTCTTCTATTTTTATCTTCTCCTACCATCTCCTAGTTCCACAATCTGATTTTACAAATCTCTTCTTTTTAAGCTGAATCTGTCATTTTTCTTCCCACCTCTTTTATTTAGTCAAAAAATAACTCTAAGACCTTTAGTTAATTTTCTTCAGGAATTTAGTCACATGAGGAAAGCAGTCATTAGGCTGGTGTTAAAAAACAAAGACAAAAGTGGGATTTGAAAGAAATCGAGATAGCCACACTTTGAAAGAATGATGTTTGCATTTAGTAGGATGAACCTGTCAGATTGAGTAGCCAATAAGAGTCTCACAGAAAACCATTGAAATCTTTTGTAGATTTTTTTTAACTCTGAAATTTTAACTAGGGCGCCTCTGCAACAGGTGTTTGTCATGGCTGCCAGTGTCTTTGCATCAGAACATCTACCTTTTTGAGGCCAAATACTATTTCTTTCATCAGAATTTTTCATATCTTCTATTTCCAATTTTTAATGATTTTTAATTTTCAGTTATATTTCTAATATTTTCCTTTATCTCTTGAAGTATATTCATCATGTTTTTTTCCCCTTAAATTCTTGATTCATATGCTCTAATGAGTCTGACTCAGTTGGTACGCGTACTTCAGTAGCTGTCTGCAAGGCAGAGTCTCTTTGTTCTTCCATAGGTGCCAGGTTATGCTCACCTGTGAGCTCATGTGTTTTGGAGTGTCTTGTGATGTGAACTAGGGAGAAGGCAATGAGCCACAGTCATCATAAGAAGGATTGCTAATCACTTCCGTTTGTTGCTGAACAGGCAGCTACCCTGCTCAGGGCTTTATCTTTAATCCCTTAGTGAAACTGGAATTTGAGATAAAACTAGATTCTCTGCTTCTGCTGGAAATGGGATCTGTGTAAGCTGCAGCCTCTGCAGTTGAGAAAGCCTGTTTTAGCATTAGCAGCTAATCACAGCGGGGGATAGCTGCAGGTGTCAGCTCTGAGGGTCACAGCAGGCAAGGATGGATTCTTCACTAGGATCAGGTGGTGTGTGGTGTGTTGTAGCTCTTAATGGTGGGCTATGCCCTCCAGTGTCACAGCAGATCCAGCAGCTCACCGCAGATTTCTTTCCAGGTTCTTGTCTCACAAATTCAAAGAATGAGATCCACAGACACTAATAGAAGGCAAGACAGGAAGGAATATGATATATTCAAGTGAGAAGAAAAGAGACACATCCACAGAGGCCCGAAGGGACCCAATAGGGATTGCCCACTTAACTGTACTAGTTTAGCACTTACATAGCTACTGGGTAGGGACGTTGATCAAAATCTATGCTGATTAGGTCTTAGAAAAGTACCAAGGCTATTGGTCAAAATTGATGCTAAACAGTTATTGGGAAAGTACCAATGTGTTTGGTTCAGCCCATGACCTTCTAATTATCTATGCCCTTTTAGCCTTGAGTTTGAAGTTTGCTCTAACCTCCATTTGGGTCTGCCCCCACATTCATTTTCCTGCCATTCTAGGACAAAGACTTGGCTGAAATGTTTGGAATTTTTTTTTTTAATTATTTTCATGGATATAACTTTACATTTTGAAAACAACCTTAATTAGGGCCCATTACCTATCCTATCTTACTCATTAGCAAGAAGCAACTTTGCAGACCAACTGAAGCCAGATTTAAAATTAGGTTGTCAGTGTAGTTAGGTAAATTGGGTCTAATATTGAGTGAAATCTAAATGGAGGCCATGTTGAGAATGAATTCCCGGAAAAGTTGAGCAACTCTCCTGGAATGTTAATGAAATCCAGGAAAAAGCCCAAGGCCAAAGCCCATCCCAAAGAAATGTTAATGAACAGCAAACTTGAAGATGGTGGAAGTGCCCAGATTACTTCTTTGGCCCACCTTGTCCCAACCCCTCAGGCCTTCCCACCTACATTCCATCACCGAAAACTATAAAATGGAGAGACAACGGCACTTCCAAGGATTCCACCTCTTGGGTCCCCTTCTTCCTCCAGGAGAAGTCTTTTCTGCTGTCCTTTAATAAACTTCTAATTTCTACTCTGACCTTGCTTCGTCATGCTTCTCTGGTGTTATTCTTCAACATTGGGGAAGCAAGGACTCAACAGCGGTAACACAACTGCACAGATCATAATCCACCAGCGCTGGGACTTGGTGGGGGTGGCACAAAGGAACTGATGGCTGAGGAGGGCTGGCTAGCCTTTTCTTGTTTTCATCATCTCCTCTCCAAAAAGGCCTCAGTAACAACCCGACTACCTGGCTTCCTTTCTTTCTGGTTATTCCTATTCAATCTCCCTGGTCCATTCCCCTTCCCACATTTAATCACTTAATGCAAGAATTCTCTCAGGGCTGGGTCTTAGGCCCTCTTCTATACTCTTATAGTTTTTCCTCTGTACAGACTTCTGCCCCAAGTGATTTTTATCCATTCCTCTAAACTTTTTACCATGCACTTGCTAACAACTCCATTTTTTTTAATTCTGAGAAACTTAATCTTACTTAGCACTGAACACTAGACCCAAATAACTATTTGTATACTCACAAATACCTCAAACACAACACATTCCAAAGTGAAAACATTGTTTCCCCAAAACCTGTCACTTCACTGATGTTTCTTTTCTCAATAAATGATTCTACCATCCACACAATTGATCACACCAAAAATATGAGAATCACTTTTGACTCTTCCCCATCTCTCTTGATGCCTGCCTACAAACCTCAGAATGATCTGGGTCATGCTTATGTTTCTTTTTTTTTTTTTTAATATGTATATGTGAGTGTGTGTATGTGTGTGTTTATATATTTATACATATGTGTGTATGTATATATATATATATATATATATATATATATATATATATAGTTGTAGATGAACACAATACCTTTATTTTATTTTTATGTAGTGCTAAGGATCAAATCCAGTGCCTCATGCATGCCAGATGAGCACCCTACCACTGAGCCACAGCTCCAATCCCATTCATATGTTTCTTGATTTGGCACACACTACCTTTTTTCTTTCTCTTCCTATTATTAACTTATTTTAGTATCTCAATATGCTAAGCCAGTTCATATTTCAGAGCCTTACCTACTTTCTTTCACTTGTTAGACTGGAGATTAAACTTTACTTACTCCATACTTTTTCCCACAAGCTCTCAGATTTTGTTAGATTCTGACCTTTGTGGGATCTCTTTTTGTTGTTGTTGATTTGTTTTAAGAATAGAAATTTGTCTATATGTTGTGGTATGAACTGATTAATATAATCAATAAATTATAGACATGGATTATAGATTATAGGTATAAGGCAAGTTAACATAGATGATCAATAAGTCATAGACATAGGTTATAGATTATAGGAATAAGGTAAGATAACATAGCTAAGCAACAGTAGGACATAAATTCATAGATAAGTTCATCAGGAGTAAGCCTAAGTAATAGTAATAAAATCATGTAACTGTCAGACATAGGATGTAAGCCATAGGAAAAAGATATGGAACAGTAAAAAGTGATAAGTCAGTAGGCCAGTGTAGTTATAGATAAATACGCTGGTAGGTTAATATAGATATAGACAAGGTTAAATCAATATAGTTGTGAATATTTGTATTAGCTTGATCATGTAGACATAAGGCTTATAGATATCAGTAGTAAAATGATGAGTAAATGAGATAACTGCAAGCATCAAATAAGTTACTAGTACTGGGACAGCGAGAATGCGCTCACTATGGCTATACGAACAAAAAATGTGGCCGAAGGGATTCCATCTTAGCTGTTCTAGACTTTATCTTAGTTTTTCTGTTACTGCTCTTGTGAAAGAGAGAACTACATGGCTGTTTTCTTATAAAAATTGTTTTTCCGTACTTTGTACCCCACCGAATGTATCCAACTCAGGATATAGTGGTGGTCATGGTGACCATGACTTTGAAATAGATTATCACCCCCACTCAGCTGAAACTCGGGATTCTAACATTTGTTTGGACCCAAGATGAGGCTAAGCTAACTGCTCTTTTTATCTTCTGTAACTTGCTTGCTTGAAAGACCCTGAGAGCAGCCCCTGAGCTGTGGTTTTCGTCCTTAAATTCCCAAGACACAGGCCAGGAAATTGCTGTTCTCTCATAGATCATCAGTCTCTACAGGTGGGGGACAGTGCCTGGCCAGGTAAATATAGCTCTCTTTTGTTTGAATTCAAACTTAGAGTGTTTTCTGAGGCGGCTCCCCATGATATATATATATATATATATATATATATATATATATATATATATATATATAGATAGATAGATAGATATAGATATATAGATATAGATATATAGATATAGATATACATGAAAAAATCTATAACTATGGTGGCATCAATAAGACAGTTTCCTTTTGCAGTTAAAGCTTGGCCCTATAATGCAAAGATGTCAAGGCCCTAATTTCCTTTTGTCCTGTTGTGCCACTATCCCTAGCATGTTGTCCTCATCCTCATCTTCAGACAATTCCATGTTCCATGGGCATTCCAGCCAGTGTCAAGAGGGACACATTGAAAGGGCTGAGGTCATATCATAAAGTCATGCATATTATTTCTGCTTATGTAACATCTGTTGGAAAATAGACACACAACTACACACTAGTTGAAGAGAAAGCTGGAGAAGTTGTTGTCTTAGTTCTGTGAACAGTTAACTATGAAGAGTTGAAAGTCATTGCCACGGAAGGAGAGATCAAACATTAGGGCAACGAATAATCTCTTCTATAATCCTGGTCACCCTACACATGCATGCACAGCTTTCTTCCTGCACATAAAACACCCCTTTCCCAGTGGAGACAATCCCAGATCCTGATCAGTAGATGTACCCAGCACAGTGTCTGTGACCTCTGGGTGATGTGCTGTCCTCTCCATCAAGCTCAGCTAGGGCTGTTTTTGGTCTAGCCACGTAAAACCCCAAAGACAAGTTATCTGTGTCTGACATACATGATATAGAGTAGCAGGGTAACACAATAAGAATGCTTATTTGGAAGAAGGGGAAGAAGAGAACGAAAAACATAAATAGTGGTTCACAGAAACAACCAATTGTGATTGGGCAGGAACTGAAAAGACTGGGCCCACACTGGTTAATTCATGCCATGAAGGTGGTTTCTGCTCTGGTGGGCAGGAGACAGGAGGAGGGTCTCTCCCATCCTTGTCTTCCATGGATCCCATTTAATTATATCAATTTTGCTTATATTTTCTTTTTTTTAATATTTATTTTTTTAGTTTTCGGCGGACACAACATCTTTGTTTGTATGTGGTACTGAGGATCGAACCCGGGCCGCACACATGCCAGACTAGCGCGCTACCGCTTGAGCCACATCCCCAGCCCCGCTTATATTTTCTTGACATGAACTTTTTTCTATATAAAAATTTGGAGGTTTAAATTATTTTATTTAGTTTAGATGCTTATTATCTATATAATTGGCAAGCTGAACAATTTCTTGTTCTAATAGTTTTCTCTTCCTTTTGGTATCACACAATCATTTGGAAACATTTGTGCGACCTTGTATAACTCATGTCCTGTCTAACCTTGATCACAAAGCAAGCAGTGCCCTCTATTTCACTTACAGTATGGGAATGTATCCTCTTTTTTAAAAATATTTCTTAGTTTTAGGGGGACACAATATCTTTATTTTATTTTTGTGTGGTGCTGAGGATCGAACCCAGTGCCTCATGCACGCCAGGCAGGTGCACTAACTACCACTTGAGCCACATCCCCAGCTCCAGGAAAGTGTCCTCTTGCTGATGAACACAACTCACTCACAGAGAAGGTGGGAATAATCTTTGACCTTTTCACCAAGACTACAACCCAGAGAGCTGGGGATATAGCTTAGTTGGTAGAGTGCTTGTCTGCCATACACAACGCCCTGGCACACATACAAAAAAGAATACAATCCAGGAAAGTTTGTTATGCCCATTTTTATAGGTATTTGTTGAACAGGCCTGTTTAAACCTACATATTAAAGAGTTATTTGAGCCAGCATGATGGCCCACGCCTGTAATCCCAGCAACTCAGGAGGCTGAGGCAGGAGGATCACAAGTTCAAGGCCAGCCTCAGGAACCTATCTCAAAATAAAAAAATAAAGGGCTGGGATGTAGATGAGTAGTAGAGTGCCCCTGGTTTAATCCCTAGTACGCGCATGTGCGCGCGTGCACGCGCGCGCGCACACACACACACACACACACACACACACACAAATTCAGATTTGTTTTGAAGTTGAATGGAAGAAAATCAATTTGGGATTTTAGTACACAAAAGAAAATGAACTCTTTATTTCTCTATTATAATAAAACTTCAGATACTTATTTACCATTTGCATTATAAGTGATTCATTTGGGGGTTATCAGAAGTCAACTAAGTGCAACTGAGAAGTAAAATAGATAAAGCAAACATTATAAATATATTGTATTTTTAAAACATACATATTTTATTGTATGTATATAAAGATTTGTATTTTTGTTCAGCTTCCTAATGTCTTATATTAGAAATTCATCAATTTATTTTGAAAATTATAGCTTTCCTGTGATTAGAAAATCCATGTATGCTCTATTGGGAAAATTTTTTAAATAGAGGAATATCCGGGGCTGGGGATGTGGCTCAAGCGGTGGCGCGCTCGCCTGGCATGCTTGCGGCCCGGGTTTGATCCTCAGCACCACATACAGAACAGGGATGTTCTGTCCGCCGATAACTAGAAAATATATATTGAAATATTCTCTCTCTCTCTCTCTCTCTCTCTCTCTCTCTCTCTCTCTCTCTCTCTCTCTCTCTCTCTCACTCTCTCTTAAAAAAAAGAGGAATATCCAGGGACTATTTTATTTTATTTATTTTTTAATATGGTGCTGGGTATTGAACCCAGGGCCTTACTGCATGTGAAGCAAGCACTCTACCAACTAAACTATATCCTCAGCATCAAAAAATAACAAAATCATGGCATTTGCAGGTAAATGGATGGAGTTGGAGAATACCATGCTATGTGAAGTAAGCCAATCCCCAAAAAAAACAAAGGTCAAATGTTTTCTCTGATAAGTGGATGCTGATCCATAATGGGGATTTGGGGAGCGTGGGAGAAATGGAGGAACTTTGTATAGGGCAAAGGGGAAGGAGGGGGAGGGAGGGGGTAGTGGGTAGGAAAGATGGTGGAATAAGATGGACATCATTACTCTAGGTACATGTATGAAGACACGAATAGTGTAACTCTATGTATGACCAGAGAAATGAAAAATTGTTCTCCATATGTGTATTATGAATTGAAATGCATTCTGCTGTCATCTATGACAAATTTAGAACAAATAAATACATAAATAAAATTTAAAAAAGAAAATAGAGGGATATGTTCCATTTTGGTTTAACAGCACCATATGTCAAGTTGTCTAAGAAGTTAGTTTCTTGATCTGCCACCAGAGGGCAGTCAGTCCATACCTTGCTCTACTTGATGTCCATAAATAGCTCCATGTGTTACTGAAGGAGCTAACAGGTTTTCAGCATGTTTGAGGAGACAGCAATTGATAAAGAGATATTAAAATTTTTAGTCACTAGAAAGTATATCTATATAAGCATTCAACTTTTGAAAAGGTTATCATCCATCATATGTTTCTGTATGTAATAAACATTGAATTTTTACTATGCATTGTGATAGTACTATAGAGAAAATTAGAATAAAACTTTTTCTTGATGTTTTAGGACACTTGCTTTTCCTGGGGAAAGAAGCATACATAAGCACACAGATTAGGATCCAATTTGTTGTGCATTGTACTCGGAATTGTTCAAGGGCAGGATTAATTCTGCAAAAGGCAGATGAATCAAAAGAATGTTTGCAGCAAAACTGAGTCTTACAAAAGAAATAGATGTTTTTGAACTTCCAGGTTAAAGTAGTGGTTTGAACCTAAGCATTTAATTTTCCTCCTTCTCAAATCTTATAAAAATAGGAGTTTTTTTTTTTTTTTTTTTTAAGACCTAAACCCACAAGGACTACAATAGGAGAGAAGACAACAGCAATAGCATTTTGGAACCTGAACAAATGATCCTTCAGTAGTGAGTCATTTAACTGTCATTTTGAGAAAACAAAATCCTATGTTGCCAAGTGTGAAGGCTGAGAACCAGCCATGTTTACATAGCACAATCTTCAAAGAGTGGAATTCCTGGGCATGCTTTAGGTATTCCAGAGTACAAATCTAGTCCTGCAGTCCAAAGGAGAGGAAGCTAAGATAAGGAAGACCTAAGTGAAAGCTAAAGAAGCAATTAGAGCCCTGGCCCCTCCCTCCCCATGGCAGATGTCAGGATGTTTATTCTCATGAGGGGGATTAAGAAGTCATCAATGATTATAGCGGCACAATTCACAATAGCTAGACTGTGGAACCAATCTAGATGCCCCTCAATAGATGAATGGATAAAAAAATGTGGCATCTATACACAATGGAGTATTATGCAGCACTAAGAAATGACAAAATCATAGAATTTGCAGGGAAATGGATGGCATTAGAGCACATTATGCTAAGCGAAGCTAGCCAAGCCCTAAAAAACAAATGCCAAATGTCTGCTTTGATATAAAGAGAACAACTAAGAACAGAACAGGAAGGAAGAGCATGAGGAAAAGACTACAGTAAGCAAAGACGAATGGGGGGAGAGAAACAGAGAGAGAAGGGAAAGCACATGGAAATAGTAGGAGACCTTCAATGATACATAAAATTATAAGAGGTTATGAGGGGCAAGGGGGAGGGAAAAAAAGGGAGAGAATTGAACAACAGCAGGGGAGGTAGAGAGGGAAGATGGGAGGGGAGGGGAGGGGGGATAGTAGGGGATAGGAAAGGTAGCAGAATACAACAGTCACTAATATGGCATTATGTAAAAATGTGAATATGTAACAGATGTGATTCTGCAATCTGTATTTGGGGTGAAAATGGGAGTTCAAAACACAATTTGAGTCAAATGTATGAAAGATGATATATCATGAGCTATGTAATGCTTTAAATAATCAATAAAAAAAAAATAAATGTTAAAAAAAAAAAAAAAAGAAGAAGTCATCCTCTGAAGCTCCTCCGAAGCGTGGTCCCCAGAATGCAGCAGCTAGACCTTTATCTTCCAGGTACAACATTGAAAGACTCTTCCCTGGGGAACTCTGGCCATCCACAAAGATGGCATATATGTTCCTTGACTCTTAATGTAATTATAAGCCAGTTGAAAATAAAATAAATCAACAATCCACTTTTATTGCACTTAACCTACTAAACATAATAGTTTAACCAAGTTTAACTTAGACATGCTCACAACATATATATTAGCCTAGATTGGGCAAAATCATCTAACACAAAGCCTATTTTATCATCAACTATTAAATATCTCATGTAGTTTATTACTTCTGTACTGAAAGTAAAAACAAACTGGTTGTATGACTATATTTTTACACCACTGTAAAGCTGAATGATCGTTAATTGGAACCATCACAATTTGAGCAAGGTTTGTACTTGAAGACACCCATGGCAAGTTATCCTCCTCAGCCTTTTCTGTAAAATCACTCTCTAGTGAACACAAGCTCAAGAGAATGGTATGTTCAATGTCATTATTATTAAGATCTTGATGCTACTGCTGTCTCAACAGGGGAACACAAAGTCTGGTGACTCTGGCTTGACTTTGATCTGTGCTTGCTTTGTCTTGACTGGGACTTGATGATGTCACTACTCTCCCTTTAAAATCCTGTTGCCATGTCAGCTGAAGATACTCATTCCATCCCTCTCCATTACTCAAGAGGCAAAGGCAAAACAGCATGCTAAGAATAAGAAGAAGAAAAAAAAAAAAACACTGCAACTCGCTCCATTTGATCAATTTGCTTCTGGGGTCTGGAGCTCTACTCCATAGTTAGGTTGGATGCCCCTAGGTGCCAAGTTTCCCAGACCTCACTTGCGATGTCACTCACTGACTTCCAAAGGGCTCCTGTCAGACATCAAGGAAGATGAAGCCAGATATGATTCAGGCTGTTCAGATGATCTAGAGTCTTCATCAAATGGGCACAATCCTGCCCTTGCTGCTAGGGAGAAGTTTGAATTTGTCTCTCAATTTTTCAAAACTAACAATATGATTTATACATAAAGTCCTAAACCAAAAATATATTTGTAAAAGGCTGTAAAGGAAAGTCTCAGAGGTGACTTTTAAAGCACCCAGGCCTATTTCACATTCCAGATAATGGATACAAAATTATTTATATTATTATTATTATTATTATTATTATTATTATTATTATTATTTACATACTTACATGTTTTTAAAAGTCTTGTGCTTATGAGTCATTTCACAATTTTAAAAATGTACAGAATAAAGTTACACAATCCTGTTTTGTTTTTGAACAGTATAAGCAATTATAAATTGAAATGTTTTATTAAAACATGACAAAATATAATAAAGAAGAGGGGATCTCCAGGTGCAGAGGGTAGGGGTACATTTCAGGGGAAATGCAGAACAGTATGGATAAAGGGGAGAAGTCTTGAAGTTACCTGGTATGGAACCCATAGGGCCAATAATCAAAGGTACAATGGAAAAAAATCATCCTGTGCTGAAACGATTCTTAGTATGAGAACAGGCAAAACTAATGCACATCTTGACACATTTGAAAAATTAAAATGATAAAAGATTATAGAAGTGTCCAGGCACAAAAAGACTAGAGCTCTATAAACAGAACAAAAACTAAACTGTCCTCAGATTCCTTTGAAATACTAAATTCCAACAGTTAATGGATAATATTTAAAACATTTTAAGGGGAAAGTTTGCATTCCAAGAATTTTAAACTCAACTAAGCTACCTGTGAAGTGATTTAAACAGAAATTATCAGATAGACTGGGGTCCTGTAAAAATGTTTGAGCAAGTACTCTCAGCAGTTGAAAATCAATTTGATTTAAAATGGGAATTTCATGATATAACTTTATCTTGAAGGCATTTCTGGGAGTAGTATTAAAATCTCCAAGCTTGACCCTATAGAAATCTTAAAAGGATATCTTTTAAATTTTAGTGTGTGTGTAAGAATTTAGATTTCGGGTTCTTATTCCAAGATTTGACTTCAGAGATCTGGGGAGCCTCAAAAATTTTCATTTTTGTTTCATAATACAGAAATTCAGAATATATAAGAAGATCAACCACAGTGAAAATAAAGCAAGAATAAACTACTAAATTTCACATTTGTTACAAAACAACTGATATTCAGGAAAGGAAGAGAAATTGAAAGAATATTTAAAACCTGTAGTCAGAGGAGCACTATGTATCTATAATATTTTTTTGAAATTTTTTTTTTAGTTGTAGGTGGACACAATGCCTTAATTTTATTTTTATGTGGTGCTGAGGATCAAACCCCGTGCCTTCCACATGTGAGGTGAGCACTCTACCACTGAGCTACAACCCCAGCCCTCTAAGACTCTTAAGAGATAGGATAGATGTGAAATAATATTGCTTAAATTATAAATACATTCATAAGTTTAATTTATTTGGAAACAATTGTAATTATATAGAAAAGCTGCAGGATTAGTATGAAGAATTCATACACTCACTTCACCCCAATTCCCCATATTCCCCTGAGCTTGATCTTCCTTTTTCCCTCCCCCACTTCCTGTCTCCCCCCCCCCGCCCCGCCCCCTCCCAGGTCTCCATCTTTCATCTTTGGTCTTTCATTACACTTTAGTCTATCCCAAATCATCAAACTTCAGACAGGATGTGCCATCATTTCCATATACTTTGGTGGGTACTTTTCCCCCCAAATTCTCACACAACCCTTTCAATCAGGGAGTCAACCCTACCATCCGTTCAACCCACAGACCTCTTTCAAATTTTGCAACCTCTCCAACCTTTCTCTTTCTTTTGTGATTCAGAGACCATTTCAAGATCACATTGCACCTAGTTCTCAAGTCACTTTAGCCTCCTCCCATCTGGAACATTCCTAGACTTTGATCATCTTGACAGTTTTAATGACTACAAGCCTTCCCTTATGAACACTTCCCTTGATGTACATCTGTCAGGGTTTCATCATGAACGGATTCAGATCACTCATTGCTGGCTAAAGGACCACAGAAATTCTGTCGTGGTTTTCTTGACACATCACATCAGAGGGAACATGCTGTCATCCCATTTCAACATAAGTGATAACAACTGGGGCTGCCAGAAGAACAAAGTCCCACAGACTGGATGACTTAAATGACAGAGATTTAGGCTCTCACAATCCTGGAAGCTAGAAGTCTATGAATTTTGTGGGGAAAGAGTATTCTCTCTTTAGCTTGTAGATGACCATCTTTTCTTTGTGTCTTCACATGGTCTTCCCTATATGCATATTGTGTCCAAATTTCCTCTTATAAAGACAGCAGTTATATTGAAGTTGGCTTTATCCTAATGATCATATTTTAACATGTTTCTTAAAGACATGAATCCTATGGATTCATGTCTTTAAAGATCCTCTGGCTGGAGATGTAGCTTAATAGTAGAGTACTTGCCTAGTATATGCAAGACCCTGGGTTCAATTCTAGCATTGCATTAATTAAAAAAGAAGAAAAAGAAGAATATCTTAAGGCCCTCTTATATTAAGATTTCAATTTGTAAATTTGGAGGGGCACAATTCAGCCCACAACAACTTTTATCACCTAATCACGTTGGTATGTCTGTCAAGTGTCTCTAGTATAATGTCTCCCTAATTCCCTATGCAATGGATATTTTGTGCAGAAGCACACTGAAGCTATGTTGATACGTAGGGTCTTATGAAATCACAACCCACAAGCTTTAGCATCAGTTGGTAAGGTCTACCCAAATCAACTATTATTATATCCATCATTCTTTCTATATAATTAACATTTACTGCAAAGACAAGTTTCCCTGCCCCCATCAAATGGACTTAGATTTGACCAAGGGATTCCCTTCAAACTAGTTCCTGGATCCTTTTAAGATGTTTCCATTTAATTTTTAAGTATTTCCTTACTTTCTTGGGCAATGTTACAAGTTTACCATATGTTGTCCTTGTTCTAGCCTTGGAATTAACCAGTTCTCCAAGAAGTACTGACTCCTTTTAGTGAAAAAGAATGTTTGGAAACCAGTATACCTTTTGTTACTTGGGTGAGGCAAAGTGACTAGCCCTGAGCTCTCTGATGAACAGAAATAGAAGATGCACACATACTCTATGTAACTCTTTCTGTCTTTATCTAATTCCATATAACTATTTCTGTCTTTGTCTATATAAACTGGGAGTCACACTGATATTATCAGTTTCAATCCAACATCTTAGGGTTCATCTCCCTGCTCCCGTATTTATATCTTCCACAGTAAAACATACATGCATGCACACACACACATAAATAAAAACCCTGAATCCCATTATTCTCATTATAGTTGTTTATTTGCTTATTCCATCCTCTCTACTATGCTGATTTTTGTTTGTTTGTTTGTTTTGTGGTGCTGGGGATTGAGCCCATGGCATTGTGCATGCAAGGCAAGCACTCTACCAACTGAGCTATACCCAGCCCCCAACCTCTCTTCTATGCTGTTTTAATCTCTGTCCTTGGCCCTTGCTATCTCCGTGCTCAGTCATCTTATCTGAGTTCATATTTATGCTGGAAGTATCATTTTTTATACTTATCGAGAAAGACTAAGCTTTTCAAGGTAAATCACTGTAAAAACTTAGTTCCCATTCACTCCTACAGACATGACTTTCAGCTACAAAATACCTCATGATCCCAGTTATAAAACACTGAAAAAATTTTTGTTCTATGATATATACTGATTAAAGAAATTGGAATTTGTTTTCTGAAGTAAAAGCCATGCATCTGCTGACTTATCATTATATGGTTCTATAGGTTCTTCTTTTTTTTTAATATTTATTTTTTAGTTCTTGGCAGACACAACATCTTTATTTTTTTTTTAATTTTTATGTGGTGATGAGGATCGAACCCAGCACCCTGTGCATGCCAGGCGAGCATGCTACCGCTTGAGCCACATCCCCAGCCCCTATAGTTTCTTCTATTAGTCAGAAAATCCCGGCCTTGAGGTATTGCCTTCTCTAACAGCTTGCTCTATATGGTATGTATGTTTAGCAGATGTCAATCTAAACACAACAGCACAACTGGTTGCTCTGAGCACTAATCAGCTCCTTTCATAATTGTGTAATAATATTATTACTATTTCATGCATATCTGCCCACCATCTTTAAAACAGCTCTGTGAAAGAGGCACAGTGGTGTACTCATGTAATCCCAGTGGCTCAAGAGGCTGAGGCAGGAGAATAAGAATTCAAAGCCAACCTCAGCAAAAGCAAGGTGTTAAGCAACTCAGTAAGACCCTGTCTCTAAATAAAATACGAAATAGAGCTGGAGATATGGCTCAGTGGTTGAGTGCCCTGAGTTCAAACACGGGTCTCAGGGCTATGGTACTGTGGTCTCTACTCCATTGAGGAAGAGAGCAAGGCTCTAAGAGATACAGTTAGTGCCCAGCCCAGGCTCTCACAGCAGAGAGTTGACTGATCCAATCAAAACTATGTCCCCTCCAAATTTAGCCAACTTTTTATCTTTTTATGGAAAAGAAAGTATAAAAATAGAAACTGCAGTTATATAACCAAAAAATTAAAAATAAATAAACTCCGATGTCTTTGCCAACTGGTAAAAACCTTTCAGTTTAAGAACCTTTTTTGCCTAGAAAAGTCAACCTTAAGAATCCTCTCCAGAAGCGTGGACAGGGGAACCATTTGGTTCCCCTACTTTCTCTGCTGAAGGAAATGACAGTCGCTATATTGCCAGATGAATCAGATGTTAATCTTTCCACATTGTCCTTTTCACAAAGCGCCTTGGCCCTCTATGCTCACCAAACCCTTACACAGCAAAAATGCTGCTTCACCTTTACTCCATGTGGCTGAGTTTCAAAGTATCACTGACCTGCAATGACGGGTCACAAATCTACTGCTTTGCTTAAGCTGAACTGCTGCTAATCCTCCCAAACAGATGAAAATCTCTCCCATTCTGAAAATAAAACTGGAAAAGATATTCCACAACAGCAAGTGGATGAAGGCTATTTGGAAAAGAAGTGATTTTTTTCAATATCCATTCCACTTGCATATATATATATATATATATATATATATATATATATATATATATATTTAGATGTTGATGGAACTTTATTTTATTCATTTATTTATATGCAGTGCTGAGAATTAAAACCAGTGCCTCACACATGCTAGGCAAGTGCTCTTCCTCTGAGCCACAACCCTAGCCCCTCCACTTGCTTATTTTAAACTACCTACAGGTCCTATTTTATGTCCTCAAAAATTATTAACAGCTAACATTTATTGAGCGCCATTTAAGTACTCTTTACACATAAAAGATGTAAAAATGGGGCTCATCCTTTCCTACTAGTGGCCCAGGCATGAAGACAGTAAATATTCAATAGCAAATTAAGTTGTAGAACAGATCTCCCCAGGAGAACCACAAAACAGGATTCAGTTGAAAACTTGTTTCCAAACTATGACTCCTTTAGTCAAGCCAAATGCAGTCACGTATCATTTAACAACAGGGCTATGTTCTGAGAAATTGGCCATCAGTTTGTTTCATCATTGACCAAATAGCATGGTGTATACTTACACAAACTCAGATGATATAGGTCAATCACTCCACGTGGTTTCTTGATATAATCAAGAGCCGTGGTAAATGTAGGTTGTATGAAGCTGCTGCCAGTGTAACACAGCACATTTTAATAAGTAGGAGTATACTCTAAAATAAAAATGGCACAGTAAATATATAAACCTGTAATATAGTCATTTATTATCATTATCATGCATTATGGACTGCACATGATCATACATGCTATGCTCTTTATAACAGGCAATGCCGTAGGCTTGTTTACACAAAAAAACTTGTGAGTAATGCATTACCCTAGAATTTCATCAGCAACAGCAGTTTTCAGTTCCTTTATAACTTATGGGACCCCTTGGTCTAAGCAGTCCATGGTGGGTGGAGGGAAACGTCATTACGGAGTGCATGCCTGCCTGCCAAAGAATTCAAACTGAGAAAATGTTTTTGAAGAAAATCTATTTGGAAAGAGATGCTCTAAGGTTCCTTTTTCACAAGGGCCAAAGGGGTATGGTGGGCAGGTTTCCTGCTTCATCTCAGGTCAAGAAAGGTTTGCCCGGAGCTGTACAGAGCTTGTTAAATGTTCCCTGTCAGGAAAATGCACAGCAGACTGTTGTATGACTTGCACCCCAAGAATCTAGAGGGCAGGGGAGAAGGATAGACCAGCAGTGTCATTATGAGGGTGAAGGAGAGTTGTTGCTGCTGTAAGATCAGCCTGCGCTCCCTGTTTGTCAGGACGAAGAATTCATCCATGTCTGGACCATGAGTGAGGGGGGCCTGCTTGAAGCCCCCTTAAACCCTGGAACAATGGGTTTAAACTGAAGGTAGAAGCAACCAGAAGAAAATGCATTGCCCTCAACATGGGAAGTGTGGATGAATGCCGTGGTGGGGGACATTCCACACCTTTACACATCTGCCCAGACAGATAGTGGGAAGCCATCTTCAACAGACCAGGTAAGTAAGGATTCACCACTACCGTACCTCCTTCTTACCTTTCCTCTCACGTTACTGACGAGAAACCAGGTTTATCTGATTGGGAGAACAAGACTGGAGGGTTAATATGAAAGAGAAGAAGACAATCATGTCCCAAACCTGGCTTCTCATTAGAAGAACCAGGAAAACTAGGTGAAACTAGAAGCTTTTATTACTATATAGGATGTGACATCTTAAATGTCACAGTGAGATTGTGCTTTGCAACTTAATGTAGATTTAGAACCATTTAAAGATAATCATAAATGATAGGGAACCACCTGATTATTTATTTGTGGGCAGAGAAATATCTTCCAGTGAATAAATTTCAAATGGGCAATGAGAAACAAAATAATGTAGGCAGAGGATGAACCACTGCAAAATCTTCCCCTGAAGCAAAGGAATATGGGGGATGGTGCAAAGGAAAGCAGAAAAGGGTGGAGTGAGGACCCCTGTCTGGCATGGACCCAAGCAGAGGATCAATAATTACTCAGGTTAATGGTAATCAGGACCAGAAGACAGGTCAGACATCAGGAGTCTCCAGGACATTCCTTCATTTCTGACACCAACTGCCAGTTCAAGGGTCCTCAAGACCACAAATAGTTTGTTACAAGAACTCAAAAGAACTCACTGAAAGCTGATATATTCACAGTTACGGTTTATCATAGTTAAAGAGAACAGATTTGAATCAACCACGGGAAGAGGCATGTGGGGCAGAGTCCAGGAGAGTTCCAAGTGCAAAGCTATCCCAGGCATGAATGCTATTCGCTCCTCCTAGCAGTGGTGTGTAACAATTCATCTGAATGTTACCAACCAACCAGGAAGGTCACTCAAGCCCTGAAGTACTGAGTTTTAAATTGGGGCTCAGTGACGTAGATATGGTTAGCAACATGCATGGCTTTACTTAGTTCCCAGTTCTTTCAAAGTTTAATCTGATACCGTTGTGACACAGAGCTCTCACTGTACAGGATGCTATTAGTACAGCCTATCTACTTGGACCAAGGCCCCCAGTAAATTATTAGTCAGGACATTCTTCCCAGGATCTGAAGGCCAAGGCCAGACCTGTCTTTGGACAAGGTCAATACTGTACTGTACACCAGGTCTTCTTCCTGATGGTCCTTTCATTATTCTAGTTCTTTATTTGGTCCTCAAAGCCATATTATAGTATAACCTGGTGTGTTAGTTTCTATCACTGTGTCAAAATGCCTGAGATAGAACTTTAAAGGTTTTTATTTTGGCTCATGGCTTTGGAGGTTCCAATCCCTGATCAGCTTGCTGTGTTGCATTTATGTCTGTGGTGAAGCAGAATGTCATGGTCAGGAGTATGTGATAAAAGAAAACTGTTCACCTTGTGGCCATTAGGAAGCAAAAAGAGAAGGAGAAAGGGTCTGGAGTCCCAATATCCCCTTTCAGGACACACCCCCAATGACCTAACTTCCTCTCCCTAGGCTCCACCTCCTAAAGAGTCCACTCTCTCTCCATAGCACCATCAGCTAGGCACCAGGCTTTCAACACATGCACTTTTGGGGGACAATTTAATATCTAAACCATAGTACCTAGGATGAAAAGGTATTTAATAATAATTTCATCATTTTACAGAGTATATAAAAAGTAGTAATTTCACTTATAAAATGCCTTTTATGAAGCAGAAGGACTGCAAGTTTGAGGCCAACCTCAGCAACTTGGCAAGGTCCTAATCAAATTAGTGAGACCATGTCTCAAAATAAAAAAAATAGAAGGGGCTGGGAACGTGGCTCAGTGGTTAAGCAACCCTGGGTTTATTTAATTCCTGGTACCAAAAAAAGAATTACAAAGTGAAAAAGTGAAATAAAATGTTTAAAAAAAGCATTTTATTTAGTGTATGATTAGAGTTTATTTTATACACTCCTTAGTAATATTTAAAATACATAGACATATTCAGATTCTCCACATTTGACCATAACATGTTATTAATTTAAATGAATTATATAGCAAAAACCTAAATAAGAAACAAATTAATTCAAGAGTAGTTTGTATAGTATATTATTTTAGGATCAAATGTATATTAAAATCTAGATTAAAATTTAAAATTATGTGCTATGGCAAAAACAAGCTGAGTGCTACAGATTTAATGTCTTGAGTATGTTCATAAAAAAATTGATATATTACAATTTCCATTTTTATTTCTATGATGAATACAGAGAAATTATTTTAAACTTCTAAATACAGGTATTTCTGTTCAAACAACATATTTCAGGTAGGAATAAATGTTTTGATTCAAAGGAAGAGTCAAGTTAGATTTAATTGACATATTTTCCTTCTCTTAATATCAGTTTTAAAGTACTAGAGGTGTTTTACTAGGCTATGTGAAACTTCTGTTGAAATGAAAATTATATGTAGATATGCAATGGTCTCCTTGAAGTGAATTTGTATAATTATTATCATTTTAATAGCCTTCAACAAGTTGTTGGAGATACATACACACACACACACACACACACACACACACACACACACATATATATATAGAGAGAGACACACACACACACACACACACATATATTTCCTTGTAGGGTTATGCACTCTCCTGGATTTGTATCTCCAAATTCCTTGAGTATTTACAAAACCCTGATTAAGGCAATCCCACCCTAGAGCTATGAACTAATTTATGTGATTAAAATTGAGCAACTGACATGACATGCTCTAACTCAAGAAAGGGACAGAGTAGAAATCCAGTATAATTATTTTGGGGAAAATAAGGCCCAAAATTTTAGGGATGCTTTAAGGGAGTGGGGCCAAAATTTCCTTCTGTTTTTAAAAAATATTTGTTAGTACATACTAATTATTCAGCATAGTGACTTTCATTATGGCGTATTAGTACAGGCGTATAACATATTTTCATCAATTCTACCCTCCCCTCTCATTATCTACCCATTCCCTTCTCTTTCCCATCCACCATCTCCTTTCTTTTCTCTAATCATCTTCCTTCTACATTCATGTCATCTTCCTCACCCCTAGATTCCACACATGAGAGAAAATGTGTGGTACTCGCTGAATTTGACTTTGGTCAGGTAACATGATGACCAACTCCAGTTCCAACCATTTTCCTTCAAAGTACATGATTTCATTCTTTTTTTTATTGCTGAATAATATTCCACTGTGTATATATATATATATACACCATAGTATCTTTTTTCATCTGTTGATGGGCATTGTAGGCTGATCCCACAACTTTGCTATTGTGAGTTGTGCCATGATAGACATGGGTATGCAGGTATCTCTATAGTATGTTGGTTTTAAGATCCACATTTCATAACATCATTTCCTTTTACTTCTACTAGTGAAAACACAGCTACATGGCCATACTTAGCTATAAAGAAGACTAGAAAGTCGAGTTTTTAGCTGGTTTGGCATTTTCCAATTGAAGAAGGGGAACATGGATTTGAGGTGACACCTAGCTCTCTCCTGTGCTGTATGGTAATCAGGACACAACATGGAAGCTTACTGCACCCAGCAGAGGCTGCCCTGATCGAGTCACGGAATCATTAGCAATCCTACCTGATCTCCATTAATCACCTTGCATTCTCAGTTGATATATACTCAATGGCTCTCAAATTAGACAGAGATATTTGTCATGGTTCACCTCTAAAACCTGGACAGTGAAACAGGTACCAGAACACTTTCTTTAGAGTGGATACCCACAGGCCTCTAGCTGAGAAATGTTGCCCTAAACCAAACAGGACATGAAACACTGGTGACAACGTGGGTGCCAGCGCCGACTCCCAGGAGTACACAGCTCTCCTCTATTCCTATCCTCTAGCCCAGTCCCCCTCCACACTCTATCTCCCAGGGGGAGCAACACTGATCTGCAAGGGTCAAAGGCAAGGGCATTTACTTCCACTCTCAGAGGGGTCGTTCTCTGTTTTTGCGATTTGATCATTTGGAGGGTTTGCTTCATCAAGGTTCAAAAGCAGAAGCAGTCATGCCTGTGGCCGTGGCACTGCTCCTGTAGGCATCAGCCCTGAGCAAGGTCTGGGTCTGGGGTTCTGTTTCTAAGCCTGTTCTCCAGCCTTCTCAGTAAGAACAGCAGCTCCTGAAAATTCCTTTATTAGATGACTTCCATCTTAAATTATTGGAGTTGGATCCTGTTGCTTGCGAATATGATTACTGACAGGTACGGTTTGGGGGGATTAAATACACTCAGATCTGCTCTCGGGAAGGAGCTCATTCCCTTTTATTACCCCTTGCATTGGGCTTATCACATCAGACTGCCCAAGAGGCTGCATTGGACTTGGCTTAGGGCAAAGGAAGCCCAAGAAGCTTCTGGGCTCTCTGTTGCAGGTACAGCCCAGAGGCCTGTCTCTAGCCTAGCCCATATGAATTCTTCACATCATTTATTCCAGCTCATGACTTTCCAGAGGATTGATAATGACAGCCATCTTTATCTTCTCTTGTCTTAGGAAATGATTTAAGTGATTGAGAGCCTGGCTCTTGCAGCCTGATTTTTCAGATTTAATACCACAAAACATTTCATCACCTTTGACCAGCCTAGAGGACCACGCTTTATATGTGAAGTTCCTTGTCCATTTTGTGTGGCCTTTACAGCCAGAAAGTGCTGGCTACACCAGTCTGGAATTAGTATTTATAGAGCCTAATGCACAGACACTAGACATGGGACATATTGAGAGAAAAATGAAAAAAGCCTCATATGGGCTTTTGTGGAGGAGGACTAACAAGGCAGAGGTTCAAAGTTGGGAATGCCAAAAAAACTGGGGAGAGGTCCAATTATGAGCACAAAATCTACTAAATTGCTTCCCCCAGCCTATGTTCAAAGGAAAAGCTGCCTCAGAATATGAAATCACTTAAAAAGATTTATTGTCTACATTTTCTTCATGGAAGCCAATATAATGTGTATGAATCTTCCAAGTTTTACTCCATTAAATAATAACAATGGTGGTAATGAAATAGCAGTTATCTCCTGATCATTTCCTCTCAAGTGCCAGCTAAGTGATTGCCACCAGAGCTCATACTCTCAACCCAAGTCATAGGCTGGTGTTGTCACTTACCTTCTGTTGCAGATGACACAGAGTCATATACAAAATCAGTATTTCAGGACTAACACAATATGGTGGCCCTGACTCTCTTTTCCAGTATCCATATCTATTTAATTATTTTGTAAAAAGTACTTTCTCGTTGCAAAAGGGAAAATTTTCACTCTTCCTTTGTTTCCAGTCACCAGTAGGTTCTCCACTCCAACTGCAGGATAGAATGATGAGTCTCTGTTGTTGCTGCTGCTATTGGGGATTGGACCCAGGGCCTCACTCATGCTAAGCACGTGCTCTACCACTACCACTGAGATGCACCCCCAGACTCTGATGAGCTCTTTAAAATCACTAATAACAAGTTGGGCACAATTCTGCATGTCTGTAATCCTCAAGAAACTGAGGCAGGAGGATCACAAGTTGAAGCCAGCCTCAGCATCTTAGTGAGATCTTGAGGATGTAGCTCAGTGGTGGAGTGCTTGCCTAGTATTTTGTAAAGCTCTGGGTGTAATCTCTAGTAATACACACACACACACACACACACACACACACATATACACACACATTACCAACACCAAAGTCATACTTTCAGCCAGTTAAGTCAGAGTACCACAGGTAGATATCGCTATAGAATAAGTTAAGCTAACTGCTATCAAACTAAATGACAATCAGAGAAAGTTTCATTACAGTTTAATTACATTTATTTGAGAGGAGCACAGTCTTGCACAGCCTTGCAGTGGGGAATACATGTGTCAGAGTAAACTATGAGCAAATTCAAGGAGGTTGGTGAGGCAGGGGAAGTTTTTAAAAGAAGAGGATTACAAGAGATATCTTGAAATAATAGTCCTTGGCTATGAAGATCAACAACATGGATGGTGTCAGTCCAAGATTAAACGAACAGTTGTTGGACAGATGTCCTTGTGGCAGTTATTTATTTGTTTATTTATTTATTTTGTAATGTTGTGATCATCTTTTTGCAAGGCTGTGGTTCTGGCAAAGCCTTTTTGTGAGTAGTTCTTATTATCAGGCACACGTGCATGAGATCCCCCTCCTTCACCATCTCCCACGTTTCTTTCTCTTTCTTTCTTTCTTTCTTTCTTTTTTATTATTTTCTTTTTTTGGTTAGAATTGGACAAAAGTGACTCCATTTTAGCCAGGTGTGGTGGTACACACCTATAATCCCAGCAATGTAGGAGGCTGAGGCAGGGGGATCACCAAGTTCCAAGTCAGCCTCAGCAAGTTTGCACCACCCAGTCTCAAAATAAAAAATAAAAAAAGGGCTGGAGATGTAGCTCAGTGGTAAAGCACCCCTGGGTTCAATCCCTAGTAGCAAGAGGGGGAAAAAAAGTGACTCTGCTTTGATCTTGACAACTTTCACACCACATGGATGAAGATGGAAAAAGAACAAAAGACTAAACTTGTATTGAAAATGTGGTGGCAAGTTCATGGTTAGAAGAGTATCACTTAGAGGGAGAAGAGCACGGGACCATGCTTTTGGCCTCAGTGAGTGAGGGATTACAAGGAGAGTAATGAAACTAATGTCGAGTCATCGGTTTTCCCATTTCATAGCAAGACATGCTAGCATGTATATCTTGAGCTCTGAATTTGGAGGGAGAAAACAATCAAAATTTAGGGGTAATTCTCAAAAATGATATATATTTAGTATATATGTATATAGATAAACATATATGTGTGTCATATATATGTACATATATATAAATTAAACAGCTAATATTTGTCAGGGGTAGAGGACAACACTATGGAAAGGGGTCCAGGCATCAATATATTTTAAAGATTTCCCAAGAGATCCCAAAGTGCAGCCAGGCTTGGGAATTACCATCCTACCTCTCTCCCCTCAATCCAGCCTTCCTGCACTGTGCATGTCTCCTCTGTTGTTTGGTAGATGGCATATGGATCTCTGTGACATAAGCAGACAAGCAAATGGCACTCAGGCCTGCAGAAGGGATGCTGTGCTCTAGCCGGATTGACATGGTGTCTACAGCTAGGCAGCTGTTTGGAGACAGAGAGGCTGAGAGTACTCCATCTCCTTCTCCCCTCTTCATTCACTCATGGTTGGTCACGCATTTGCGTCATCCGTGTTATTCCCCATGACTGAGCTCCTAAGGCAGCACCTGGACTTGGCGCCAGCTGCAACTTCAAAGTGCCTGGAGAAAATTCTGAAGACCTGGCTCTTTTTGTCTATGAATAGACCCGTCATTCCATTCCTCTCCCTCAGCACCAGGCAATAGGAAGGGACCCTTTCACACGGTCTCATTATATTCTTTGATTTCTAAGTCAGTCTGATTTTTCAGGAACTTTGCCTTCCTTTCTTTGATTCAAATCTCAAGACAATGATCAAAACACACAATGTTCCTGTTAACTCAGAGTTTTATCACTTACAAGAGTGATTTGAAAGGTAGAATAGGAGTTGATGGTATAGCTGGGTGGTGGAGCATTTGCCTAGCATTTGCAGGGCTCTGGGTTTGGTCCCCAGAACGGGGGTGGGGTGGGGGGTGGGGGGTGGGGGGTGGGGGGTGGGGGGAGGTGTTTTTTACATGCTATCAAGTAGCACTATTGGCATAAACAGTTTTGCCAAATTTTTAATATCCCATCAGATATACATGTAGGAAAAACCACCCTATTTATGTTATCTGAGCCCAGAATTTGATCCATTTTATTTATAAATATAAAATATCGTTTACATGATTTCAATACACACTAAATTTCTGTGAATGTGTCTACAATGTGAAAGAGAGAAGATTCTACTTTTTTTTCCCCCTTGCTTTAGTATGAGTTGTTGGCCATTTCAGAAAATTCCACTGGTGATTTGGGACATTTTACCTGCCAATATTGAGATGGGAATTTGGTGTAAAGGGGGAGATATACTGAGTCTCAAAGAAAGCACCCATGAACCTCAGTAATGCAGAAAATGCCCATGACCATAGAAATCTCACACCAAACGGGCTGTTTTTCCCTCAGAAAATGGCCTACATTGTCCCTTGAAAGTGTATTCTTGCTTTACCCCAAACCCCCCACTCTTGCGACAGCCCACATTCTCCCTTGAATGTGCCCTTGCTTTCCTAAATAAACTTCTGTCTATGCCTCTGGCAAGTGATGAAATTCTTTTCCATCACATATGCCAAGAAACTTGCTGGTCCTCAGTCAAGTTCCCCTTCTCTCATAGAACTCCGCAGACCCTTTGTTGGAGACATCTCTTCTCCTGCAACAATATGAGATGCCTGTATTAGTCTTCATTGTAGTCACTTTCTTGGTGATTTTACATATAAGGACAAGCATATGTCTGCTTCTTTATGTCCCCTCTGCACCTCTGTATATTATATCATTGTTAATCACTTTCTTTTTATTTCTCCTTTATATTTTAGTTGGGATATTATATCAGTTTTTCTTACGAAATTATGCTGGAGGTAATTAATATTGACTGAATCGAATTTGAGGATAATTAAGAAGATGTTACAGAACTTGTTGTGATATGGAAAATAAGCATATGAGATGTTCCACATCATAAGTCAGCAGGAATGTATAAATTAAAGCAACAAGGAGATATTGAGGTAGGTGGACTCTCCAGGAGACAGTGAGAAAGACACTTAGCAGGGGAAGACCCAGATCCAAGAGCATGATCAGCCATGCTTGTCTCTTGAGCCAGATAAACAAAACCTCCAGTGCATGCTTATACCCAATCAATTAGAACAACAACAACAAAAAAAAAATGAATTTAAATGTCACCAGATTCAAAGACCTACACAATGTGTCCACAATTGATTTATGACTAGAATGCTTAACCTAGCAGAAACATTCTGAACCCCAAATATGAATGGGATTTGATTTTCACAAAAGCTTGCTTAGGAACCTGCACATTTCTTCCCCAGGGGGGGAAAAAAAAAATATATATATATATATATATATATATATATATATATATATATATATATCAAGGAAGCCCAACCCTCACATGTCACTTGTCTGATAAATGAGGGATCTCCATACCCTTCTTTGGGGATGCAAATACCTTTGTTACCATAATGTGTGTGTGTGTGTATATAAATTTTTGCTTATACCTTGCTTTCAATGTGTCCTGAAATTGCTTTCAATGGTGTAAGGCCAGAACCTGCCCTGACCAAGCTAAGGTCCCAATTCCCCCTTGGAAGGACTTCCTTGAACCCTTATCTTATGACAATACTACTACATGACTATTAGAAAGGCCCAAATCTAAAGCATTGACAGCATCAAATGCTGACCAGGATATGGAGCAACAGGAACTATCATTCAGTGCTACCAGGAATGCAAAATGGTACAGCCACTTAGGCAGTTTCTCATAAACTAATCATGCTCTTACCAATATAATCCAGCAATGATGCTCCTTGTATTTTCCAGATGAATTAAAAATTTACTTGTACATAAAAATGGGTGGGTGTTTGTAGAAGCTTTATTCATAATTGAGAAGTATTGGCTACAACCAAGATACCTTTGAATAAGTGAGTAGACAAATAAACTGTGGTACATCCAGGCAGTGGAATATTATTCAGTACTAAAAGTAATGAGCTTTTAAGTCATGAAAACATATAGATAAGAGGGAAATTTATTTTTTTTTTAAGAGCATGCCTGTCCTTTAGTCAGGACAGGCATGCTCTTTTTTTTTTTTTTAAGAGAGAGTGAGAGAGGAGAGAGAGAGAGAGAGAGAGAGAGAGAGAGAGAGAGAGAGAATTTTTCAATATTTATTTATTTAGTTAGTTAGTTCTCGGCGGACACAACATCTTTGTTGGTATGTGGTGCTGAGGAGCGAACCCGGGCCGCACGCATGCCAGGCGAGCGCGCTACCGCTTGAGCCACATCCCCAGCCCCTAAGAGGGAAATTTAAACACATATTATTAAGTAAAGGAAGCCAATCTGGAAAGACTACATACCATATGATTCTATATGACATTCTGGAAAAAGGAAAACCTTAGAGACAAGTAAGAAGATCATGTTTGCCAGACAACAGGGGAAAGGGAGGAAATGAATAAACAGCACAAAGTGATTTTAAGACAATGAACCCTAAAGACAGAGTGAATCCTAAGGTAAGCTGTGGTCTTCCGTGTGTAATGATGCATCAATACAGGGGCATTGATTGCAACAAGGTATCATACCACTCTGATGGAGGAAGCTATGAATGTGTGGAGGCAGGGGGTACATGGGAAATCTCTTTCCACTCAATTTTTTTGTGAACTGCTCTAAAAATTAGACCTTTTTCAATAAACATACTATTTGTTGCTGATTTTTTTTTTTTTAATAAAAAGTGAGCATTGGGCCAGGCACGGTGGCACATGCTTGTAATCCTAGTGGCTCAGGAGGCTGAGGCAGGAGGATCACAAGTTCAAAGCCAGCCTCAGCAAAACTGAGGCTAAGCAACTCAGTGAGACTCTGTCTCTAAAGAAAATGCAAAATCGGGCTGGGATGTGGCTCAGTGGTTGAGTGCCCCTGAGTTCAATCCCCAGTAAACCCCCACCACCTGCTGAGGGCCATTGCCAAGTAGGAATGACGCATCAAAATTTCCTTGCTAGCGTACCCCATGTTAAATGGATTTCGCTGTTGACATTGCATGTAAGGTGACCTTGCTCAAGGACCAAGGCGGATCCGGGTTTAGAGCTGATCAGGTTTGAGGAAGTATCCCGCTCCTTGGGTTTAGGGCGTTCCCGGTTTAAGACAATAGGGGTTTTAGGGAAGTTGGAGGTTGAAGATTATTGCTGCCGGGATTAGGGTGTTCCTGCTGCTTGTTCCCGCTGAGTTCTCATGAGATTCAAATGGGATATTGGAAAAAAGCCTCGTGGAGTAGGTGAATTGGGCGGCAGCAGAACTTGGATTTCCCCAGAACGTGTGTAGAGGCCGGTGTGAGTTCGGGAATAAAGAATTGCTGTTTGAATCTACAAGGTGTGTGGTGGCTCGTGATCTGGTGCCCAGCCAAGACTGCGGCAACCACCGCCAAAAACAAAAGTGATCATGGGTCTGATAGACTTGAGAACTCTTCCTTTAGAAGAAAATGAAGCCTGACTTTTTAGGCTGAATCCAGAGGAATTAACTAATATAAGAACTTAAACCAAATACCTGCTCTGAATTACAAAGTTTCAGAATAAATGTAGTACTATATGTATAAGACATAGCCATTTATTCTGAAACTATGTCTTGTACAGGATACAATTATGTAATTATATATGCATTCCACATTATATACACTGTGTATGTATGCATACTACTGAGGATAATGCAACTCTGAATTCCAGTGATTTCCTTCTAACCCAATGAGAAGAGCATCTGTCAGTTTTTTTTTTTTTTTTTCAGTCAAGATAGTACACAGTAAGTAGAACTTCATCATGAGAGCATCATTGTCATACATACAGGATTTTCTTTAGGCTTCCTGGTCAGGCCCTCCCTTCTCAAGTAGATCCCTGCCTGTGATCACAGCGCCTGGCCTGCTTGGGAGGTTTCATCCTGGACCCTGGTGGAGGCCTGATCTTATTTTGCTGCAGTTGCTATAGGAGCAGTCCCTGTTGCAGGGACAACTCCATCCCTAAACAAATATATGCAAAGGGCTGAGAAGCAGATTTTAGCCTTCACTGCTTTAGACACCAAGGAATGAAAACAATCTGTACAATCCAAACAGAATAAATCCCAATGCCCCCAAGGGAAGTGGGTGTTTATTTTTAGGCTTTAAGCACCAGGACCCAGCTTCACCACTGGCCGACTGTGAGCGAGTCTGCAGTATGGCCAGGAGCTGGGCCAGCGGAGAGCCTCTCATCCTGCGGGGCCTCTCTTCCTGGAGACGCCCCCTGCGGCAGGGGCGTCTGCTTTACCTGGGTTAAGCCAGGCTGGTCGCTGGCCCAGAGGTGTCCAAGCTGCAAAAAGTGCTGGAATGCAGGCTCCTTGCTCAGCGTCTTGGTCACCCTTGGTGTGTCCAGGCACTGGAGCCCGGAGGTGCCAAGGGATTGGGCCGAAATGGTGGCGTAAACCGGGCTGGGACAATGCCTGAAGCGGTCCTCATCTCCTGTGGTGCCCCACACCCAGGTGGGAAACAAATTGCGCCTGCCTGGCCCGCCCAGGTAGAGAAGGGTGCGCCAGGTCCTCAGCCAGCCAGAATCTCTCCCCCGAGAACCTAGAAGAGTGTGGACCAGCCCAAGACCCAGTGCAAATGGGGCTGAGAGGGAAGGCATCCCTGCCCCTTGCCTTTAAAATTTATGGCCTAAAGCATCATAATCCCGCCTTAGTTTTGAAATGCTGGTTTTGAATATCAGCATACTATTATGAGCACATACTTTTAAAAAATGGACTATCTTTTTAGGGCAGCTTTAAGTTTACAAAAAAAAAAAAAAAAAAAAAATGACCAGAAAGTCCAGAGAGTTCCTGTATACCCAACTCCCTTTTGTTCAGTTTCTCTAGTATATTTGTCAGTACTGATGAACCATTATTCATACATTAGTATTAACCAGATCCAGAATATAAATTAGGATTCACTGTTTTGTACAGTTGTAAGGATTTTGACAAATGCACAATGGTCATACATCCCTGGTGACCACATTTCCACTCAGAGCTTCTCGCCACAGTTCTAGAAGAAAAAAACTCTTTTTTGGTGCCCTTTAACTTTCCCATGAACCAATAGCACAAAAACTGATTAAAAAAAAGAAAGTCTAGGTACTTTCCTTGGGTTTCTGTCCTACATTGCGCCTACAATATTTGGGGAAATAGATATAAGACCTAGTACAAGTTCCCAAACTTTATTAGGGTAAATAGTAACCATAAAAGGTTAGAAAACATACCCAAATACCCAACATTTCCATGTGGGAAGCCCAGTGACAAAAACCACTCCCTCTCACAAAATGTGGCTTTTGTGATGATGATGCGCGATGGAAATGTATTTTATAGAATAAAATGTTAATGTTTTTATACTGGGTCTTTGAGCCACTGGGAGGTTTTTATCTCCCTTTCAAAAATCCTGTGGATTACCTAAGTTAGAACATCACAGTGTCATTTATTAGACACAGAATCTCATCTAAATTATCTGCTCTAAGTGAGTGGAGGACCGTTGGGTTGATCCAGTTGACAGATGTCTTTCTTTCACAGAGTGGACTTTGCTCTTTGTACATCTGAGATATGAGCAAAATCATGGTTTGATGAGAGATTTGTTTATGTAAGAAATTTCCCCTGAGAAATTCCATTCATTTTTTTTGTTAGCCTGTTTCACTAGACTCTGGAACATCCACTAAGGAAAAACATGGGAAGGAGAATGGGAAAAAAGCTAAACCAAAGGACACTGGAAAATAGAAAACGTCTAGGGATAGAATAGCTTTCGTTTAATACAAATGAAACATTACTAACTCATTTATCTAAATTGTACAAAGTGTATTAATAGAGGTTAACAGTCATCTTTTTTTCTTCCCTAGTCATCTAGCATTGTTATCAGCAAATGGTCACATTTGTTCTATTTCTGACCAGAAAGATATAATGTAAGAGAACATAAGTGGAAAAATTACTAAGGTGTCTCATCTATTGTCTGAAAAAACCCCTAAACTTACACATGCCATAAAGATTAGAGCTAAAAGGAAATGGTGTAGTGATAAAGGATCCAGTAAGATTACTCGATTTCTATATTCAGTATATTAGAGGAAATAATTTTCCAGGGCCAGATCCCCTATAAGTAAATTACCAAACATTACTAATTACTTGGCCAAACGTTTGATCACTATCTAGGTTACAGTTTGCTATAAAACTTACACAAGCACCTAAGTCACTGAACCACTTCTATGTAAGTACAAGCAGGCTATTCGTTGGCACAGAAGGTATTCCGCAGCCCTGAGATTTTGATAGTCTTGAGTTTTCCCAGAACATACATGCACTCAGTAAATATTGTCCCCAGAGGTCAGCTAACCAGCAACTCTCAGTGTGCTCAGGGCATCGCAGCAATTTGCCCTGATGAGCCACTTCTTATTTTTAAATATCTTCAGGATCTTCAGGTCTATGACTCCTGCATTCACACAAGGATATGCACACAAGGTCAGGTGAGTAAAATCAATCTCCTCCCCTTTGTTAACTTGATTAGTAGGCTGCTACAACCAAATGCATGTTAAATTTCTGTGTCCCTTAGAAGGAAATAGACTAGTAGGGAAAAAATATTCCTAATATTACTTTATTTCAATATATATATATATATATATATATATATATATATATATATTTATTTATTTCAATATATATATATATATATATATATATATATATATTTGTTTGCTTGCTTGTCTCTTGTTATTTTGTTAGTCAAGAAAGAAAACTAATTTCAAGAGCCTTGCATGGTGGCTTTTCTCTTGCTATTTATACCTGTTAAGTGAATTTTACACATCTATTTATGTTATTGAACTACAATTTATACAAAGTTATGCTGTGTTATTTATTTATACATACTGGGGATTGAACCCAGGGGCATTTAATCACTGAGCCACATGCCCAGCCCTTTTTATATTTTATTTAGAGACAGGATCTCGCTGAGTTGCTGAGGCTGGATTTGACCTTGTGATCCTCCTGTCTCAGCCTCCCCAGCCCCCTGAGATTGCAGGCGTGTGCCACCATACTGGGCTGTTGTATTTTCTGTGTGACTATTTTGAAACTTATTTTGTTATTTAACATTCCATTGAGCATCAGAAATGTGACACATACCAGCTTATTTGAATTTGGATATAATTTCTGATGATCATCTTTCAACGCTTCATTGTTTTATTAAGCAGTTTGAAAGGCTTATTTGTACACTTTAAAATTCTCTACAGTAATCTGGCCATTTTCTTTTCAACTTGGCAATAAAATTGCAGAAAGGGGTTGGATATTAACAGAAAATGTCTTAAGAAATTGGGAACAATTGGTGCACTTACATCCTTACACTTTTCATTTGCAGGGAGAGTAATGAAGTCCTGCACTTATAGTCAAAAGGCCCTCCAGCTGTGTCCTTCTGTACATGTGAATCACATCCTCTCAGTATCCTATTGGAGGGGTCGCATTGCAGTGATGTGTTTATGAATTCTACAGAATTCCTTATAAAACATGAACAAGGGGGCTGAGGCTGTAGCTCAGTGGTAAAGTGCTTGCCTTGTATGTGTGAGGCACTGGGTTCCATCCTCAGCACCACATAAAAATAAAGACACTGTGTGTTTATCTACAACTAAATACACATTAAAGAAAAAAAAAACATGAACAAGTAAATTTGGTGAGATTCTTTTCATCTACAGTAGGATCTAACTCATAAAAGTAAGTAAATAAGAATTCCAACAAAGATAGAAAGAGCCTATTTCTTGCCACACACCCTCTCAACAGAGAGGTGAGCTTCGATCTGGCTTTCTTTTTTTTTTTTTCAGATTTTTTTTTATTGGTTGTTCACAACATTACAAAGCTATTGACATATCATATTTCATACATTAGAATCAAGTGGGTTATGAACTCCCATTTTTACCCCAAATACAGATTGCAGAATCACATCGATTACACATCACATTTTTACATACTGCCATATTAGTGACTGTTGTATTCTGCTACCTTTCCTATCCTCTACTATCCCCCCTCCCCTCGCCTCCCATCTTCTCTCTCTACCCCATCTACTGTAATTCATTTCCCTCCATGTTTGTTATCCCATTCCCCTCATAACCTCTTATATGTAATTTTGTATAGCAATGAGGGTCTCCCTCCATTTCCATGCAATTTCCCTTTTTTTCTCCCTTTCCCTCCCACCTCATGTCTCTGTTTAATGTTAATCTTTTCTTCCTGCTCTTCCTCCCTGTTCTGTTCTTAGTTGCTCTCATTATATCAAAGAAGACATTTGCTATTTGTTTTTTAGGGATTGGCTAGCTTCACTAAGCATAATCTGCTCTAGTGCCATCCATTTTCCTGCAAATTCCGTGATTTTGTCATTTTTTTAGTGCTACGTAATACTCCATGGTGTATAAATGCCACATTTTTTTATCCATTCATCTATTGAAGGGCATCTGGGTTGATTCCACAGTCTAGCAATTGTGAATTGTGCTGCTATGAACATCGATATGGCAGTATCCCTGTAGTGTGCAGAGGAGGACAATCAATCAACAAGTACATGAAAAAATGCTCACCATCTCTAGCAGTCAAGGAAATGCAAATCAAAACCACCCTAAGATACCACTTCACCCCAGTAAGATTGGCAGCCATGATGAAGTCAAACAACAATGAGTGCTGGCGAGGATGTGGGGAAAAGGGTACACTTGTACACTGCTGGTGGGACTGCAAACGGGTGTGGCCAATTTGGAAAGCAGTATGGAGATTCCTGGGAAAGCTGGGAATGGAACCACCATTTGACCCAGCTATTGCCCTTCTCGGACTATTTCGATCTGGCTTTCTTCTGGTGATCCCCTGGAGCTGCCTGTGAGGCTTAAGGGATAGAGGTAACTCATTAATTTTGGGCAGAGGCAGAGCACATGCCCAGTCATCAAGGGACAAGCAAGGCCAGAGGGGAGAGGGTAGCGGCTACTGGGATTTTAGGCAAGCTGGGTTTCTTTTCCTTAGCTCTTGCTACAGTTTAGATCTGAAATGTCCATCAAAGACTCAGTCCCCAGTTTGGTGCTACAGGGAGGTGGTAGAACCTTTAAAGGGTGGGGACCTGGTGGGAGGTCTTAGGTTATTGGAAGTGCGTCCTTGACACAGATGGTGGGACCCTGATTTCTTCCTCTTTCATACTCCTTCATTTTTAGCCATGAGGTGAGCAGCTTTTTCCACCACAGAGTCCCACCGTGTTGTGCTACCCCACCACAAACAAAGCAATGGCGTCAACCAGTCATGGACTAAAACTTACAAAATTGTGAGCCAAGATAAACCTTTTCTTTTTTTAAAAAAAAATTTGTTATAATATATTCATACATTCACACAATAAAACAGTATAATTTGATCAATTTAATTCCCCAGTCTCTCCCCCATTCCCCTTTTTCTATTCTATTTTTCTCCCTTCTATTTTTTTTATTCTAATTAGTTATACATGGCATTGGAGTACATTTTGACACATTGTACACAATGTTAAACCTTTTGTGTGTGTGTGTGTGTTGCTGGGGATTGCCTTGTGCATGGAAGGCAAATGCTCTACCAACTGAAGCTATATCCCCAGCCCAACCTCTTCTTTTGTAAGTTGATTTATCTCAGGTATTTGTTATAGTAACAGAATCCTGACTAACACAGCTGTAAATGAAGATATTTTCCAGATTAAGAAAAATATACACAATTCAATAACCCCATTGTCTACAGGCATAATAAATCTATGGGTGCAAGTAAATTCAGATCAGTATTTATATCTGTAGCTCTGTTAACTTACTAGTTCCCCCTATATATCCATAGAACTTCATATTTAAAGTCCTCCTCGTTGTCAGTGGATAACTAGGAAATCAAAATATGAATATTATTCAACCATATAAAGGAAGGAAATTCTGATTCATCCTACAATATGGGTAAACACTAAAGATATTATGCTAAATGAATGAAGCCAACACAGAAGGACAAATGCTCTACACTTCCACTTATAAGAGGCACCCAAGGTGGTCAAATTCATAGAGGTAGAAAGTAAGATAGAGGTTAACAGGGACTGTAGGTGTCGGGGCGCTATGAACAGGAGCTGAACACCACCCGACCCTTAGTCTTGAGCATTGGAGGTGTGGAACTGGCCTTTGCTCGCTCGCATTGCAAAAGCAGGTGGCCCTCACCTTTACTCTGCAAGGAATTACAGCTCTGGGAGGGGGCGTCACCCAATGGGACTGGGCTACACCCCTCTGAAACCCAATCCCTTGCCTCATTGGATGAAACATTCTCAGTGTCTTCCCCTCAATAAATAGACCCTTAAGATAGAGAGCCGCCCTGATTCCTGCACGCGGAGGGTATTTCTGAGTGTTGCGTGCTCCCTTCGCCGTTTTCTTAGTTATTGATGTAGCCAGCTCTTGTGAACCCAGCTCAGGTCGCCAGCCTGGCTAGCTGGCGATACACAGGGCAAGGGAAAATGGGGAATTATTGTTTAATAGGGACAGAAGTTCAGTTTAGGATGATGAAAAAGTTCTGGAGATGGATAATGGTTGTTTAATAACATAAATGCACTCAATACCACTGAATTGCATATTGTATAAGCGGTGCATATATTTTACTACAATGAATAAAATAAAATAGTTGGTATTCAAATTTTTTAAAAAAGAAAAAAAATTATCCTAGTTGTCCTGGCACACCTCAGAACTATGTCAAATAATAAATTCTTGAGGAAGGGGTTACTTGTTTACTGCCGCTGCTGTCATTGCTCCAGCGCGCGCGCGTTGTATCCTTTCTTCCTGTAACCCAATGCTGCAAAGCTTCTTGCGCACTCGCTGGCCTAGGTTTCCATTTGGTCCTCCCTACTGCACAGCCAAGCTGTATTCCATGGAAAAACGGAGAAAGGTTCCTCCCTGATGCTCTGGGCCAAAGCCCAGGCCCCAAAGCAGCATGCCTGTGCTTGAGGACTCCAAGTTTTACTCCTAGAACAGCTTCTGTCCTTGCTGTGGTTTGAATAAGGTTGTTCCCTGGAACTCTTGCATAAGTCTAATGCTCAAAGTCTCCTGTAAATGGTATTAAGAGGGTGGACACCTATTGGACTGTGGGGTCTGGAGATGGGGCCTTTGTTAAGTGGTTAGAATAGATTAAGTCATTAGGGTAGAGCCCACATGACTGACCTGATGGATTTATAAGGAAAGGAAGAGACATATACACACATAGGTAGATACACATGAACTTCCGCACTCATGATGTACACTAAGGCGGTGTCCCTCACCAGAGCCTGGGCTTTGGATTTCCAGCCTCCAAAACTGTGTAAGTATTTGTGAGTATCCTTCCTCAGGTACTTTGTTGTACAAATAAATAAATTAAAAATCATTTAAAAAAAAACAACCTTAAACCATTTAACCACCAGGCTCAATCTTGGTCCAAGAACTGGGAAGAGGACCATATTAGGCCATCCCCTCTATTATCTTAATTTCTTCTCTGAGCTTCTGTACAGAAAAATCACCCCACTACATAATTTAGTTAAGACCCCAAATCCAGATCTTGTTTGGACTCAACTAAGGTAACCTGGTCATGATTCTAAAACCAGATGTTCAAGGGAGCATTGGGTCACATTAAATCTGACAGTGTGTTTTCTATTTCTTATACAAATAACTAGTTGATCCAATTATTGTTATTTATTAATACCTCTCCGTGCAATCCAGAGCAGTCTGTCAGAATACGAAGGACTTCCAGGCAGTCAGGGAATCAGCAGGTGGGGTGGCGGGGGTGAGGAGGAGCAGAGTTTGGTGGGGTCAGGCACTTCCAGATAGCCTGGGAGCAGAGCAGCTGGAGGAGGTAGAACTTCATCCTCTACATCCCTCAGGACTTTTTGATAAATTATAATGGGTTGAGTCATGTCCCCTAAAAACACAAGGTCAAGATCAACCCCAAAATATAAGTGAATGTGCTCTTACCTGGAAGATAGCCTTTGTAGAAAAACAGTTTTAGATGAGGTCATTCTGGTTTAGGGTGGGCCCTAAATCCATCGACTGGTGTTTCTGAGAGAAAGGAGGGGAAAGTTAGGATACAGAGACCCAGACACACAGAGAGGAAGGTCATGTGGTAACAGGCAGAGTTGTTCGTGATGCCAGGCGAGGCTTGGTGCTGGCACAGAAGCCAAGAGACAGGCATGGAGCAGATTCTCCCTTGGAGGCCCCAGGAGGAATCAAGCCTGCCACCACCTTGATTTCAGACTTTTGTTCTGGACTTGAAATAAAGACATTTCTGTTTTGCTAAGCCACCCAGTTAGTGGTAATTTGTTAGAGCCGTTCTGGAAAAGTAATACAAAACCTGTATTTTTCCAAGAGTAAGGGACTAGAAAAACTTGGCTTTGGTTTGCTATTATCTTAACAACAATGAGAGTTCAGTAATTAATCAAGTTTTCTTTTCTCTATGCAGGCTTTGCACAGACATTGAAGCCCAACTATGAGTCATTACAAATACATTTGAGAGTTCCACCTATCTTTTCTTCCTCTGATTTGAAATCCCAATATAGTTTTTGTTATCGTGATACGAATTTATATTTGTATGTTGTCACAAATTCTTTTCAAAAAAATTTTTGGACTAAAGCGAGGGGAAAAAAAACAGCGGTAACTGGTTAAACCTGTCTTTCTCTTCCTTCTCCAGGGAAAAGAGCTGAAATATGATTAGCCCAGATTATTAACTCTAAACAAACCTGGATTACTTTTTGAACCGAAATGACCTTCTCATTTCAGAGTTCAGAGTTCAGTCTTCTCATTTCAGGCTAGAGAAAATGGGAGCCCAAGGTCATATGGTTAAATATGAGTAGATGCCACCATCTGTGTCCCTGATTATTCAAAACACTTCTGCTGGTTGAGTATCAGCTGTGGGGATGGGAGGCAGCACCAGTTGGAATTTCATACAGTGTTATAGATAAAGATACAAATTAAAATAATTTATGTTATTGACTATCAATAATAAGAACTTTAACCATTGCTAAAACCAGTCACTCATCTACATTTTACTGTCAGATTCCCAAAGCAAAAGCCTCTTTTTTGGGAGGAGCTGGGGCTCAAACCCCAAGGCCTTGTACATGCTAAGCACACAGTCTACCACTGAGTTAACACCTTTCAGAAAAACTCTTGTGTTATTCTACCTTTTGTTAATTACAGACTTTAAATTCTACCAGGAGACTTATTTATTATTATTATTCCAGAAATGGAGAACTATGTTATTTGGATTGCCTTAAAAAATTGAAAATTTGGGCTGGGGTTGTGGTTCAGCGGTAGAGTGCTCACCTAGCACATGAGAGGCCCTGGGTTCAATCCTCAGCACCACGTAAAAATAAAAAAATAAAATAAAGGTATTGTGTCAACTACAACTAAAAAAATAAATATAAAAAAATTGAAAAGTTAAAAAAAAAAAAAGATGACAAGAGGACACATTTGGGCCAGTTTTTGGACAAAATGGATTTTCAGAATAATACATGGAACAAGAGGAACATCAAAGCTCCATCTGCCCTGGAGGAATTGAGGGAACACTCAGGTGGCCACACTAGTTACCCCTGTGGGCTGAGGGGGAAAGATGACAAAGCCCAGCATAGGAGGGCATTTCTAGAAGACCATCCCTATATCTCCTAATGGCAAAGAGGAAGACACTCAACACAAAAGTTAAGCACTTCTTATCTTGCTCTTTTGCCTCACAATCACAAGAGACTAGAAAAGGTTGCCAGAGAGCTGAGCAGAACAGGAGAATAAAAGAAAAAAATCTCTTAGAAAGAAATAACTAAAAAGACTTAACACTAATAATAATAATAATAATAATAATAATAATAATAGATGGGAAATCAATAAATAGGCAAAGGAACTGAGGAGGTTGAGATAGGAGGACCACATGTTTGAGACCAGCCTCTGCAACTTAGCCAGGTTCTCAACAACTTAGAGAGACCCTGTCTTAAAATAAAAAGGACTGGGGATAGGGCTCAGTGGTACAGCTCCCTGGGTTCAATCCCCAGTACAAAAAAAAAAAAATTATATAAATGACTATTTCAGTAAACATGTATACAGTAGAAAAACCTACCTTATTGTCTACATCTTCAATTTTATAGTGATACAAGATATGTGTGCTTTTGTACAATGTAACAAAATGATGCCAATATTATAAAAGCGTTACTCAGAAATATTAAAGTTTAATGCTTAATTTTTAAAAAATGGGCAAAGGAACTGAACAGGCACTTCACAGAAGAAGAAATATGAATGGTCAATAATTATATGAAAAAAATGTTCAACATCTCTGGCAATTAGAGAAGTTCAAATCAAACTACACTGAGATTTCATCTCACTCTAGTCAAAATGGCAAAAAATTATCAAGAATACAAGTAACAATAAATATTGGTGAGGATGTGGAGGGGAAAGTACATTCATACATTGCTGGTGGGACTGCAAATTGTGAAGCCACTCTGGAAAGCAGTATGGAGATTCTTCAGAAAACTTGGAATGGAACCATTATTTGACCCAGTTATCCCACTCCTAGGTTTACACCCAAAGGACTTAAAATCAGCATACTACAGTGACACAGCCACATCAATGTTTATAGCAGCTCAATTCACAATAGCTAAGCTATGGAACCAACATAGGTGCCCCTCAACAGATGAATGGATAAAGAAAATGGGTTATATATACACAATGAAATATTACTTAGCCATAAAGAAGAATGAAATTAGGGCATTAGCTGATAAATGGATGGAACTATCATGCTAAGTGAAATAAACCAATCCCCCAAAACAAAAGGCCAAATGTTTTCTATGATATGTAAATGTTAACACACTATGGGGTGGGGGGGGGATAGAACATCATTGAATTAGACAGGATAATGAAGTGAAGGGAGGGGGGATGGGAATGGGAAACACAGTAGAAGGAATGGGACCTAACTTTCCTATGTTTATATACGAATATACCACCAGTGAAACTCTGCATCATGTACAACCACAAGAATGGGATTCTAGTTAGGGAGTCTCTGACTCCCCAGACTCTCTCAAATTGGCCCCCTTGATTTGACCTGACTCAATTTACCTATCTATACCGACTGCCAGTCTAATTCTGGCTTCAAGATGATAAATCTATTGTGCCTAACAGATTTAAATAAATAAACAACAAATTTTAAAATATTTGCAGGAGCAGCTGGGGTGGTGGCTCAGTGGTATTGCACTTGCCTAGCACGAGTGAGGCACTGGGTTTGATTCTCAGCACCGCATGTTTGTTATACTTCATGTATGTATGTCAAAATGCACTTTATATATATATATATATATATATATATATATATATATATATAGAGAGAGAGAGAGAGAGAGAGAGAGGGGGGGGGGAGAAAGAGAGAGAGAGCAAATTAATTTTAAAAGAAAGAAAGACTGACCATAGACCTGTCCTCCATGTACTGGTGTTCTAGTTACATGGAGTCTAAGGAATCCAGAAAACTTTGAGACTTCAAATTAGGTTTGAGTGATTCTCAAGAAGAAAGGTTTCTTTTCAACCCCTTGTCAATCCTCCCAGGAGGGGGCTTATTCATCCTGCACCTTAGGAAACCCTCACTAACCATTCCCAAGGGCAATGGCGCAGGTGTGGCAGCAGGAGGCAGGACCACAGGATATCAGGATCTGTAGAAAAAGCAGACACAGACTCCAGGAATCAGAATTCTGGGCTCAGATTGACAACACTGGTTACTGGAGTCCTGCTTCCTCACGTGTTGAAGTATAACATTAGAGAAGCACGCCGAGGCAAGTATATAAAGCAGGGTTTATTTAAAAAGGGGTAACAGGCTTCTCCCAGGAGGGAGAAAGGGGCCATAGCTGGTATCCTAGTACTCCAAGAAGCGAGGTGTTCTGCCTTTTTATAGGTCTTAGGCTTATCTTTCTCCTTCCGGCTACATGACTAGGCCAGGAAATGCTCCCTGGGTTGGCCAAAAGCTGGGAAACAGGTGGGCTGAAGGGGGAAGGGCAGGATGGAGCAGCCCAGCACACATAATTAATTTTTACAACTAAATGTAGGGAGGGGCAATCCCTGGGACAGGTTACCTTAGCAACAGGTTGGAGCAGGGGCAGGTTATCTTGATGGGGTGGAGGAAGGGCTCTGAAGGCATTTCAGTCTTTCAGGGGAGGCAGTCTCCAACTCCCCAGACTCACCAAATTGGCCTCCTTGATCTGACCTGACTCAATTTACCTATCTATTCCGACTGCCAGTCTAATTCTGGCTTCAAGATGATAAATCTATTGTGCCTAACAGATTTAAATAAATAAACAACAAATTTTAAAATGTTTGCAGGAGGGGCTGGGGTGGTGGCTCAGGGGTATTGCACTTGCCTAGCACGAGTGAGGCACTGGGTTTGATTCTCAGCACCGCATATAAATAAATAAAATAAAAGCCCATCGACAACTAAAAAAAAATTTTTTTTAATTTGTAGGAAACTGTAAAATGACTTTTATTATAAATTCTCTATAGCTAGATATTCATATCAATATAAATATAGATCTGGATGAACATCAGCAGCAGATTGGGTACAGCTGAAGAAAGGATTAGTGAACTGAGAGTAGCTCAGAATATATTACCAAGAATTTAGAGCAAACAGTCAAAAATGTAGAGATATGAATAAGAGGAAAAAGACCTGGAGAAGACAGAGACGTCTAACCTGAAAGGATGCTCGCAAAGTCTGCACCAAGTCCAAGGACCACACCACACACTGGAATCCCACCTGAGAGATTTACTGTCAGTAGATTTATTGTCCGAGCAAACCAACAAGGCTGTCCCTTTGAGGAGAGCAGCAGCCTGTGGGCCCTCACAGGGCAGCTTTATAACCTGCAAGAGGAATTTCACAAGCATGCGTAGGGGTTGTGCCATGGGCTGGGGTAGGTTTAACATTTTAGCAGGCATATTCAGAACTGAAGCCTGGGAGTCCCTGAATAAAATGGGTCCTAAATCAAAACTTGGGAATCTCTAGATAAAAATGGCTCTGAACCTAAAATTGCAGATCTGATGTCAATACTGACCTGATGCTTTTTTAAAATGTGTCTTTTAACAATAAGGAGTTCTAAACCAAAATAACCCTCAATGTCATTACCATGCCTTAAAGATTATAATTCCTTAATCTTGTCAAACATCTAGTCTATCTAGCATACATTTGATAAAAATTCCAGGAAGCAAGGAAAGAGAATGAGAAAGATTCAGTATTTAAAGAAATAATAGCTGAGAATTTTCTAACATTAATAAAAGATGTTATTTCCGGATTCGCCAGGCCAGCTATTATCAAGAAGAATAATTTTAAAAAAAAATCTGTACCTAGATACAGTGAAGCGAACCTGAAGAACAACAAAACAAAGAGGGAAGGGAGAGAAAAAAGTAGCCAGAGAAAAGGTCAGTTTCCCTTTGAAGAAAGCTCAATTAGACATATAGCAACATGATAGCCAGAAACCAGTGTTACGGTGGCTAAATACCATGTGCACATCAAAAATGACCTCTGAGATGCACAGTCCGCATGTGCACCTTGAAGTCCAAAAGCTAAGTATTTTATTATACTATTCTTTAAGCACAGTCATCTATGCACAGGCACATATAACTTGAATTCAAAGCCCTCATATCCCTTTACTCTGTCATTTCTCTCTTCCTCCCCACCAAATCCCACCACTATTACTTATTCAATGTTAACTTCTCCATTGACACAATTCTCCTTTACATTTTAAAATATTTGGTTTGTTCCACTTTTATTATCAACATGACATGAAATCAAAATAAAAGGATGATTTGAAAAACACTATTGCATTCAACCTTTTTCATCATTTGGGGGGGGGGGGCACTCAACTACTGAGCGGCATCCCTAGCCCTATTTTGTACTTTATTTAGAGACAGGGTCTCACTGGGTTGCTTAGCACCTCACTTTTGCTGAGGCTGGCTTTGAACTCTGAGATCCTCCTGCGTCAGCCTCCAGAGCCACTGGGATTACAAGCATGCACTACCACGCCTGGCCATCCATATGTTTTTTTAAAAACAAAAGCAACTTGGTCTATGTTTATAAGAGTGCTGTGAAAGTTGTGCTCTCAAATACTCTAATTGCTAGAGCCTTCTGAGAAATCATTTGGGAAGTAGATATTGAGATCCTTAAAGTATTAAATTCTTTAGTCTGGAGATTTACTTCTAGGGAAGTCGTTCCCAATATAGAAAAGTCTTTGTGCAAAAGAAAGGCAATGTAATATGTTTTACTTAAAAAAAAAAAAAATGGAAATAACATAAAAGTCCAATAGTAAGTGCAGTTTAAAAGCTATGATACACTCATGCAGTGGAATATCTTAAAGCTATTAAGAGGATACCTAAAATAGGACAAAATATTTAAAAAATGCTTATGGCCTTATGTTAACAGGAAAAAGCAAGCTATAAAGTTATTGCTTTAATATGATTTTCTGCATTAAAATATTTGTGAGATTTGCTACAATGGCTGCTGTATTATTGGTGATTTTTCTTCCTCTTATTATTTTCTATACTTTAATAAAATATCTCCAACAAATATGTATTACCTTTATGATCAGAAAATTATTTAAAAATCTAATTGGTATTTCTTAACCTGGGTAGAGGAGGAACTCAGTTGTTCATTTTATAATTTGTTTTTATTTCTACATATCTCTATCATATTTATGTAATGTAACAATCAACAAAACAAAATATGAACAGATGACTGGTAGAGTTAGGATGTGACCACATATAAGGTAATTTAAATATCAGGAATCAAAGGATGCTGTATCCCTTGCTTTTGCCATTCCTGAGATTTTAATTCACTGATAGTTAAAAGAAAGAGAAGATAAAATAGGAGAAAGAGGGCTGGGGTTGTGGCTCAGAGGAAGAGCATTCACCTAGCATGTGTGAGGCACTGGGTTAGATCCTTAGCACCACAAAGAAATAAAGTAAAGGTATTGTGTCCACCTATAACTAAAAACTAAATGTTAAAAAAAATAGGAGAAAGAAATGTCCTATTTAATTGTAATGCATTCCACAGTTGTGTATTTAAAAAAATAAAATCAATTAGATAAAAAAAGAAATGTCCTATTTATAAACTAGATACTGTAAATTCATTTACATGCCAGATTTAGAATCCAAATTATCTATTTAAATAAAAATATCTTGCTATATTTCCTAATGATAAACAGAAGAATATTCATCTCCCCTAGCTGTAATAAAAACAGCATCTTCTCTTAAGTAAGCTGCTTTCATAAATTATAAGCTTATATGATTGAGATTACCCACATAAATACACACACAAACCTATATATATTATCATCAAGAATTTTGAATAGAGAGTCAAAATTATGGAAAATGCAAAACAGAAGAAAGAGTCTTGGAAGATCTAGTAAGAATATCTAACATACATTTTTTTAGAATAGCATACATTTCTTAGAATATTTAAATATATTTTAATTATATTCTCATAAGTTATATAAGTTCAAAATTATATAAATGCTTCAAATGGATATGACTGTATGAATGTGTTTAAATGTTATCATCTGGGGGTCCCCAATGGTCAAAGGCAGATAATGGGAAGGGGAGTGGGAGAAAGGTTTTGTTAAAATCAAATTCCTAGCCACTTTGGTTTCTTCTGTGTTTTTTTTTCTCTCCCCTATTTGGTTCTTCTCTTGTATTCTTTATCAGTCGGAGTTATTCTGGTCTCTCCTTCATCTTCCACGTGCAGCTATGAATTCCTGCTGGCTTTACTGTGTACCCATGTCTCAAACATGTCCCTCCCACCCCCACCCCCACCCCCACCCCTCTGCCATTGCCATGTTGCCATGTTCAGTTCACTGCCTGGCTAGTGCATTACCTGGGGACTGGTCTCCCTGCCAGCCTCCAAAATCTGCCAATATGATGTATCAAAGATGTGCATCTCTAGGCTGGGGTTGTGGCTCAGAGGTAGAGTACTTGCCTAGCATGTGTGAGACACTAGGTTCGAACCTCAGCACCACATGAAAATAAAATAAAGATATTGTGTCCACCTATAAATAATATATATATTTTAAAGATGTGCATCTCCCTTCTAAAATAGAAGGGAGGCCAGTAGAATAGAAGAAAGGGATCAGGGGGAGGGAGGGGAGAGAAAGGGGATGTACTGGGGAATGAAATTGTTCGAATTATACTGTTCTATTGTGTGCACATATGAATTTATTATAATAAAATCCCATGTATGATTATAATGCAGTAATAAAAAGAAAAAATAATTCAGGAATAGGAAAAAAGAAAGGAAGAAAGAAAGAAAGAGAGAGAGAGAGAGAGAGAGAGAGAGAGAGAGAAAGAAAGAAAGAAAGAAAGAAAGAAAGAAAGAAAGAAAGAATAACCATGACCTTGTAATAGAAATGTCATACTTTCCAAATCTTTCAGTGTATTGAGAAGGTTTCTTGGTGGTCCTAACCACTTGGGAAGGGCACTTTGATACCCTTATGTACTAAGCCTGGTGATGGCAATTGTGAGTGTTGGATGCTAACTATTTTATGCTGTGAATAAATTCTTATTCAACCTTAAAAAAAAATGTGCATCTGATGGCATCACTTCCAAGTTTTCACTCAGTCCCATAAGTCCTTATTTTCACATTTAAGTGCCAGCAACCATTTTAGGTATTGAGATATGTTTGTAAACAAGACAGATCAGGTTCCTACACCCAAGGAACTTAAATCCAAATAGGGATAAATAATTCAAAGCCAGCCTCTTAGCCCTGACCTTGCCTACCTTCCACCTATATATGCCAACCCACCCATCAGATGCCGGCACCTCCTGTCACATGCTTTATATTCAGACACTGTTCAGCTTTTCATGTTCAGCTTAGGCATCATTTTCCCCCTGAAAATATTTCTGAGCTTCACACTGGACTCAGTGGCCCTCTCCTGTGCCCCATGCCATGCTGTCTATCACTCTGTTCCAGAACTCCACAGAACTAAATGCACATGTGTTCCTCTCTCTCATGAGGCTGCAAGTTCTTTGAGAAAGGGGACTGTATCCTCGTCAGCTTTGTCCTTCCAGTGTTCAATGCTATGAAAGCAGAAAAGAAAGGAATCAGGATAAGCCGGTTAAAACAGCTGACTGTGGTATTGGTTTCACATTAGGAGTACACACCTCAAGAAGTTGTCTGGATCTCCAGGCAGGCCCTCTGGGATGCTGGGGGAAAGGAAGGTGTGAAAAGAAAAAGAACTTGGCTGGAGGCTCAGGAGCACTGGCAAGGCCCTAGCTTCAAATACACACACACACACACACACACACACACACACACACACACAGTGTTTGCTCACCAGCGATTTTGGTACTTCCTCAACATTTGCTTGCTTGTGAATGTAAAAAGACAAGGGCGTGACCTTTAAAGCAGAAGGCTGCTTCCTCTGAATTGACGCACTCTGCAGAGGACAAAGTCACATCACTTTATTGTTGCCTTGACCTCTGTCATCTGCCTCCTGCGCTCAAGACCTGTTATAATTATAGGAACAATAGGTCAAGGGGATGCTGCAGGGAGGGAGGAGGCATGGGAAAAATGGAGGAAGTTTAATTGGGCAAAGGGGAGAGAGCATAGAGAGGATGTATGGGGGCAGGAAAGATGGTGGAATGAGATGGACATCATCACCCTAGGTACATGTATGACTGCATATATGGTGTGAGGCTACATCACGTACAACCAGAGAAATGTAAAGTTGTGCTGCAGTCGTGTACAATGCATCAAAATGCATTCTGCTGTCATAAATATCTAATTAAAATAAATTAATTGATAATTTTTTAAAAAAGTTATAGGAACAAGAAATGTGAATGTTTCAATCTGGTCCTTCAGGACCCCCATGAAAGTAAGGATGAAGTACTCCTGTCCAAATTTTCATCTTTTCTGATTTGTGCTATTCCTTAAACTATTTGGCTGCTGGGGTTTTTATTAAGTAATTAGGAAGCATTAAGTAATTAATTAGGAGCAGCATAGACCCAAAGGTGATTATATTCAATCCTTAAACGAAAAGAAATTTGCAGTATTATTTTAGTGAATGAATAAAATAGAAAAAGCACATAACTCCACTTGCTAGTTAAGTCATTAGCCAAACAAAATCTACTCTCTTTAAGTAGGGTGACTCTAAATGTCAGAAGTAAAATGAATCCAATAAGTATCAATAGCACAACTAAAAAGAATCAGTGCAATGACTAGATGGGGTACCAAGGAGAACCTCCACCAGTTATCACGTTCTAGATAACAACAGAAAAACCCAACACAAATGTGTTCAAACAATAAAAAAGATCTATAGGATCATCAAAAGGAAAGCTAAGAGTTAACAAAACTAATAAGGGAAGGTTAATACTGTGACCTATGACCTCAAAATTCTGGTGGCTTAACACAGTAAAGATTTATTTCTTCATGCAACTATCTAGCAAGCAGTGGTCCTGGGAAGTCATCCTCCATGTGGTCACTCAGGTTGCTTCCATAGTGGTCTGTGTGCTTGGATTCTTGGCCCATGTTCCATTGGCTAGGTCTCAGGCATGTTAAGTTAATGGCCGTTAAGTTAATTCTAAAGAAGCCTGGGAAATGTAGTCAAGCTGGTGCCCAGGAAAGCAAAGAGAAATGCTGGTGAATATTTAGCAAGTTTCTGACAGTTGTGAGGGAACCTAAATGTCTTCTAGCTTGTATCCAATGAGAAGCAGAGCACCCGATCCCTGCATTCTAAGTAAGAGAGTGAGAGCACCTTAAGGGATCCGCCTGGATCACATGCACATCCCTGAACTAATAAACTAACCAAGGGACTAAAGCTCCCCAGAGCCCCTTCCTCAACTGGGCAGGGGTCAGTGTTCCCTGAAATACCTTGGCTGCATAGGAAAGAGATAAATATGTTAGAAAATATGAATAGATGATGGATGGGCAACTGATAACATTCGCAGAAGGTTCTAGTTCCAGAAAAACTGTAATATAAAAAAGAATTGCCAAGACAGCTCAAGAATCTGGAGAACACTATGGGATACACATAACCTGGTTAGTGAAACTCGCTTGGTGGTGTAGAAAGAGAAATAGCCTTCCCCCCTGTCTTAGACTGACGGTCAGAGGCCCCTATTATAAGGTACAGATTAACAAGAGAAAAGCAAACAAATTTACATTTTATGTGACATGGGAGCCTTCCTAAGGAAACAAAGACCTGAAGAAATGGGTAAGCCTGCGTATTTTTGATGCAGGGTTTGATGAAGAAGTATGATTAGGAAAATAGATATAATCAAACTGCAATAAACTGGGGGGAATTTTGCAAGGCCTGTTTTTTTAAATTCTTCTCAGAGTCCCTGTATCTTCAGAGATACATAAATTCCTTTTCTCCATAAGTAGGAAAGTCTTTTCTCAGGTAACAGTCTTATGGCCCAATTCAGGAGAAAGGGTCAGGGGAAGATGAGAGTGGTCTTCTTACTTCTCCCTTTTCTCAAATTCCTTCAGCTTAAAATGTTTTGAGGTAGTGCATCCTGAACCCCATTAACAGCCAACTGGGCACCTTGAATGAAGTCAGAGCCCTGCTCCCCTCAAGCTGGGGTCAAAGCTAAGAAGGAAACAAGAGTCACCCTGCCTTTGTTCTGAGTGCTTGTCCTTGGGGCCCTCAGACCCTCCTGTACCTGTGACCATGAATAAATCCACAGTGAAAGGCAGCACCAGTCTAGACGCTTTGAATCTATAGAGGCCAGAAATGAAAGAAGTTGGTAGGTAGTCTTCATATTCTGCTTCATATTCCACGATGGGATGGAGATTTATTCCAGAAAGTGAATATACAGATTTTCTCATTAAAATCCTCAAAATGGTTTGAGAAAATACATCAGTGGTATATATAGCCTGTGCTTAGCATGTTCGAGGGCCCTGGGTTCAAATCCATCACCAACAAAGAAGAAATATAGCAACAACAAAAACCCAAACTCTATTATTCTGGAATGGTAGGTTTTAAATCTACTGGTTTTTTTTCCACTAGTATTTTCAGTCTGCTAAATTATTGTTAGAGAATATCTCTCATCACAAATAAACCCATGATTTTGCCTTCTGACCCAGCTAAGGGAGATGTATCTATCGTCTACTCTGTGATAAAAGAATATAAAGTGAGTCCTACACGTCTTGTGAAATTTTTATTCATTTTTAATATTGTTTTTATTTTTATATTGCAAATCACCAAGCATACTCCAGACCCCTACATAGCCCCTGTCACTCAAGTTTAATGTTTGGAACTTGGTTGTCATTGATCCTGAGAAAGAATGTTCGGGAAACTTCCATGTAAAGTTAAAAGTGTTTTGAAATCTACAGCATATTCCCCAAACCCCATCTTTTCTTTCTGACCAAACCTGTTTGGCAATATTTCCCATCCTTCAGGAATAGCCTGGCTGGGTGCTGACAGCCCAGAGGAAGTGGGAGGGAAGAAGGATAAACAGGAGAGGGACAGGCATCCAGGAATGGGAATAGAATACAGCACTTTGTTCTTTCCTCTCCCCTCCCCAGGCCGGGGGAGATGCAGAGTTTCAGAAAGCCCTTCTTTTAACCCTGTCGAACCTGGAAACCACTTAGCTCCTAACAATGCACCCATTCAACAAACCCGTATGCAGGGATCATTGTATTCCAGGTTCTGTTATTTGTGCAAGGAATCCCCCTGGGTGAAAGGATGGAGGGGTGGAAATCATCGAAATATCATTCAATGATATATAATAAATATTGGAACAAGTGTAGAATTATTTTAAGATGAGCTAGAATCCTGTTGATAGGGAAAGGTGTCCAAGATATATATAGTCCAGAGGAAATTTTTTTCTAGGATAGTGTATATACTGCGATCCCTCTTTTGATTATTTTTAAAGTGTAAATAATAATCAAAAGTGGATGTACGGTGGACATGAGTTTAAGGCTCGGGAACTCTCATTTGCATAGGTCTCTTCCAAGACCTGAACTTCATTTTGTATTTTGCATAGAGTCTTCAAAACACTTTAAGTGTTAGGTATAACACCTGAGTCACTCCCTGATATTTATATACATAACAAACATTACAGCCGGCCTGGGCTACCTCAGGAAGTTGGAAAGTGGAGACTTGATACTATTCTATCAACCAAAAAACATGTCCTCCTTCTGTTCTTTTGAGGTCCTCCCTTCCCTGGTCCAGAATCCCTGCCGCCTTCCCTGTGTTTCCTACCTTACCTCCAAGGGAGACCATTCCTGGGCTTTGTCAATATAAAACATTATTCAAACGGTAGATACTATCACTACCCCAAGCCCCAGCCAACTTTTAGGACAGTGTCCGACATCATTTTTCTCCAACTTCCATTAGTCCTAGTTTCCCTACTAGCAAGTGTCTGGACCCTTCATTTCCTTCACCTCCCCTTATCTCCAAGCTGCCTCTGCCCCTCCCTCTCCCTGATTCTGTTTATTTTCCAATGAAAAAACAAAACTTAAGAAAATGACATATACCTGTTTCCGGGGGGAGACTTTATTTCTTAGTAGTGATAAAATAATTGTCTAGCCCAACAAATGCACCTAAAATCTACTTGAAATTTAAAGACAAAAAAATGCCTAATCATATCCACAAAGCTTTTCCTTTAATCAGGTTATGGTGACTTTTTGCACATATTCTTCTTGAAGAGTAATCTTTGATTCCCAGAGAAGCTTAGGGCTATTTACTGTTACCTAAAATTGACTTTGTGGATCCATTATATTTTTCTTAAGTATCTCGATTTTTAGAAATTTTGCATTTGATATCAAAAAGCTATATTCAGGTAGTACTTCAGAACAATTAGTAGACTATAAATTATTTGGTTATCATAGAAGCCGTATATCAATTATTTGTAATCAACCTTATTCACAAATTCAATAGGAAAGAAGTGAATTTAACTACAACTTGAATCATTTTGAATTAGAGTAAGCTGTATATAACAGCTGGACATTTCTCCTGTAAAAGGATTTTGCAAGAAATTAGTTTGGGTTGGTTTTGTAAGGTACCTGAAATTCATTAAGAAGTCAGTCTCTCTCAGGCTGTCAGCTCTGTAGTTTCTAGGTTGTAGCCCTTGCATTTATGATTCAAGTAAGTGAACGGTGCTCCAGCTACCTCATCTATGTTTCAGGTTGCAACAAAAATGAAAAAATAAACACATAATACTTCCATTAAGAGGATACTTCCAGAAGTATTGTACAGTACCTTCACTTACATCTCTATAACTAGTACCTAGTTATCAGACCAAGTCAACTGCAAATGGTACAAGGAAATGTCATCTTTTAGCTGGACTGCAATACACCAGACAGGAATTGAGGATCTCTTACTAAAGAAAAAGGGGAGATTAAAATTTGTATTCCCTGCAACTATCTTTCTTTCTTTCTTCTTTTTCTTTTTTAATAAATTATTCTTGGGTTGTTTTGTTTGTTTGTGGTTGGTTGGTTGTTTATTTGGGACTGAAGATTGAACTCAGGGGCACTCGACACTGAGCCACATCCCCAGCCCTATTTTGTATTTTTTTTTTTTTTTTATTTAGAGACAAGGTCTCACTGAGTTGCTTAGTGCCTCACTTTTGTTGAGGCTGTCTTTGAACTTGCAATCCTCCTGCCTCAGTCTCCCCAGTTGGTGGGATTACAGGTTTGTTCACCGCGCCCAGAAACATCCCTCCCATCACCATCTTAACATAAATAATATCTTTATTTACAAATTCTTTGTCTCTTTTCATAAAACTTTAATTCTGTTAAGAGGTAATCCAATAAAAATCTGATTTAAAACAAGGTAAAACCAGTTTTGATCAGAACAGTATATCAATAAAATTGAAATAAATTCATCATAACTGCAATGCATGATTGGGCTGCATTCAAGAGTGTTTGCTTGGAGGACCATAGAAATATTCAGGGAGCAACTACTTCTTCCTAACTATTACACTTATTGAAATCTGAAAAGTTCATGCCAGACCCATATGTATCTGGCTGCAGAATTCAGTGCTACAGAACAGAAAGCAGCAGGTGAGTCTCCTATCACAAAAGACATTCCCATTAGTATTGGAAAATAAGCTAAATAACTCCTTCAACTTTTGATATATCCACAGTACAAGAGCTCTCAATATAATGTTAGAGGAAAATCCATAAAGCAATATATAATTTTTCCCCTAATCAAATGTTACAAACAATAAGTGCTGAAAGTAATTGCATGTGTTTCTAGTGATGAGAAGGTTAAGAGCTAAACTGTAACTAAAGAAAAGATTTGAAAGAGAATGCATAAAGGAGTGCAGATTGTAGATTGAAGAGATCGTGGATTGAAGAGTTAACATATATTAAATGCTGCTATGTGCAAGCATTTTACGAGGCACTTTTGCATAAAACATGAGATAAATATCGCTATTCTGTTTTCAGATGATGAAGCCAAAGTTCTGATAAGTAATTTCCCTTGGTTGATCAACCAGATAATGGAGCAGAATTTGAATGCAATTCTTTTCCAAACTCTGTGCTGTTTCTACACAGAATTCTACCTGGAGAGCAGTATAAATGCGTCTTAATCCAAGCCTCACCAGATGGGAGGTTCTGGATGAGGTTGCATTCATATTCAGATTTTGTTAGCTCCAAGTGCCCATCTCTTATTCATGTAAGAATTCTGAATTTGCCCGATGAATGGGTCTGCTCTGCTGCCCTGCAAAAGTGTCTACCACCTGGGCAAGTGTGGCCACTACTGACCATGACTGGTTCATGCAAACCCCACACACCCCTGTTCTTTTGCACTGCCAAAATTCTCTCAATCCTAACAGTTCAGCAGCTTCCCACTGTAAGAAGACTGCTCTCCCCTTTTTATAACTTGCTCAGTTGGTGCTATAGTTTGTATGTTGAATGTCCCTGAAAGTCCCATGTGTTAAAGACTTGCTCCACAGGGTAGCACTGTGGGCAGGTAGGGAAACCTTTGAGGGACAAGGCCTTGAAGGAGGTCCTAGAGTTTTGGAACAGTGCACTTGAAGGGAATTGTGGAAACCCTTTCTCTTCTTTTTCCTCTCTGGCCATGAGATGGGTGGTTTTGCTCCACCATGTACACCCACCATGATGTGCCACCTTGCCACAGGCCCAAGGCAACTATGCAAATCCATCATGAACTGGGACCTCCCAAACTATGAGCTCATATAAACCTTTTATAAGTTCAGTATCTCACATATTTTATTACAGTGACGGGAAACTGACAAACACCTTTGGGGGCTATGAGGTTGAAAGTGCTTTGATGGCATAGCAGAGTTGATCAGTTCATTGAGTACTATATTTGTTTCATTCATTCAAGTATACATCAAGGGCCTCTGACTGAACAAGAGGCAAGCACCACCAACCAACCTGGTTCTTACATAGGCACAGCCAAGTGTTATTTTAGTGGGAGGAGGCAATGGGCATAATAATTGCTAAGGTGGTGAATGCCATTAAGAGGAACATGAATGCTATAATAATAAATAATGACAGACAATGAGGGAGGGGTTTGCCTCTAAAGTATTAGCTGGATCATTTTCATCTAAAGTATTAGAATATCTAATATGACAGTAATTTCTTCTTCCTCAAAAGCAGCTTTGTTTGTTTGTTTAAACTTCCCAAAGCTGTCACTCATGCCAACATAGCTGAATGAATACTCAAAGGAGCAGCTCTTGGATTGGGGTTGTGGCTCAGTGGTAGAGCGCTTGCCTAGCATGTGTGAGGCACTGGGTTCAATTCCCAGCACTGCATAAAAATAAATAAATAAATTTTCATTGACAATGAAAAAAAATTAAACGAAAAAGAAAAAAGGAGAAGCTCTGAGGCTTTCCCTCGAACCACTACTTCCCTCTGTGCCCACACACCCTGACAGAATCCTCTTTATCCCACCCAGCTCCCTTCATCTACATCAGTGGTTCTAAAAGCTGACAGTCCACCACCTTATAATGCCATCGTAATGGTACATGTGAACGTCCTGACTGATGCTCTCAAGAGTATCAGTAATACAGAAAAGGGAGGCAAATGCCACATCTTTACCAGGCCCTGCTCTGAAGTCATCATCTGGTTTCTAATAGTGTGACGAAGCATGATTATAATGGACCATAGAGCTGGGAAAATTGTTATAACCTCACAGGAGAGCTAGGGATATAGCTCAGTGGTAAGGTACTTGCCTAGCATGTATGAGGCCCTGGGTTTGATCCCCAACACCATCACAAAAAATGAAACAAAGCAAAACAAAACACCCTCACAGGTGGTTAAACAAGTGTGGAGTGATAGGCCCCAGATTTTCTGGGTAGCTAATATCTGGAAAAATGGCAGACAAATATGTTCCCATCCTGTCAGCTCGGTTTCATTAACCTGACAACCTTAGCTGGCATCAGGACCCAAGAAGAAGATGATGGAAAGTCCAGGGATTCTTTTCCTAGGGATGTAAAACATATATGTGAATAAAATGCCTCCATGGACCAAAAATTAAAAATAAATAAAAACTCAAAAACAACACCTAACCAAGTTATTAGACTCCCTGGAAGATCTTTAAAAAAAATAATCAATAGCATAAAGATTAATAGAGTAGAGGGAAGGGAACAGAGGGAGGAAGGAGTAGAAGGAAAGGAGAAGTACCAGGGACTAAATTAGAACAACTTATATTTCATGCTTTTATCACTATGTCCTTCCCCAGTTCAACTTGCTAGAAATGGCAAAGATCCTCAATGGGAAGAGGGAGTGGACCCAAAAATCTAATCAGCCAGTGCCCCCTTTGGCTGGCTGTGGGTTCAAGATTGTCGTGGACCGCATGGGATACCATGTGCCCCAGCAGATTAGGACTCCACAGTGTGCCACACCTGACTGGTACTGCCCAGGCTGCCTCTGCTGTGAATACATCACCCCTCCCGCCCCATTCCCAGGTCAGAACAATAACCAGACTTCTAGCAGTTCTCAGGTCCCAGAGTCACCCAAAGATCTACTAGACCCTAAGCTTCTCATCTCAGGGTTTCTGTTATCATCACCATTTCATTGGCAAGAGAACAGAGACTCTGCTAAGTTAGGTAACTTCCCCAAAGTCAGAAAGCCTCTAGTGACATCCAGGATTTGACACCAGCTTAGTCTGGCAAAGTTGCCCAGGCTCTTCCCATTATGGGGACTATGTTCCCACGGGGCCAGGAACCTGGGCCAACAGTGGATTGCAGCCCAGGAGCATGGATTAGCATTAACGCTGTGTCTTAGACGCCAGGAAAGAGCCCTCCATTCAAAACACGGTTCTCCAATGCTCACTGTCCCTGGCAAGTAGCTCTATAGAAAGATTTCCACTTAGAAGGATTTGTACTAAGTGTTGAATAAGGCTTAGCCTCCCCAACAAGTGATGGAATTTTAAAGAGTCACTTGTTAACCTAAATGAGTCCATGGTTGCTAGCAAGTATAGGAGGAATTCATGAGGGTGTGTAGGGCTAGGGTGTTGAGGGGCTTTCCCTTCACATAAGACCTTTGAAATGGAAAGGAACACTAGAACATCTGGTCTCATTTTTCCTTGCTCCAAGGTGAATTTCCATAAAACAAATTATGAGCATGTTTTAATATACATCTCCACATGTCTGTTTACAATTTTGTTTCATCATTTACCTTGTTCTAAACAGGAATTGAGGATGAGATTATTTTGAGAATTCACGTCTATATATTTACTTGTCGTGTGCTGAGTGACTAGTTACCAGATTCTGTGTTCAAACTTGAAATGTAAAAATCAGAATAAAATTCTTGGCTCCAAGAAAATTCAGTCTCCTGTGGATATCTAATTGTCTAGGGTGCTAAAGTGGCTCAGAGGAGGAAGTAATAAAATATCTGGAAGGAAAGCAAGTATAAGAGTTTACTAGGCTGAAGAGCAGGGACAAGAACCTTCAAGGTGGAGGGCTGGGGGAGGTCACTTGAAAGCCCACAGCAAGTGGCTTTCTTTGGAGCTAAGAGTGGCATGAAGAAGGTGAAAGAAGCAGGCAGGGTCAGGGCGAACCCACCAGAGAGGTTTTAGGGGGAAATGAAAGTGGGATCATAGAGAGGGATTCACAGAGGGGAGTAGCCTGTGGAACCCAGAAGCTGTTAGACAGGCAGGGCCTAGGGCATGGGGGGTTGCAGGGCCTGGGGAAGGGCAGCTGCAGAGAGGCAGTGTGTTAGCCAGGTCTGCATTGCTGTGACCAAAATACCTGACAAGAATGACTCAGAGGTGGAAAAGTTTACTTTGGCTCATGGTTTTACAGATTTAGTCCTTGGGAGGATGACTCCATTGCTCTGGGCCCAAGGTGAGCAGCACATCATGGCAGAAGGACGTGGTGGAGGACCATGCTGTGTTCATGGCTGACCAGGAGCAGAGAGTGGGGAGAGGGGCCGGAGGTGCAGGGAAGACCTCCAGGACACACCCCCAGTGACCCACCTCCTCCAGCCACACCCCACCTGCCTGCAGTTACCACCCAGTTAGTCCATTGGATTTAGGAGGGTTAGGACCATCAGGTTGCAGCTCTTGTTATCTAATCATGTCACTCTAAACATTTCTGAATTAACACTGCAGCTTTGGGGGGGGGGGGTCATCTCATATCTCAACCATAACAGGCAGGAAGACAGGAGCCCTTGGGATCCTGAAGGTGATCCTTTGGGGATCACCTCAGGCTGAGGTCTCAGATTCAACAGCCAAGCCAGAGAGGTATCAAAGGGATATGTAAACAAACAGCTGCCAGGATCTGGATCTGATGAACCCTAGTCCTTCACTACACGAGGACATGTTGCAGTGTATTTATTTATTTGTTTGCTGCAGGACTAGGGAAGGAATCCAGTGCCTCGGACGTGCCAGACAGGCACTTTACCACTGAGATACACCCAGCCCTACTGTTTATTTCATTTTTTTTTTTTTTAATATCAATGCATCTGAAATGAAGTTGGAATTGAAGTGTTGGGGGTTTTTTTAAATTTTAAATTTCTTGTTTTTTTCCCCACTCCCTAGATAACTCCACCGGCCGTTTCTGTCAGCGCTGATAATGACACAGTGTCAGAGCAGTTGCTTGGTGCCACGCCTCTGCTGAGCGCTGTGCTCACCCGTTTGGGGCATTGGCTCTCTGCACTGCTCTGCTTAGCTTCCTTTCAGTTCTGCCAAGGACGCTGTCTCAGCAACCAGTGCTGGACGGAGTTTCTGGGCTTCCTGGCAGTCTCCATAGGACCTCGAGGTCAGGGTGGCCTGATTCTTGTTTGTCCAAACACAAGACAGCATAGTGGGTTTTTTTAACTGTTTTTATCTTTTGATGTGTAAAGAGTAGGAATCTCCTCCTACCCTACTCCCTCCAACACACACCTCAATATGCACACATTAAGCAACACCTGGGAACAATTAACTGGTTGTTTCACCGTGGAAGGTGACTTACCTTACACAAAAGGGCCTTCCTTCCACATAAAAACCTAACGTCAGTTGGAAGACACCTTAGACTCAACTTTGTGGTGGAAGAAACTGAGGCCCAGATGGGCTAAGTAATTTAGACCTGGTCATACAGCTAGTTGGTGGCAAAACTGAAACCATAAATCAGCTCTAACTGGAAGCCAGTGCTTTCCCATTATGCCTCCCCTTAACTTTTCATCCAACCATTTGCAAGAGAAGTACATGGAGGGGCACAGAGAGGGAAGTCAAGCCGGTCATTCGGCCATCAATCATGCTGGTCCCTCGATGGATGGGTGATATCAGGAAAATTCCTCTGAAACTTCTCTTGGGGGAAGTGTCTATTGGACCACATTTGTTTGATCAGATATTTGATTTTTGTAGCCATTCCTAAGAAATGGCCAGAGGAAAGCAAAATTTCCATCCAGAAAGAGAAATGGTAGGCAGAAAATCTTGCCAATTTGAGCTGTTAAGCCTCCAAAAACTGTGTCAGAAAATAAATGTTAAGAGCATTTACAGTCCAGGAGTCTAGGAATCTGCATATACTTTATAGATATTAACATAATCTTTCCAGAAAACTGGAACCCGATTATGAGGAGTACAGTTCTGTATAATGTATACCTGCTGCATCTCCCTTTCCTCTCACTGACTTTAACCTAAAAGCCACGTAGAAAGCCCTTCTTTACTAAGACTGCTTTGCTCTGACTCTAAACCAACTGAAACAAAAGAGTATGAAGACTTAGATGGGAAAAAACAAACTAAAAAACCCACCATATTTTCCTGTAAAGAAAGGACCCAAAACCTGGACATGAATGTTACTAGTCAGGGTCTTTGCATTTTATGCTGTATCTTGCTGCTTTCTAAAAAAGAAATCACTGGAAGACATGTTCCATGATTAGAGAAAAATTCTTGCCTTTTGAAAATTACGTTAATATGGCTTTCTATGTGCCAACTTTCTAGCAACTCCAGAATTAATAGTAGTTTCTTAATTCATCTGAATTGTGGTATACCATAATTAAGTAGATTCTATTGTTGTTATTGGTTTCTTGGTACTAAGAAAATGTACATCATTTAAAGAAGAATGTCTCAACTGCTATTGGGACTCATTTATTCTACTAGGAATCCATCCTAAGGAAATATTTCAAAAGGGGAAAAAATGCTAAAATGCAGAGATGTTTGCAAACAACTTTATTTAAGATATCAAAAAAGCAAGAATGAGTAACTATTAGACAATGATTAAATAAAATATACTAGCAATTCAGTTAAAATAATATGCAAACATTAAAAATTATATGTAGGAAATCACATAAAAAGCAATCACATTATGCCTCATAATTATAGACTTTAGAGTTTCTAAATCATTTTTATATTATCTCACTTGTTTTCACAGCAGCCCTGTGAAATACAAGCAATGATCTCTATTGGTTTTGTCTGGGGTCACTCGTGAAATAATCAACACATTAACCACAATGATTTAAAATATGGGCAAATAGATCAAGATGCTGTAACAAGCTGCAAATCGTTGCCCCATTAAAATAAAGTGTTTATCTCTGTGCCCATGTTTTTCATAAGACTGCTTTTAACTGATTATTTCTGAGATTATTTATCCCAATCACTGATGCTGTGTCCTTCAGCTTTCTTAGTAAATGTCTTAAAAATCCTTGAGATTACCTATCATGTAGTTCACTTTGCTTTCTGCAGATAACACACGAATCCTGCTTAGGACCTGCATTTCCATAAAGAAAGGGAGATTCTGGCTTTTCCAAAAAAGTGGCTTTTATACATCTGGCCAGGCTAGCAAGCTCCCACTTTCAACACTGCCATGGTCACTACAGAGCCCATCCACACTGTCTTGCTGGACACCTCGTGGACGCACTAAAGAGATTTCCTCTCTGAAAATCAAAGCCATAAATCCATGGTCGAAAGTTTCCAGAGATTATTTCAAGACAATGCCCTCATCTGTTAGGCAAACGAGATAAAGCTTTTACTTTAGGCTCTTGTTTTAATACCAAGAATCTATTACCCCTAATATTTTTCTCTATTTCTCTTTGTTCCCTTTGAATCTTGATGTCTTCTCAAGGATGAATGAGAATGTGGTAATGAAGCTTTGGGGATGTGGTAATCAAGCTCCCCAGTGCTTTATGGTCTAGAGCCTGTGGCAAGGTTGCATTTCTCCTCATCAACCCTGATGTTCTCGCTCATGGCTACCATTCCTTCCCTGATGCAGCAGGAACAGTTTCTGTCTAAAAGTGATCTTTCAAGGATTACTGCCTGGCTGCAACTTCACTGTAAACACAGATATAAACAGAAGAACTGACATCTGAAAACAATATTTAGTTATAAGTGGGTATCCAGGGGATATAGTGTGTGTGTATGTGTGTGTGTGTGTGTGTGTGTGTGTGTGTGTGTGTCTTTTAAGATTCTCCGGTCTTATATGATTAAGATGAGAATACTTTCAAGGATCCCAGTTTGAAAAACATTGCTCTAAACCCACAGCCTTTTGGTTACAGCCTTCTTTCTCTCCTCCCTTTCAGAATCAAGTTTTTCAAAGACTCATCTGCATACATCATCTCCACTTTTTTTTTTTTTTTTTGGTACTGAGGATTGAATCCAGGGGTGCTTAATGACTGAGCCACATCCCCAGCCCATTTTAATATTTTATTTAGAGACAAGGTCTTGCTGAGTTGCTAAGTGTCCCGCTAAATTGTTGAGGCTGGCTTTGAACTCACGATCCTCCTGCTTCAGCCTCCAGAGCCACTGGGATTACAGGCATGTGCCACCACGCCCATCTCATCTCCACTTCTTTCTCTAAAGCACTCAGGTTTCCCCTGCGCTGAACTGTCAATACCACTCCTAGGAAATTGGCTTTCATGGGCGCTCTTAGTACTTACAGCTTCCTTGTGCGGTTGTCCCTGTTCTTCTCTTGTAATCCTGACCCAGTCTGTAGCTATGCATTCCTTACATTTTTCACCTACACTGGGTTTTCTGTCATGTTCTCAGTCAAGCACAGATGGAAATTGGTGCTAAACCCCTCAATGCCTCCACCTTGGAGTGGAGTGGACCGCTTCACAGGTGCCTATCACTGCCATTCCCAAAATTCCCAAAGAGATTCAATGTAGATAATGCACCCTTTGGTTTCTTGTTATATCTCTCTCTCTTCCTCATTTCCCCATCACTATTTCTTGGGATAGCCTCTTAAATAAATTACTTGCATTCTAGTTGTTGCTTCAAGGTGTGCTCTTCGGGGGAGCCCCTAAGGAAATACTAAATTCCTTTGGGAAGTAGCTACTCCTTCAGGATGCTGTTGATGTGGGGCTGGTCCTTCCATGGGTTACACCCAATCAGAAGGCAGGAAACCTGGTGTTCTCTATACAGGAATCAGCCTCAAAGAGGATGGAGCACCACCGAGAAGGTGGGGGGGGGGTGTCAGGAACTAGAGGAAGTGGGGTGCATCAAATAGACATGATCGGCATGACACCATTAGAGCCAGGCGAACTACCCTACCATGCTTCTCAGGTAGTAATTCTGCATGGCCTTTGCACTAGTGTGCTCCTAGGATTTATTAGGTCTCCAAGCAGTTTCTGATTTTCTGTAATAGATACTTAGCTTTTGCAATGAGAAGAACATCACAGAAAATGTACATAAAAAGATTAAAATCATATATTAAACAAACTGAAACTTTTATAAAAATTACATATTATAAGTTTGTGACTCAGAATAGCCTAAAGGTCTAATTTCATCTTTATTTGGAGTCAATCATTGTTAACCCATGGCACCATAATAAAAATAGCAGTGTCTCTATATAATGGCTTACTACACATGGAAAAAAGCAAACAAATTTAGTATTGTAATCACTCTGCTGAACAGGGTCGATTATAAAAGCCATATTATGGCTTATGAAAGTTCTGTTTAGGGGAAGCAATAATAAAATATAATTTCAAGTCTAGCTCAGTATTAAATATATTTTGTTTAATTCATGGGCAAACTTATGAAATGTCTGGCCATAGAAGAAGACTGTAATAAACCATGTAATAGAAATTTCTTAGAATACATATTGACAGCCCCTTGCTCCTCAAAAGAGTCATTGCTTTACTTTTTTAAAAATGTGGCTTTCTAGGCATAGTGGCTCAGGCCTGTAATCCCAGTGGCTCAGGAGGCTGAGGTAGGAGGATCTCAAGTTCAAAGTTAGCCTCAGCAACTTAGCAAGGCCTTGAGCAATTTAGAGAGTCCTTGTCTCAAAATAAAACATAAAAAGGGCTGGGGATGTGGCTTAATAATTAAGTGCCCCTGAGTTCAATCCCCCACCCCACTCCCCATATCTAAATAAATAAATAGATAGATATTTAGATAAATAATAAATAAAAACGTGGCTTAACTAATATCAGAATTCCCAACGAGAATTCTCTAGATACTGTGGCTCATTCTTCTGTTTGACTGGGGATATACTGTTCAATATACACAGCTGTTTCTTCTCTCCTGTTGTGTAATGATCTCTTCCTAGGAATGTGACAGGACATTGTAGACAAGAAAGAAGCAGAGCATTGTCAACATTTGGTATGGATCAAATAACTACATTTGATTTCTTTTACTGTGGTAAAATATATGACATAAGATTGACTAAGACTGACCAATTGAACTATTTTTTAGGTGCACGGTTGATTATCATCGTGTGCATTCACTTGTTATGCAACCATCACCACCTAGTATCTCCAGAACCCTCTCATCTTCCCAAACTGAAACTCTATATTGTTAAACAATAACTCCCTATCACCCCCTCTCTCCAGCCCCTGGCAACCACCCACTCAGCTTTCTGTCTCTACGCACTTGATTACTCTTAGTACCTCTCTTAAATGGAACCATACAGTTTGTCCTTTTATGTCTGGCCTATTTCTCCTAGCACAATGTCTTCAAGATCCATCCATGTTGTAGCATGTGTCAAAATTCCATTCCTTTTCAGGGTTGAATAGTATTCCATAGTGCCCATAGGCGTGCATGCACACCCATCCACTATCTTTTTTTTTTTTTTTTTTCAATCCAGTCATCTAACCACTAACTCTCAGGGGGGGTTCACTTTAGGATATTGTGCATGATTCTGCTATGAACCTCGGTGTACAAAGTATCAGAGTCCCTTAAACTTGAATTCTAGTAGAAATCTCATTTATGACACATTTAGCATTACCATGTGCTTTTCAGCCTGATTGGAAGCTTTCCTTTTGAGATATTAGAGCTGAAAAGCCTTTAAAAAGGGAAACTGCTACAAATGAACTATCTGTTATGGTTTTTGAAGTACAGATAGAAAGTAGGTGTAAACAGGAGAGAGATTTAAGAGGAAGGCAATAAAGGGACAGCTGAATGACTGGATATAAATATCAAGTGCCACAACCACTGTCACACATCCTACATTCCTCCTTTTATAGGTATTTGTCTTAGTTTCCTGGAACTGAATATAAAGAGATGTAAACTCAGGAGGCTGGGTTAGTTAAAGTGCTCTTAGAACAATATTTAACTTTAGTGAATTATTTTATGTAACACTGACTTCAAACTCTTTTAACTTCTTCTGTGGGTTTAAATAAACTGTTACTTTTCTTACTTAAAAGTGGACTTTGTTTCTTCTTTGTTTAAATCTATTTATGAGTTACATAGTTGCCATTATCTGGCATCTTGGAACTTTGAAAGATGTTTTATTTTAGTTCCATATACTGTCAGATTTTTTTTCCCCCTACAACCTGAGTGGTTTTCTGTAAACACAGCAAGCCCATTTGCTTTGTCAGAGAGTGAGATAAGACAAATAAAACAGATGGTCGGTGGAGTGTCAGACAAAAGTGCAGTGTGCCCCAAAGGCAGTTCTTATTTGAAAACCACACAGTACCACGCTCAGCAGCACAAGTATATGGCTCAAGCACACCTCTGAATTGTAACTGGGGTCTGGAACTGTTGCTAGGTAACAGTTTCACAATGGACACCTAGCAACTATTAACTGCCATCTTCCTTATCTACTTGTTCTACAGACAGTAATCTCGATTCCTAAATCCAGTGTAAAGACCAACATTTGGGGAAGAAGAGAGATTAGTAACTGTTCGTAGAAATAAAGTGAAAACGACATAACACTAATGAATGACTATTTTCTTAATGTTTTCATTATTATAGACTCAAAATTTATGGCCCCCAAACCAAAGCTACTTGCTTATTTATTTATTTATTTGGTACTGGGGACTGAACTCAGGGGCACTCAACCACTGAGCCTCATCCCCAACCCTATTTTATATTTTCTTTAGAGACAGGGTCTCACTGAATTGCTTAGCACCTTGTTGTTGTGAGGCTTGGAACTTGGGATCCTCCTGCCTCAGGCTCCGGAGAGCCACTGGGATTACAGACATGCACCATTGCACCGGTGCTATTTAGTTTTTTATGTGGTGTTGGGGATGGAAGCCAGGGCCTCGTGCATGCCAGGCAAGTGCTCTACCACTGAGCCATAACCCCAGCCCCCAAAGCAACTTGTGTTGCTTTACATTTGTTCAGGTTCTTCTTCTTTCCATTTCTCCCTGAAGTCAACAAGTGTGTGATTTTGATATAAAGAAAATAAAAGCTAAATTTATACTGTTATTTGGCTCATTTAAAACTCTTTTATAAAGATGATGAGTTAATACTGAAGACATATGGAAAATAATATTCCTACAAAATAGCTCCCCACCCCCAAGAAAAGAGAGGTACAGCTCCGGAGGAGGGAGGGGAGACCAGCCAAGCATCAACCTCCTGATAAATCATTGCCCAAGAACAATGGGCCCTAAAGGAAGGTGGATAGGAATGCTGGGCTCAAGGACTTTGACCTTCCCCCATTGCAAATTGGTCCTTAATGGAGACACTGTAAATGCACAAACTCTGGAGACCTAAGTCCTAGAGAAAAACACAATGGGCAAAATTTCAGTACTCATCCCCCAAAATCTGGGCTCCCATCTCTCCAAGTAACAATGAGTTTTAACCTTTTTACAGCTGCCTTCCTGAGTTAAACTTTTAACCTACACAACTAGCCCCTAACTATCTATGGGAACCGCACGTCCGTCCACAAGTTCCAATGATTAAACTACCCTAACTGTACCCGATAAAACTAAAATGCCCTCTGTAACTGATGGTCATTTTTGCATCCAGAAAATGAGTCTCTACAGTGCCTGAGTCCACGAATGAATAAACAGCTCCCCTGAATCTGTTGGGGTCCACATCCATCATTTTGAGTTTACAAATACAAATCATGCTTCTTACTATTTAGTTACTACTCCATACAAGGGCACAATCTTTTTGTGAATGTTCACTGTGTGCTCCCCCCTTTTATGGGCTAGAATTAGATGCTTCAGAATACTCACAGCATCTCACAGGGAGATTTACATCATGAAAAGTTATGTGACCTAATTTTTATGAGGGATGCAGGAGTTAGAGGAGGGATAAATGACAGGAAGGAAGAGATATAATTAAAGTCTGTATTAACGCAGATTAAATTCATCTGTGAGTGACAGAAAATAAAAAATAAGAGTGAGTCAAACAAAGCAGAAGCTTGCGTTCATTTCATGTACTTGTGGCTAGCATGGCTTCTCCTGGTTGGGAGAGGAAGACACACTCTTCTGTCTTCTTGTTTTATCCTCCTCAGTCCTTGTCTTCTACCCTCTGGGGTCCAAGATGGCTGCGCCTCCCCAGGTATTCTGTCCTCATTCTATGAAATGGAAAAGAAGGGAAGAGCTGAGGAGGTCACCCCCTCATTTAAAAGACAACTCTGGGAGCTGGGGTGGTGGCTCAGTGGTAGAGCGCATGCCTAGCAGATGCGAGGCCCTCAGCACCTCATAAAAATGAATAAAATAAAGGTATCGTGTCCAACTACAACACACACACACACACACACACACACACACACATATATATATATATATATATAGAGAGAGAGAGAGAGAGAGAGACTTCTGGAAGTTTCACATCCCAGTGCCAACTAGGGTACAGTGCTTATGAACAGCTCTTTGGCCTCTAGTCTAACAGACTCCTCCCATTTCCAGTTACAAAGTAGACACCTCTCCCTCCTCTCTTTCATGAGGTTGTCCCTTATATGACTGCTTTGACATATCCAGCATTTTATCCCAGGATCCTTCCACCTCCTAAATGATATACGAATTTGCCTACATGAAGGCTCTTATTTCTTGTGCTATAAAATTCTATGGGTTTTATCATGTATTTTTTTAATATTGAGAAAATTATATCATGTAACAATTTTAATGAGTCATAATTAGTAATTTAATATCAATTTTATATAAAGAGCAACAAAAAAAAATTTGCCCAGGGTTGTGTATGTACGTAGCTCTTAAGTGGCAGAGCTGGGTTTCAAAACCAGGGGACTGAGTCTCCAAAACTTCCTTTCCTTCTACTGTACCTTCCCCCCGCCCCCATGCCAAGAATCTCACTCTCAATCTTCTAATATGTTGGGAGGATTTTTGTGTTTCCCTGTTGAGGTTACTTGTTCTTTTCTAAATTTGGCATAATGCTTTCCTAGGTCAGACCAGGAAAGTGGCCATCGGTTTGTTTTTAGAATTGCCAACTGTCAGGGGTGAAAAGAGCACATTGACAATTGATTTCATAAAAGACCAATTAAGGGGAACACAGTAGGAGGTGCAACAGGGCCTCAGGAAGGGCCAGCTGTAAAAGCCCATCACGTCTCCCATGATTCTTTCTTTTTTGTTGCATTAATATCTTAGACCAGTCAGCACCCTCTGCTGATCTTGCCAGCCAGCATCTCCACTAAATATCCCCACTGTGTCCTCCCAACTCATGGTTTCTGGTGAGCTCACCAAGGTTTCTCCACCTGCTTCTGGTAATGATGGCCGAGTGGTGCAGTAGGAAGAGAGGGAGACAAGTGTTGGGTCCAAAGCTTATAGTTTAAGGGAGGAAAAAACTGACCTTTCCATAGAAATTGAGCTAAAATTCAAAATAGAACCATTACACTTTTCCCTTCCCTGACCTGCCACTCCACCGCATCCTGTGTGGAGACCACTCTCATTTCTTATCTCTCCTTCCTGCTGGGTATCAGATTTGTAGAATGATACAATGCTCATGGTCATCCAGAACAATGCCCTTCAACACTGGAATAGGAGTCCAGCAGATAAAGTTGCTTCCCATGGGTTAAGGACATTTCTGATATTGCTAATGAGTTTACTGGAATTGAACAATTAAATAAACAGATGGTGGACGATGGGAGTCACATTTCTTACTGTTGGAGCAAGGGGGAGAGGCTAGAATGTTCCATGTGGTAATGGATAGAGTTGGAGGCATCTTGTGAATTTATGTTTAGCTTAATATAGATGCTAATGACTATGATAAAAATATTTATGGATATGTGTAAATACATGGGTTAGCACATGCTCAGATATTTCCTTTCTCCTTCAGCTGAGAGGTGAACACACCCCAGCAAGAACAACCATCCCTGGCGCTTGGATCTTGATTTGTAATACCATCATCCAATGACCAGCACATGGGCTCCTTGGAGAAATGGCTGATTCTGGGAGTGGAGCAGGAAATACACCAGAAGAAGCTGGAGCATGTTGTAAGCCAGAAATTAAGGGAGTGCACCCTCCTACTACCACCAAAATGAGGGAGCATGTCCAAGGGACAAGAGCCAACTGAACGAGCTCCCAGTGGCCAAAGTTGGGAAAGTTGGAGCAAGAAAATAAATAATGAATTGTTGGACTGTCTCCCAAAGTATTAATTTTTTTTGCATTTATACTGATATAAATATGACTAAAGAAATTCAAATAATTTATGCAAATATCCTGTTTCAAGGAGGTATATTATAATCAGTGTGGGCTGTGTAGTGACTTCCTTCCAAAAATGCAGAATGGAAGGGGGGGGCGATGTCAGTGATTTTTATAGTAGAGAAACCTGCCGTGCATTTCCTCAGCCAGGTAATCAAAGGTAACTCCACAGGATAAGTCATGTTGGTGTGATGTGATGACCATGACATTCTACGACCATGGTCTTTCTCCCAGGCAAATGACACTGGACAAATCTCACTGAGGGATATCCTACACAATGCCTGACTAGTATTTCTCAAAACTGTCAAATGTATCAAAAAGAAAAAGTAAAAAAAAAGAAAAAAACAGGGCTGGGGGCCCTGTGTTCAATCCTCAGCACCACATAAAAATAAATAAATAAAATAAAGGTATTGTGTCCATCTACAACTAAAAAATAAATATTAAAACAAACAAACAAACAACCTGAGAATCTGTTACAACCAGGAGGAGCCTAAGGAAGCAAGATAACTAAATGTAATGTCATATCTTGAACAGAAAAAAACATGATAGGCAAAAATCAGGGCAACAAGTACAGGAAATATCAAAGTTAATCACAATGTGTCCATAGTAGTATATTATTATTATGACATTACGTTAATTGCAACAAGGTATCATGATGCTGTAACATCTTAATATTAGGGAAACTGGATGTAGGATACATGGGAACTCTGTACTGTCATTGTAATTTTTTTTGTTATAAGTTTTATTTTTTCATTTTTATTTTTTATTTTGATTTGGGTGGTGGTTTTATTATCTTCTTTTAGCTTTTTTCCCCCTTTAAAAATTTTTTTTTATATAATAGCAGAATGCATTACAACTCTTATTCATAAGTTTTATTTTTAATAGGATGATAAATGCAAAGCACCTGGCACATTGTAAATATTCAACACATGCAAGATGACCTGAAGTGACTGTCTGATTGGTACCAGTCCCCCACCACACACAACAAAGGACTTTCTTGCCCTGGGAGTTCTGCATAGTGAGTCAGCGTTATTGAAAATTTCCAGATTTCTGTGGAGTTAGTTCCACTCTTGAGAGACAATTTAGCCTGTGTTTGTAGAGAAAAAATAATAATAATAAGCTTTTTTAAAAAGGAACAAATATGGACTTGAACATCAGAGAGAAGGGAGTGACACATGAGCAAAGAGCCAAAGCTGAAACTGACTCACTTGGTGGAAGATAACAGAGATGCAGCAAAGTGACCGATTAGTCACACACTCTGCTCTAATGGTGATTACAAAAGCCAAACTGTTTTTATGGGCAACACCGAATGAGCCAGACTAAACAGGAGGAACTAAAGGAGTATTTAAATAGGGGTGTTGAATGGTGACACCAGTCCTGTGGCTTTAGAGACTCTGTACCAAGCACAAGCCCAACAGCCCCAAGCAAAGCTGGGGGAAATGACTCCATAAAAGGGCTTAAGTAGTCGTGTGACAAGAAACCAGGACCCACAGCTATGCAGAGAAGGAGGTGATCTGGAAGCACCCAACAGAATGCAGGCTGAACCCCTGAGAGAGCAGAGTTTCTAGTCTGAGCTCTCACAGGGCTGATTCATGGGCTGCTTCTTGCTAATTTTTTAAAATTTATTTTTCAGTAAATTCTCCATTTGTATCTGATTTCCTATGTTACTTTTGTTACCATGCAGAGTTAACAAGTAAGCAAACCAGATACTTACCAGGTGTGAGAATGCAATAGAAAGCAAAATCATATGTGGTATGATTCTTCGTATGCAGAGGTCTTCGCTGTTAACTTAGTAATTAGTGTGTTGCAGAAGGGTTCTGTTTTACTTTATACTGTAGGCATCGGAAGGGGTAGAACTTCCAGTCATAAAAAAAAAAAAAAAATGACATTCATTTTCCAGCAAGTAGGAGAGATGGATGATGAAATCACAACACTTCCAAAATAAAAGCAGACAACTTTTGTGTATTTGATTAAGAGTTATTTTTGAGGCAGGCTGTGTCATACAAACGACTACTTTCGTCCTGTATGGCTCATGTATCGTGTCAATGTTATGATTCATAATAACTGAATCTCACATTGTTATAGCTTGTTACAGTTTAAGTATTTCTCACACTTAATCCCAGGTGCTGTCACCTCGACATCCTTTTCAGTTTAGCTCAATTGAACTTCTATCTTAGCCTCTGAAAACTAGATCCTGCTGAGAAATAACCCCAAGGTGAAGAATACTGTAAGATACTACTAATGACAATATTGAAATAGTTTAAACTACCTAGGATTACAGAGGAAGCCAGAAAACATTATATCCATGGTCTTCTGGCTTTACCTCCTATATGGGACTCCAATCCCAGGTCTTCACTTGGGAGACCCATTAACTGAGCCTCTTCTATATTGACCTCCATCTTGGTTGCACATTAAAAGCTTCCCACATCCCAGATCGTATAAATTAGCATTTCTCAGAGTAGAATCCAGGAATTCCTATTTGAAAGTTTCCAAAAAATGAAACCAAAGTTAAGGACCACTTTCCCTAAGAATAGAATCCCTGATGAAAAAAATGAGATTGTCTAATCTTTTGGGCATGCTGTATTTTGGGTTCATATCATTTCTAGTACTGTCTAAAGAATCAAAAGTAAAATTGGATTTTGAGAAAATCTTTTACAGGCACTGCCAAAAAGTTCCTCCCATGTTTGCCTAGATTTGAGATGGCATAATCCATTTTTAAACTAAATGAGGAATGAATTTTAATAAAACTACTAACTGGTAAATTACGTATAGACCATAAATTTCTGCTGAGACAAAAGATCTTTTATGAAGTACATGACACAGACTGAGGAATGCATTCTTTTTTAAAAAAATAATTATATATCTATATATATCTATATATATCTATATCTATCTATCTATCTATATCTATATCTATATCTATCTATCTATATCTATATCTATATCTATATCTATATCTATATCTATATATCTATATATCTATATATCTATATATCTATATATCTATATATATATATATATATATATATATATATATATGCAGAATGCATTTAGATTCATTGTACACAATTGGAGCACAACTTTTCATTTCTTGGTTGTACATGATGTAGTGTCACACTGTATGTGCAGTCATACATGGACCTGCAGTTTTGATGTCCATCTCATTCCACCATCTTTCCTGCCCCCATGCTTCTTCCCCTCCCTTTTCTCCCCTTTGACCAATCAAAGTTCCTCCACTTCCTACCCCCATTGTGGATCAGCATGCACTTATCAGAGAGGACATTCAGCCTTTGTTTTTTTGGGATTGGCTTACTTTGCTTAGTATGACAGAGGAATGCATTCTTGAAAGAGGACTTGCAGTAACTGAGTCACCCACTGTTACAAAGTACCAATTTCTCACATGAGAGACTTTTTAAAATTGAGGAATAGTAAATGCTTTTAAATAAGTTGTAACCAGCACAAGATATAGCTAATTGACTTGGAGGAGTCATTTGCTAAAGACTATTCTTATTTTCCCTTTTCACATTCAATCAACTCATGTCAAAAGTGATTTCATCTGTACCTCCCCTGTTACTCCTCACCAGGTTATTCTGAAGCACATCACAGACATCGTTTCATCTATAAATATTTCAGTATGTATTACTGAAAGTCAGAACCTTTAAAATGCTTCCTTTATATTATTGCATATCTAACAAGTATTCAAATTTCCTTCATTTCATCATGATTCTTTCTTTCCTTCTTCCTCTTCCTCATTTCCTCCTCCTTCCAACTCAGAGTGTTGTTTAAAAATATGTATTTATTAATTATATTTATTATATATATTTATTTACATAAAACATATGTACATATATTTAACACATAAGATTTACCACTTTAACCATTTTTTAAATGTGCAGGTCATGGCATTACGTCTGTTTAAGCACATTTCCACACTGTAACCATCACCAACACTGTTGTGTAACTGTCACCAACATTCATCTCCAGAACTTTTTAATTCTCTCATACTGAAACTCTGGCCCCATGACACATTAACTTCCCACCTGCGCCTGCCTCCCTCAGTAATATGGCAACTGGCATTCAATTTCCTGTCTGACAACTACTTCCTCTGACAACTCTGGGCACCTCAGGCAAGTGGAATCATTCAGTGACTGGCTTATTTCACTTAGCTGAAGGTGTCCAAGGACCACCCATGCTGTGGCAAGCTTCAAAATTTCCATCCTCTCTGCAGCTGACTAATATTCCATTATATGTGTGTAGCACATTGTGTTTATCCCATTGTCTCAAATTTACTTAATTGTTTTATTTTGGTCTTTATTTGCAAATCCACTGAGTTCTTTGGGGACAAAGCTGCACACTCTTTTTTTTTTTTTTTTTTTTTAACTGTACATAAAACATGTGGTAGTGATACTTTCAAAGAGTCAAAGAGATAAGGAATCTTATGATTAGATGACTGAATTTAACCTTTTGCAAGATGTTTATAGGCACTCTAACACTCTAACACTAACCACAGTGGCAGGGCCAGGCTATGATTTTGTTTTGTGGGTGTGGTATCTCTGTTGCACATCATTGCAGAGCACCCAGAACCAGTGAGATGGGCTCTTGCTCATCAAGGAAAGAGGGATGTGATCTGGCATGTTGACTTAGTGCCCCTGGCAAAGACACTGCCATAGTGCTAGTTCTCAGACAGAATTTCCCAATACCATTCTACAGTCAGCTTCTAAAGCAACAAGATGCCATGAACCTGCATTATCATGAGCTCATTCCCAAGTGGTCTCTTGAAAGAATAGTCGGTGTCAAGGATATCATCAGCTCATTCCCAATGTCGTCTCTTGAAAGAATAGTTAATTTCAAGGAGATGAATGTGAGCAGATTTTTTGCATTATTGATGTCAAACAGGTAGCGAGGATCTGAAGATTCTGAATTAATTATAGCTATATTGCTACATATTGATGAGTTTGGGACTCTTGGAATTAGAGTTTTATGACTTTGTCCCACTTCTTTCCAATCTACTTCTTAAGACTATCTTACTGAAATCAGCCTCAGAATCATATAGTGATAACACTGTATATAATTGTCCTTATCATATATTCACTTAAAAATATTTTAATGAGGTCCATGAAACCATTAAATTTTGTCTAGTTTCACATAATTGCAGAATTTTTTTAATGACATGAAACATTAAACTATTTTTTAAAATGATGTGCATTATGTAGCTTTTGTGTATGCAAAGATTCATGTATAATTTACATATCTAAACATACATTTAAGGATATATATGTATATCAATATATATACCTTTTTTTGCAAAACCTTTCGTTGTTGTAGTAGCAGGGATTGAACCCAGGAATGCTTAAGCATTAAGCCACATCCCCAGCCTTTTTTATGTTTTATTTTGAGACAGGATCTTTCTAAGTCCTTTAGGGCCTTGTTAAGTTGCTGAGGCTGGCTTTGAATTTGTGTTCTTCCTGCCTCAGTCTCCGGAGCTACCGGGATTACAGGCATGTGCTACTGCGCCTGGCACAAAAACTTTTATAATTGAAAGATGAACTATAATTTTCACTTCACACTGGATTCTGGCCTTACCACCTTGAAGTCTGAGTAAAGCTAAACATAGTATAAAATAAAGTTGTCTAATCAAGTGAAAGTGTATCCAAAATATGCATAAATTGAGAAATGTGGAATGTTAATGCTAAATGGAATTAAAAAGTTCTGTAATTCAGTGGGCCACCATCTCTCTTGGGATCATGAATAGAGAACCTGATGAAAACCATAAATTTCTTCTTTGAAAAATTCATATCATTCTACTTATAATTTTATCTGTTCATGGACCTTCTGATGCACATTGCTAGACTCCAAATTAAGAATCTGATGTGAGGCCGGGTGCAGTGGTGCACACCTGTAATCCCAGCGGTTTGGGATGCTGAGACAGGAGGACCAGAGTTTCAAGCCAGCCTCAGCAAAAAGTAAGGCACTGAACAACTCAGTGAGACCCTGTCTCTAAATGAAATACAAAAAATGGGTATGTGGCTCAGAGGTCGAGTGCCCTTGAGTTCAATCCCTGGTCCCCACCCCTCCAAAAAGAAAAGAAAAGAAATCAACAGATACATATTTACAGTTAGAGGAATCAATCCAAGAACTCTATTGTGCATCATGGTAACTGTAATTAATGAGGATATACAGCATTCTTGAAAAATGCTAAGAAAGTGAATGTTGAGTGTTCTCAAAAGTGACCATAAAAAATATTTTAAAAATATCACAAAATTATGGGCTGGGGCTGGGGCTCAGCTGTAGCACACTTGCCTGGCATGTGTGAGGCACTGGGTTCGATTCTCAGAACCGCATATAAATAAATACATAAAAATAATAAAGGTCTATCAACAACTAAAAAAAATATTTCAAAAATCACAAAATTATAACTATGAGAGGTGATGAATTCACTAATCAGTTAGATATAGCCATTCCACAGTGTTTACACACTTCAAAATATCATGTTGTGCAGGATAAATTCATACAATTTTAGATACTGATTTTTAAAATTAATTGATTTAAAAGAAGAAGCCGATGCAATTCAACTCTTTCCTTTTATGGCTGATAGAACCAAGAAACATGGTGGCTATGTCACTTGTCCATGGTCACAGAGTGAGGTATGGTTGAGAGTTCACTCTGGTTGTGAAATGATTTTTTATGATTACTTGATTATGTGACTTCTAAATAAAGTTCACTTAATTTAGGTGGATTGATGTGAGGGGTTCCATAGGCTTCAATGTTAAATTCTCCTTTGAGGCCTTTCTCCTTACCTGCTGTTAACCTTGACCCCATACTCAAGCATTTACCTACTCCTCCATTCAGAACAAGGAGGCGGCAGTGGAGAAACACATTATCTAAAAAGTGGGGGTGGGGTGGAAGAGTTTCCTTGGCTGAACTAAAGCTAAGCAAAAGCATGTTTCCAGGACTTCATCTGCTTTAAATTTTTTTCTTTTCTTTTTTTCTGGTAGTTGGAAGCTAGCATTCTGGAAATGTTTTGTATTGTAATACTAAGCAACCAGATTCCTGACATTGTTGAAATGTATTTAAAAATCCCCAATTTTATGAGTCGAATGCAATTAATTTGGAGAAACTGCACATGTTGGATAAGGGTTGTGTTAAAGCTAAGGAGGAAGTTTAGATGGATATTCCAGGAAGATGGGGGATTTCCTTGTGAACATGTTTGCTCTCAAACAATCACGAATTGAAAGACAGAACTATCGCATTAAATGTACCAAGTGACTGCTTAAACAAAAATGTATGCATATTTTTGTATTCATTTCTTTTGAGATATAATATATTTTGGTGATAAATACCTCCTATAGAAAATTTGGAAAATATAAAAGAAAGAAAGTAAAATTGCTGCAATTCCAGCAAGCAGAAATAATAATTACCAACAATTCGATGCACATATTTCAGACTTTTTTCTATGAATGTACACACTCAAACATATACACACACATAGATGTATATAATGTGTAAAACTATTTTACATAAAAGTGGGGTTATGCTTCATATGAATTATATTTTGATACTTCAACAGATATTACAATACATATATTTTTAAGTTATTATTAAATTTTTTTGGAGGGACTTTTTTTTTTTGGTAGCAGGGATTGAATCCAGGGGCATTTAAGCACTGAGCCACATCCCCAGCCCTTTTTATTTTTTGAGGTGGGGTTTCACTACATTGCTTAGGGCCTTGCTAAGTTTCTGAGGCTGACTTTGTATTGGTGATCCTCCTGCCTCAGCCTCCCAAGTTGCTGGAATCCCAGTGACTTGTCACCATACCTGGTTGGAAGACTTTTTTTATTTTTTTCAATGTGGTGCTTAGAGATTGAACTCAGGGCCTTCTACATGCTATCTACTGCTCTGCTATACCCTCCACTCCTGAAAATCAATTTTTTAATGTGTATATAGATTCTATCATACATCCACTACATTTATTTTACTGTTGGAAATCCAGAGTGTTTTTAATTTTCTCTGGATCTTTGGGTGGATGCACCTCTATTTCTTTAGAATAATTTCCTGGAATAGAACATTTTTAAAGGTTTCTGTTATAGATTATTAAATACTTTACATAAGCATTTACTGTATTAGTTTACACTTGTGCCTATTGTACCTGAAAGTGGCCCTTTTCCCTAATGTCCTATTAATGCTGGATGTTTAAAATTGATTCCAATTTGATAGACTCTATATGGTATCTGCTGTGGTTTGGATATGGCTGAGTGCATGCCCCCAAGGGTTCATGTGTTGGGAGTTTGCTCCTTATTGTGGTGATGTTCAGAGGTGGTGGGACCTTTATGAGGCTGGGTCTAGTGGGAAGTGGTTAGGTCTTCCTGAGGGCACTTCCCTTGGAAGAGGTTAAGGTAGTTCTTGTGGGACTCTGGATTAGCTGTCTTCCCTGGGTATTACAAAGCAACAAGTCTGGTCACATCCTGAACACTTGTCTTCTTATTTCCCTCTGTGATCTTTCCATCCCAAATGCTTCCATCATTGTGATGCCATCTACCATGAGGTCCTTTTCACCCAAATAGAGCTGAAGTGAGTACCATGAGCTTAAACCTCCAGAACTGTGAAAAAAAAAAATAAACCTCATTTCTTTATTAAGTATCCAGTCTCAGGTACTTCATTATAGTGATAGAAAATGAACTAATACAGGATCCTGTTTTAATTTGCATTGCTTTGATCAATTCCAAGGTCAAATTCTTTTCATGTTTATTAGTATTTTCAATTCTCTCAATGTAAATTCTTTTGTCTATTTTTCTATAATACTATTCGTCTTTGCAAGTTGATTTGTAGGAAGTCCTTATATAGTGAATACAAACTGTCATATGTGTTAAGATATTTTCTCTAGCTTAGAATGGCACTTTTTCCTTCTTCTGTATCATGAAAATCGATGATATTGATCTGAGCTGAATTGCTATACAAGTCTCAATCATGTTTGTGGGATGAGTCAAGTGGAGTATAGAAGGCAAATGTGGAGGATTTGGGAGTTAAAATTGAAGTTTTGGAGTTGAAGTCCTCAATTTCTCTGGTTTCTCTGAAATATTTCCCCTTTAATTTCCAAAATTATATATTTTCTCAAATATTTTAGTTTCAAAATGGTACAATACAGAATCTGTTGCTACTATGAGACATGACTTGTGTCCTTGTAGATTGTTTTTCAACTGATTTTGATTTTAGATAGCTTACTGTAATCAGAAAGGCTTCTTTCCCATAATTCTAATTCTTACTTTATTTTCCTCTGTTTACTTTTGGTGACACAACCTTGGACTAGAGTCTTTTCCTTCATCCTCTTTCTGCACTTTTTTTGAAATTCTGCAAGAACTGAGCACCCTGTAACACACTGTTCCTTGGTTGAAGGACTAGTTACTTCTCACCCCATCAGCGGTGACTTTTTTTTTTTTTCTCCCTGATGGACTGTAATTTGCTAACTCACTTCCAGATAAAATTTTCTATTAAGATCTTTTAGCTTCAAAGGAGAGAAACCAATTCAAAGGCAATCTAGCAAAGGAGATTTAATATAAAGCTTTAGGTTGGGGAATAGATCTAGAACCAGGCAAGAAACCCAAATGTTGTTGGAAATCCCCCAAATAGGCTCTCTCTCCTGTCATCATTTCACATCTGATTTTTTCTTTCTTGGTGAATAGGTTTTATGATTTTCTATTTTTGATGGATTGGCTTTCCTCTGCTCCTAGATTTCTTTATAATAGTATAGAGATGACTGCCCGTGTCTCCACCATTACCATCTAGACCCACAGAAATTGTGACTTTCCTTCTCTCCGTCCTAAATTCAAATGTCCAGGTGGGGGACTCTCGCCCAGGTTCCATTAAGTGCCCATCTGAGATCTGATTAAGTGAAGGCAGGGGCGTGGGGCCACCTGGACAAAAGGCTGCTGGGCAAACAGGGATAGTTAAAAGAACTACTGAACTAGCAAAGAGGCCAAAGAATTGTACATCATACCAACTATGTTTCTAAAAGCACGTCCTATAATTTCAGATTTAATTTCAAAAATAAACTAAAACTATCCATTTTAAGTTTCTCATCTGCACAAAAGTGAACACTGATATTTGAGACAAAACCTGAGAGTTTGGTTGTAGTCAAATGCAGTTGTTTTGTAGAGACACAGACTCTAACACAACAATGAAAGCATGGGGGTATGTGATTATGTCAAAAGCAATATAGACCCTAAACTGCTAGGTAAGCCTCACTTTTACTGAGGCTAGCTTTGAATTTGCAATCCTCCTGCCTCACCCTCCCAAGCCGATGGGATTACAGGTATGGGCCACCAGGCCCAGCAAGCCTCCTATATTTTTTCCAATTAATCTTGGAGCACATTTTCATTTAATTTGTACAATTAGGTTAAGCTTGCTAAAAGAAAATTTATTAAATTAAGGCAAAATAAGGAAAAAAATATGTGCAATATTTCATATTAGAACAAAACCCAAATCCTTAATACATAAACTTAATATTCCAAATGTGATTTTGCAAATATAAATTAAATGTTAATATGACTGTATTTAAGACCATGGAACAATATTCCCCTAGAGGAAGGGAAGGGCTTCCTCAAATTGTTCTTTAATACCTGAACAACCAATGCAGTTAGGGAACAAAGGAATCAAACTGAGGTGCCTGCTGGCTGCTTTATCTAGACCTCCATCAAATCTGCTTTGAGAATTTCTAAATAGTTTCTTTTTAACTTACCAGCAGATCACAGCTTTTGAAGATGATCTTAATCAATAGCAGATAAATAAGTCAGTGAAGAGAACAATGAAGTCTTCTCAAGTTATCTTGTATTCAGACATCTTAAACAGGATCTGACAAAAATATTTGTTGGATTAATAATAAAGCTATGACCAACCATGATATGACATTGTGACAACCCATAATCCCTCATGTTTACATGGCATTATTTCAAGGAACCTCACCAATTCATAGGATGGAGTAGATAGGGAAATAGGGTATTTGGTTCTGTTTTACAGAAGATATAAAGAAAGTCTTTTTTGCTACAAGAGTAGTATTAGGAAGACCATTAATGGTAAATTTGGCTTCATATTCTTGAACAAATACATGGCTTTTGCTATAGTCTAGATGTGGAATTTCCACCATAGGCCTCTGTGTTAAAAGCATCATCATTTGCCGCAGTCTTGGCTGGGCACAGAATCACGAGCCACTCAAGCAGGAACAAAACTTTATTTTGAAAAAGCCGCCAAGACTCTGTAGGCGAGGGCAAGCCAAACCCGGTCCTCCCACGCGGGCCTCCACCGGAACCGCGCGTTCCCCGGAACCGCGGGTCCCCCGGACCTCCCCCGGAATTCCCTCCTACTATCCTTCCCCAACCAATGGGAACTCTCCATGAGTCCCGTAACATGAGTCCGGTAGCAGGCCAAGGTGAACAGCGGGAGTCCAATTTCCATATGAATGTAAATCTTAACATAATCATCTCAGTGGCTAGCTGGCGTCACTTTACAACCAAAGGTGCCATACATCGTATATTTGCTTGTGGCTCCTAGCAATCATTAGCTTGGTGCTATTGGGAGGTGGTAGAACTTTTAAGAGGTAAAGCCTAGTGAGAGGATTAGTCATCAGAACATGCCCTTGAAGGGTATATTGGGATTCTAGCTCCTTCCTCTTTTTCTCTTTCATTTCCTGGGTAAGAGGTAAACAGATTGCTCTGCCCTGTGCTCCTACTATGATGGGTTGCCACAGGCCCAAAACAACAGGGCCAATTGTCATGGACTAAAACTTCAAAGATTGAGCCAAAATAAACCTATTTTTTATAAGTTGATTATCTCAGGTATTTGTTACAGTAACAGAAAGCTGACTGACACAGTTTCAGGATTACAATAATAATAATCAGTTCTTTGGGAAGACTTTACATTTTTGGTGCTATGCTTTATGATATGTTATATTTTGCCATTATAGACTTTAAAATTGTGGGGGAATGAATGTTCAAAAAGGAGAGCCTCGTATGCCTGTGTCATTTATTTAAAAGCTAAGAGTCAAGTATATCTCCTTTTAAAAATGAGAAATATTTTTTAAAAACTGTGCTGACAAAAGTAAAGTTTTCAACTATTTGTCTCACTGTCATCAAGTTTCAGATTAGTCGCCAAAACTCCACTACAAGGTCTACAGAGCTCATGCACACACACACAACCCTTGGAGAGAAAGGGTGCAAGTGGAAGCCACCTGAGCTTCTTTTGCTCCATGCCCTTGAACATGGCGGTATCTGTGGAAAGTGCTGCCTTTAGTGGCTTTGTACATGTTTTAGTCAGCTTTTTCACTGCTGTGATGAAAAGACCTGACAAGAACAATTTTAGAGGAGGAAAAGTTTATTTGGGGGCTCACAGTTTCAGAGGTCTCAGTCCATGGCCTGCTCCATTCACTGGGGATCCAGTGAGACAGAACATCATGGTGGAAGAGAGTGGCAGAGGGAAGCAGCTCACATGATGATCAGAAAGAGAGACTCCATTGCCAGATACAAAATATATACCACAAAACCACACCCCCAGGGACCCACCTCCTCTAGCCACGCCCTACCCACCTTTAGGCATCACCCAATTAATCCCATCAAAAATCAGTTTGCTGATTGAGTTAAGCTTCTCATATCCTAATCATCTCTTCTCTAAACCTTCTTGCATTATCTCACACATGAGCTCTTGGGGGACACCTTACATCCAAACCATAATAGCACCATACACCATAGAGGTACCTTTCAAACAGCCTGACCTTGGTTGGGGGGAGGTCTGTCTGTGGCTTATCATCATCACTGGGCACAAAGTGGGGGGCACCCCCTCTGCCACACATTCGCTCTATTCCCTTGTCTGGATGTGCTTCATTTCAAAGTGCCAAGTATGCAATAGTTAGTTCCATTTGTCGTAACTATTTCACAGATGTTTTCCATTTATCTTCCACTGGATTGGTTTTCTTTCTTTCTTTCTTTCTTTTTTCCTCAGAAAGAGAATATTTGCTCCACGATTTGGACTGAGAATGGTGTGCAGTAGAATGGGTGGGGTGGGAGCATATTTACATAGCCTGAGAGAAAGTTCTGGAATTGTAGGTGACATTGTGGCAAATCCTTTGGCCTTCAGTGAAATAAACTGGCTCCTGCAGAATATCTTCAGCTGAAAGTACTTTCAACGGGTGCTAAAAATACATTGCAGTTTATTTTCCTCAGTAGGGAGCCTATGTGTTCCCACTTGACCTGGAAACACAAAGAGATCCCACGTTAAATTTAAAGCTACCCATTCCAAGATAAATTTATTTTCAGTAGAACAAGGGAAAGAAAAACAACAACAGACATATTGGTACAATTTTGCTTTTGCTGTCTGGAGGAGTCTTGAACACATTTTTTTTTTTTTAACACTCTGTATTTAGGTGACTACTCTCAGGCTCTTAACCATTGCTGCTAGGAACTGGCTTGTATTCAAATCAAATCAGATGATGCTTCAAAGGTAGATTTATTTAATTTTGGGAAGAAGGTGGGGCATGCTTAAACAACTTTTAAAAATCAAAACAAAAGATGTCAGATTCTTTGTCCTTAATTTCACCTTGATAAAGTAGTCTTTTTTTTTAATGCCCTTATCAAAATAGTATGAAATGCCTTCTAATTGAAGCATGGATTTTGTAGACACTGGTATTATACCTATTTGCCTAAAACAGATCAAACAGTAACTGGCATAGAAATTCTGTTGGCTCCCTGCATTAACATTTAATAATAGGTGTTAAATTCTGATCTTGTACTTCGGGAATACTGTGTGTTTAGAGCTTTTAATTGCTCAATATGACATTCTTTGATTTTGAGCAAAATTTAATTTCTCCTGAAGACTGGGTGTCAGTCCTGCTTTCCATCTGGTACCAGTGCTCTAGGCTTCAAATACTCAGTCTGCTTCCAGTGAGCTTAGAACATGTCCCCTCCACATTTCTAACCCCTCATCAAATAGCATGGGGACCAAATGCATGAATTTTGCACTCTGCTTGTTTGAGTTTTGGATTCTGCTATTTACTAGCTCACCTTCATTTTTTTTTTTTTCTATTTCTAAAATGAGGATAATAATGGAATCCACTGTTCAGGGAGATTGTGGAGATTAAATGAAATACTACATGGATAGCACCCAGTACAGTGTTTGGGTACACAGAACACCGTTTAATACATCTCAGTTATTGAGACTGGTGAATTACTCTCAGAGGCCCAATAGCAGGAGTTCAGATGATACAACTCATAAGACCCTCTTTGGCTAAATTGTTCAATGTTGATTTTTAAAATATTTTATTATTTTTGATTGTCATGTATTAATTGTACCTATTAATGGGGTTCAGTGTGATAGTTTAACACATGCATACAGTATACACTGATCAGATCCAGCTTCCCTTAATCCACTCTCTTCCCCCCATTTCTTCCTTCCCAATCTCTAGTAATAACTCTTCTACATCCACATCAACCTTTTTTTTTTTTTTTAAATTTTTTATTCTGCACATGAGGGATAACATGCAGTACTTGTTTTTCTGTGTCTGGCGTATTTCATTAACACAATGTCTTCTGGTTTGACTCTTTTTTACTATAAATGATAAGATTTCATTCATTATGTCTGAATACTCTTTCATTATTTATATGTTCCACATTTTATTTACCCATTCCCTTGTTAATGGGCACCTAAGTTGATTTCACATATTAAGTATTTCAAATAGTGCCACATATTCATAGGCAATTTTTTGTTTGTTTGTTCGTTTGTTTTTGTTTTTGCACTGGAGATCAAATGTAGGGATTCATACCTGCTAGGTAAGTGCTCTATCACTGTGCTACAACTGCAATCCCTTTTTCTTTCTATTTTTTTTTTTTCTTTTGACACACTGTCTCACTAAATTGTCTGGGCTTGAACTGGTGATTCACCTGCCTCAGTCTCCCAAGTACCTGGGATTACAGGTGTGCACCACCACAGCCAGTTTGTTGATGTCAATTTTTAAGGTTTATTTCTAATCTTCTTTGAAATAAGTCTAAAACATTTTAGAGAGATATCCCTGCTTTTCCTCTTTCTGTTTTTCCCTTGATTTTCTCTACTTTTGTAAAGGGGGAGATTTTCTCTTAGTTACATTTAGTTGGAGAGAAGGGAGCATTGTTGCTGTTATTTAATTTAAATAAAGTAAAACATTGGCTGGATCTAAAATTACAAGAGAAAAAATGTGGAAAGTCCTCCCCTTTGTGATCAAGCAGTATATATACTCAACACTTCCAGACTTCAAAGAGAGTTCAAATTCATTTTCTCATGTGGTATAACCCAGCCCTGCGTCTCTTTGCATTGCAGGGTTAAAGGATTGCCAAATATCCTTTCAAGACTAGACATGTAGTTTCCATACTCCATTGTTAGTTAGAACATCCAGCCACATGCCTTTTCTTCTAAGTGGAGAGCAGCTAAGTAAATAAAATCGGAACTATCTTGAGTCTAAAGCTGAACCAAGTAAAATGCTGCACTTTTGGGAAACTGTAATTTCTGAACTCCTGAATGATGAAAGAAGAGCAAGATAAAGGGCTCTTTTTAAAGACTAAGTAGGTGAACTGACTGTACTAGTTTCCTAGGATTGCCCTGCTTTTAAGCACAGAATGTTTCCCATCCTGGGAAACTCCTCAGTCTTGTGCAAACTGGGACATTGGGTCACCTTACAATAAAGACTTTACTAAGTTGCAAATGACAAAGTTAAAATTCAGTGGAAAAAAATACTCACATGTTTTTTAGAATTATGCACTTTAATGTAGGTAGAGTAATATAAGTGGAAAAAGCATAGTGACTAAGTGCTGTCAAAAGAAGCTATTTGTAACTGGGCAAATCCTAGCCAGTTTACCCATGTAGTTAGAGTGGGTCTTCGGTAGCTCTTCATCTAATTGCAAACTTGATTCCTAGAAGGAAATAATTAGTCTTTACAGGGCTCTTTGAAAACCCCAAACTTATCGTAACACCAAATGTCCTACAGGCCAAGAAAAAATAAACTTTCCTAAGGAAGTTTAACATTTTTGGTGATGGGAAGTCAAGGAAGGAGAAAGTGTGAGATGATCTTTTACAGATCAAGATTGGTAACCTTGGTGGGGATGGAATCCAGATTCCTGGGCCCAGAGAGGGAACCAGTGGAGAAGAACCAGATCACCTTGGACAACCCATGTAAGTAAGGTATTCTACAGGGAAAGGCAATAAGGAAATGAGATTGTAACTAGGGTTTAGGATCAAGAGAGAAATATGTCAAGATGGAGAAGAGTTGTGTATGTTAAAGATGGACCAAAAGATATGAGGGAGAAAGCTCATGTGGATTTCATTGGTAGTCTTATCAAGGAATAAGAGCAAAAGATCCCTTCTCTCCATCCCCATTCAGGCTAGGATTGACAGATAAGTAAATGGAGGATCTTTTTCTAGAATGACCACAAAGCTCCCATCTCCTTAGCCTTATCTCTTAAGGCCTCACTACCTCTTTATGCATACTCTTCTTTTTTAAATAAAATTTTGATATTTATTTTTTAGTTTTTGGCAGACACAACATCTTTGTTTGTATGTGGTGCTGAGGATCGAACACGGGCCGCACGCATGCCAGGCGAGCGCGCTACCGCTTGAGCCACATCCCCAGCCCTATATACTCTTCTTAACCTATAAACAACTGTTGCACCACAGAGGGTCTGGACCCTGGGACAAAGCTGCTGTATGTGGGATGTTACTGCAATCATGGGGCTCAAATGGCAATAGTATAAGTATAAGCAAAATAGAATAAATTAAAAGGCTAAATTGGAAAAGTTTTAGAAAGTGTTTAGGTTAGGTCTATGGCAAGAAAATCCAAGGCAAGAAAACTTATTTTTGTTTTTTAGTACTGGGCATTGAACTCGGGGGTGCTTAACCACTGAGCCACATTCCCAGCTGTCTCTTTAATTTTTTTTTTTTAATTTTGAGATAGGGTCTCACTAAGTTGCTGAGGCTGGCTTGAAATTTGTGATCCTCCTGAGCCACTGGGATTACAGTCTTTCTTTTGGGGGCAGGGGCAGCGTTTAATACTTATCCTACCATCTGTAGGGCCTGGGGCAAGAGTACCAAGGGAGACCCATGTACCATGTACCTAAATATGTAAATGTGTTACGTCATGCTGACATGTGGTGTGTTCATGCCTCTTCTCGTCCTAATGACTCCATTCAGTGGCAAGGAGCCACGTGGGTGCATGGCTACAGTCAAGCCCCATGCACAAACCCCAGGCTCTGGGATGAGTAACTCCTTTTGAATGACCATGACCACCTCATCTTCCCTGAGTTTGTTAGCTTTCTGTTACTACAAAATCAAGTTGCCATAAAAAGCTTCCAAAGAGAAAAGGGTTATTTTCGCTCACAGACTGTGGTCCATTGGCTGCATTGCTTTAGGGACTGGTTCAAGGCAGCACATCAAAGACAATTCATGGTAGAGCAAGCTACTCATCTCATGGCAGCTGGAAAGTAAAAGAGAAGAAAGGGGCAGCATCCTCTGATCCTCCTCGGGCCTTGTGCATTTGAGGTAAGTACTCTATCAACTGGGCTATATCCCCTTCCCCCACACTTGGACTTTTAAGGTATGCTCAAGATCCAAACTATAGCACTCCCTAACCAGGCTTGAGGGTGTTTACATCTGGAATTCTAGGTTCTTTATACCTACTGTGTTTTAGAAGGTAGAGAGGGCAAGTCTCCTTGGCCCATCAGAAACTTAACCACCTAGGGTGCAATGTGGCTACAGGAGGGCCAAGCTGGTTGCTCAGGGCAGAAGTCCTTCTTGCCTGGGTATACGAGGTATAATAAATACAATTTCTTTCCCTGAGGTTTTATTTTGTCATTGAGTTCTACTGATATGACTTAGTTTTCTAGAACACTGGCTTTCAAAGAATGTGTGGACAAGGCTTCTTACCTGGCTTCCTGTAGTACTAACTGCATCAGTACTTGGCAGGCCAAGGGGCTCTGACATAGTTCCTGTTGACCAAACTCATTCTTATCAGGTATGGGACCTCTGTGAGAGGCCCCAGCCCAGGGGTGTTCTCTGGTCCTATCCAGTTTTCTTTACCAGATAAAGCAAATTGATTGATTGATAAAGGTAGAATACAGTTTTCAAAACACATTTAAGATGGAAGCATACTAATTTTCTGATGGCTTCTAAGGGGAACAGTTTGGCATATGTTATTTAGACGAAATCTAAGCCACTTTAGGAGTTAAGTTTAGGTATTTAGAGTGGAGGAGGAAGCAGATTGATGCATTGTCTGGTCTCCTTCCCCAAAGTGACATTCAGATTTGTTTTGGAAGAAGTGGAAGGATGGAGGATTTGGGGCCTAGTTCAAGAACGTTGTGAGGGTGATACACTCAGGGGCATGTCCCACCTGGGGATTTAACATACATGGCTCTACTCTTTACCTTGCTTGTGTATTGGGAAGCACCTCAATATGTTCGGACTCCTTTCTACCTCTGTGAAAAAAGGGTCAGTTTTTCTGCCTTAATTTTTTTCTTGTAAACTTTGAGCCTCTCTGGGAGAGAACCCTTGAGCAATTCAACTGTGGTATGGGAGACCCAGCAGAGGGGGGAGGGGGGGCGGGATTTTGTCTCAGTCATTCTCTTTAAAGAGACAAACTATCACTTCTCAAATGATTGCATAGAGCGGTCCTCAAATGACATGTGGAGCTGCAAGGTTTTAAGAGATGCATTTAACTAACTAAATTCAGTTCCACCTCCCTGAAAACTATTTGATTCATGATTAACCAGCTTGGAGGCGATGATGGAGGTGATAAGGGAGGGTCTTGACAGGTTTCAAAGCTTTGGTAAATTCTGAAGAAATCATTTCCTTAGTGTAGATATGATCTCAAAGACACCTTTCCTTACAGTGGGAACATGAACCTGAGTTGAGTACTGTGAATTCTACCTGAAATAGCTGTCATTTCCTTGAACCCATTCAGCAACAGGTACTATACTGTTTTTCACGCAGCTTTGGAAGATAAACAGGATACCCCAGATAAAACACTTTGCATTGCCCCTACCTCGACCACCCACGTTAGGCCATGAATCCCTCCCCTTTAGTTGGTCTGGCACAATAAGGGTCTCAATATTTGGCAAATGAGTGAATGAGTGCCTGCCTTTCCCTTTCTTTTGTTTAACCAATGTCTCATTCTAAGCTCCTGCAATGACACTCAGAACTCCGAATTCTGCCAGTTTCATTAGGGTGAGGATGAAAGAGTGGGTGTAAGGGGAAGTGGGTGAAGAACGAACGAGACGGGAAACCAGCGGATCCCACAGAGGAAAAAAAAAAGAAAGAAAAGAAAAGAAATCCTTAGAGACGTGGGGCCAACAAAGAGGCAGACGCAAGCGAATCTAATCACTAGAACCCGGAGCTACAAATCAGCAGCGAGGACGAGGCAGCGCCTCCAGGCTGTCCACGTCGCTGGCCGCTCCTGACCGGGTGCCCCCAGCCCAGCACCCGGGGCTAGCCCGTGGCTCCCGCCCCCGGGGCGGTGCCGGGAACACGCGGCGCCTCCGCCGGTCACGTGGGGGCCGCTCCGCCGGGCGGCGCTGCCGCTTCCCGATCGCGCCCTCCCAGCGCCGGGGACGCGGCGCTCGCGCTCCCGCCCGAGCCCCAGGGAAGCGGAGACAAGGAGGCGCCGCCGCCCCCTCCTCGCGGCTGCTCCCCGGCCCTGCGCCCGCAGCATGCCCGCCGCGGAGCGGAGCGCCGCCCTCCTCCCGGAGCTCGTGGAGGCGACGACGCTGCCGGCCGCGGGGCCGCGGCTGCAAGGGTAGCGGGGCCGGAGTTGGGCACCCGGGCGCCGCAAGGCGGGCGGAGCGGGAGGAGAAGCAGGCATCCTCCGCGGCGTGGCGGGCGGCGGCCCTGCTGCCCGGCGCGCCCATGGCCCTGGAGGACGGAGAATGCGAGCTGCACTCCGCGCCGGCCTCCGCCTTCCCCCGCGCCGCGTGCTCGGCGCCCCCCAGAGCTGCTCCGGTCGCCGCCGCCCCTCAGCTGCGGGCGCCGAGCCGCTAGCTGCGCTAGGACCCATTGCCGCTGGCCGCCGAGGGGCGGAGGCAAGGGAGGAGTGGGAGCGAGAGGGCCCGGGAGACGGGCGCCGGCCCGGGTGCAGCACGGCATGCAGCTGCGGGCTCCCGCGCCCGCGTGAGGGTGTCGGTCCCGGGCCCCGCCATGGCTGGGAAGGACAGTGGCAACCTGAAGACGGTGAGGTTGTGGCGGGACGCCGCCCTTCGCGCCAGGAAGCTGAGGAGTAACCTGCGACAGCTAACCCTCAGCGCGGCTGGGGGCTGCCCCGGGGCCGGAGCCGGAGCGGATCCGCTCGAGTCCCCCGACGCTCCCCAGCTAGTGCTGCCAGCCAACATCGGGGACATCGAGGTGCTGAACCTGGGGAACAACGGCCTGGAGGAGGTGCCTGAAGGGCTGGGGTCGGCGCTTGGCAGCCTACGCGTCCTGGTCCTGCGCAGGAACCGCTTTGCCCGGCTGCCCCCTGCGGTGGCTGAGCTTGGCCACCATCTCACGGAACTGGACTTGAGCCACAATCGGCTGACAACCCTGGGCGCGGAGGTGGTGAGTGCCCTAAGGGAGCTGCGCAAGCTAAACCTCAGCCATAACCAGCTGCCTGCTCTGCCCTCCCAGCTGGGCGTGCTTGCCCACCTGGAGGAGCTGGATGTTAGCTTCAACCGACTGGCGCACCTGCCCGACTCACTCTCTTGCCTCTACCGCCTGCGCACCCTCGATGTGGACCACAACCAGCTCACTGCCTTTCCCCGGCAGCTGCTGCAACTGGCGGCCCTGGAGGAACTGGACGTGTCCAGCAACCGGCTGAAAGGCCTACCTGATGATATCAGTGCCCTGCGTGCCCTCAAGATCCTCTGGCTGAGTGGGGCCGAGCTTGGCACTCTGCCCATCGGCTTCTGCGAGCTGACCAGTTTGGAGAGCCTCATGCTAGATAACAACGGGCTGCAGGATCTGCCCACCCAGTTCAGCCAGCTGCAAAGACTCAAAATGCTCAATCTCTCTTCCAACCACTTTGAGGAGTTCCCTGCAGCTCTGCTGCCCCTGGCTGGTCTGGAGGAGCTTTACCTTAGTCGCAATCAGCTCACCTCAGTGCCATCCCTTATCTCGGGGCTGGGAAGGCTTCTCACTCTGTGGCTGGATAATAACCGCATCCGATACTTGCCCGACTCCATTGTGGAACTGACCGGCCTGGAGGAGCTGGTGCTGCAAGGGAACCAGATCGCGGTGCTTCCTGACAACTTTGGCCAGCTCTCCCGTGTGGGATTGTGGAAGATCAAGGACAACCCACTGATACAGCCCCCTTACGAGGTCTGCATGAAGGGGATCCCCTACATCGCGGCCTACCAGAAGGAGCTGGCTCATTCCCAGCCAGCCGTGCAGCCCCGTCTCAAGCTGCTCCTGATGGGGCATAAGGCTGCAGGAAAGACCTTGCTCCGACACTGCCTCACGGAGGAGATAGTGGAGGGAAGCCATGCAGGAGGGGACAAACAGAAGAACTACCCACCTTCCCCTCCTGCCAGTAGCAAGGGTATTGAGGTGACCAGCTGGACAGCTGATGCCTCCAGGGGTCTGAGGTTCATCGTGTATGATTTAGCTGGTGATGAAAGCTATGAGGTGATCCAGCCCTTCTTCCTCTCCCCAGGAGCCCTGTATGTGCTGGTAGTCAACTTGGCCACCTATGAACCACGCTGCTTTCCCAGTACTGTGGGCTCCTTCTTGCATCGGGTCGGGGCCCGGGTACCTCATGCTGTGGTGTGCATTGTGGGCACGCATGCAGACCTATGTGAGGAACGGGAGCTGGAGGAGAAGTGTCTGGATATTCACCGCCAGATCGCCCTGCAGGAGAAGCACGATGCCGAGGGCCTGAGCCGTCTGGCCCAGGTGGTGGATGAGGCCTTGGCCCGGGACTTTGAGCTGCGCTCTGCCAGCCCCCATGCAGCCTACTATGGTGTTTCTGACAAGAACCTTCGGCGACGCAAGGCCCATTTCCAATACCTGCTCAACCACCGGCTGCAGATCCTCTCTCCGGTATTGCCTGTTAGCTGCAGGGACCCCCGCCAACTGCAGCGCCTTCGGGACAAGCTGCTTTCTGTAGCTGAGCACCGAGAAATCTTCCCCAACTTACATAGAGTCCTGCCGCGATCCTGGCAGGTGCTGGAGGAACTGCATTTCCAACCACCACAGGCACAACGACTTTGGCTAAGCTGGTGGGACTCTGCACGCCTGGGCCTGCAGGCAGGGCTGACCGAGGACCGACTGCAGAGTGCTCTTTCCTACTTGCATGAGAGTGGCAAGCTGCTCTACTTTGAGGATAGCCCGGCCCTCAAGGAGCACGTCTTCCACAACCTCACCCGCCTCATTGACATCCTCAATGTCTTTTTCCAGAGGGATGCTTCCTTGCTGCTGCATAAACTGCTACTAGGGACCAGTGGAGAGAGTGAGGGGGAGGGGGAAAGCTCCCCAGTGATGTCGCTGTCCACCCAGAGCCAGGACCTGCTCCGGGCCACCCAGCTCCATCACTATGTGGAGGGCTTTCTGCTGCATGGGCTCCTGCCAGCCCATGTCATTCGGTTGCTGCTTAAGCCTCATATCCAGGCTCAGCAGGACTTGCAGCTGCTGCTGGAGCTGCTGGAGAAGATGGGACTCTGTTACTGCCTCAATAAACCCAAGGGCAAGCCTTTGAATGGGTCCACAGCTTGGTACAAGTTCCCATGCTATGTGCAGAACGAGGTGCCCCATGCAGAGGCATGGATTAATGGGACCAACCTAGCGGGGCAGTCTTTTGTGGCTGAGCAGCTGCAGATTGAATATAGTTTTCCCTTTACCTTTCCACCTGGGTTGTTTGCACGCTACAGTGTCCAGATCAACAGCCATGTGGTGCACAGGTCAGATGGTAAATTTCAGATCTTTGCATATAGAGGAAAAGTTCCTGTGGTGGTGAGTTACAGACCTGCCAAGGGGGTCCTGCAGCCAGATACCCTGTCCATTGCCAGCCATGCATCATTACCAAATATATGGACCGCATGGCAAGCCATCACCCCCTTGGTAGAGGAACTGAATGTCCTACTTCAGGAATGGCCTGGACTGCACTACACTGTGCACATCCTCTGTTCTAAGTGCCTTAAGAGGGGGTCGCCCAATCCACACGCTTTCCCAGGTAAGTGGAGAGAAGGTCACAGTTCTGTGGTGTGTTGCAAGTTGCATTCGTGGAATATTTGTTGCTAATTTGGCAGAATGTTTACTTAACCTCACAGGTTCCTTAGGGAAGCTTTGCAGGGTAAATATTGGGAGTTTTGGGGACAAGCAAAGGGCACTGAGTACCTGAGAAACATGAAATACCTTCACAAGTGTCATCTTCTCCTAATGGGAAGACCCAGACTTTTGAAAATCAAAACATTTCCCATCTCCTTTCCCCTCCTCTTAATTTAGCCACATTTTGTGGAAGGAAATTTCAGGTGGTTGAACAGAAGCTGGGACTAGAGTGACATTAGTCACTTGCCAAGCCTTGACTGTCAGGCAAACTAGACAGAGGGAGGAGTCTGGATTGGGTCTATGGTCCTTTTCTTTTGTTTAAATCCAGAGTGCAGTCTTCAAGTCACAGTGATGGCTCACCCTTCTTAAGAAATTTCAAAGAAGAATGTTCTGTAATTGGGGGCGAATGGTGGATGAGTAAAGACAAACATTTCAGACTGCCATGCATGACTAAATCCTGAGATTGCTGTTTCACCCCACACACTCTGGGGCATGAAAAAGATTGCTGAAATCTCTGAGGGGAGTTTCCTTGGGTATTTCCTGGCAATTTTGAGCTTTATAGACATACAGTTTGTTTCTTGGTAAATATTAAGAGATGGAGTGCTCTGGCAGAAATGGAAGGGACAAAAAGCTGACAAGAATCCTCTAGGGAGGTTTTCCAACAGACTTTTCTTTTTTTTCTTTTTGAAACCATCATAGGCAAGTGGGAGAATTTCATGACTAGTTGTCTGGGGTTTATTTTCTTTGTCAGATTTTATTTCCTTTTTTTTTTTCAGAGCAATTTTAGATTTATAGTAAAATTGAATAGAAGGAATGTAGATGTTCCATTTCACTCTGCCCCCAGGCGTGCACAGCCTCCCACCCCATCATCAACACCTTGTACCAGGATGGTACATTGGTTCCAATCCATGAACCTGCACTGACACGTCATTATCACCCAAAGTTCCCAGTTGACCTTAGAGTTCACTCTTTGTGTTGTACATTCTGTGGGTTTGGCCAAATGTATAATGACATGTGTCTGCCATTGTTTTGTCATAAAGAAGATTTTCACTCTCCTGAAGAGCCTCTCTACTGGTTTATCTACCTCCCTTGCCCTCCCAGTCTTGCCAACCTCTGATCATTTTATTGTCTCCATAATTTTGCCTTTTCCTTCTCTGGGATTTTTTTTTTTTTTTTGAGCTTTGTTAATTAATCTCAAACAAGTGTTTAGCTGGGAATGTGGCTGTTTCTCATTTTTTTGGGGTTCTTAAACTCATTTTGTGGAACAAGCTTGGTGAACAGCATTATGAGAGTCCTAGGCATAAACCATATGGCAATTGTGTCATTGCCAGTGGCTTACCTTGGTCCCCTGTCCCCTGGGCACTTTGAGGGGTGATAAAATGGAAGAGTACACACCACTCTGATCTTTGTCCTGGTCAGAGTGCCAACAAAAATACAGTTCCTAATAGTATCAGGAAGGAATCGGATACCAATATTTCCGAAGGTAACATCTTTCCGTTGCCCTAGATCTAGGCTGAGTTTAATTCTTCGTTTTGAAAAAAGCCACCATATTGGGTTACCAGTCAACTGAGCCTTTCATTCTGTACGACTGTCTGGCATCTTGTCACAGTTCATGACTTGGTGGACTCTTCAGTTTGTTTTGTATTTACCATTGTAACTTATTCATGGAAGTAAAATACTTCCTTGTGTGTTGCTAACTTGCATAAAGTGGTTGAGAGTTACATTGTCACAGAGTAGCTTATTGAAGGCGCTACCTAAGACCAGTTTGTAATCCAGAGATGAAGCATTAATAAAACCAATGTTGTTAACAACAAAGGGAAAGACATGGGTTATTGAACAAGTAAGGATCTCTACAGAGGAATTCCAAGGCCTTTGAGAAGTAAACAGTGAGGCTGTTTTATCCCCCCAAACCTTCGCTCTTTATCTTTTAACAATCATAAATTCTACAAACAAGTTGTACTAAGATGCAGAATAAGCCCATTCTCTTTATTTTTTTGTCCTGTCTGCCTTTCACCTGAGGTACACCTGGTTGGCAGGCCAGGCTACAAGGAAGTGATTAATTTTCAACTTGCAAAACAGAAACAAAAATTTTTGGTTGAAAAACTTAAATCTTATGTATTGATTAGGACTGAATCATTGGTCATTTTCAGAATTTTTATTTCATATTTATAATCAGAAATGTCATCTTTTTGATTTGTTTAGGATGGTATTTTTTTCCCCCGAAGTATCAAAGGGCTCATAATAGTGGGGCATGTGATTTAAGTACCTTTTTTATTAAATTATGAAGGCAAGAAAAATACCACATCTTCCTCTTTTATGTTTTTCTGTGATTGTCATGATTTGTTACTAATTATCACAATTTTGAAAGATTTGTTAGGAGCTAAAATAATAAAAGTTAGAAGGTGATGTGGGAACAATTATAATGTTTGTTCAGTTAGGGTATGCATTAAAAATGCATTCGTTAAACCACTATGTTAAAACAATTCAAGAGAATCCCTTGAATCTAGTAGTAGCCTTTTGTTGTTTTAAAAAAGTCATTTTACTATTTAGGAATATAAAAATTGGTTATTTAGTTTTATATTTACTTACAAGTATCAAGTCCTGTAAATTATAACAATATTATATACAGTAGTTAAAAAAAAAAAAACTGGATTTTTAGTTTGTTTTTTAACTTTGGGACACTGCAGGAAGAATATATAACAAGTTACTGTCTTCCTTGATATTATCCAGAAGAAACACAAAGTTGCATTACTATCTTTTAAAATGTTTTTATGCGAGAAGCCAGTTTGGCCCTGTCCTCTTAAATTTTCTGGCCTGAACTGCATTAATGTAGTTGGCTGATGTAAGTATAATGCTAGATTTCTCTTTTCTTGTTTTAGTTTTGGAAATGTAAATGTTTTGGAAACTACTCAGTCTGCAACCATTGGTTAAAAGCTCTTGTAAAAAAAAAAGATCTAATCAAGCTGTCAAAGAGATTACTTTTTTGTCTTGTTTAAGACAGTTGGGCTGAGCCCCAGGAGAATGCTTTCTCAGGGACCCACTACTGTCTGCCTCCCTTAGAAAGAGGCTTCCTTTCCTTGTGCTCTTGGCCTGCTGGTCATTTGGTTCTGTGTTCCGGTCTGAGAGCATGCTTCTCTGTGTGGAATAGTTATATATTTTTCTAGTCTATCAGTATGATACTTAAGCCAGAAAAGTCCAGTATTACTGTGGATGTATTGACTAAAACTTGGTGGCTGGAACATTGGCCTGCAGCAAGATTCGACTGCTTGGATATTCCATTTCAACAACTGAGTGAACGCTGTGTGTTCTTCAATTGGAAGAGTGTGTCTTAGTCCAACTTGGCACTGAATGTGCATTTTCACCCCAAATCCTACCTCCCGAATCATTAAAGGTCATTTTTAAGAATAATGAGAAAGCAAATCCAAATCAGTAAACCCAGTCAGTTGTATGGTGTTCTTTAACTACCTTGTCTTTCATTCACTCAGTAACAACATGAAGAGCTTTCTATACCTCCCGACAGGTATCGGTTGCCCCCTCTTCAGTCCCTTGCACCTGGTGTGTACCTGTCTGATGATGCTCGGTGTATTTTGCCTTATTCCACTGGCGTAGGAGTAAGTCATAACATCTCTTTGGTGGGATGGTTCACTTGCCTCTTCCAAGCAGGGAGGCACACACACACAAACACACACACCTGAGGCTTTGTCATCTCTGGGAGAGTCCCTCTGATGTTCCCTGAATCATTGTTTGGTCTTTTGTGAGAAATACCTTTTCTTCTTTGTCATTCTCATACTCTGTCAAATTTCCAGGTAGTAATATGATGATAATCTGGCCCCTTTGGGCTCCCCTCACCTCCAAATGTTCTTCCAGCCTCCCCTTTGTGTCTGTGTTACTGGTCTTGCCCTTGAATGGGTCCTTCATTTTGACCACTGAAGCAAAGCGAAATTCTTGCCTTATTATATCTAAGTTTTAGAATTACTGGAATTTGAGCATGACCTAGTTGTTTGGATTGAATTAGTCATTGTTTTTAATTTTACAAAGGTTATTCAATATCTTTTCAGTTTTAGCTTTATTAATATTGATGCTCCTTGGCTTTTATTTTATTTTATTATTATTTTTTTGAACAGGCTGCTTTGAACTCCTGGGGACTTTGTTTCGTATGAAAATAAAAACCTTACTCATGCAGTGGAAGAAGAACCGTGTGGAATTAAACGCAAAGAATGGAAAGGTCTCGGGGCTGTTCGGATGAGTTTAACTATTAGATGACTTCTTTCAGTTCCAGGGCAGAATCGCAAGTCCATCTCTGCACGAGTGGTTTAGAATTTTCCAGAGAAAGTGATTTTTATTTGTTAACAGGCATCTTAGGTCTCAGTCTGCTGCCTGTTCCTTCCTCTTACTCCCCAGTAGACCTTGCCTATTTTGGTTTTTGCTCATCTATTTCATCAAATACACTTTTACCGGGTGTGCTTCATAGAGCTGTTTGGGGGATTGGGTAAGGGAATGGTTTAGGAAGACAGTCATACCCGTGTCCGGGAAGAAATGTGGGGTTTCACAGAAAGGATGGATTGGACACATCTGGTTGTTTTCTCCATCAAATCCTTAACCGGCTTCTGTCCGTTGGAGCCTATTTTGATTAAGGACCATAATCAGATCCATAGGGTGCCTTTTGCTTTAGGTTTTGAAAACCAGAGGCAAGAACTGGCCTCCCTTGTCTCCTGCAGCCTTGGTGCTCTTGTGTCAAGGCAGTGGAGAGCTGCTTCACGTTCCCAGTCTCTGTGGAAAGTACATCAGATGGGGTCTGCCTAGGGCAGGGCCAGCCTAGCCTCAGATCTCCCAGGATCCGCTTATCTGGTTACAAAACCATTTGCTGGTGGTTGTCAGGTTCTCTTCTTCAGGGACTGGCAACCTTCACTTCATTGGGGAGGGACTAGGTAGCCCCACTTATTCCACATGATCCCATGCTGCTCTAGCACTCGGGAAGCTGGACCTGTCAGAGGGACAGAGGCATCTCAGATGGCTGCAGAATGCATGTGACCACGTGTCATCGAACCACAAAGACCCTCTCGCATGTACGAGATGCATTATTACCCACAGTGTTCACTGCCCCCGAGTTCTGATGTCTTGGGCCATGGGACAACAGCAGTCTTTGCCTGACACAGGGCTGAGCAGGTGGAAGGGGCTCAATGTGCCTTGGTTATTTTTGAAAGAACTCAAGAAATTCTAGTGACTCTTGATTCCTTGCGAGAGCTTTGGGTTTTATGATGTTGTTTATCTTAAAGCTTGTAGGTAAGGGAGGTACATCAGATTTCCCCACGCGATTGTTCTGGTATGCATATTCCTGCCCTCTGAAGCCCCCTCCTAATTCTGACAGAAGTGGGAGGGTGGTGGGCAAGGGGCAGCTTAACAGGGCGCCAGGGTGGGTTGAGAGTCAGAGTTGACCACTGAAAGCCTTTTGCCACCTGACCTCATGTTCATTCTCCTTGAGGCAATGAACACCCCTTCTTTCCAAAGCCTACTGTTCTGTAACTCTCTCTAAGCAAGCTCCAACCTTCCCAAACATTGGCTTCTATAAGAGGAAAAGGATAGATGAAGAGGAACAGGAGGATGTGACGGGTGGAGGTGGAATGGGTCTGGGAAGAAAGATATTTCTGGTAGTTTGTACCAGCAGCTTTGCCTTCTTCCTGGTGATGTTGCTTTCCAGAAACTCTGTCCTGGCTAAGCCCGCTGGTTTTAGTTCATGGAAGAATGTGGAAGAGTTGCTGGCTATCATGCAGATACAATTCTGTGCATGGTGTATACTATGGAGGCAGCGTGGATAACAATTCCCAGACACTAGTGCCAGCAGGACTGACTGATTTGTGGAGATGGAAAAGGAAAATTTTTGAGTTATTTTTATTTTTGGCACTAAATGCTTGCAAACATTTTCTCATATTTTTCCTTCCTTAACATCATCTGTTAGCTGAAAATAAATGAGGCTTGATTTCTTAAAGAGTGAATTAGTGAAAAGCCATCAGCCACATTTTGCTTTCTTTAGCTGTAAATTTATGGAAGATAAAGAATACAAAGTGTGAAAGCTGCAGAGGCAAGAGGCTGTAGGCATGGGGTGACTGGCATGGGGTGACGGGCGGTTGATTTGCAGGATCATTGTAAGCCTGGGGGCTATTTCACCACCCTCAGGAAGGGACTTCTTGCTCACGGCCTGCAGCCTGGGCAGCCAGGCTGGTCCAGCTATTCTGTTCACTTTTGCAAATCTGTGCACAAGTGTGCTTGGGAGAAGGGCAAGGAGGACAGGAAGACGGGAGTGATGTCAAGTCTGCTCCTTGGCTGCTCCTGCTGGTGTGTGGCCACTCTGCTCCTCGGGTGGGGTGGCTGAATGAGTCAAGCGCCTGCTGCTGCTGCTGCTGCTATTGCTCCTCCTCTTCCCCCACCCCCCTCTTCCTTTTCTCTTCCTCTTTTGAGACGGAATTGACATAAAGTGAAATTAATCATTTAAAAGTGAACAATCGCTGGGCATTTCCCTCCTTCACAGACTTGTGCAACCACCACCTCTAAGTCAAGTGCTTGTCTAGGCAAGGAGCGCTCGGGCTGTGGGTGGCTTTCTTCCTGGGGGGTGGGGGGGGGGAGGAGACTGGCTGGGAATTCTTTCCCCAGGCTCTTGGTGGGAAGTTTCCTTCTAGGGCATGTCTTAAGCAGAGTAGGGATTGGATTCTTGTGTTGGCCTTAAGATGCTGATTGATTGAACACCTTTTCCCAGGGTTGTAGTGAGAACCCTCTTATTCAATGTTGATAAGAGGACCAGACACAGGCCATCCCGGCCCTCTGTTCTGTCCTGTGGGGAATATGATTTGATGGGACACTGGGAAGGACACAGGGAGGAGAAGCACATGTGAGTGCTGGGGAATTGCTGTCTTCTGCACACAACTCTTTTTCTCATTCATCTTGAGCGGATCTGAGGGAAAGGGGATCAAGTGGCAGTGGCACAGAATTAGGACAGATGAAACAGAAAAGTGGACCATATGTTTATTAGCTTGGTTCTGTCATCAGTCATTGTTGATACAGCTACAGGCAGAAGTTTGCACTGAACTGAGAGTTTTAGGAGAATAAAATAAAATAAAATCTGACCTTGGGCCATAGGGAGCTGAGGTGGGATCTTGGCTAATGTCATTGCTCATTCTTTTTTTTGGCACCTGGGATTGAATCCAGGGGTACTCATCACTGAGCCACATTCCTAGTTCTCTTTTATATTTTATTTAGACACAGGGTCTTGCTGAGTTGCTTAGGGCCTCGCTAAGTTGCTGAGGCTGGCTTTGAACTCATGATCCTTCTACCTCTGCTTCCTCAGCTGCTGTGATTATAGGTGAGCCCCACCACATCCGTTGATTAATTGTCAGTTCTTGAGTATATGGAATCTGACCACGTATGGAGAAAATCATTTGTGTATTTGAGAAATTACTGGAAAGAGCGAGAAAAAAAAAAATCCTGGCTTTCGAGTTTTCCAGAAAAAAAGAAAAAAATGCTTGTGCTGAAAAAAAAACTGGCCACAGCTTTGAAGTTTACTTGACATGGATGAGGACGAGGTGGGAAGCAATGCCCCAGTCATTCTTTCCAATTGCTTTTCAGTCTGGATCATTTGTTTGCAGGCCAGGCAGACCTTGAGAAGGTGTATGTGAGGTTTTCTTAAAAGTTCCAAGACTTATCGTCCTTTCTGAAGGAAAGAAATGGTTCTTCATCAGGAATCGGTACCTTCCTCAGTCATTTATGGATTTGCTCCCATTTTGGAAGGGATTGAAGTCATTTCCAAACACCAAACACTTTGAATGATCACTGACTCAAAAGACAGTGAATTAAATTGGACGCTGTTGTAATAAAAAGATATGACTGCTCTTTAGCTGTCTCTGTTGAGGGATGCTTTGTTGTAGTGCTTTCCTATTACTAGGCTATAAATGTTGAGAGAATTAAAGAGTTAATTTTCTTAGATCCTCCCTACCCCTAAGATGAAGCGTAGCTATTAACACTGTGTTAGCACTTGGTTACAGCAGTGGTGAATTTTTTTCTGGGGTAGTAACATCAGCTTTCATCTCTTCCTCATTCCTTCTCCTTCTCTTCCCCTTCCTTCCTTTCCTTCCTTCTATCCTTTTCCATTTTTTTTTTGACAAAAGAGGTTTTTTTTTTTTTTAAGGTAATAGGAGAAATATAAAATCAGAAAATATTTCTCTTAGGTGCTATTGTTTATCAACTTTACTGCTGCAGTGAGGTTTTTATTTCTCAGGCCATAAAGTTTATTTGTTGTGTGTACCCTCACCTCTGCCTTTTTGAGAGCATCGGTGTGGAGAAGATGATGAGACTGGGTGACAATGTTAGGACTGTACCATGTTCCAGAGACAGCGTGAAGTGCCCCATATGGGCCATCTCCTGCAGTCCTGCAGGAACCCTGTGAAGTAGGTATCATTACCACCTTCATTTTCAGATGGAGAAACTGAGGTTTAGAAATTAAGTGAACTTCCCAGAGTGAGAGGGCTCTGGGGTTTTAGCTCAGCCTTCTGCTCCTACCTGCTGCCTCTACCTGCTGGCCTGTCCTGCCTCTCAGTTGACTTAGGCACACTTCCCAGCATGCAAAAACTGACCTGCCTTCCCTCCTCTTTCTATGTTTCTGTGAGGTGGATGTACAGAGACCTGGCACAAGAGGCCTGGGGGTCGTAATCAGGTGGGGTAAGAGGTAGGGAGAGCTCTGCTGGGGGTCTCAGAGAGGGATCCATGATGATTTCCAGGTAGTCACATAAAGAATTAGAGAACAGGGGCATTTCCAATTAGAATGGCATTTAAACAGGCAAGAAGGGCTCAGGCCTGGGTGTGTTTGTGTGTATATGTGTATATACAGAAGCATTTAGCAATGGTAATAAGGAAGACGTAATATATAATATTTCAATTATGTTCCTGAACTGGATAACATTTGCCAGTCTCTCCTGCTGACCCATAAAGTAGAATTTTGGAAGCTCTATCCTAGTATGTTTCTTTATCATCAGGCCAGACTCTATTGAGCCCATGGAAAAGATTTATGGCTGGGACAACTGAAGGGTGGTTTCAGATGATTTGCTCAGACCCATGATCAAATGATTGTTGGGCTAACAAAACACTTGCTCTGTAGATCCATGTCTAAGCATGCCACTGGCCACATCCGAGGCCAGGGAGAAAAGGAGCATTGGTTATTCTAACAGCCAGAGAGCTGCATGCCTGTGTAATTCCTTGGAATGTAGCCAAGAACATTGATTTTCCTTGCTTTACGTCTTACCCTAACAGACCCCGCAATAAAGGCAAATTTGGACCTAACACAAGTAGCATTTTATTGTGGGCCTTTTGCATTTCAATCTCTATATACTTTCTTTTATTTCTTTATACTTTCTTTATACACTACAGACTAACTGAAAATATATTTTTAATTAACTTTTTTTTTTTTTTTTTTTTTTTTTTTTTTTTTTTTTTTTTTTTGCTGTTGGAACACCAGCTCTTACACATTTCATTTGTTTGGACATGAATTACCATGCTGAGACGGTGGTTTCTCGAACCTTACGTCCTATGATAGGATTTGAATTTGTCTTCCCTTGCTTCTCAGTTTATCAGAATATACTTATATACCTTTTAGTTGAAATGCTAGGAAGTACAGGAAAGTTTTAAAACTTACTTTTTAACCTTTGTTTACTCCCCCCACCCCCATTCCTAGGGATTTAATCCAGGGGAATTCTGTCAGCAAGCTACACTCCCAGTCCTTTTAATATTTTGAGACAGGGAGTCAGTTGCTTAGCCTAGCCTTGAACTCGAGATCCTTCTGCCTCAGCCTCCCAAGTCACTGAGATTACAGGCATGTGCACCCATGTCTAGCTACGTTTAGCTTCTATTTTGACATGAAACAAAGGATTTTGTTTAAAACGGAAGCAGTATGGAATGGCGGTTAGTTGTAAGGGTTCTGGGGATAGACTGCTGGGTTCCAATCCCTGTTCTACCACCTGTCATCTGTGTGATGTTGGGAGTCGTCATGGTTTCTGTCTTATAGAGTGGTCCTGAGGATAGAGTTAATGCAGGTAAAAAGCTTAGAAAGATGCCTGACACATGGAAGCGGTCAATAGATGTTGACTCTTGCCGTGAGTGCCAAAATTCCAGAAGGTACAAAAGGCTAAAAGGTATATTTGAAAATCTGATAAGGTTGTGGATAAAACTCTTCTTTTTTTTTTTTTTCATAACAGGGGTGGAGAACAGTGTGATCCTTGTTTATAAATACCTTATGTCTTTTAAAAAATGCTTCCTCCCCTTATTAAAACATACAGATTTTGGAGGATACAGTTAAAAAATTGCTCAGAGCTGATATACAGCATAATCATACTACATGTTTTGCTATTTCTTTCAGGTATTCCCCCCCCAAACCCCATCCCAACTATAAGCTTAGGTTTTAAAATGCATAGTTATTTTGTTGTATAAATAATTATTGATTTTTTAAGCCAAATCTATTGTGTATATAGTTTGATGGAATTAATACCTACACAATAATTATAAGTGCTTATAGAGTACATCAAGGTGATTTTACCTTTGTTTGTTAATGTTTTTGGGTACTGGGATTGAACTCAGGGGTGCTCAACCACAGAGCCACATCCCCAGCCCTAATTTGTATGTTATTTTGAGTCAGGGTCTCACTGAGTTGCTTAGTGCTTCTCCATTGCTAAGGCTGGCTTTGAACTCTCCATCGTCCTGCCTCAGCTACCAAGCTGCTGGAATTACAGGAGTATGCCACCATGCCCAGCTACCTTTGTTAATTTAACCTCATGTTACCTTGGTGTAACCATTTGGGGCCTCTTTAAGTTTATTTTTTTTTTCAATTCTGTGATGACTGCATTTTCTTATAAAAGCTCTTTCCTATTTGGACAGTAATCTCCAAAGTGGAATCATTGCATGAAAGGCAAAGAAAGTCATTAAGTCTCAATTCATATAGATGTTGCTTTCCATGAGGGTGGCACAGCTTATCTGTCTATCTACTTCGAATGCGAGATCTCTTTCTCTGTGCTTGCTTGACACTGGATGTTATCTTAAAAATGCACTAACATTTAATGGAAAAATGGTATCTCACTGGCAATTCAAAATTCTAATCTGTGACTGTAAGTGTTTCTTGTAGGCACATTCTCTAATTGTGTCGCTGCTTTTCTGAGTTCTCTGATAATGCTTTTAGCATCATTTGAGTGGTTTTTGATTTTTGTGTCTTACATTGTTTTTAATTTTTTTTTTGTCACAGTGTTTTACCAGTTTATATTAACTCTTCATATATTAAAGGTAATAACCTCATAGCTATCATATTTAAGGCATTTTTTTTTTCTAGCTTGTTTGCCTTTTCAATTGCTTAGGAAGTTTTGATGTTTTGAGGTTTTAAATATCATTCAATATAGTTGATAGTTCCTTGTTTCTTCCAGAACTTTAAAAAAATAGCACTATTATTATTTTTAAATACACAGAAGTAACAGAAGAAATGACACAGTGATTTTTTCCCCCTACATAATTTTAACTGACATTAAAACAAATAATGTCTGTATTTGAATAGTAAATCCAGTAGCCAATGCTCCCCACCTTTCCCAAGCTGGGCTCATATCTCCTCTGTAAAATGTTTCTTATGATTTCTTTCAGGGAAAATAAGGCATGTATTTGCATATATTTTACTCAAAGAGATCATGCTATTATGCTCATTGTTCTGTACCTTGCATTTGGTCACTTAAGAGTATAGTTCGATATGCTTTCATATGAGTAGTCCTAAACCTATAGCCTGTTCATGTATTTATGCCTCATAATATTCTACCCATGACTGTACTGTTTAGTCGGACCTATACTGACAGACCTTTGTTCCTTTCCAAGTTTTTTTTTTTTATATATAGATTTTAAGCTAAAAAGTTTAAGAAATACTCAATTTTATTTCTTTCAAGATTAACAGTCCTGCTTTGCGCTCAGAACACTCTTGAGATGCAATTAGAAAAAGACAAATCTCTGAATCAAAATGGTGGGACATAAAAAGAGGCTTGGGAATTATGAAAGCGTAATTTTGTGATTTAAAACAAAGGTAATGTTTTTAATTGGCCTTTGTGATGCATATTGGAACCCTATTGTTTTCCTCATAATTATGCATTTCACAGCTTCATTTATCCACTATCACAGAATGCAAGATGCAATGTTTAGACCTAGCAATAATTACAAATCTTGAATGTTTACAAATAAATAGACCACGGATCAAAATAAGACTGTGGCAGCAAGAATAATGCTCTGGCCGTGTAAGAAATCAATGAAAAAAAAAAATTGGTAATGAACCGTATCTCGCTGGTTCAGAACACTGTGCAGCCTTCCTACCCAGCTGTTATCCAGAGGAAATCTGCCTGTGCCAGCATAGCCCTTTTTCCTTTCTGTCCCAGGCTTCCCCTCTGGAGTTCCGCCCTGTCACACTGTCATATTTTCTAGACCTAAGCTTGGTGTGTTTTGCATAGGACCTGTACTTTGGATGTTTTGTCTTCATAGCAAGTGGGGGTATAAAATTTAAGAGATTACCCACATTGTTTGCTTTTCTCTGTGGGTAATGAATAAAGAATGAGTCTAATCCAGCACACTAAAATGTGTTTGACCTGGAAAAACAGTAAACAATGAAATCCTGTTTTAGTTGCTTTTGTGTTTAAAAGATAGTTATGGGCATATTTTCTTATTTTTGAAGCTAACAAAGTTATTAGTCAGCCTTGTAGAGTTAAGAGTTTTTTTTCTTTTTAAACAGGATCCATTGAACTGTGGTCTTTAAATTCCCTCCTCTCATCCTAAGTGACCAAATCAATACAGACAGTTGGAAGGAAGAGGGCAGGCCACATTTTCCTGTGAACATGTTATTAAAAAAATATATTCTCTGGGATTCTCTTGACTCACGGCATAGCTGGGGTGCCTTTGATTGGAGAGGGTTGCTGCTCATGAATTGCATGGAAAGAACTAAAAATAGAAATGTGAATTTTCCAGAAGAACATTGTGATGCCAAAAAACAGCCCTCTGGTCCACGGAGAGCTGGGCTGTTTTGTGCCCAGGATAGGATAGGACAGTAAAAGGGAATGCAAAACCTCTGTAGGGTGCATCTGTCCCCACCGCTGATACCACTTAGCCTCAGACGGCGCATAAAAGGCACATCCCTTGTTGTCCCCTTCTGGCTCTTCCAAGATGTTTTGGTGCCTCTCTTGGGCGAAGCAGGTGTTCTTTTGAATTTACTTCCTTTATTAAGCCTCTGTATCTATGTATGCCTTTTCCCCTCTCCAAGAAAAACACATGTGCATGTTCTCTGCTTCTCCCTGGTTTCTACATTGTTTCCGGATTTTTTTTCCCCCCTCTTGATGTAGGGAAAGGAAATATCCACTGGTTTTCTGTTTGGTCATTTCAGGAATTTGCCTTTGGGCTGTGTGGCCTGGCTTCTCTGTAGCCACACTGAGCTGAGCAGAAGCCTGCCAGCCTCCCCAGCCACTTCTTGAACACCATGGGTGCTTGTGAGTCTTGTCTGTGTAACGTGGTGCAGCATTCAAAGTTTATCCAGATAGCAGGAGTGATTGCATCGTGTTGATCTCCAGGGCTGTTAAAATTTTCTTGCTTAGCCAGAAGAACAGGTGACTGTTTCCAGCAAGATAAACTGCCCCATATCCGGTCCCCGTATTCCACATGAAGGAAGCCACGGGGTCAGAATGCTTATGCCTCCCCCTCTCCACAGTCTATAAACCTTCTGATTTACGGAGCCATTTATGATTCAAGACACGTTCATTCATGGGGGATCTCTACTGAGATCATAACCCACTGTAAACCAGGAGGAAGAATCAGGAATTAGAATGGCATCCATTGTTCTTTGTTAGGAAAGAATCTGATTCTTTGGATGTAGACAATTACTGGCTTTTGAAGAATCTGGTGTTGTGTCAGTGGCTTTGTTCATATCCCTGCAGAAACATGCTCTCTTGCCTTCTAAGGATTCAGAAGCATGTGCTACACTGGTCATTTCGTAATGCTTAGAATCTGGGTATATGTTGCTCAAAGCATGAATAACTTTCTGCTTCATCCTCCCCTTCCCACCATGCCTCTCCTCTGACTTAGCTCATTTCTGTAAAGGGGCTGATCTTCATCTCAAGAAGTCTCTATGGTTCCATAAGGAGGGTGGCTTAGAACAGTTATCTCTCTAGCTACAGCCAGAGGTGAGAACTGGCATGTGGCTTTTTTGCTTTCTGCTAAACCAGCATCAGAGAAAGAGATCTTACATCCTTTATCTTTGGGTGAAGCCAGAGGCAGTGGATTAGGAAGTGAGGAGGCTAGGACCTCTGGGAAGCTTACTTGGCCTCCTTCAGCCTCAGTTTCTTCATCTATAAATGAAGAGAAATAGTCCCAATGGCTCAAAGCATTTGCTCTTGCTATTACTGTCTTCTCAGATATTGTGAGGATGAAATGATTACTGGACATCTAGAGTAGTTTTTACCGTGAGGTAAGTGCTTAGTAAATGTGAGCTCTGATTACCATGCTCCCTGCTCATACATGAGGGATACTAAGGCACAGGAGGGCCGGAGACACACAGGATATAGCAGAGTTCAGGCTGTTCCTCAGAACCTACTGTCTGCTACCACCCTAGACTGCGTCTCAGGAAAATAATAGCTTCTACCTGTTAAAGGTGGGTGATTATTTGAATGAAAATGGGTGACATGTGCAAAGTGCTGGTGGTTCTTTTTAACTTTGGAGCACTGGACTGTGAACGTTAACTGGGGACCTGCCATGACTAGGCACAGTGCAGGGAGGTGAACAAGGTCCTGAGGGAGTGCATGGGAGGTGAACAAGGTCCTGATCCCAGGAAGCTGCAGTCCAGGGAAGCAGAGCAAACACAGTGGCAGCGCTGTGATAAATTCCTAGGGCAAAGACTTTCTGAGGAGCAGGAGAGGCCCAATAAGGGTGTCTGTCCAGAGCCAGGTGGGTGAGGTAGATGGATGGGAGGAGGTCTCAGAAGTCAGGTGGACTTGTAGGCTTTCTGAAAAACACCAGGGTCACTGAGTAGGGTGGAAGGATGAGGGTTGTACAAATTACTGGGAACCCAATGATTCACTTATCAATGCTTATCATGTGTGAATATTTTCAGGCTATGTATCTGATCAGTCGTATTTTTTTTTTCCCTTAAGAACTATTGGTAGCTCCAACATAGAGCTAAAATAAAGCCTGATGTTCCCTACCCCCCACCCCCTGCCTCCCAGGCAAGAGGAAAATATTGAAGCCAAAGGGGAACTGTTGGATTCACATTTTTGTAGGACCTCTCAGGGCAGTAGCAGAGAAGGTGGATTTGAATGGAGTCAAAAAGGAGTCAGGAATCACTTGAGATCATTCAGGGCCCCAGGCAGGTCTTCAGGGACCAAGGAAACAGGATCTGGGATGTTCATGAGGTGGAGACCTAGCTCCTCACCCTGAGATCTTGAGTCATGTCAAGGGAACTCTGCTAGCTTGAGTTTCCTCATCCATCAGACCTACAGCAGGACTCTGGTTTAAGTTTATGGCTCAGGATAAATTTTAACCACCATGGGGGAAAAAAAATAAAACTGGGGCCTGTTCTGTGTTGCCTGCTTTCTTAATTGGCTTATCAGGGTTGTTTAGTCGCCTTCCTAGATGGATGCACACTGAGCGAATTCCAGAAGATTTATAGTCTCATGTTTGTAAGCAGTGCCACTTGCAGAAGGATAAAATTCCCCATTTCTTAAATTTGGAAGGGTCGTGTAGAAATAAGAGACTTTATAAATAGTATCTGGTAACCTTTCTCCACTTTAAAATATTGAAAGGATGAATGATGCTGATGGTGGTTTGCTTTGCATCATGAATTATGTATGCAGTGAGCCTGGAGTTCTTTATGGCTGCGTATCACGAATCTTCTTTTGTTCTAGGTTATTTTCAGTGGTGGTGCTTGTAAAAGAAGAGGTCAGAGCAAGTGCCTTAAAGAGATCTGTTTGGTGTAGGGTGGTTGGTTTTGCTCTCCTATTCTGTTTGTTGCTTTTGTTTGTGCTTCATGTTTTTTTTCATTATCAGATTTGGGGAGGGCGGGAGTAGAGGCCCCTGTGGTGTTCACAGCTGGGTTGGGCTAATGGTAAAGCACAGAGCTGGCACATCTCTCTTTGGCTCATGACATCCAAAAGCAGCTCTCTTCTTGTAGTCTTTTCCCATTCTCTATGCCCCTTTTAAATTCTTCAAGGCGGTGACAGAGATCTGACAAAGATCTTTACACACTATGCAAAAGGACTTAGATTTTTACTTTTTGACCTAGCAATAAAAACAAATTGGAATACATGATTAGGAACATATACATGATCTTTTCCCCTAGCAATTTTCTCTTGACTCTTGATGAATTAGAAAGGATTAGCCTGGCACAGTGGTGCACGCCTGTAATCCCAGCGACTCCAGAGGAGCACAAGGATCATAATTTTGAGGCCAGCCTCAGCAATTTAGTGAGACCTTGTCTCAAAAGGAACTGGGGGTGTGACTCAGTAGTTGAGCAGCACCTCTGAGTTCAATCCAAAGTAATGCAGGAAAAAAAAATTAAGATTAAAAAAATATAAAATTGAGCAAAGAATTAGTTTGTGTATTCTGATGAGATATCAAGGGCACTGTTAAAATTTTACACACAAAGTAATAGTGACTATAGTGAAAGCCAATTGTAGCATGGCTTGTTTTAGTCATGTACAGCTTCTTTCTATACTGGAAGCTGCTACCTGTGTTTTGAAGGGTGCACTTCCCAACACAGGTGCCGTTCTAAGCTCATTGTAGCTAATTGGAAAGGACCTTGCCTGTGTACTTCATTGTAGGTTGGTGAGATGCTCCATCTTTCACAGGATGGTCCCAATCAAAAATGAGAGTAGTTGAGAGTGACTCCAAATTGAGGTGAGCCCAAGGCCAACTGTCCACCTCTGAAAGTGCATATCCGTCTGCCAAAGACTCGTTCCAACGTATTCGTCAAGAGTAACAGTTAATCAACTTATAGTCACTATAAAACTGTTGGGATTGTCCTTTTGGGGGGTTAATAATGGGTTTTAGCTCATGCTAGATTTTTAAAGAACGGTTTGCAAGCATAATTATTTGACTGAATTTAAATTAACTAAAAGATGCAAAGCAGTGCTCATGCAGTATAGAGAAGCCGAGTAGCATCTAGAATTTCCATGCAGGTAGATGATATTTATCAGGATATGTATTCATTCATTCCTGTAATATATTCAGCAGGAGGTTACTGAGGCCCTCTGGCAAGGTTCAGATACCAGGGAAGGTCAGCAGGTATTGCCCTCTCAGCCTGTCCTCGGAACTCTCTCCAGAGGGTTGATCAGGCTTGTGCACAGCTCTAATTCACCATGAGAAGTAAATTCACCAGAGCATCCTGAGAGTTCAGAGGAGAAAGAATCCTTCTAACCACAGGCCATGAAGAACCAGAGTTCTATGTATCCATAATAGGAAAGGCATGTTGGGAATAAGAGGTAGAGTTAAACACATGATCTCTATTCTTCTAGAGAAGTCAGCACATCACTTTTTTTTAACCTGTCACCAAAAGTGTGTAGTAATTAATTTTTGAATTATTCTCATGTAATAATACTTTGCATTACTTTTTTGAAACCCTGGGGTTAAAATGAATAATAAAAGAGTAGAAACACTGACTATCTTTGAACTATTTTTCTATGTGGACCCTGTAACGAGGTACATATATACGTATCACCTTTTATTTTTCTGTTCTTTTAAGAATTTTTATTACATTTTTTTGTTCTCTTAGGAATAGTTAAAAGCATAATTCCAAGAGTAACATATTTTAAACTTGGGCTATAAAAATATACCAGAAAGTTTATACAGTGAAAAATTTAGTGGGTCTACATACACTAATTATCATTGTGATTTTAATATGAAAATCATTGTCTTTGTTTAATTGCATTATCTGTTAGCACAGACTTGAAGTTCTCAACCCATTTGCTTTATCATCTTTCAATATAAAGACCTGTTTTTTGTCTCCTGTTCTATTGTATTAGAACATCTTAGTAATATGAGACATATCATGAATATATTATGTGTAGCTGAGCTGTATTTTAAAATAGAAAATATCAAGTCACCTCTAAATTTATAGTGGTTATTTACAAATGATGGAATTACGCCTTAAAATTGTCTCATAGATATTTCCCTATCCTCCAAAGGCACCTGATTACTCAAGGAAACTTATGATTCATGAATTCATGTCATAATTTTATTGTAGGGTTCCTTGTGGTAATTGCTTATTAGGGTAGTTTGCAAAATGAGAGAGATTCAAGTAGTAATGTGAACATTTTCCATCCCACTCCTTGCAGTTCTGTCTTCTGCATACAACAGATGGTGACAGTCACAGTGAGAATATATAGGAGATTAGAGGCAAGGGACTCAATGGCCACATAGCATCACCGACCTTTCCTACAAGGTCTAAGATGGGTCCTTACTAGGTAGCCACAGATCCTCTTCCTGGTTCTCATTTCAGTGCCTGAGTTCTAACTTCTGGAACAACAGTGCTCAGTCAGAGGGAGAGTTTGGAGCAGGCAGCGTGGACTGCAGGGGTGTGGACCAGTGGGACAGAGTGCTGCTCCTTGTTTCTTCAATGTTCTTATTCGTTTAAAGAAAGACAAGAATAAATCCACTTTAGTCAAGAGTAAAGCTTTTCAAAAATTGCCCAGCCAAGCCCTGAGGGACCCAGAATTTAAGACTCTTCATCATCATCTCCTTCTGAAGGTGGCATATGGCTTGGTATTTTTTCCGTGGCTGTCCCCTTGGGAGAGCAAACTGAACCAAGCGGGGGTGGAGGACAGCTGTTCTTTAGTAGGAATAACCCCTGCCTTAGTTTTTCTGTCTTCCTGAGTAAAATAATAGAATTCCAATTGTTTTATATAAACCATCCTTCTGACCTTTTTGTTTTATGAAAATTAAATTCTTCTAAGATACTGAATATCAAATTTGGGGACAAAAATAGTTGACCTAAGTAGTGGAAAGGCTGAACAGTGGCAACTCACTTTCACTGTAGGAGAAATTTCGGAGAAGTTACAGGAAGCTCACCTTGAATATTTGAGGACCTGACAGTTGAGTGATATAAAATTGTACTTAATAGTCATTTTTCAAAAGTAAGAGATGTTTTCCAGGGAGCAATTAATGCTACATACCATCTGCCTCTCAGCATGACTCACTCTCTAAGGGTGCGCCTCGGCTGAGTCTCTGGTTGGGTTCCAGGTCCATCTGAGTTAGGGTCATGCCTAATCTTCTCTCTTCATCTCCTGAATCTAGTATCTCCTTACTCACTCTTAATGATTACATCCAGAAATTTCTGACTTTAACAAAAATTTTAAAAAGTTTTTTTTTTCTTAAACTAAGTGGAACTAAGTCTTTATGGGGAAGTAGTTTCTCATCTTCTTATGTTGAAGATGAAATGATATTATTATCTTTAAACCTAGATGGAGTCCTAATTTTTTTTTCCAGAAATTAGATATCCCTTTTAGTAGCTCATGTGTGATCCAAGTATAAAATCAAAAGATATCCCAAGTCATCTTTTGGATGAGAAAATCTTAGCACTGTGATACCACCTCATCTCAGTGTGTCTGCCCTCTGCCCTTTATTCTTTCTCTGTCACTCTCTTTTTCCTCCTCTAGAGAGTGTAGGTGGGTTTAGAGGTAAGTGACTGCCAAGTGATCTCAAGTCCAAGGGCTTCATACTGGGATGCGACTGTTAGATGATAAACACATTTTGAAACTGTGTAATAGGTAGCCAATACAAATTATAGGAAGGGTATAGCTAATGTTGTACTCATTTGGTTCTGTAAGATAGTATAAATATGTTTGAGTATTTTAGTAGAAAGAAATTTAAAACATGGTCTTGTATTCTTTTATATTTTGACTTGTCTGAAATCTATCAAGGTCAAAAGAAGAATACTTAGAAGATGATTTGGTCCCAGGAATATTGAAAATAGTTTTACCTGGTGGTTTTTTGATATGATGACATTGTGTCTGCTAATGTCTAAAAGGGGGTGTCTAAATGTCTAAATATGAAGTTGGTGAGACTCATACCCTCAAGTTGTGCACTGGATAGCCTGCTTGGCCATTAGCAGTTTTAGTTGGCTTTGGGTAAAAATAGTTTTGTTTGTTCATTTTTTTTTCTTCTTTAGTTATGGAGGGTTTGGATAAGGCCCAGTCTCTGAGTGAAACAGGCCATGGTCTGGTTTAAGGATTGGCTTGCCCAGGACATGATTCCCTGAGACAGGCCAGGGATATAGATATTAAATGATCAAAATGGAGGTTAGAGACCTTTTTACTTTGTGGTTTGGAAAAAATATGAAGTCCAGAGGATTCAGGGGATCCCTGTTGGTGGAGCAGGAAAAGAGAATCTGCTGTAATAATATAGATGAGGTCGTCTGGGTGGGGATCTTTATGCCCCATCTAAGCAAGAAACAGAGGAAGGCCTTTGGGATGTCACTGGAATATGAGGAAAGAACCGCTGTTAGTTTTTAAAAGGAAAAAGGGTGAATGAGGGAGTAATGGCACCATTTAGATCTTATGATACATATACCACTGAGAGTGAGTGGTCCCATGGGAAATCAGCCTGTGATTAGTAAATTATTTTAAAATGAGGGGAGGACTCTCACCACCTGATTGTAATACTTACCTAAAACTCTAGTTATTAAGACGGTGTGGTATTGGTTTAGGTATAGACAAACAGGTCCATACATATATAGGCGATTGATTTTTGACAAAGGTGCAAATATAATTCCCATGAGGAAAGGATAATATATTCAATGAATGAGGCTGAAACAGTTGAATATCTGTATTTATAAAAGTGAACGTTGACCTGTAGTTCACACAGAACACACAAATTGACTTGAAATGGATCATAGGTATAAATGTAAGAACCAAAACCATAAAAATCTAAGACAGCACAGAAGAAACTTTGACTTTTGAATAGGTAAATATTTTATTTTTTTAAAAAATAGACTTCTTTTAGGTTCACAACAAAACTGAATGGAAGACACATAGCCCCGTCTACTTCCAACACTCCCACTACAGTGGTACTGGTTACAGTGGATGAACCTACATTACAGGTCATTATCTTCCAAAGTCCATAGTTTATATTAGGGCTCACTCTTGCTGTTGTGCTTTCTGTGGATTTGGACAAATGTACAATGATACATACCCATACATTGTACTGTTGCACAAAGAGTTTCACTGTCCCCCAAATTCTCTATGCTCTGTCTGTTCATCCTTTCTTGAAAAAAAAGCAAAGACTTTTTTTTTTTTTTAAGCATAGGTACCATATTAGAAAAAAATTATACTTAATCAAAATGAAAAACTTTTGGTCTTCAAAATTTCTGTTAAGAAAATAAAGAGGCATTCCACAGTTAAGGAGAAAATATTTGCAAAATGCATACTGGATTTTAAAAAGTCTTACAACTCAATTGTAAGAACTCAGATTAAAAATGGGCAAAAGATTTGAATTGGCACTTCCCCAAATATGCCATATGAATGGCAGGTAAGTACATGAAATGATGTCAGCATTGGACACTGGATAAATGTAAATTATAACCACTGGGAGATGCCACTACATGCCCTTTACATTGCTAAGATTAAGACTGGTCATACCAAGTGTTGTCAAAGATTTATAACAATAAAGCTTCCTTCTTGGGAATGAAAAATGGTATAGCCACTCTGAGAACAGTTTGTTACTTTCTTATAAACTAACATTTGTCATACAGCTCAGCAATTTCATTTCCAATTTTTTACCCAAGGGAAAAGAATTTTAAAAATTAGGTTTTAAAAAAGGTTTATGCAGCTGGGCACAGTGGCACATGCCTGTAATCCCTGCCATTTGGGAGGCTGAGGCAGGAGGATTGCAAGTTTGAGGGCAGGGCCAGCATCAGCAACTTAGCAAGACCTTGTTTCAAAAAAAACAAAAACAACAACAACAAAAAAAAACTAAGAGGATTGGGGATGTAGCTCTGTGGTAAAGCACCCTGAGTTCAGTCCTTAGTATGAAAAAGCAAGCAAGCAAGCAAGAAAGAAATGCATAAATGTTTATTTTTAAAATTGTTTCCCATTGAGTTGTGTTTTCATAGAATATAAGTTATTATTATTTAAAATTTATTTATTTATTCCAACTCATTATACATGACAGCAGACTGCATTTCAATTCATAGGACACACATAGAGCAGAATTTTTCGTGTCTATTGTTGTACACAAAGTAGAGTCACACCATTCGTGTCTTCATACATGGACTTAAGATAATGATGTCCTTCTCATTCCATCATCTTTCCTACTGCATAAATGTTTATAATGGCTTTTCTCATAATAGCCAAATACTGTAAACAACTTGCCGAGTGAGTAGATAAACAAATTATAGTATACTACTTAACAATGAAAGAAATGAACTTCTGAGAGGACAGCATGTATGACTCTTTGAAGCATTACGCTAAGTGAAAGAAGCCAGACTCAAAGGAATGCGTACAGTGTAAGTCCATTTATGTGGAGTTCTAGAAAAGGCAGAACTGCTGTCATGATAGAAATCAGGTTAGGGGCTGGTGGTTTAGGTAGGGAATTGAGTGCAAAGGGCCACAGGGGGACATTTTTGGGTTGAAGAAAGTGTTTCATGTCCTGATTGTGGTGGAAGGTATAAGACTGGATACTTTTGCCAAAATTCATCAAATTCAACACTTAAAATTATTGAGTTTTGTTATGTATCAATTATGACTCATTAAAGTTAATATAAAAACAAGCTCTAATTAAAATGGTTTCCTTAGATATCTGGAGACATACCTTTTCACATTACTGTGGCTTATGCCTTATGATTATATCCTGTTTATGAATACTTTGCCAAATGGAGCATTGCTACTAAATGAGTGTCTAGACTGTTCATCTTAGTTGATGTGGTTAATCATGTTCTAGAACCATATGAAATTGTTGATGTCCAGTCATTTTTGACCTTTTATAAAAGCAGCACTTTCATGTGGCTCACTAATAGAAGAAGTTCTGTTTGATTTTTTTATTTCATTGGAATGACTCTTGGCAATGGTTATATCTCAAGACTGGCAATTGTTAAATTTCAAGGGTTTTATAAGACAAAAAGCCTCAGTTTTTTGTTCCAAGTCACACATTTTATTTTGTCTTGTTTTGCTTTAATTCAGTTCAATAAATGTTTTATGTCTCTCTGCCACTTTTAGGACATTCTGCTTGGAATTGCCATGGGTTGACATAAAAATGTTGCCTTAACCTGAAATAATTTAGGTGATGAAATTAGAAGACACATAGACCTTGGTCCTAGTAGTTCATAAGGGACTGTGAAATACAACGTCTCAGTCATGGAGGAATTAAGAAGTTTGGGTTTTCAAACTGAGGAAATACGTGGTTGTGGATTAGTAAACATATGTACATATAAACATGTTGGAATATGAAAACAAATGGAACTGAGACCAATGATTCACATTGTATGAAAATTAGAAATCTGCTGAGAGCAAGCTTCACTATTAACCTTTTTTAATATAAGAAAAAGTCAGCCAGGCCTGGTGGTGAGTGCCTCTAATGCCAGCTGCTCAGGAGGCTGAGGTAGGAGAATCACAACTTTAAAGCCAGCCTCAGCAAAAGTGAGGTGCTAAGTAACTCAGCGAGGCCCTGTCTCTAAATAAAATACAAAATAGGGCTGGGGATGTGGCTCAGAGGTTCAGTGCCCTTGAGTCCAATCCCCGATACCAAGTGAAAAAATATATATATATGTATGGGAAAGTCTGGAATTTACCATTACTTAGCAGATAACCTCATGCTGACTCTGCCTTTAGTTATTGGTTGACTATGTCAAGTCATTACTCCTGAGAGAAACCCTCTGAATGACTTCATGGCCTCTCATTTGGAGGGAAGAAGATATTGGGAAATGGCTATAGGGCTGTCACTTCATCCTAAAACCTCTTGTTTGCTGTGACAGTGGCAGAGGCCATACTCAGTGTCAGATGAAGAGCTCTGGGAAATGCCTGAAGACATGCTCTAGAGAATTCAGCACAATAGCATGGCCAGGATGGTCAACCTGATGTCATGTCTTCTTGGATCTCTAGGGAAGATCCATCTTGCAGAATGGAGAAGGGCGAAATGCATGCATTCAGCTTCCCACCTGGCACATTCTCTCCTTCTGTTTTTCTAGTAAATAAGCACAGGGAACTGAGAAGGCAGATGGTTTTTGTTTCTATGAGGAATGGGCCTACCCTGGCAGTCAGAGGTGACATTGTCGACCCACAGCCCATAGTCTATTGTCTTTGGATGTCTGCCACAGGAGAGAGTGTACCCAAGGACCCATGTTATGTAAGTGGGATGGGCTTCCATGTTTTGTTCAGTGCTCTCTGTACAGAATCCCAGGCCTGTGTGTGTGTTCCCTCTGACACTGCCTTTGCTCAAGTAAGGATTGCAGCTCCCTACCTAAGTACTTCAGGAGTTTTGGGGGAACATTGTGAGGTGGTGAAGGACAGTTCAGGCTTTGCAGCTCATCAAATATGGCTTTGAATCCTAGGACATCCACCTAAATTATAGAATCCTGGGCAGATTATTTAATCTGTTTGAGCTATTACTTTTTGAGCCTGAAAAATGAGATTAATTACCAGGTGCCACTTAAAATTATTGGAAAGTAAACACTAAATAAGAACTAATAGTCTTTAAGAATATATCTATATCTATATCTCTCTCTATATAACCATATATATATATATATATATATTTTAAACTATAGTCATATAGTAAAATTGACTTCTTTGGTATACAGTTCTATGAATTTCAACTCATATGTATATTTATATAACTACCACCATAGTTAGAGTATAGAATACTCCATTATCTCAGAAAAATTCTGTCCTGTTGTTCCTTTTCCCCTTTCATAAAGACTTATTATTAAGAAGGAATCTTGGTGTACAGATTATTCTTAATTAACATCACCCGAAACTTAGGAAAATCTTTGTTTATGAAATTTTTTTGAGAATTCTGTATGTTCAGAATTCTGTGCTCTGGTAGGAGGAGGGGGTAGATTTATAATTACTTTCTTTCCTCTTCATCCTTTTCTCAGAAGAACTTATATAATCCTACACATTTATTGGAGAAGTTCATTTCTAGAAAGTCTTAATTCTATAACTACTTCCTCCACATTGAGGTCCTTTCTAATGCAATCATATAAACTGTGTTTATCAAAACTATGTTTTGTACCACTTTTAATATTAGCTCCAGACAAGGTTGCAAAATATGTACTTTGTCTACAGAATCTCTCAATGTTTTGAGGTAGAGTTCTTTAAAAATCCATGCCTACTTTTTGGTTCCTTGCAGTGAAACTTTGGAGACAAAACTAAGACCAGCCTTTTGTCTCTTATGGATTGAGCTGTATTCACTACCCCCCACCCACCCAGAAAAAGATATGTTAGAGTCCTAACCCCTGGCACCTGACCTTATTTTGGGACAGAGTGATCACAGAAGTAAATTAAAATGACATCAATAGGGTGGGCTCTAATCCAGTTCTACTAGTGTCCTTAATAAAAATAGGAAGTGGAGACAGCAATACCCGTGGAATGAGAGTATCACATGATTGTGGAGGTTGGGATGTGTACCAGCAAGCCAAGGAGCACCAAAGATGGCCGCAGAGCCTGAGGAGAGGCCTGGAACCAATTCTTCCTCAGAAGGAACGGAGCCTGCCTGCACCCTAATCTTGGACTGACATTCACTAGAACTGTTAAGACAAATATTTCTGTTAAGCCACCCAGTTTGTGGCACTTTGTCATGGCAGCCCTAGGGAACTAATACGTGGTCCTCCAATAAATGATTTTTTTTAAATAATGAGTTCTTTGTGTTTGTGAAGCAAGGACAATTGGTGTTTGATAACTTTGAGTCTTGGTGCCGTGATTGCTCAGTATGTGACAGTGGACAGTTCCTGGTGTTCCTGCCATCATACAGAGACCCCTTTACTGCCACTGTGTTTTCTAAAGTGTTTTATCGTTGTTATGGCTTCACCTCCCTTCCTTTGTATGTTCCTCAACCTCTTCTCCTTCCCTCTGCCTTCCCAGTCCTTTCTCTCTCTCTCTCAGTGCCCAGTCAGCTTCCCCTAACCTGTTCCTCCAAGGTCCTACGTTCTGGCTGCCCAGAGCTGAGCTGAGTGACTTGGACTTTTATTGAGTCCTCCTCCCTGACAGGAGGAAATCCACAATTGTTAGGTGGTTGGTGCTTCTTAGGTTGTGATATGTTTTTTCAAGAAAACTACTATCAGCAGCTGGAAGACTAGACTAAACCCTGCTTTGGGTTTTTTAAAAATGTAGAATTGGAAGATCTAAATTCATAGGGCATATTTGGTTAATTATTTACAAAAGCCATTTAAAAGTTCTTTGATCACTGGGACATCCAGAGTTTGTTGACCTTACCCCTTGCCCATTTTCCCCAGCCTGTTCACATCCTCACCTCCTTAAGCACCTGGTTGAGACGGCACAGTCCATCACTGAGTGTTCAGGTGTACACCCTCGATTTCTCCAGCTCAGTTCTCTTGCTGCATGATAATTTTGATGCTCAAGTATCTGAAGCTGACAAGATAAAAACAACCACATGGAATGGTCTTACCATAAATGAGTCGAATCACATCTGTCAACTCTTGTGTGAATAGTGAGACCGTCCCGCTCCATTAACCTGGTCATTTTTTTCTTTCTGACTTTGTGGGGGGACATTATAGCCACACTAACCCTGCTCCTAGCAGGGGCATCTTCTCTCCTGTCCACTCCGAAGCTCCTCATTCTTACACTCACCAGCCTGGTCATTCCCATCTGCATACTATGAAGGCGTAATAGCTCCCATCTTGAGCAACCAAAAAAATATTTTTTTTACCCACTCAAGCTGTTGCCATGCTGTTTTTAGTCAAGTTTCTTGAAAAAGTGGTTTATGTATCACATTTGCTTTCTTGTCTCTCCTTCTTTTCTTTGTCTCTGTTTCAGCCAGACTTTGTCACCACCCTTTCTCCAGAGCTTGCTCTTGTAGTGATTTCATCTGTGGTAGATGGGCGGTCCTCAGTACTCCCTGCACTTGACCTCTCAGTCATTCCCTCCTTCAGGAAATACTGCCTTCCCCTGGCATTGCTGTCGATCATTATTATTATTAGCTGCTTTTAGGACATCACGCTTCTAGTTGTCTTCTTACCCTACTAGATGCTCTTCCCCGTCTCCTTTTGCTGGATGTGCTTCCTCACCCCAGCATCTTAAGGGCTGTAGGTCACCCTCTGCCAATCCTGTCCTCAGACTGCTTCTTCCGTCCCCTCTGTCTCTGAGGGGTTGGCAGACATTTTCTGTGAAGGTTTTAGGGGCTGCACATGCTATTGCAGTTATTCACATCTGCTGTTGTACCAGAAAGCCTGTATAGATGTCATGTCAATAAGTAGGTGTGGCTATGTTCCAGTAAGACCATGGATGCTAAGATTTTAATTTCATATGGTTATTATATCTCCAGAAATACTTCCCAGTCCTTTCTGTCTGTCTCAGTGCCCAGTCAGCTTCCCCTAACCTGCTCCTCTGAGGTCCTACCACCTACCGTTTTTAACCCTTTAAAAATGTAAAAACGATTCTTAACTTGTGGTTCATACAGAAACAGGATACCTCGTATGTCATGAGCTATCTCCTCCCATTCTTTGTCTTAATGCATACAAATATGCAGATGAATGACAAATGAATCCCACCAGATCTGTTGTGTTGTCCCTTGAATTTCAGACGAACATACTCAGCTCCCTATTCTATATCAACATTTGGATATCTAATAGGTGTCTCATGCCAAAAATAGAGCTCTTGATTTTCCTCCCCTCTGAAGTTACTACTCCCCTGACTTTAACTCAGCAGAAGTAGGAAGATAGTGCACCCATCCAAGCTTTGGAACTGCAGTTGGTGGAGAGGATTGGCAGGGACTCTGGAGGCAGATGGGCTCAGATTCCTGCTCTCTGCTCCTTGATACCTTTGTGACCTGAGGGAAAGTTACTTAGCCGACCCCCGCCTTCTTTTTCACCTGAATATGAAAAATGCCTACTCTTGAGATAGGATGATGAAACATGTGCCTGGCGTATAATGGACTCAGTAGATTATTACAGAAACTGTACTAAAAAGCTTCCTGTAGGGGAATGTCAGAGGAAAAAGGTTTTTAGTCTCTTTTTACATGACGAAACAAGAATACCTTACCAAACTAGACTATAAATGAGAGCATCAGCGATTACAGAAGGACACTCAGAGAGCCCATGAGGTTCCAACTTCCCAGCAAGGGCATGTCAGTAAACTTGACTTCATCTGTGTCTCTTGCCAGTTTGGCATCATTGGAAGGTATTTTGGGTTAAATTGTGTCTCCTTCAAATCCATAGATTGAAGCTCTAAGCCCTGGGACTGCTGAATGTGAGTTCAGATGGAGATACTGACTTTGCAGAGGTAATCGTATTACAGTTGATTCATTTAGGCAGGTGCTAATCCAGTGAGTGGTGAACTCAGGAAAAGGGGAAGTTTGGGGATAGACAGGCACATGGGAGGAAATAACCATCTATTAGCCAAGGACACCTTCCCTCAGCCCCCAGAAGGACCAACTCTGATGACACCTTCCAACCTCCAGATCTAGGTGACAGTCAGTTCCTTTGGTGTGAGCCACTCAGTTTCTGGTAGTTTGTGTTGTGGCAGCTCTAGGACACTGTCATGGAGGGGGCCGGGAGGACTTCTACAGCATGACTTGATTGGTGGTTCTATGCCAACACCCCTCTGTTGTTCTCTTCATGCCTCTGAGTTGTGCACGCTGTCCCTTGTTGCTAATGGAGAACCAGGGTCCATCTATGAGTTGTGGTTACACTCTGGGCTGAGTTCTGAGAATCCAGCCAGTGTAGACCCTGGGAGTCTGACTTAAAGCAATATTTCCCATTCTGTATTATGCAGATTATTAGTCCCAGAAACCCTCTGAGGAAAGGGTTTCCTGGTCAAATTAGTTTGCATAAAGCTTTATTTTATACAGCTGTCTTTGAAAAGCACCAAGTGTCTTAGCATGTGAGAGGGCCCTCTAGTTCTACACTTAAGATGGCGAACTTGGTTTTACCAAACTTATTTGACTGTAGGACCTGTGTGTGTGTGTGTGTGTGTGTGTGTGTGTGTGTGTGTTTAAAACAGTTTTCCCTGGAGTTGGTATAATATGGAATATACTTTGAGAAATGCTAAATAGAGGAATCTAGCTTATGTTCCTTTATAGTTTTTTTTGACTCAGTATTTTATTAATATAGTTGTGGAGACTTTCCTTATTTCTATTTAGTCTTGATTTATGGTGTATATATTTATTACACAGTGTATTGGGGTGTAAATGAGATACAGTAAACTGCATGTATTTGAAATGTATAATTTGGTAAGTTTTGATATAGATATGTCTGTAAGACCTTCACAGCATCAAGATAATGAATGTATCCATCACTCAGAAAGCCTGAACATTTTTAATATAGTTGTACTCATAGCATGGCCTAGTCATTTTAAATTGTGGAGATCTAATCTGTGGCTCTGGGTCCTAGTAAAATACATCGCTCAACTTGGGCCCTTTTTAGCCACCAAAATGGAATGGACTATTTAATAGAATTTTAAATATTAAATTTTCTTTCACTTAGTATGGTAATAGGGCCTGGAGCCATAGCTCAGTGGGAGAGCACTTGCCTGGCATGTGTGAGGCACTGGGTTCGATTCTTAGCACCACATAAAAATAAATAAAATAAAGGTCCATCAACAACTTAAAAAAATAGGGTAATATAAAGAGTAATATAAAAGTAAGAAAAAGAGTAATTGTATATATCTAGATATAATGTGGAGACACCTGAGTCCATTTTCTTGGTTATAAAAAAAAAAAAGCTTACTGTTATGTAGAGCTATTTTAAGAATTAAATAAGATCATGTATGTAAAAGTGCACAGCACAATGCTCAGCATGCAGTAGGCATTTACTAAACAATTTCCTTCCTTCTCTTCCTGGTTTCTTAGCCACTCCCTACCTGTTCATGGTTCCCCCACCCCACTTTGTGTTCAGACACTGGATGGTTTTTTCTCCCTGTAGGTGAAGGGTTGTCAGGCCTGCAGGTAGGGATGACCCAGGTCCATGGACACCAGTTACTCTACTAAAGCAGTTAGTTTGGTGCATCTCAGCTAGTTGAGTCACCTTGGCCTTTCTTGTCAGTTTGGACAGTGGTTTACCAGAAATTGCTGCTGAGGTATTACTGAGAGCAGTGTGTGTGTGTGTGTGTGTGTGTGTGTGTGTGTGTGTGTGTGTGAGAGAGAGAGATATCAGCTAGTGGGGTGGATCAGCAGATGGAACGTGCCCAACTACAGGGGAAAACGTGCTACAATTTAGATTTTTGGTATTTTAAAAATCAACTTGTAAAAGCCACTTTTTGTCAGATAAACAAATAGTTAAAAGTCATATCTATTGAGCTTACAAAAGACTGGTTTTGAACTTATTTTTAAATTACTTAAATTCATTTTATTTTGCAGTTGTCTATACCCCTTAAAATTTTGTCCACATACTACTACCCATGTTAGATATACACTACTTATGTATATCTGCTATATATAAGCATGTTTTAAGTTATATATTCTCATATATTATTACCTGCGATTGAAGGGACTATACCATTAGTGGTGAATAATAATAAGAAAAAATGTACAGTTTCAGAAGGTTTGCAGGTGTGTTCTAAGGCTGAAACATTTGCAATATTTTGACCTGGAAGGTGTCTCATTCTGGAGTCAGAGATCTGAAAAGAATACTAAATTAGAAGCAAATTTGTCCTGTATTGGCTCAACAATGAAAGTTGGATCGACTATTTTATAGTTAAACTATAGGTCCACATCTGGTATTTATTTATGGATCGCTCATGGAATTTCTCTTTAAACTTTATTGCCTTGAATTGATACAGTTCCCCCCCCTCCCTTCCTTTGTTTAATGGGCTGAATTAGTTTTTGGCTTTTCAAGATTCTTACTAGAATTTGTCAGTTTTTTCCAAGATGTTCCATTTTGCATTGCATCCAAAATAAAATAATCAACAGGCTGCCATACACGTGTGTGTGTGTGTGTGTGTGTGTGTGTGTGTGTGTGTATAATGAAATAGTTTCACATTTTTTACTTCTCTGATGTAAAAGCGTCTGCCTTGGGCTGAATTGTAATCTGGGCCTTGGAAAATGAGAACTTGAGTTGAGTTCCCTTTATCACCTAGAGAGTCATGTTGGCTGTCAGCACACTGTATAAATAAAACCAAGAGGCTGAAAACTGTTTTTTTTCTGTGCATCCTAATACACTAATGAGTGCTCATGATAGGGAATCTGGCTCATAGAGTTGAAACTTTATGGACCCCATCCATTAATTCGTTAATTTATTCAAATGTCATGGAGGTTCTGCTAAGTGGCACCACAGTGCTAAAAGTGGACTATGCCAAGAATAAAAGGCCAATTTTATTTTTGAAAGTACTGGTATTTTAAATACTAAAATGTGAGGCTTTATAAATAAAATAATGCCAAGTAAATTACCCAAAGTAAAATCTTTGAATATTGTCTTTGATGTAAAATGTACCCTGGCTTCCCAGCAATGGATCCCAAAGTCTTACCGGATGCATGTGGCAATCATCCTGCCCTCTTTTCTGTGCTCTCAGGGAATCTAGCGGGAGATAGGCACATGCCACCTCCTGCGTTTCCTGCTTCCTTTCTTTCTTTGCTGCCCTCCTTAGAGAAAAACTGTATTTTATAGAGCCGATTTCAAGATCAAGGTGAAGTGAGGTAGCTCTTCAGGAGAAGGCTCAGGGTGTCTTCCAGGCAAGACTGTTTCTGTGTCAGGCTGTGCATGTCACACCTGCTCTGGGGCCAAGAAAAAGACAGAGGTGAGCTCGAGGCAGGTTGCCCCAGCACTGTCCTTGCTTGACCTCACCTGACTGTTCACTAACATGCCTTTCCCGACTCCCATGGCTGATGGTGCAAAAATAGCTGGAGAGGTTTGCACATAGGGGTTCAAAATCTTACTTTTAGGGCTGTGTATGCAAGGACTTTGTGGAGACTCCCTCATTTCTGGAGAAAAGGTGAGGATCATCTTTTAAATTGAAGTTCTGAGACAGGGCAATGTTCAGACCATATAGATTCTCAAAACAGGTAAGTGATGGGCAAATTTGACATTATAAACAGTTCAACTTACTTTCTTATCTATCTTTTTGAATCTGCTTGATGGCCAGTGTTCTCTAACTCCAGTTCAGTTGACCTTGACAGTAACTCACTTCTGATGCAAATAATGACAGAAAACCTAATTCTTTACATTCTTAGTTCTCCTTTGTTTAGATCTTGAGCTTGCATATGAAGTTGTGTGGCATTAGTAAGCTCCTGTTTTCTTCCCAGATGACCCTTCTCAGTATCTATCGCATGCTATCTAGGGTGCTGTCTGCTTTTACCTAGGTTTCTGGAGGTTGTCATCAAGGAAATTCCTAGAGGTTTCAGAAACTTCAGCCTAGTTCAGGGCAGGCTTCTTGTGCTGGGATTTTACTCTTAAAAGGCAAATGCTGCATGATGTCTAGTGGGGAAAGAACATTTAGAACACTTAGCAAGCTCATGATCAGGATTCAAAGGTCTTTAGAATATATAGAATTGTAGAGTAAGTTCTATAGTGTTTATTTTCATTCTGAAGCATCTGAATTAGTATTGAATTGCTCCTTCCTCTTCTCCCCAGCAAAAAAGAGTAAACACTTTTAGTCTACCATTGTACTCTATATTATTCTTGTTTATGTCTGTTTCTCTCACCAGGTGGTGAGCTGCTAGGGGTTACATGCAGTATCTTCATTTATCTTAGTTTCCCACATCCTAAACAATGTTGAGATTGCCAGGCCAAATACAGAATGCCCCATAAAACTGAATTTCAGGCTGGGCATGGTGATTGTTCCTCTAATCTCAGTGACTTGGGAGGCTGAGGCAGAAGGATCACAAGTTCAAAGCCAACCTCAGCAATTTAGCGAGGCCCTAAGCAACTTAGCGAGACCCAGTCTCAAAATAAAAACTGAAAAGGGCTGAGGTTGTGATTCAGTGATTAACTGCACTTAGGTTCATTCTTTGGTGTGAAAAAAAAAATGGATTTCAATTAAACAACAAGGTGTTAATTATAGGTATGACTCTTGCATGCATGTGCTTTTAAATTTGAATTTCAGATAAATCACAATAATTTTTGTAGTGCTAATGCCTCTTGAAATATTCAGATTTAATTCATCATCATTTATTTTTATTTGCTAAATCAAGAAACTATATACAATATCCATTACTTAGAAATTATTTGTTTGATCCAAAATAGGTATAATTTTATAATGTTTCTCCAACCAAGACAAATCAGGGGACTTAGTTTCTTTTATGGAAATTTCACACCAGGGTAATTACCCTCACCTCTTGGGTGATTTTTCATTTTAATGAATAAAACAATTGTCTGGGATCCTGAAACTATGCTGAGGAGTCGGTCTCTGCTGCCTTCTGCCCTTGTTGCCCTTGCTGAGGTTCTCAACACAGTGCCCAGAATTCCCCTTTGTTCCTGGGAGGGAGAAAGGGCAGGCAGGACAGGAGATTGTCTTCTGTTGAGCTGGAGGGTGATGTCTTCAAAATATGCTAGGATGGCAAGCTTGGGGGTTTTCTCTGTGTGTGTCGGGGGGTGTGGGTTGGTGTATTTATGCGCAGTGTAGCTAAATAAGAATGAGTGGACGGTGTTAGCCTCATTTTTATAGAAGGAGAAAATGGAGCAGGCGGGGGGAGTCAGGGACTTGAGAGCAAGGACAGGGCTGAGTCACGCAGTGGCAGCTTCTGAGAATAGAGCTGAGTCCTCCTGCCTCCTTTAGGGCATATAGGGGTTTTTAAGGCCATTTTCCTATCCACAAAGTAAGACTCTGAAATCTGTCTGGGTGTAAATGTTTTTGTGGAAATGTGAACATTCCGACGTTAAGTATTTGGAAGGAAGGACTGTGTTCTTCTTCCATCCCATAAATTTGACTCATTAGTATAAAAACAATAGCCTAAGGGAAGAAAGCAGATCACAGACTTTGCTCTAAGGACAGTGTGGTACAGCTTTACATGGTGGGGTGTGCCTTCTTGGTCCTGCCCTACTAGGGAAAGCAAAAATAGAAAGCTTGTTCTCTGGACTTTGGAACCCAATCGATGTATGTTTTTTAAAAGCATCATGGCATTGGCCTCCATGAGGCCAGTGGTGGCCAGAGAACCCTGTATTTGAAAAGAAACAAAATGATCCCATCGGTTTTGGAACCATTGAGAACAGTAGATGCTGGCCATAAAAACCTCTTTGGTATGTTTTACATAGTCATGCTCAGGCCATCTGTACTGGGCCTGGCGCTCCCAGAACCTTGGCTCCCTGGAAAGCAGGATATCTGGTGTGGGTGTGACTCCCATGGAGCTGGAACTGGTCTAAGTGGAAGCTGGACTTCTGTCTCCATTCTTGAATCTCCCATATTGGACTTTCATCATTGTGCTCAGGGAACACACGGTATTTCTTAGGGATCTGCTTGGTGACCTGGAATTTGCACTTTAGCCTCAGCTTTGTCTCACTGAGGACTGAGACTGGAGGACCCATGATCGTTCTTGAAGTCTCACAGGCTAGAATACTTTAGTTTCATAGGAAGTATCAAAACTTCCAGATTTTCCATTTACCTTAGTTTAATATTATTACAGGTGTTTTGGTCAGATTAACTTCCTGTTTCCGCTTTTATTTTAAGTGCCTTCTTTGGTTAACGTGTTAGTGAATGGAAGGAGAAAAATAAGAGGAAGGGGCATAGGAGTAGAGAAGAGAGCTTTGTTTTCAGTTCTGTTTTGCGACAGTTGGTAAAGAATCTTCAAATTTTCTGTTCCCTGGTGGTTTACTCACACATGAGAACTCCATTTTGTAGTACAACGTGGTCTGTTGAAATCGGTTAAACTGCCAAGCAAATTCGTCTTGTTTAGATAGCAACTCCACGTGTGGAATCTGAAGAGGCTGTTTTGTCACATGCAGACCTCACTGTGAAGAGTTCTCCTGAACATCTCTATGTATCCATGAGGCACTTGTTTGCTGACTACTGGTTATGTGTCTGGGTGAGGCCCAGTGTCCTGCTCATTTGCCAGAATGGTATGCACTTAAGTGACCGCAGCTCTGCACATATTAAGTGCTGAAGCAATGAAAAATGTTGATATTTGAGATCTAACAACAAAATTTAGTTTCTATTAATAAGACCAAAATTTAGTTTCTATTAATAAGACCAACCATAGCACAAATGAAAAGTACATGTTCTTTTTGGTAAAATTGGGCATCCTGAAAACATTCAAAGTTAAATAAAGAAGAAACAAATTGGATTTTTATTATTTATTTAGTCAGTCTGTGGATTGTACTCAGGGCTTTGAACACGCCAAGCCCATACCTCACTACTGTTCTATGGCTTCAGCCCCAGCCCTAACACTTGTAATTTTAATCTTCTGTCATTCATTTACCTCTGGAATTTACTCCCAAATCTTTGAGGGATAGTTACCTACAAAACCCTAGAAAGAATTTGGGATTGTGAAATGGAGGACCCTCACTGTAAGTTAAAACTGGTCATCCGTTAGATAACTAGTTCCACTAAGGGTAAAACTACTGATGGAACTCGATGAGTATCAGTGAAAATTACCATAGCTATTAAATATTTTATAAAAAGTGGGAAATTTTTATTTAATTTTATTTTTTAGTTATTGATAGACTTTTATTTATTTATATGTGGTGCCAAGAATGGAACCCAGTGCCTCACTCATGCCAGGCAAGTGCGCTACCGCTGAGCTTCAGCCCCAGCCCAAAAGTGGAAAATTATTAGTGCAAACTGTCACACTCTGTTAAACCATTTGCATTTCGGTTAATGAAGGAAAACTTTAAGTGACTGTTAACATTTACCAAGGATTGTAGCTAAGAGTTAACAGTTTATAAATACTAGCTAGTTTAATAATTGGTAGTTGCCACCAGAGTTAAAGACTTACACTCCAATTTTGGTTTGGGTTTCTTCAAACCTGGCCAAGAATAGATGGTTCATATAAAAATATCTTCGTTAGAAAAGGCTTGGTATTAGTGATCAGTGTTCCTCCAGATAAAGATTTCAAACTCTGTGAAGCTTCGGTAATTTAATTGCTTTGCTTTCTTGGAAATTTTTACTATCCTGAGAAAGTCTAGTAGCTTCTTTGGAGACCTGGCTGCTTTCTGTCTCCGAGTATTTAAAGGAAAGTATGTTTTCTCAAAGCAGACTTTTCCCTGGGTCACTCCAGGCAATGAGGGCTTTAAGCCATAAACTGTCTCCTAGGATTTGGTTCCCTTTAGAGAACGGGAAAGGAGATAATTTTTGCCCTTGCTAGGAAATGAATCTTATCTGCCCTTACCTGTTTGCAGCGTAGACAAAGGAATAGCTTATTTATGTAACAGTGTGGTTTCCTTTGACCACAATGAACTATCCACTGGGGATGCTCCTTTGGTGCCAGTCTTGGGCTGAAAAGTGACCCTACATTCTTCTTGCAGACAAGAAGCACATGTGTGTCTGCACACACCTGCACACACGCACATACCCACATACCTGGGCTAGTGAAGGAATAAAGGTCAGTGGTAACTTTCAGAGTTAAGTATTGCCAAGTACTGTTCTTTCAGTTCTCTACCTTTCCCATGATTTGGGGAGGAAGTGATAAATTCAATCACTTAGCAACTTAAGAGGAATGTAAATATAATGGGGTCTTGAATTCAGAAGTAAATCTTTCTCCTATTTTCAGAAAAAGAAGATGTAATTTGATTGAACCCAACCAGTTTTGCGTGGGGACGCTGACTTGGCCTCACCTGGTGGAGGTGGTGCTGCGGACAGTTGATTCTTTTGTGCCTGCAGCTGGTGGCTTGTTTCTGTGTGTGCTTTTCATTTGTTTGCTTTAAAAAGAAAACTTCAACATGAGGACTAAAAGCTTTGTCCGGTTTCTGTTGAATAATTTACATATGCTTTAAAAATAAATATCCTGCTCTGTTCTTAGAAGGCTTGTCTTCATCTCGTGACACTTTTTAATATTTAGCTCTCAGGGTTTTTTGAGGTCCACCTGAGCGCCTTTTGCTGTCATGCTTGTGTCTCTTTAGCTCAGTGGCTTTCGTTTTTATTTCTTTGTTTGTGATGGAGAAGGAAATGAAATTGGGGGACTTTTTTCTTTTATCATTTTTTAAGCCCAACTGGCTTCTTACAGATGGAAAGTGAGAGTCCCTCCCAACAGGGCTAATGTGGGTTCAACCGTGTGTAAACTGGGTCACAGAATTCTTTGAACACCAGGAGGGGTGCCATTATGATAAATGTTGTAAAAATGATTAAAGACAGAGTACAGAAGGATGCACTCGGCACTTTGAAACCCTTGGGTGTCGGGCGGGACACCATCTGAGTCCTGCTTAAAGCCACAGAAGCAGGCGATTAGCTGGTGCAGCCCTGTGCTGACAGCGCAGAAACCAGTGGTCCCAGGTGAGTTTCCCAGCGTCCTGTTTGCTGGGTTGCACTTTGTCTTATCTCACCTTTTATCATAGGCTAGAGAAGCATGTCCCAGTACAGGGAGGGATATTGGTATACTGCCTGTTATATGACTTTTTAATGCCACAGCCAATTAATTCCCCTTCTCAATATCTTCATTTTTTAAGCATAGGTGTAATGGGAAGTTGAGGAAATTGTAATGGGAAAATTGTCATATTGGAATCTTTGTGGGCTTTTTAACAAGTATTGGCTATACTAAGCAGATTATGCTATCGATCATTTATTTGACCTTAGACACCAATTGTTTGAAGCAGTGAGGATTGTAACTCTTTTATTCAGCATTATGATTAGGTAGAATTTAGTCAATAAATGTTTTCTGAAGATATAGAATGTGCACGGAATTTAATACAAAATTGGTTTATTACATATGCAGGGAGGTGTCCTCATCAGGATACTAAAACATGATAATTGTAAACATCGGTTGTTTTATTTCTTTTTCTTTTTTTTTTTTTTTTGAAGATGCAAGTTCTTTATTGAAATAAAAAGAAGGTAATTGTTTCTTGCCACTGCTTAAATTTTAAACCTATTTACACATTGATCTAGCCTTTTCCCCAGTCTTTTGAGAAAGAGATGTCCCTCCTTCTCCAAAGACTGTCCCTTCATCTTCAAGATCCCATTTCTGGCCACCTCCTTCAGATCTCTCTTCCATTAGTCCATTATATGATGCCTTCTATCTCCTCCCCTTTCTGCCTCTTTCCTGACAGGCAACAAGCCTGCAGGAACCATCCCATCATGAAAACTGGAACCTTCCCTCTCTAGCTGCTATCAATTCTTAGTCATATTTATTTCTTTTTTTTTAAAATTTTTTATTGATTATTTAAAGCATTACATAGCTCATGATATATCATCTTTCATACATTAGACTCAAATTGTGTTTTGAACTCCCATTTTCACCCCAAATATAGATTGCAGAATCACATCTGTTACATATTCACATTTTTACATAATGCCATATTAGTGTCTGTTGTATTCTGCTACCTTTCCTATCCCCTACTATCCCCCCTCCCCTCCCCTCCCCTCCCATCTTCCCTCTCTATCTCCCCTGCTGTTGTTCAATTCTCTCCCTTTTTTTTCCCTCCCCCTTGCCCCTCATAGCCTCTTATAATTTTATGTATCCTTGAAGGTCTCCTACCATTTCCATATGCTTTCCCTTCTCTCTCCGTTTCTCTCCCCCCATTCGTCTTTGTTTACTGTAGTCTTTTCCACATGCTCTTCCTTCCTGTTCTGTTCTTAGTTGTTCTCTTTATATCAAAGCAGACATTTGGCATTTGTTTTTTAGGGCTTGGCTAGCTTCACTTAGCATAATCTGCTCTAATGCCATCCATTTCCCTGCAAATTCTATGATTTTGTCATTTCTTAGTGCTGCATAATACTCCATTGTGTATAGATGCCACATTTTTTTTATCCATTCATCTATTGAAGGGCATCTAGGTTGGTTCCACAGTCTAGCTATTGTGAATTGTGCCGCTATAATCATTGATGCAGCCGTATCCCTATAATGCGCTCTTTTAAGGTCCTCAGGGAATAGTCCGAGAAGTGCAATAGCTGGGTCAAATGGTGGTTCCATTCCCAGCTTTCCCAGGAATCTCCATACTGCTTTCCAAATTGGCCTCACCATTTTGCAGCCCCACCAGCAGTGTACAAGGGTACCCTTTTCCCCACATCCCCGCCAACACTTGTTGTTGTTTGACTTCATAATGGCTGCCAATCTTACTGGAGTGAGATGGTATCTTAGGGTGGTTTTGATTTGCATTTCTCTGACTGCTAGAGATGGTGAGCATTTTTTCATGAACTTGTTGATTGATTGTATGTCCTCCTCTGAGAAGTGTCTGTTGAGGTCCTTGGCCCATTTGTTAATTGGGTTATTTGTTATCTTATTGTTTAATTTTTTGAGTTCTTTGTACATTCTGGATATTAGGGCTCTATCGGAGGTGTGGGGGGTAAAGATTTGTTCCCAGGATGTAGGCTCTCTATTTACCTCTTTTATTGTTTCTCTTGCTGAGAAAAAACTTTTTAGTTTAAGTAAGTCCCATTTGTTTATTCTGGTTGTTAAAAAAATATGGAACGCTTCACGAATTTGCGTGTCATCCTTGCGCAGGGGCCATGCTAATCTTCTCTGTATCGTTCCAATTTTAGTATATGTGCTGCCGAAGCGAGCACCGGTTGTTTTATTTCTTGCCATATAACCGTTAGTTGTCTCATTAATAATGGATTCTTATTCTAACTCATTTTTCCCCTAAATTCTAAGTAAAACCTGTATACTTTTGAGAGTCTTTATCTTTTAACATATTTCTAAGAAGTGTACTAGAAACAAATCCCCAAAATTCAGTTGCAGATCCTTTCAGGGACTCCTGGTTTTTGATGCTTCTATTTGTGTTGTGATTGGCAGTGATTTGGGCCATGAGTCACCTCTGAGCTCTTGGTTGCCCCTAGCACTTGGAGCTTCTGTTTATGGGCCACAGAGAACCCTGTCTTTAAAATAGCATTATTTCCTTGGGGCAAACTGTGAGAACGTAAATTATGAAAACAATGTTTATTGTCAGAGCATAGAAATGGAAAGAGGAAAGTAAAAATCACTTGTGATCTCACCACAAAGTGGTTTTATCTCCATCTTTATTCTTCTAAAATGCTGTTACCACCTGTATTCCATGGCAAGACTGTGCCTTAATTTAACTAGTCCTAAATCATTGGCTATTTATGTTCTTTCTCATCTAATTTGCCATCAGACTGTGTTAAAAATCGTCATATTGGAATCTTTGTGGGCACCCAGGACTGTTTCCTTAGGGCAAACTGTTAGAATGTAAATTGTGAGAGTATATCATTGCCCAGTGATTTGACTTTAAATGCCCACTATTTGAAGTGATTGGATTAGTGAAGTATCCCTTTTGCTACTTATGAGAAGGTTGCATTTTAGTTAGTGAAGACATTCTGAGTGTGTAACAATTGTAGAGTTCACTGCAAATGGGTTCATAAATGTGAAATGAGGTGTCTTTTTTTCAGGTAGTTAGTATGTGGCAGTGCATATGTCAAGAACTATGAGGAGTCTTGAGATTTTTACCTTACTTAAAGCTAACAGTTTAGTCTAGCCCATCACAGTTTCATGGATGCTGGCAGAAGACATGAGGTTCCCAGATCAGAGGCAAAGAATGTTATTCCACCATGGAAAGTAGCATGAACTTAATGTTTGTACGATTCATTTTCTCTTCCATGTTTCATGGGGTAACAGAGTGGCCCAGGTAGATGCTGTAGCCATTCTGGTTTTGTTTTGCAGTCAAGAAACCCGCGAGTTTAGGAATCCTGAATCTTTTATGAAGGGATAGGTCCTGCCTGATCCTTGTCCTAGAGGAAGATATTATCTTTGCTGTTCTGGTCAATAACCAAATCTACCATCTGCTCCAAAGTGAGACACCATCTCTTTCTTCCAGGGTTGTTCACTATCCATACCTTCTTGAAAGGATGATCCCACTTAAAAGATGTTAATGTCTTTGCTTGGAAGGTGTACAGAAATGAGAGCAACCCAGGGAGACTGTCTCCTAATCATATACTCTCGGGGTCCTTAAGTGCTATTGCTAAGTTACCTTTCAAGAAGAGTATGTCATTTTGTACTCCTACTATTCATACATGCAAGTGTCCATTTCTCCCGCCACTTTGTTTTCAATCATTAGAATTAGTCTCACTTTGATAAAGGATTTCCCTGAGAAATCTAAGCCATTTTTTTTTTTCTGCTGAGAGTGGTTGGTGGAGGGATGTTAGAATTCATTCTTTTTTTAAAAAAAAAAAATCTGTCTATTCAATAAACATTTATTGTTTTGGTTCATAGTAGATGCGTAATTCCTAATTCCTAATTCATACATTCAGCCAGCATTCAAATGTCTCCAGTATATCAGAGGCCATTGTAGGCACAAAAGGAAGCCATTGCTTTCATGGATTTTTACATGATAGTGGTGAGAGACAGTGACCAAGAAGATGCTGTTTGAAATAAAGCAGCCACACAGGAAACCTTCTGGGCAAGTGTTATACTCAGATTTTTTTTTTTTTTAACTGCCATGATCAAAGACTTGATAAGAACAATCTTAGAGGAGGAAAAGCTTATGTTGGGGCTCATAGTTTCAGAGGTCTCAGTCCATAAATGGCCAACTCCCTTCCCCAGGGCCTGAGTGAGGCAGCACATCATGATGGAAATATGCGGTGGAGGAACGCAGTTCAGGACATAGGACATAGCACCAAGAAGCAGAGAGAGAGAGAGAGAGAGAGAGAGAGAGTCAGAGAGAGAGAGAGAGAGAGAGTCAGAGAGAGACAGAGAGACATTGAGACTCCACTCACTAGGGATAAAATATGTACCCCAGAGTCATGCTCAGGATGCCCACCTTTTCCATTCACACACTACCTGCCTTCAGTTACCACAGTGTTAATCCCTATCAGGGCAATAATCCATTGATTGGAGTAAGGCTCTCATAACCTAATCATTTCACTTCTAAACTTTCTTGTGTTGTCTCACATTTGAACTTTTGGAGGACACCTAATATCTAAACCATAAGGGACAAATGACACTCAAGCAGAGACATGGATGAAGTAAGGGAGTGAACAATATTGTTTTCTGGGGAAGGGCAGTTGAGTCAGAGAGAACAGGTGCAAAGGTCCTGAGACAGTAGTGTTCTCAGTTTGTTTGAGGCACAGCAAGAAGGCTGTAAGCCTGGGGAAAGCGATAAATGAGATCAGAGATGTATCAGCACCAGATGGATATTTTGGGAGGATTGGGAAGCCATAGAGGCTGTTGGCTGAGAACATTTTAAATTAAATATTTTTAAAAGCCCCCCAGTGGGTGTGTGGTGACCTGGCAAAGGTCAAAGCAGGGAGGCGGGAGAGAAAAAACTTTTGGAGTGGTCTAGGCAAGAAGCCGTGAACCTTGGATGGTGTAGCAGCAGTGGAACAGTTGAGGAGGGGTCATATTCTAGGTCTCTTTGGAAGATGGAGCTCAAGAAAGACACAATGGTTTTGGCCTGAGCAAACAGAAAGATGGAATTGCCATTTACTGGATTGGGAAAGATTAAGGAGAGGAGCAGATTTTGAGGGGGGACCTCCAAAATTGTATTTCGGACCTGTTTAGTTTTTTATTCTGGTAGTTAGGAAAAGCTAGTATTTGTCCGTGGAAATAAGTGTGGTATGTTTAGTAAGTCTTGGGATAACTCTAAGCATTAAGATATGGAATCTTTAAGTTAAGGAAAGAAAAATTCAGGTAAAGACCAGAAAAGGCCCTTTGGGAGGAGCAGCCCCGGAAGCCTGACGTGAGCCCAGCAGGAGAGTCTCGTAAAAGGCAATTTAATTAAATGATGGGTGTCTAATTAGGCAGCCTTACAGATGCCATTGACTGTCTTTGGTTCCTGCTTCTGGCATTGGCTGAGTGTGTACCATGGGGTGGACCTCGCTCCCTGGTACACTGTGATGGTGCAAGTTGTGTTTTTGTTGTAGTTGTTGTTTAGTTTTAGGGTTTTTTTTGTTTGTTTGTTTGTTGGTGTTGGGAATTGAACCCAGAGCTTCAGGCATGCTGAGCATTTGCTCTACCCTCTGAGCTACACCCGTAGGCCCTAAGTTTTTATGAGACTGTTTCTGACTTTTATACAAACTAACCTAGAAAACTCCATTATTGGTTCAACTGATTAAATCTGAGAAAAGCAGGTGAAGCGAATTTTTTTTTTCTTAAATTGACCTGATTTTATTTTCTTTGTATATGAACAAGAGCAGGCCAGTTTAAATCTGTTTCCAGCTTTAAGGGGGAAGAACATATTCACATTCAAATGACTAAGGGAAGTTATAGCTTAGTGAATTTTGTATGACCTCAGAGTTTTCTCTTATTCCAACTAAAATGAGTTATTTTTTTTTTTCTTTTCCTTTTCATCTGGTGTTGTTGTTGTTGTTCATGTATTTATCCAAATATTTCTTTGTTATGCTGGTGGTGTTTGGACCTTCTTTAAAAAATACAGCAACAAGCCAGGTGCAGTGGCACATGCTAACAATCCCAGCAACCACTGAGGCTGCAGCCGGAGGTTCGAAAATTCAATGCCAGCTTTCCAAGCTTAGTGAGGCCCTTAGCAGCTTAGCGAGACCCTGCCTCAAAACAAACAAACAAACAAACAAACAAATAAGAAAGACTGGGATATAGTTCAATGGTAAAGCACCCCAGTACATAAAAATAAATAAATAAATAAAAATATAGCAGCACCCTAAATGACCAATATAAGAACTTACACTTTTTGGGCCAGGGGTTATGGAACAGCCCTATGAACCGGGCACAGTTGAAGGGCTGGGGACACCACAGTGACAGATCTTGACCTGCTCTCCAGGAGCTGAAGATCTAGTCGAGGGAGGTGGGCAGGCAGTAATCCCATAATCTGCAAATAAACAGTGATTTAAACTTTTAGGAACTACAAGGGAGGCTGAGGGCCTCAGAGAGTGATGGGCACTGTGTGGGAGACCATTCCAGGAAGCATTCGAAGCAGATTCATCTCTGCATGAGCCTCCCAGTTTGTGACAGAGAAGGTGGCTGGAAGCCAGCCCTGCCCCTGAGTAGTTTCAGATCTTCTCAGATAAGAAGCAGTGCAAGAATCATGCTAATTTTAAACAGTGGCAGGAGTGAAGTATGTGCCTGTGCATATTTCATTTGTAATTTTGTAAAGAAACCTGGCAGAATGGGAATAGGATCATATTCTGAAGAACGTGATACAGTTTCCTAAAAGGAGCAAATGACACATTTGAAGCCTGCATCTGATGCAAACATCTGTGAGTCCTTTTCTCCTTTTTTTTTTTTTTAAAGAGAAATAGACTGGGTGTGAGGGCTCATGCCTATAATTCCAGAGGCTCTGGAGGCTGGGGCAGGAGGATTTCAAGTTCAAGGACATTCTCATCAAATTTAGTGAGACGATCAGCAATTTAGTGAGACCCTGTCTCAAAATGAGAAGTAAAAAGGCTGGGGATGTAATTCAGTGGTAAAGTGCCCTGGTTTAATCCCCAGCACCAAAAAAGAAGACAAGAAGAGAAAGAGAGCAATAGTATTTTCCATTAAAGTCATGTTAGGACTGATATGGGAGGACATTTGGCTGACTTCTCCCATTTCTTTGGATGACAAGATGAGATTGAGAGAGCTTTCCCAGGGCCTCTTCTGGTTAGTGGAAGAGATGACATGGCAGTTGAGATCTTCTAACTTCTGGGTTAGAGCATGACATCAAGACTGTTAGAGTCCCAGAGAGGAATAGATTTTTAATTCTATTAATTGATCCTGCATTCACTTATAAAATAGCTTCCTGCTATTTATATTTTATCTCAGAAGCAGGAAGTTCTGCTTCTGAGAATGCTAAGAGAGAATATTTCCAATTCTGCTTTTCTGTTGTGTTTATTTCACTGACCTTAGTGTGAATGTTAAGTTTAAGAGAAATGCCAGTTTTTCATTTCTAGCCCATATGATATGGATGGTTTGCTGACATTCATTGGGGATCAGGCACAGGTTGAAGTACAGGAGAGAGGTGACCAGTCTCTGTCCTTGGTCCTCCTGTCCCACCATGCCTTGCCCTTTTACATTAGATCTAGCCAACTTCCACTTTTCTTCTCTCTTGCAAACAAAACCCCCTTCTCTGCTTTCTTTATCACATTTTTAAATGCAAACGAGACACCTGCTTTCTTTTCCCATTAAGACCATGCTAAATTGTAAATCAAAATAGCCAAAACCCAAGTGAGAAATTGGAGGCACCAAAGGAATGTCATGTGCATTTGTGCGTCCTGAAGCACAGGATAGGAACGACTAAGAGGCAGTGTCCTGGGATTGCTTAGAGATGGTGCAAGTGGCTACCAGGCTTGGGCAGTTCTTCTCAAGCATCAGTGTGCTCACCTAGCCCCTGGGCACCTTGTCGAGCTGAGGATCCTGATTCAGGAGGTTGGGGCCAGGCTGAGCTTGTGCATTCCCCACCAGCTCCCAGGTGATGTTGGTGCTGCTGGTCCACACTGCGCTTGCTAGCAAGGCTGGGAGGGGTGGGCTTCTAGTAGGATTTGCACATGCCTCCAAGTCGCTTTGAAGTTGTGATTCACAGTGCACCATGGAAGTGTCGGTATCTAAAATTAAATGCCTGAAATTGCAGCCTCTCCCAAAGCATGGAGGGGTGGGTCCTGCTTCTCCTTTCAGGGCTTCCCTTTGAAACCTGCCTCAGGCAGCCGGATGACTTAGATCTGCTCCTTGAAAAGGAAAATCCTGTTTGCACTCCACCTCGCCCATTGGCGTGGCTCTTCTCTTCACTTTTGGTCTAGAGAATCAGGTCCTGATTATTTTTAACTGCATGCCTGCTGACTGACTGAGGAGGGGATTTTATTTCTAGTACTTATCAGAACACTCATCTCTCTCTCTCTCTTTTTTTTTAAATGTGGAAAATCTCACGTAGAGTTGCTGAAATAGGATGGCATATTTCCCAAAAGTATGTAATAACATAAGGGATGGTTTATTCTGGGACAAAAACAGTAAGATCAAGTCTTTTGTCCCATTCTGCCTAGAGAATTTGGGATCTGGTGGTGTAAATGAGGATAGAAAAGCTGGAACAGTGACAAGCAGGGAATTCACTGCCTGCAGCTTGGAGTGAGCTCCCTTGTCCCTTTTGGGCCTTAGCATGACCATTTTTAAAATAAGGGACTTCAGCTTGACTATCTGATAAAGTCGTTGGTGACTTGTTGGTGGCTTCTTGAATTAGAGGTGCCTCTTTCAATGTTGTGTATGGTATGGACTCCTTGCTAATAAAGATTAAAAAGAAATATCGAGGGCTGAGGTTGTGGCTCAGCGGTGGAGCACTTGCCTTCCCTGTGTGGGCTCTGGGTCCGATCCTCAGCACAACATGTAAATAAATAAAATAAAAGTATTGTGTCCACCTACAACTTTAAATAAATAAGTAAATGGACAAATAAATAAATAAATAAACAGATAAATAAATAAATAAGAAATATTGAAGTAGAGCCTGCCATTGGGTTTTTTTCTGTTTTTGTTTTTGGGGTTTTTTTTTTTTGGTGTTGGGAATTGAACCCAGGGCCTCGTGCATACTAAGCATGAGCTCAACTACAGAGCTTCCCCCCAGACCCTATCCTTATTTTCAAAACCCGTTTTTAGGAGGTGTTGCATATTTAGCATATGATCTTTATTAGGGAACTTTGCTTTGGAATTTCCTTCAATTGATTATGATCCAGTTATTAGGGTTAAATGAAGGAGTTTAAAATACCGCATGCAGTTGAGCTTCTTAATATCTAAGTTTCATATGATATCACAATTATTTTGCTTCACTTCAGACAAATCCAATATGCAATTATACTTTGGTATATGAAGTGGATTGTTTTACAAAAGGATTTACAAATAAACTGTTTATAAACAGCAGCTGTCTTTAAGACATTTAAAAGTGTTAGTGCTTGCACCATCTTTTCAAGAGCACGCTCAGCACACAGGGCAAGGCTTCTAGGCAAACAGAATTGCAGGGGAACGTAGTGAGGTGGGATCCGGGGAGTCGGCAGGGATTCTTAGTACTAGGAGCATCCAACTAATGGCATTGTTCCTAAAGGAATGTTGAAGAGATGATCATCCATTTAAAAAGATTGTGTGTGTTTATAACAACTAAGAGGCACTTTGCTTTCATGTAAGTGTGTCATGTTTGCCGATGATGTCATCACTGGGCCCCTGGGTCACCGTCAACAGCTCAGCTGCGCAGTGCTGGAGATGTGAATGAGAGGGTGCAGACAGTGGTGAGCTATCATTTCATCCCTGGAGTCTCCTAGTGATGGAGAAGTTGATGGTTGGCGCTGGGATGTATGTTTTGATGAACAACAAACCTTTAAAACATCACATTACACTGTATATACACATACCTGTTCTTTCATTCATTTACTAGAGCTCAGTGAAATGCATCCAGACACTTGGGGGGCTTTCTGGTTGTTGTACTTTGAGTAGACATCAGTCATCCTAGGCACCACATCTACTTCAATACTACAGGAAATAAGATGTTCTTTATTTCTTAGGAACAATGGGATTCAACCATGTGATTATTATAACATGGGCGTCTTTTAGAAGAATATCACGACAGTTTTCCACTGATATGTATAATCAATAATGTATTAAATTGTTTGAACCAGACTTGTAAGAATAAGTGAGATTGTCTTGAATTGAGAGAGGCTTGATGATTTTAATAGTTCATGTGCAGTCCTCAGGCAGAGCTGCAGAGCAATGTGATGGGCATTGATTGGCAGGAAAAAAAAAAAAACAGGTTTTAAGACAAGTGGCTAGCTTGCTTGCCCAACGTAATTCAGTTCTTCATCTTTAGAGTCGAGACCATAACTAGAATATCTGATTTCTAGCTCAGTGTTCTTTCTGGGATACCATGTCACAGGGACATCCTGCCTCATTGATGGTGGAAGTTTTCAAGTGTATAGCTCTCTACAGTTTGCCGGGGCTTACACGCTAATGCCACATTTTCTTCACAATTCTTTAAATTACTGATGCTGGACCAGAGTTGAAAAGAAACTTTTTTTTTTTCTTTCTCAATTTTTTACATCAATTCCTTTAAATTTACAGTCGTGATTTCTTTATATTCTCTTTTCCTCAGGTTTAATTTTCTAGAGTGGAAAGAATGTAATACCAATTAGTATCCAAAACAAATATCTCCTGCAGGAAATAGGTTTATTGGTCTCATGAATTTTAGTGCTCTAGTTTGTCAATATTATTCTCATTTCTTAATAGCATTTGTCTTTTTAAGTAGCAACTCGTAATCAAATTGAAATCAGTCTTTCTCAGTCTTTCACAGTTAAGCATCAAACAAATCCTATATGTATCATAAATAATGTTACTTTCTTTTGTTTAATTTGCATTCGGTGCGATCAGAGGAAAATCCCTGAAATGTGAAAATGACATATTGGGGAGGAGAAGAAGAGAACAATGATATTGTATGGAGTTATATGTGAGGTTGTTACCATCAGGGTGTCCAGTAGGGGTCCAGGTTCTTGGTGTCCCAAGGAATATAGCAAGACACAGAAGTGACAGGCAAAGTGCAGATTTATCGAAGGTGAAGGTGGAAGTAGCACTCTGTGAATGGGCCAAGCAAGACAGAGGCGCAAGACGCCACGTCTGGAAATTAGCATCTTGTATGTGAGGCGGTCTCTTCCCTACACAGACCTGATTGAAGACCTTACTCCATTTGTTCCCATTGGTTACCTTATAACACCTGGTTAGTACAGAGTCCAATTTTTCCCTGTTGGTTACTTTAGAAAACCTAATTAGAATGCTGTCCACTTTATCCCCTTGGTTATTTTAGAATACCAAACCTGTGGGGGGGGGGGGTTCCTGTGGGCCATTAGTCCTCAATGGCAGGAGCTGTCGTGGTAACGGGACATATCGTAAACAGGGACATGATGACCCATCTCCCTGCCTTGTCTTCCAGTGGCATTTTTTCTTGCACCCTCCTCCGCCATCTTGGAGTCCCTGAACTCCTACCTAATGAGGTTTTTAGAAGGTGGGAGATGAAGGACAGAAGGGCATCCTGATTTGCTTGTTAACATTTTGTTGTTGTTCAAACACCCAGCCAGATAATTTTAAACTTTTTATTGAGTTATAATTTATATACTTCATAAAATGCATCATTATATATATATATATATTATACTCTTCAGGGGTTGTGATAAATTTATACACATGTATAACCACCACCATAATCAACATCGCAGAGCATTACCATCACTCCTTCCCAGTGAGTCTTCTCATTCCAGTCTAGGCAGTCACAATGGGCTTTTTATCATCAGAAACTAGATCTGCCTTTTCTAGAGCTTCGTCTGCACAGAACCACAAAGGACAGTCTTCTACAGGTCTTTGTACTTGGTGTAATGTTCTCGGGTTCATCCTTGGTGTTGTCTACGTAGTACGTAGTATTTGTCCTTCCATTGCAGGACACACCACAGTGTGTTGATGCGTTCACCTGCTGATAGACATCTAACATTCATGTGTAAGTCTTTGGGTATCAGACCTCTGCTATCATTTCTCTTGGTAGGTATCTAGGAGTGGAATTGCTGTGTCATATAGTAAGTACAGGTTTAACTGTATAAGAAACTGCAGAACTGTTTCACCTCCCCCAGCCCCCAGCAACGTAGGAGAGAAGTGCAGCAGCACTGTGATCAAGACTTGGTGATAGCTTTTACTTTTTCATCATTCTAGTGGGTGTGTGGTTGTTTTTTTTTTTTTTTTTTTTTAAAGAGAGAGTGAGAGAGGGGGGAGAGAGAGAGAGAGAGAGAGAGAGAGAGAGAGAGAGAGAGAGAGAGAGAATTTTTAATATTTATTCTTTTTTTAGTTTTTGGCGGACACAACATCTTTGTTGGTATGTGGTGCTGAGGATCGAACCCAGGCCGCACGCATGCCAGGCGAGCGCGCTACCGCTTGAGCCACATCCCCAGCCCAGTGTGTGGTTTTAATCTGCACTTTTTTTGTTGTCTAAAGATGTTGAGCGTCTTTTGACATGTGTATTGACTACGTGTCTTCCTTTGTGAAATGTTCCTTTAAGCCTTTGCATATTTTTTAGAGGGTTATTAGTGTTTTTATTGTAGTAATTTTTAAAATAGTGGTTTATTCTGTATGTATTCAGGATGTAAGTCTTTTGTGGCATTTCTTTCATTTTATTTTTTATTTTTTTATTGAGGTGAAATGCAAAACAATTTTAAGTATACCGTTCAGTGGTATTAAGTATGTTCATATTGTTTTGAATCATCACCACTATCCATCTCCAGAATTCTTCATCTTCCAAAACCAAAACACTATACACATTGAACAACCATCATTCTCTACCTTCTATCTATGAATTTGATGACGTTAGGTACCATGTAGAAGTGTAATTGTGCAGTAATTGTCTTTTTGTGACTAGCTTATTTCACTTAGCATAATGTCTACAATGTTCATCTGTGTTGTAGCAAATGTCATAATTTCCTATTATGGCTAATATTCCACTGTGTGCACACATTACATTTTGTTCACCCTTTCACCCATTGGTGGACACTGGGTTGCTTCCTCATGTTTGCTATTGTGAATGAACATGGGCATGTTTTTGAGACCCTGATTTCAATCTTCTGAGTATATACCCAGAAGTGGAGTTGCTGAATTCTATTAATTTTTTGAAGAACCACCATTCTCTTTTCTATCTTGCTACACCATTTGACATTCTCACCAGCGGTGAATAAGGGATCCATTTCCTTCACATCCTTATCAGGTGTTATTTTCTGTTTGTTGTGTGTTTTGGTAATGGCCACCTCAGTGGATGTGAGGTAATATCTCATTTGTATTTTTTCAGTGGGAAGTTGCATTGAACATCCTTTCATATGTTTATTGGTGAATCCTCTTTGGAGGAATGCCTATCTAAGACCTCTGCTGCATTGCCTTTTAGAATCTTTCAAATTGGAAGTCTAGCAAGATCACTTTTTTGTTATTCTGCTCCAAGAATATACAAAGAGCTTGTTCAATTTAGGAGCACATTTGTATCATCATTTAAGAACTGTAGTGATATGAGCAGAAAACTGCCGAGTACAAATTTATAACAGTCTGCATTCAACGTGCTAAATGAATATTTGTAGATACTGAGTTTAGTTATTTTATCATGTTTCATTAAAGTCACTAGGTCCCTCACTGTTCTCCCTAACCCAGAGCAGCTTATACAAAAATACTCAAACTTCTTTTTTAACTTTGAACTGTTTTGATCACTATATCTAATAAACAGAATGAGACTTCCATGTATGTATATAAGGATGGCCCTCTTTAATAAACAATGAAATGACGAATACTATGGGAAAAATAGGAAAGAAGAAAAGGTGGTTAACAAAAAAGAAAAAAACAGGTGAAATTAGATGGGAGAAGGAATTGGAGTTTTCAGATCCATTGTTGGCCAGCTTTCCATTGCTATAACCAAAGACCTGAGCTAGTCAACATAGAAGAGGAAAAACATCGTCTGGCTCACAGTTTTAGAGATTTCAGCCCACTATCCATTGGGTCCTTGCTTTGGGGTCTGTGGCGAGGCAGTACGTCATTGTGAGAGTGTGTAGTGGAGGAAGCCACTCAGCTCTTGGCAGCTAGGAAGCAGAGAGAGGAAGCAGCCAGGGTCCCCACCTCTTAAAGATTTCACTACCTCCAAATAGTGCCATGGGCTGGTGACCAAGTCTTAAACACGTATGCCTATGGAGGACACTTGCCCAATAGCATCCATGTGAAGATATGGGGGAACAAATGAAAGCCATCTCTCCTTTGTTCTGTGCTGGCCTTGAATTCTTGGTCAGGTGGGTTGAGACACCCAGGAAGTGTTTAAGAAGGAAAGCTAAATAATTTTCCTAAGAAACTTAGACTAATTGATATTCACAACTCAGAAGCTAGTTTCTGAGTGCCTTACAATCTAGATGCTTGACACGATGCAAGACACACATTTTCCCAAAATTTTCAAAGCAACCGAGTTGCCTGAAAATTGCATTTGAAATAATCAATTTTCCTCCTGTATCATAGCCTGCATGTAATCACTCAGTTTTGTTTGAAAATAAACACTTCAGTTGTTTAGTTTTCTCCCGTATTTTCTTCTATGTCGTTTTGGGCCAGATACAGTATAGGTTCAGCAAAGTTTAACTGTGAAGGACCAAATAATGAATATTGTTAGCTTCACAGGCCATGGGCTCTGTGGCAACTACTACTGGTGGTGGTGGCAGAGTTGGAAAGAGTTGTACCATCTTGGAAAATAGCCATAAATAATATGTAAATGACTGGCTATGACTTTGTTCCAATAAAACTTTATTTACAAGAGCAGACAGCAGGCTGTATTTTGTTGACCCCTGTTCTAAATAATTGTAGGCGGCCAGGAAAATTTTAGTCTAGTACATGTTTCCTGAGAATTGTGTCTGAATGTTGGCTCTTCACTGGGGTGTTATGAGGCTCCAAATATTACTAGAGGACTAAGGAATCTTTTAAAAATTTAATTTGGAACCTTATTCAGTGACTAGACTCCTCAGGGAATAAGGAAGAAGAGTTTTATAAATACTTAAAAATGCTGAAAATTTAATTGCTGAAATAAAATTTGTTCTCATAAAAAGATGATTATATAGCAAGTTTGGAATTCAGCTTTAATTTCCTTGTGGAAACATCTTCACTATGAATAACATTAGGGTATTAATGATAAACATTTCCTGAGTACCCGTTGTGAGTCTGTGTTAGTCACCGTGGGGCAGCTACATAAAGGTGGTCGCAAAGCTCCTGCTTTGGGTACTTACCAACCCAGGATAATGCTTAGGGCCCATAGGAGAGGATTTTTTTTTAGCCTAACTTTTTTGGAGGTATTTTATTTTTAAATACAATTTATTGAGATATAATATACATGTAATAAAAACTTACTCTACCCTAAACATTTGATAAATTTCGATGTGACACCATTATAGTCAAGATACGGACCATTTCTCTCACCCCCAACCCCAGACTACCTCTGATATGCTTTCTGTCACTGTGAATTTAGGTTTGTCTGTTCTAGAATTTCATCAAAGTAGATTTCATATAATACACACTCTTTGGTGTCCAGCTCAGAGAATCGGTAATTTTTACATGGTGCAGTTAAGTGCCTAGTAATTCCATTAGATCTAGAGAGCTCACTGGAAGTTGTTAGCAATTGCTGTTTCCTTAAAAAATTTAAAATACCCCGTGGTATACATGTGAGTTCACCATGGAGGATACCAGGATAGGGTGAGTTAGTACACCCACAGTTGGGGAGCTACAGGTCTGGCTTCTTTCACTCTGCATAATGTTTTTGAGATTTATTCATGATGTTGCATGTATTAGTAGTTTATTTTTATCATTGTATTCCATTTTAAGAAATTCTACAGTATGTATATTCATGCTTCTCTAAGATTAGAAGTGTTGAGTCACATCATAAGTGCTTGTTTAACTTTATATGAAACTCTCCAACTTTTCCAAAGTGGTTGTTCCATTACATTCCTACCAACAATGTACTGGCAAATATCATTATCAATCTTTTTGATTTGAGCTATTCTAAGGTGGCTGTTGTATGTATTAATATGGTTTCAATTTGCATTTCCCTGAAGAATAATGAGCATCCTTGTATATGCTTGCTTGTTGGTCATTTTTGTGGGTGTGGGGGGGGGGAGGTGTGTGTGTGTGTGTCTAAATCTTTTGCTCATATTAAAACCAGGTTGTTTGTTTTATTTAATTGTAAGAGTTTTTTTTAAATATATGAAGGTGTATATATATAAATAGATATAGAATGATTGATTGATTCAGCATACAAGTATTTTGCCAGATATCTGGCTTATAAATATTTCCTCCTAGCTGATGGCTCGCCTTCTTGTTTTCTTAACTACTATCTTCTGAAGGGCAAGAGTTTCAATTTTCAATTTTTTTCCTAGTTAGTAACCCCCCCCCATAGTAAAGTTAACATTTTCACCTCTTTTCTAGAAATTTTGTCATTAGGGCTTTTACATTTAAGTATAGGATTTATTTCAAGTAATTATTTGTATATGCTATAGTCAATTATTTCAGCCATATTTTGGAAACAAAACAAAACAAAACCTTGGTTTGACTTTTGAATCACCTAAACTCCTTCATTAAAAATCAGTCTACCGGGGCTGGGGATGTGGCTCAAGCGGTAGCGCGCTCGCCTGGCATGCGTGCGGCCCGGGTTCGATCCTCAGCACCACATACCAACAAAGTGTCCGCCGATAACTAAAAAAATAAATATTAAAATTTTCTCTCTCTCTCTCTCTCTCTCTCTCTCTCTCTCTCTCTTTAAAAAAAATCAGTCTACCATTTTTGTATTTATATGTTTGTGAACTCTATTCTGTCTCTTTGATCTGTGTGTCTTTTCATGTTACCTTGATTTTTGTAACTTCATGATAAACTTTGAAATCAGGTAGTGTTCTAGAGAGTATGTTTGAGTTCTTTCTCAAATGCATTATTCTACTTCTAAAAACTGAAGCAGATTTTTTTCATACTTGAACATTATTATGGACCGAATTATGTTACCCCACAAATTCATATGTTGAAGGGCTAATCTCCAATGGGACTGTATTTGGAGATGGCCTATAAGGAGGTAGTTAAGATTGAATGAAGTCATAAGGGTGCACCTCACTTCGATGGAATTAGCATCCTTATAGGAGACACCAGAGAGCTGCTTTCTCTCTTCTTCTACTCTGTGAGGTCATCTGCAAGCCAGGAGCAGGGCCCTCACCAGAAATCCACCATGCTGGTGCCCTGACCTTGAACTTTCCAGTCTTTGGACTGTGGGAGAATGAATACATTTCTGTTGTTTACTCAATGTGTGATATTTTGTTTTAGCAGCCTAAGTTGACTAATACAGCTTGTAATTAGACCTTAAAGACAGGGCAAATATACTGAGAAGTCAGGGCATGAGATCTTGATCCCTGATCCCCTGCTTCGATGCCTGGGGTCTCAGTTTTCTTGCTGTGCAATGAGAAGACTGGCCAGGAGGACTCTAGAATAGTACCCACTCCTGTACCATGTAATTCTAACAACCTGTAATATTTGATGGGCCATAAATGATTTTCTCTTTTAATCATATGTTGTGCCATGATTCAGGTTTTAAGATAGCCAAGCAAAACAACGCAGGAAAACAAATACCTTATGAAAACAGTGGCTGATAATAACAACTTAATACTCTTAGGGTCAAAATGCTTCAGGACAATGCTAATGGAGAAGCAGACTTTTCAGTTCATTGTAGGAGGGTTTACATAGTCCTTCCTTCCTCAGGTCTTTTTATTTGGTGTTTCCTGACATTTGACTCTTGAGTGCTGCTTGTTCCTTAGTTCACAGCTTCCCAAGTCAGAGGTTCAAAGCTGCCTCTCATACTGTCTGCATGGACAGATCTCAGGGTTGGGGAGAAATGAGAGCCTCTATATTCTTCTGTTCCATCAGAAGGTGGTCCCTGGATCAGGGGCTCAGCATCTCTAGGAGCCTGTTAGAAATGTGTAATTTCATTCCCCACCCAGACCTATTGCTGTGTTCACACCTGTGCACATTCAAGGTTGAGGAACTTGAACAGTGGAGAACTTTCTATTTGGTTTTCCCAGCAAACCATCTAGCTTTTGAACATCTCTGAAGGTGACCCCGTTAGAGGCAATCTGTTCCTTTTGTGTTTCTTTTTCACACTGATCTGCAACACATTTGTCTCTAAATTCTGCTTTTACTTGTAGTTCTCCATTGGTATTGCCAATGCGCCAGGCATTGGGAATACAGAGGTCAGTAATACAGGGCCTTGTTTTTCAAAGAAGTAATAGTCTAGTATAGAAAAAGAAACATCTATGAATGAACTGTAGCATATAACTCAGTGTGAACAGCTCAGTGAAAATTATGTGCAGGGTGCTGAGGTGGCACAAGAGGAGGGGCTATTCTGTTGGGACTGGGATGTTGGTGAGACCTTTGATTTGAGTTGGGATCTGCTTCCCACAGGGTGGAGGATGGGTGGTGGGAGAGCCACAAAGACAAGGAGCATTTCAGACAGAGGAAGAGCTTTGCTGAGGCCCTGGAGAGATGATTGTGGAGGGGGTCACTGAGAAATTTGAAGAAGTGGCTTATGTTACAGTGTTTAGGGCTACAGAAGTGGGCAGGGGCCACATCACAAAGGACCTGGGAGGCAGTGTGCAAGGAGTCAAGTTTAAACTAAGAGATTGGGGGACAGAGGATCGCATTTTAGGAAGATGGCTACTGGCTGAAGTGTGGAAGATGGGACGGTGACCAAGGGAGAGGGGGATGAGGGAGAGGTGTGGCCTAATCTAAAGGAAAGACCCCAGGAGTGGCAGGATCTAGGGCTTTCCCCCTGCGAGGTCCTGGCCTCTCTCAGAAACCTAAAGAAACAAATGTCCTTTCAATTTATTTTTCAACTCCTGTTTATTAGGGGCTGGTTAATGCCAGACTGCTTGGCCTGGGGATGTCCTGATGGAGAGGCAAGGGCCGGTCCTCCTCCAGAGGGCCTCCAGATGGGAAAGGTGGCTGGCGTTCCTGATCTGGGGCATGGACATTGCAGATTGCTTCTTCATATGATGCTTCAATTAAATATAATAATTCCAAGTAATCCCTAGGTTGAAAAATTCCCAATAAAAACTAGAAAATACTAGGTTGTCTTTATCATTTGCCTTCATCCTCCTGGAAATGGTATGGTTAATATTTCTCTTAAACATTAATGTCTAGAATAGAATTTCGGGGTCGTAGTAGTTGGAGCAGTGTGAAGTAAGGCATGGGTGTTCCCTCTTTTCTGTTAAACTCTGGATGTCCTCCTCCTCCTCCTCCTCCTCCTCCTCCTCCTCCTCCCTTTCTCCTCCTCCTCCTTTCTTTCTCCTCCTCCTCCTTTCTTTCTCCTCCTCTTCCCTTCTTTCTCCTCCTTCTCCCTTACTTCTCCTCCTCCTTCCTCTTCCTCCTCCTCCACTCCTCCTCCTCCTACTTCTTCTCCTCTTCCATCCCTTCCTTCTTCTTCCTCTTCCTCCTTCTTCTATTACTCAGAATGAATTAGCAGGATGAGATCTCAGACTTAAAAGTATTTTCTAGTTTTTACTGGGAATTTTTCAACCTAGGGATTACTTGGAATTATATTTAATTGACACATCTTCTTATTAGGGCATTATAGTTATGCATATTATTGGGTGTGTTACAGTTATACATATTATTTATTTTGATATAATCTTATAAGCATAGAATATAATGTGCTCCACTTCAGTCCCCTGTACTTCCCCTTTCCCTCTCCTCCTTCCTCCCCCTCTTCCAATTCTTCTCTATACTGGTTTTCCTTCTATTTATTTGTATTATTTTTCTTTAAATAGTGCTTTATAGATACACATAAAGGTGAAACTCACTGTGGTGTATTCATACATGTACATAGCGTGGACCTGCTTCTTTTAAGGTGATCTGAGACCACTTTGGCTCTCAACTGTTAAGATGAAGCTACTGATCAAATTCCAAAGAAGATTGGACGTTGTGCTGGCCTCCCATATTATTATTTCCCATTCTCTATTTGTTGCCTGTGATTTCAATGCATTTAAGGGTAAGATCTAACTATATCCTATTAGACGTTACCTGTTCTGCATTTCCTATTGTTCCAGCCTTTTGAGAGATATTTTTAAGTCTGAGGTTTTAGCCTGCTAATTCATTATCTTGGTTGTATGCCAAACAAGTGATTTATGAGCTCCCCTGAATATTTTCATCAGCATCATTAACTGATATGCCCATGTAAAGAGGGCCTACGTCAGAGTCCTGTCAGATGTCGGCTGCTTCACACTGGGCCTCCAGATGGGAAAGGTGGCTGGCGTTCCTGATCTGTAGGGGAGATACACTCTTCAGTGTTCAGTAAATGGTGTTTAGGATGACTGGATAGCAATTGGGGAAAAAAGAAAAAGAAATCTGGAGGCTCTTTTCTCATTCTCAAGACAAAAATGAATTACAACTTGCTTCAAGATTTACTCACTGGAATCACAAAGATTATTAGAATATGTGTAAACTTTAAGTGTATCTTATAGTGGAGACCAAAGACCTTTCTGCCCCCTGAAGCATGTCACAGAACAAAGAAGCCATAAAAAAAGAGACTTGACTTCCCAAAAAGAACAAATTCCTGTGCAAATTTAAAGGTCCTGTTTGGCAAACATTTTATAAATGAGTCAAATGGTAAATAATGTATTGGGAAAAATATTTGTGGAATGTATGACAGAGAGCTAATTCCTTTTATGCAGAAATGAATCTTAGACATCAAAAAGGAAATGATGAACAATGAGATAGTTATTGGACTAATGTTCATTGCTAAAAGTGAGCATAAAAATATTAACTTCATTCTGTTTAAAAATTCAAATGAAAACAGTAACGAGACTTCATTCTTTTTGCCTATGAGATTGACCATGATGAGTTTGAGAATTCCCATTTGTGGGGAAGAGTCCAAGGAAATTGACACATAGATAGTTGGTGAGCATTTTCAAAGGGCATTCTTCAATATCTATGAGAATTTAAAAGGTACATATCCTTAGGCTCAGTAATTACACTTCTGACCCTATGGATGTTTTCCAGCAGGTACACAAAAATTACTACACAGACATCTATTATAATAGCATTTATAACAGGAAAAAGTGGAAGCAGTTATATGGCCACCTGTATGTATGCAGCAAAATATGGTTCAGTGTTAAAATGGCACAGTCCTCTGTATATTGATTGGGAAAGATACCGGATGTTAAATGAAGCTAATATCCTGTGTATTAAAAAAAAAAAAAAGATGTATGGTGTGTGAGTAAGAAAGGTATTAGCTCTAAGATGAAGTCTCCTATATCATAAAAGCCAAAATTTTCCCAGAAATTCCAGCCAACTTATACTCAGATTTCATTGGCTGGAACTGTCCCACACTGGGTGCAGAGACCGTCAGGGGAATTGCTGAAGGTAAAATTTTCATTAGGCCTATGTACTTCTGTGACATGAAATCCCAGGTTCCGTGAAAATAGAAGAGGCAAGGGGATGTTGGATGAGTAGCTAGCAGTGTGGCTCACAAACACACATTACACACACTTATGTGTGTGTGCAGTACTTTTGGAAGGTGTCCAAAATCGATAGCAGCAGATATTCTACAGAATAATCCCATGGTCAAGAGGAAAAGGGACACTTATTTTTCATTTTATATTGTTCTTTCCTGCAGAGATTTTTGTTTGTTTGTTTTTTAAACAATGGATATGTGTTTAACTTTAGAGGAAGGAAGTTGGTAGGAAATTGACATTAATCCATTATCAGAACCCCTTGGGTACAGCTGTCCAGCCAATTATTTAGAGCCAGGTCCTTGAACTCCTGTGGGCTTCAGCCTCAACTGTCAATTGAGGGGTCCCATTAGACATCATCTCGGACTCCATCTAGCTCGGAGCCTCCTCCAGTTAATTACCTAGTCCCTAGGAGCCAAAGAAGAACAGAAGAGCATTTTGAACAGGTTCTTAATTGACTTTATTATGGGCTGAATTGTGTCCTCTTGAAGTTCATATGTTGAAGGCTTATTCCCAGGACCCTAGAATAGGATTGTTTTTGGAGATAGGGTCATTGAAGGTTAAATGAGATGATGAGGGTGGGCCTGAATTCAACAAAACCAGTTTCCTTATGGGAAGAGGAGATGGGACACAGACACACACGGGTCAAGATACTGGGAGAAGACACCTTTTTCAAACCAAAAAGAGAGGCTTCTGAAGAACCCTGCTCGGCTGACACCTTCTCTTGCACTTCCAGCATCCAGAACTGTGAGGCCATAAATGTCTGTTCTTTAAGCCACCAGTCTGTGGCACTTATGTGACAGCCTAGCAAGCTAACATGGTTCTCTGGCCCTTTCACCTTCCTGAGAGTAGCTATTTATGTTGCAGAGTCTCCAGGACGGGGTGAGATTGCAGTAGACTTGGCTCTAAGGAGACTGGGTCTTCTCTGGGTCTGAAGGAGGGCACCTTTCCCCTGCTGGAGTGAATAATACTCTAGGACACTCTGTGCACTGGGAGGGAGCCAGGCTTGCCTGTCTAACAGATGTTCGAATAACTGAAGATGAGCAGATTGACCTTGAGGAATCCTGTTCTCTGCTGAGCCCCAGGGGTGGTTGGCCTTACTTAAGGGATTTTCCTGCCTTTTAACTAACTTCTCCTAAAAACAGGCACAGAGCATGGCTGGGAGAGGCCGCTGGCCAGGTGTCAGAACAGGGCTGCACACATGTAAATATTTAGATCGGATTCAAAGGCATGGAGCTGGGGGCTCTTAGAGGGTACTGTTTTGCTAAGTGGGAACTGAAAAGCACTTTTACTTATGTGAAAAATTAAATCTCGCCTCTTTTGGTACGAGTTACCCTTGTTTGCTTCACTCTAGGGAAACCTGCCCTGATGAAGAACAGAGTAACAGGCCTTTTATGTGAGCATTCAGCTCATACATTATGCACGACGTGGCTAAGTTCTTTAAAGCCCACTGAGATGGGCATTTCTCCTCCACACTGTGATGGGCTTTACTAGAGATTTTTTTTTTTTTTTTGGCCCTGACCATCTCCTGTGCTAAATAAATCTGAGACGGAGCACAGCCGCCATGGATCTATTGAAGTTTCACACATAAAAAATTTCACAGATCTTCTTGGTTCTGGCTGGATCTGGTACTTTGTGGCAAACGGCGCTGGGTGCCAATGGAAGAATTAGGGAACGGGTGGGAGAGTGGCCGGGCAGAGCCAAGGACGTGTTTGTATGTCCTATTTAGGAGATTGTTCTACTTCATGCTGAATTTGTGAGGCGTTTAACTTGAGAAGCCTAGAAAATTAAGTAGAAAATACATTTGCACAGTATTTTAAGCTGCCACAGACTATTTAAAGCTGAAACAACCTTAGAGATCAACCAGTCTCTTCCTTTCACAGCTGAGGATCCAGGCCCCCAGGACCCATAGTTCACCAGGAACCTGCAGGGAGTCAGGGCACACCCGGGGTCAGAACCCAGGCTCAAGGCTCAGCTCCTTGCTCATCCTGCTTCAGTGGGAATGATCACGGTGCCTTGTGACCAGAGTCTTGGAGACAGAAAAAGGCATGCATTCTAAAGCCAAGATTTCAAGAGCTGTTTAATAGTAATTTTTAGGGCCACATAATAACTTGTAAATAGTAACATAGTTAATGAAAGCAAGGCATACTCTGCCCCCCCCCCTTTTTTTGGTACTGGGTTTTGAACTCGGGGGCACTTAACCACTGAGCCACACCCCCAGCCCTATTTTGTATTTTCTTTAGAGACAGGGGCCTCACTGAGTTGTTTAGCGCCTCGCTTTTGCTGAGGCTGGTTTTGACCTGTTATCCTCCTGTCTCAGCCTCCCAAGCCACTGGGATTACAGGCATGCGCCACTGTGCCCAACAAGGAAAGCATACTCTTAATAAAAGATTCTTATTAATTATTGTAGTCAAGTCAGAGCTTTTGAGCTAATTTAAGGGAGGAAAGCAGGCTTCTGGCAAGGAGAGACCTACTCCAGAATCCAACAATAAGAAACGGACCATGGGTCTTTCTCGTGTGCCTGGGAACTGAGGGTTGCTCTGTGTCTCTGTGCTTCCTCCCAGCTTCTCTCCCTGTCCCACCCCAGATCCAGGATTTGCCTCCACTGTCCCCTAGGCCGTGGGTACCTTCTGTCCTGTAATTCTGGTTGTGGGTCCTTCATCCCATCAGATCCCTGGCTCCGTCTCAGTCTCTCAGCCCTTTCTCTGCCTGTCCCCATTGCAGTCTCCTGTCTCCATCTGAGTCCCCTGTCCATCTCCATCTTAGTCTCCATGTTACCATCTAGGATCCCCTGTCTTCATCTGATTTCCCCATCTTGGTCCCCATGTCCCAGTCAGTCCCCTTTGTCTCCATGTGAGTTCCCTGTGTCTCAGTCTCAGTCCCCTGACTCCCAAGTTCCCTGTTCCCACCTCAGCCCCTGACTCATCTCAGTCATTTGTCCCCTTCATCCCCATCTGAATCCTCAGTGTCCATCTCAGTTCCTAAACTTGGCCCAGCCCTTTCCCTCCTCCCATCTCTGTCCCTCCATCTGTCCCTGTGCCTCAAGCATGGTCACATCTCAGTGCCGTCTCCCCCCCCCCCCCCCAGGACTTGCTCTATTTCTTTCTACCTTCAGAGCTACTTGCTCTACAGCTCGCACGTGATCCCAACTACACCTCCTGCCTCTCTCCAGTCGCCCACCACAGACTAATTCTGTCTCTCACCCCAGTTTCAAATTCCCTGGGGAGTAGCCTGACCAGCCTGCTTCAGCTTCTCTCCCTGGGTTGTGTGTGGCAGTCACACTGAGGAGTCAACCTCCTATAGCTGGGTAGACAGCCCCGGTCTCGTTATGGGGCCGGGATCATGGGAGTTCGTGCCAAATACTTGTGCTTATCTTGTGCTTAACTCCATGAGGCATGCACTGGAGATGAGGAGACCGGCAGTGACACCAAAGCCACCATTGCCAGGGTCCCACTGCCAGGGGTGGTAGAATAAGCAGGCACCCCCTGAAGATAGCATGGCATGGTCCTTCTGCTAACTTCCAGCTTGTCTGAAGTGAATTGGAGAATTCCTAATCCAGTATTTTCCCCTATCTGTGAGGAGTACATTCCAAGACCCTCCAGTGGATGCCTGAAATCTCAGACAGGGCCAACCCCTATTCGTGCTGTTTATCCTAGGTGCCCTGCAGTGTATCTAGTTAATCTGTCCTTGAACACAAACACCGTGGTACTGTGACAGTCAACGTGATAACCAGGTCAGCCACAAGTCACTAATGGGTAGGTCCCATATACAGGTGTATTCCCTGGACTGAGGGATGATTCACATTCCTTGGCAGATCAAAGCTGGCCAGTGAGAGATTTCATTGTGCTACTCAAAACAGCATGCCATTTAAAATTTGCATTTTTTTTTAATTTCTGGAATTTTCCATTTAATAATTCTGGACCACAATGGACGGCCGGTAACTGAAACCAAAGAAAGCAAAACTGCAGATAAGGGGAGACTACTTTAAGTCAAAATGTTCTAATGCTGTGTGAACCCAACTGTCTCTTTCACGTGTTTCCAAAGTTACCATTTAGGCCCCTAGGCTGTCAGTCTAAGCTTGATATCAGCTTGACGTTTTACTAAAACCTCAATTGGGAACCTGCATATATCCATTAATATGTTCACATGCTTGGGCGCGAAGGATTTCTGATATAAGTCAAGTGCCATTAGAAACACCAAAGGAAGGTTTAAACACGGCCACCCCCACGCCCATTGGGAAGCTCCAGCATAATTAACCAGTGAAGACTGACTTGTATTTTCATAATCTCTGGCAACAGTGAAGACATTCCGTGGATCTGAGACTTGTAAGCACATTTGGGAGAGAGGTGATTGTTTCTACACTAGTCTCCTGGCCCAACAAACTGAGATAAGTACTTGGAATCCACAAAAATTTGCCATGATGAAATCTAAGAACCAAGAAATGTAGGGTGGAAATAGGCTTAGTAGTAAACAGCCTTCCGGGTCCACCCCCTCCTCCCTATTAAGACTCTGGGACCTCCCGCCACAGGGGCCTTGGAGGCATCCCTGTGCTTTGCACAGAAGCCGCTAATCCCCCAGCAGTTCACTCTGTCTCCATCTGCAGCTGCTCCCTCTCACACCCAAGGGTAGGCAGACAGGGAGTGGCCGCTGGGCCTGCAGACCCACCGCAGGCAGGGCCTTGGCTGTGGCTGAGACCCAGCTACATCCCTGCCCAGACTCACGTGCCCCCTGCTCCCTGTTGGCTCTGAAAGAAAGGAGAGGAAGGAAGGACCGTGAAACTAAAGGTCTTCACTTGCTTGCTAGCTTTCCTCTGCCATATCTGTTCTGTTGTAATCAAATGTGGGATTATCTAGAGACTTCTTTTAGATTATTTAATTCCATGATGCAAACAGCATGACATCGCTGTCCTAAAATCACAGGTCATGCTTGGCCAGAGCCCACCTGCATTTAAAGGTCCAGCCAGTGGCTGCAGGTTGCTCAGGGAATCACTGGCTTCTTCCCTTCCCTGACTCTGGGAAGCCCTTGGAGCCAAGTGGGAGAGCCTTGGGAGGACCCCAGGGTGGGGTGGGGTCGAGTAGACTCACCTCCCCAGAACTTAGATTGTTTAGGCATGCAGAATTCCATTCAAAAAATTAAAGTATGACACAAGTCCATTTGTGTAAAATTGTAGGGACATGGGGTTGGGTTCAAGGAAGAGAAAGACATGGAGATTAGGTGGATAAAGAAATTGAAAACAAATACAGTTCTCAGTCTAGCTTTGACTACCAGATAACATCCTATCAGATGAAAGAAAGGTATGGTTATGCTTATGGGATGAGTCTACTTGGAAGAAAAGAATTTTTTTTTTTGATATACATAAGTGCTTTTGGAGAAAGGTCGGGAAGGGCGTACACCAGACCAACACTGGGTACTCAGGAAGGGAGGAATGAGGAAAAACGATTATACCCTTTTCCTTACACACCTTAATATTGATTTACTTTTAAAACCAGAACTTGTTAACTTTTGTAATTAAAGAAATAAATTGAAAAAAAAAAAGACTTCAAAAAACCTAACAAAGCTGTTCTAAGGAGGAAAAGGAAAAATAATTAAATTCACATGGTAGTTGATTATTTTAAGATTTGTTTTTAATGGCTAGTCTGTGTGAATGGTTTCACACTGCAGAAGGTACAGAAGGCGTGATGGGGAGAAGAATGTCATCTCTCCCGTCCACAGCCATTTATTTCCCCTCCTAGAGCTGCCGCTGTTGCCAGATTCTTGGCTATCCTTGAAGAGAGAGAGAGAGAGAGAGAGAGAGAGAGAGAGAGAGAGAGAGAGAGAGAGAATGTGTGTGTGTGTAAGGAGAGTCCCCCACCCAGAAATGGTAGCATGATATAAACATGATTTTGTATCCCTTTTTAAAGTTAAAAATATATGCAGGGCATATCAGTATACATAGAGCTCTCTGATTCTTTTTTTATTGCCTACATACATGTCTGTTGTATGAGCTGGTTTTATTTAACCAGCCTTCTGTTGGTGAGCATTGGAACTGTTTTCAGTATTTTGTTTGTGCACCATACTATAGTAAATCCTCAAGACCTGCCTTTGACATTAGTATACCCACAGAATAAATATTGAAGTGGGATTGCCACATTTTTCTCCAAAGAGGAGGTATAAGTTTATACTTCCTTCAAAAACAGATCAATATGCTCAATATTCTTCATAGACCATGTGCTGAAGTGCTGCCTCGGAGGTGTGATGTGATCCAATGGTAGCAACAGGGCTTTAGAGAAGGAAATAGGAGAGTCTAGTCCTTTCTAGTCACTCCTCTTCTAGACACCTCTCTTTCTAGAAATTATTTTTGTTCAAACTTTGGTTTTTATGTTTCACTCTTGTTTGGTAAGCTGCTATTAAGTACCACGTATAGGATTACATGGTTATTGCAAATAGCATCATTTAATTCTTGTAGCACTCCTATCAGGTATATATTTGGCATGAATCATCCACAGTTCACAGATAAGAAAAATGAGGCTCAGAGGGGCCAGGTAATTTCCCCCAACGTCACACAGTGAGTAGAGAAGTGGCAAAGCCATCTTCCACACTTTGTCAGAGTTTTTTGGTCAAACATTTTTGATCCTTCCTGACCCCTCTCTTGCTTTCAGGACATTAGAAACTTCTGCATCTTTTGCATTATGTAAAATTTGAGGATGCATTGAGCAATGAACTAGGTATACGTCCAGTTCCACCTCTGTTTGGCCCATGACACATGACTTTGTGCCTAAGAAGTTTCTTTTAAGAGGTCTGTGTGGTGTAAAGAGAAAGTTTGTTGTGGGATTATATGGATTGTCTGTAACCACAAAGGGCTGTGTTCCAAAAATCCTTCTTAGTCCACTGACTCTAAAGAAGAAGACACAGCCCCAAAGTGGTGGTGCTCTAAATACTGGTTAGGCTTCCAGGCCCATCCACAAAGCCCACAAAATGAGCAGTGTTCTAAAAGGATACTGGTGGCCATAATTTCTTGGCATGCTCTCAGGCCACAGTGGAATGCATAGATGAGAATGGATTTCTAGAGCCACAGCAAGAAGAAAAACAGGAGAGGCTGTGTAGCAGCACTTGGGGCTGCAGGAGGCTGGGTCTGGCTCAGATGGAATTGCTTGCTGCAGGCCTCAGACGGAATGCAGCAAAGAGGAATGGGGCCAGTTGCTATTCTGGAAAATCAAGTGTGTGTAGATTGGCGAGTGCCTGTACCTTTGATTTCAAATGGCTTTCATAGACAGATCATTTCTGAATCAAAGGGGCTTTCCTTAAAAGAATGTGGATGTAATTTGGCATAATTTCTCTGCTTAAGAAGTAAAGTGCTTTTGTTTTTCTTCCATAAAAGCCAGGAAGAATTGTCTTTGTAAGTGATAGAGACTATTATAGTAAGGTTTTCCCATTTTTCTGTTCATTTTCTCAAAAATGGTATAATTTGCAGTCCAGGTAGAAAGAGGATGATGATCTTTAGAGCTAATTTGGTGAGTTTGCCCCTGAACTACTACGCGCATCAGTGCTGGAAGGAGCAGTCTCCTTATTCCAATTTCTCCGGGCCTTGTCTCCTCGAAGTTTGGTGAAATAGTGTTGGATGAACTAACACAGTTTACCTTAAGGTGATGATGCTCTTAAGCTTGTTACAGGCAGAGAGTCATTTCTGGAGATGAAAGAGGAAGAGAAGGAAAAAGAAGCCAAGCTTACATGCCTCTAGTTGCTTAGAGATAGGTGAGGCATCTTTACCTCAACTTACCTGGTCCTAAATATCAGCTTTTCCATGTTTGTATTTAGCAGCATAATAACATGGAAACTGTGTGCTACTCTTTGAAAGATTAAAACATCAATTATCTTTAAGTTCTTTGACCTCCAAAATTTAACAGCCATTGGTAGATCATGTCACCTGCCAGTTATTTTTAGATGTTAGTATAATATCAGAACTTCCTACAGGATTGAGTATAGCCTCATCTTGAATTTTATCCAGTGATATACACCTTTCCTTTTGTAAAGGTCACAGTAAGGCACACATGAAGTGACCATAAACAGAAACTGAAAAAAAAAGGATCTCATCAAAATGACACATACCCATTACTGTCTTTCCACCAATTTGATCTCTGAGATTTCATGATTCCACAGCATGAAACTCATGGGGACAGGGAATAAATAAAATTCGCCCTTCCTGGAATCTGTCAGGCATTTCATTTTCTTGGGGAGAGAGACTGGTTGGTATGTTCTGAATGTTGGTGTACCCCCAAATTCATATGTTGGAGTTTGAAATCCACTGTGATAGGTGTGAGAGATGAAGCCGGGGGGGGGGGGGATGTCAAAGTCTCCAGGGCTCCACCCTCATGAGTGGGATTGGTGCCCTGACAAAAGAAGCTGAAGCCAGTTCCCTCGCCTCTTCCACCTGTGAAGCAGAGAGCCCTCACAGATGGAGATGTCTCCTCGGATGAAGCCAGTCCCCTTTGGCCATCCCACATTCTCTTCCTGGCTCAAATGCTTTCACGATTACGTCCTTTTCTTTGTCTGTCTGTGTCTAGGCTTCTGCTTGGACATCCATTACTTCTGCTCGATGATTGGAGTGTAACTGAAAGATGAAGAATTTGTTCTTGTTCACAATTACAACTTTTTAGATGTTGGTGAGGCCAAGGAATGTCGGGTTTCGGTGATTCACACAGTTTAATGCTTTTGAGGTCATCATGGATGCTATGTGTTTAAAATGGCCTGAGTTCCAGTTTGGATCTTCAGCGAGTGACAGCTGGGCCTAGGAAGGGTGTCCCAGCTAGGATACTTCCCTGCCCTGCTTATTTAGGCTTGTGGAAGATATTCCTGTGCAGAAGAACGTGCAACCATAGAAGGCTCTTTCTCACCTTACAACTCTGTGGGTCTGACTTCAAGCCTGTGGGTTTTCTCCCGTCTTCTAGGTCCTTTCTGGGAACCCTCAGCTCTTCCAGCCCCAACTCTCACTCCTCTTCTTCCTTCCCTAACTCAGGGAAAGTTGCAGAAATCCCTGTCTTCTTCCTTGTTAGGAGAAGCAAATGAATGATGTCTGATCATCCCCAAAGACTTCCCGGACTCCCTTAGTACCGCAAAAACAGGTTGATTGTGACAAGGCCTTTGTTTCCAATTTCAGGTACTAAAGCTTCCTCTAGTGTTGGAGGGAGAATGTTTTCATCTGATGCTTCTGTGCTGTCTGCATTAACTTCTCTGAACTGGAACCTTTTCTGACTAACAAGTAGGTAACAGGCTATCCAAATAAAGAGTCACCTTTTGAAAGCACTTCAGCGCAGCAGCAGAGCAGGTTTTTATGATCCTGACTTGCATTGGAGGGAGGGGAGGGCTGAGTTGGTTTGGGCTGTGCTTCTCTTGCTCCTCAGCCCCTCAACACACTTTGATCTGTGAAGCTTGTCTAATCCTCAGCCAAGTCTGCTGGAACTTTATCCAGAGCAGGAAAAAGGGAAATAGTTTTCCTTTCTTGGGTGGATTTGTATTTATATAAACCCTTAGCCATGAAAATGGAGCCAAGTGGCAGGTGCACGTGTCTGAGGGGAGGCGCATGGGAATGGGTGGGTGGCGGCAAGAGGCGTGGCCCTCTGGCCCTGCCTCCCCAGGCGGCTTCAACTTGGGTCCAACTGTGTCCGGTCTCCTCCTGGGTCAGCAAGAGAGGACAGTCTAAGTCCTCCTGTGCATTTTCTCGAGGATGGACCGTGTGTAGGGCCACTGTGGAACAGCAGGGGACAGTCAGCAACTGACCAGTCAACTCCAATCATGATTCTGGTGGTTGTGTATGTGTGTGTGTGTGTGTGTGTGTGTGTGTGTGTGTGTGTAGCAGTTCACCTTCTGCTGTTGTTAATAAAGAACAGTGTGGAAGCCTTCTCTGTCCTCTGTACCTTCAGTGTCCAAAGCTTTAGCTTCACACATTATGTTACACTGTTTCTTTCACTTGTATGAATTTGTTGAACCCTTTTGGGACCAGCCACTTCTTGTTGATGGAGAGCTTATGAAGTGTGTTTGCCATTCGTGCAAAAGTGTTCTCATCAAAATCCCCTCATTTAAACTTCAAGTGTTTTCCCCTGGTTCTTTCTTTCTGGAATAGGGGGTAGCTCCCTTTTAGATCCTGAGGTGAAATCTCATTCAGAATCTAAAGAAAGGAACAGTTATTCTTGTACACTACCAATTATTGCAATCTGTATTGTATCTGGGCTAATCCTGAACTGATAAGAAAAGTAAATTTAAGGAACTTGGATATAAAATATCTTTTACTTTGCTATTTTTGCTGTTTCTGAACCCAAAGCAAAGCCCTTCCTAGTAGGTGACATCTTCCTGCAGACTCTGTGGTCATTTCTCCTGCACACTGTTAAGTGCCAGGGGAGTCAGGTTTACGTGACATACAGGGATATTAATTCTGGCCCCTAGAAATATTTATTTTGTACCTCATGCTCTGGAATCCTCCAGAAGTCTCTACCTGGGCCTCAACCCAGGAACTCTGGAGATTGTGGCATCACAACTGGTGAGCTTCTAGGAGGATGAGCAGCCCAGAGGCAGATGAGATGGGCTGTCATTGTACTGCAGGTACTAGAAACAGGAGTGCTGGAGGAGAGGAGATTTCAAACAGCCAAGCTCAGGAAGGTGTAGGGAAGAATGCTACTGAGGATTGGGGATGTGTGAATGAAAGACCAACAACCACCAAAAAACAAACAAACAAACAAAAAAAACCAACAAACAAAAACCCAAGAGATTTTTGAAAGGGGAGGTTGAGCTTCTAATGGGAGAAAAGGAGCTAAATTCAAGTGGAGATTTGAAAAAGAAATTTTGTTAGCAGTCTTTTCCTTTGGGTTTTCCTTGGTTGACCTTTTGCCAAATGGTTTGGAAGAGATGCTGTGGTCCAAGGCCACAACTTCCCCCAACCCCATCTTTAGATCTTAAAGAATATTTTTTCAAAAAGTTTATATTATCATAATATTTACTCAAAGCATTCACATTATAACTGGGGACAGATGCAGCAAGATCATGGATACAGTACAATCTCACTATGTATATACTTATAAGAACCTATATAATAATAACATGTTAATAATGGTGGTAGAATTATGAGTGGTTTTATTTTTTAATCTTCATCAAAAATGGAAAATAAGCTGGGCATGGTGACGCATGCCTGTAATCCCAGCGGCTCTGGAGGCTGAGGCAGGAGGATCACAAATTCCAAGCCAGCCTCAGCAAAAGTGAGGCGCTAAGCAACTCAGTGAGACCCTGTCTCTAAATAAAATACAAAATAGGGCTGGGGATGTGGCTCAGTGGTCGAGTGCCCTTAAGTCCAATCCCTGGTACCAAAAAAGGAAAGTAGATTTTCTACTTTTTTTCACTATAAGAGAAAATTTGTTTGGCGTATTCTAAGTAATAGGGTCGTTTCTATTGTCTAGGCAACATTTCTGAAATGCCTGAGAGGCATTCAGTAATTGATCTTCCCTGTTCACAGAGTGGTGTTTCAGAAAATGTTAAGTCACAATGCAAAGACATTGGCAAATCCACTCTACCTCAAAACTAGGACTACTGTGAAAACAGAGTTCTCTGCTTCTGCTGGCAGGTTGGGTAAGCTGCAGGCCTCTGCAGTCTAGAAACGTGTTGCAACTCTTAATCGCAGGCTGTGGCTTTCAGTATTTCAGTAGACCCCAGCAGCTCATTGCCAATTTCTTTTTTCTGGGTTCTTGTCTTGTGAATTCAAAGAATGAAATCTACAGACAAGGACGAGTGAGTGTAAGAATAGGATTATTCAAGTGTAAATAGAAACAGAGCTCCTTCCGTATGAGAAGGGACCCAGTAGGCTTTGCTGCTTGAATGTGCCAGTCTAGGGATTTATATAGCCTTTGAGTCAATGCTATTGGTCCAAATTTATGCCAATCAGGGTTTGGAAAAGTACTAAGGGCTATTGGTTAAAATTTATGCTAATCAGGTTTTAGAAAAGTACGAATGCTATTGGTTAACCCTTGAGTCTGAACTCCCTCCCATTCAGGTCCTTCCCACATCCACTTTCTCGCTGCTGGCCTGTAATCCCTCAATGCACTTCAGGCCCACCATCATGCCAGGTGCCACCCCCATGCTCCACCGCTGCTTCTCAGAGGAGATTAGTAGGCTGGGGTGTGGCTCAGTGGATGGGGGACTGTATCAACTGCACTATTGTCTTACTCCTTTTTTCATTCAGGCAATTGGAGTCGGGGACACATTACCCTGTGCTTCAGAGGTAGGCCCACCCTCATGATAAAATGTGTTGCTCTCAACCATGAAGACTCTGTTTACACTTAGCATGTACCAGGCAGGCCTGCGGGTCTTCATCCTCGCCTCCAGCCCTTCTTCATGTTCTCCGTGTAGCGTTTTCTTGTTAGTCATTATAGTCATCTACACTCTCCCAAATGGGAGTGCCGTAAATGAAAGCCTATCTGAGCTTACAACTTGTTAACCTAGAAGAGACCTGAGTGATTGCCCTGCAAGAACTCCAGAGAGCAAGTGAAGCTCTTTGTTTACCACATCGGAGATACTGTGTCCACCCCTTCTCCTTCCCTGTCCCATAAATACGAAGAAAGAAGGCTTGATGCAATTAGTGACTAAGCATTACTGTCAGGGCAGTCAGGAAAAACTGAGCTTGTCCATGGAGATGGGCACCTGCCACAAAAAAAGAATGATGAGCGGTGCCAGTCATTTGTACCCCAAGTGTGGACCCTGCTTGGCTCTTGTTGCATTATTCATCAGGAGAATCTGAGCATTTCACAGAGTGGGCTCATTATGGGGGTCACAGAAGTAATCACAATTGTGATTCTTGTTTTCCCTTCTGCCTATAACTGTCACCTCTGTCATCACTTTGGAGGGGGCTAGGAAGAAGTTGAAGTGTTAAAATCAGTTTGTGTAGTGCTGCCTAATAATCAGGCCATGAAACCTCACTAGAAAATAGGTAGAAATGCACCCTTAGATGAAGGGCATCTCCAAAAGTCCTCATTCTGGTTGGTCTGAAGATTATACTCGCTTACTAATTATCCCTGAAGCTTCAAGGCACAGGAAGGCATTTCTGGTACTTTTTTATTTTACTTAAAAAAAAAAAAAAGAACCCTCATTATTCATAATCAAAACTGGACTTCAGAATTCAACAAATGGCTAGAGATGACAATTTGAAATTGCCTAGAACTCAGAGTATGTCTTACAGTTGAAGAATCACAAGGATGTATGGTTAAAATGAAAACCCTGGTCTAGGAGAGGCTCACAGTTTTCAATGGTTTACATTTTTGCAGCTGCCTTTGGAATTTATGCCTCAGGACATGTCTAGTTATCAACTGGCCCTATCAGTTTGACTAATTTTTAAGAGGAACTAACTGAGACAAAAACAAATCCTGTGCTCACAAAGAATACAGCCTCCCTGCAGAGTGTACCTCCTGAGAGTAGAGATGGCCCAGTGCTGGGAAACATCTGTGGCCACCCCAGCCGACTTACCAGTGGCCCAGCAGGAAAAATCCTATTGAATGAATGGCCATCCCAGCCAATTTCCTGGCCAGTTCAGTGGCCTTTTCCAGGGGGTTTGAGGGTTGTCTATCTACCTGTCTCCCTCATGAATTCAGTGGCTTCCTGAGGGGTTTAGCTCTTCAGGGACTCTAGCTGGTGCCCCATCAGGGTTCCCAGTGAATTCGACAGCATACCCTCCTCTCAACCTCCTTCCCCAACCCCAACAAGCAGTTGAATTTCTTAGCCCCAGAGGACAGTCTGGGTGCCACGCCTCGTGGATTCGGTCAACTGACTGTGGATTAGTCTGGCCTGGGGCAACCTAAGAAAATTCACCTATATGGGGAGAGAGGGGCTGTATCAAACCCAGTCTAATAAGGTCCAAATCTCAGCCTTTGGCAAGGGAGGGTCTCCCCCACTTCTTAAAATTTTCTTCCTTGGATATTCTTATTTAGCCTTATGGTATTTTTTAGAGTTCTCTTCTGTTCCCTCTTGGAAGTTAATTCCCTGCAACCAGCAAATGATGGTTTATGTTAAACCTTACTTTGTGTTTCTGTCTCCTGGCTAGACCTAGACCTAGACTGATCCATACATTTGTTCTTTCATTCAGCTTCTCCTTGCTATGGACTGAATGATTATGTTTCCCCAAAATTCCTAGGCAACTTTTGTTGTTTTGAGAGGTTTATACCTTGGGTCTTTATCCCAAATCAGCAAGTGGCTTCCTTCTTTTTTTTTTTTTTTTTTTTTTTTTTCTGTACTGGGGAATGAACCTAGGGTCTCATACCTCCTAGGCAAGTACTCTACCACTGAGCTACATCCCCAGCCCACAGGGGGCTTTTTGATTTACACTGAAAAGATTTCAACATTCAGTATTTTGGTTTGGGTTGTCATTAAAATAAGTTTTTAGTATTTTGCATAATGTGTCTAACATTTGAGAATTTCTATAATAAGCAAAAAAGAGGCTCATTTCACTTATTTCTATCAATTAAAAAAAATGGTAATAAAATCTGGTGTTCCCTTGTTGCACAGAGGAAAAAGCAATTGATAAGAGTTGGCTAGCCTTCTAATGGCAGAAGACTTGAGCCAGAGTAATAGAGCAGTTTTTCATAACTTTAATGGGCACAGGAGACTGTGTAGTGGTCTCTCTGGATGCCATTGTGCTGCTCAGTAGACCACAATTATGCATCTTCAAAAACACTGATTGCATTGGAAACTGAACAGGGACAGAAAATCTCCAACAAAGGAGAAAGATCAGCATTTATCGTTGGCATCTCCCTCAATATGAAATGTACTTTGTAGTCTTTTATTGTTGACTCTAACATAAAAAGCAAGTAAATAACCTCAGGACTGTTAACCCTTGAATGATCTATTTCATTTTAAATTCTAATTAGAATGTGTTTTCAAATTTATATGGAAATGTCAGTCTCATATTTAATGATTACATAGTATTCTATGTCGTTAATGTGTGATTATTTTTAGCCATTTCCCTGTTTTGGGGACATTTGAGAAAGTTCCCAAGTTTTCTCCATATAATAAACAGTGGGTGTGGGGGGGACCACAATGATGCTGTGAGAAATCATTGTATAATTTTTTGTCAGAAAAACCTACTTCCTTTAAGCAGGTTCCTGAAAATGGAAATATACCCAATCAAATGTACATTTTTTCTTAATTTATTGTTAACGTGCTCTCATAAGTATGATTTTTCTTTTTATAGCTCCTGCCAATTTGGGGATTTATCTTTTTTATTTACTTTTGTTAGGATAATGGATAATATAAAAAAATATAATTTTTTTTAATTTGAATTTTTCAAATATCTAGTGAGGTAATGTTTTGCATGTTGATAATTTATGGTCTGATCATGGTATATTGCTTTTATATGCTTGTACGAATTCTTTTTATATTTGGAAGAGTAAGCTCTTGCATAATCTTCTTATCACTATAATAATAGTGTCAAGAAATTATCAAATGCTGGATGATAGTGTTCGGTATTTTTCATAGGTTATCTCATTTAATTATCTCTATATCTTTGTCTTGTCACAGGACACTGTGATATGGTGGTTAAGAGCTGTATCAGTCAGTCCTGGGTCCAGATTCTGGCACTGTTCCTCTGTTACGATTAGCATTTCCTTATCCATTCTGAGCTCTGGGTTCCTGTCCTCTATAATGATGATAATAACTGTCCCTACCTTACAGTGTTGTCATGAGGGTTGAGATGATACATACATGACATCAAGCTACTATGGACTTCATTTTTTTTCTCTCTGGGTTAATTCAGGTTTGTTCTCACATTGTTGATGTTTATCCCATCCTCACACATTCTTTTCTCCATATTGGTAATTAATTTTACTGGTTTTATTAGACAGCTTTGCATTACTACCTGACAGGCTACTATGAAGTATAGAGAGATTTATTTGGGTTCATTTATCTTGAAGTTCAAGTCCAAGGTCAGGCAGCCCACAGGTCTGAGCCTCTGGCAAGGGCAGCATGCTACGGCAAGAGCACATGTTGGAGCCAATATTCACATCTCAAGGCAGGAAAAATAGAGAAAAAGACTGGCGTGCCACAATCCCATTGCATGCTTTTGATGACCTCTCCAACAGGCCCCACCTCTTAAAGGTCCACAGCATCCCCAAAACCCCCACCCCAGGGACCAAGCCTATATGTGTGGACCTTTCGGCATATTCATCCAAGTCATAGCAGGGGGTCTTTTGGCTAGTATTCCCCATTTGTTGAGCTCTTTCACAATCCTGCAAATCAGCACTGACCTCACCTTCCCCTCACTCTCCTAGCATCTCGTATGAATGTCCTCGGGGCACTCATCACACAGGATTGAGTTCTTCACATGGACGTCTTCTCTCTGCAGACCCTGAGGTCCTTCCTGTCAGAACCCATGCCTTACGTCTGTATCTTCTATTTCCCCTGCATCCTCTACAGTCCCCACATACAGGAAAGTCTCAGTCGTTGCTCAGCTCAAGAATGTGCTTTATTTTGAAGATCAAGTTTGTGTTAAATTTGAGGTTGATTAGCTTTGCAATTTTACTTGATGATTTATGCATTGTGAACTACTCTTCACATTTTGGAAACAGGTTTGAGAAGAAAAAATTGTTGTTCTTATGTTCTCAATCTAGGAACTATGCATGGTTTTTTTCCTCCTTTTTACTTTATATTAATTTTTATTAGTATATTATAATTATACATAATATTGGGATTTTTTGTGACATTCATACATACACATAGCAATATGTTGGAGAATGTAAGTGCACTTGAAATTATGATCTGTTGGCTGGGATTGTGGCTCAGTGGTAGAGCACTTGCCTAGCATGTGTGAGGCATGGGGTTCGATTCTCAGCACCACATACCAAGGAATAAATAAAATTTTAAAATTCTTCAACAACTAATAAAATATTAAAAATATATTATGAAGTATTCCGCTTATTGCTCAATATTCATTGGCATCAAGTGAATATTTTTATGTGTGAAACTTCTATGCCTTCTACCTTTATGCTCTGTTTTCATGTGTATTAGTCCTCTTTTCATTACTATAACAAAGTACCTGAAGCAGACCAACTTTATAATGAAAAAAAAGGGTTATTAGCTCTCATTTTTGGAGGCTAAAAGTCCAATAGCATGCTGCAGTCTCTGGCAAGGAATCCGTTTGGCTGCATCACCTCATGGCAGATGGCAATGATGGGAAGCCCTTATGGGAAGAGAAATTATAGCAAAAAAGAGGAAGCCAGAGAGAGAGGAGTCCCTCAATCTTTTCTGAGGACATGTGTGCAGTTGACCTAAGGATCTCCCTCAAGGTCCTACCTCTTGAAGGTCCCACCACCTCTCAGCACTTCCACATGAAGGATCAGGTCTCCAATATATGAACCTTTGGGGTACAAATCCCATCCAAACCAAACACCACTATGGACCACACTGCTAGGAATAGGATCCAAACAAAACCAGTTACCTGACTTTTTCAGGAAGGACAGTAACACTATTGGTTTAAACAAAATTGGTAACTAAGGCTTAATAGACTTCTGCAGATTATTTCCAGTTTTCTGGCAAACCCACCTTCCGCTCACCAAAAGCTGCAACATGCTCAGCAGAGAAGCCAGCTGTCCTGGACTGTTGCCCAGGTGGGGTGCCGGGGACAGGGACTTGGCATCTGTAGTGTAATCCAGAGAACCCAGGGAGCCAAAAGCAGATGAAGTTGAGGCCTGTGTGAAATTCTGACCTGCAGGGTTTTGAGGGGAAACCAGAGGAGCCCAGGCTATGCAGGCTTCGGGGATGATCTTAGGACCAAAAGTAGAACTTGAAACTGTCAGAAGAGGCGACAGAGAGGGAAGTCCAGCCAGGGTGCTCCAAATGCCCTCTCATGTGGTCCTGGCACTGGATGTGTGTGTGTGTGTGTGTGTGTGTGTTGGGGGGGGGCGGTTAAAGATGCACAGCTCTCATGGGACGTGGGGCAGATCTGTTAGAACTCAGAGAGCTCCGACTTACCAAGTGGTGTTTGGACTGGAGGACTTCCAGGTTTCAGTCTAGCTCTAACATGCTGCTGGCTTGAGTTCATCTTATTATTTTGATGGCATTTAACGTTTACATTTGTCACTGTGCTTTTATATTTGGGGATCTTTTCCTAACTGTCAGAGTGCAGTTCTGACCCCGGGAGACAAGCTAATGATGCCAAATGAACTTGAGTGGTGATTTGGTGTTTCCAGCAGTTTCTGGTACTGAATATTGTGCAAAGCCATATAAAAATGTTCCAATCCAGAAATTAATGCCTTTCCTGGAAGCATAAATATGTGAAAGCTTTAGTTCATTATTTTCAAATAGGGATTTTTAGGTTACTCCTCCTGGAAAAATACGTTCTGACATGGACAAGCAGTCCCTGGTTGGGGGAGATTCTAGAGGCTGGTGGCCAAAGGTTGGGGCCCAAGAGATAGGACCCAAATTTATGTCCCCAGTCTGCCACTTGTTATCGCCTGATACTGGGTATATCACATAACCTCCCTGAGCATTAGCATCCCCATTTATAAACTGAGGACAAACCTTTCCCAGGATCTTGTATGGATTGAATGATCTGTCCACTTAAAGCTCTTAAGTTCATGGAGTGCTGGTGCATGGAGCATGTGCTTTGAGCACAGCTAACAGGTACTTAAAATATAGGTTTTTTGGCAGGGGGTGGGTACTGGGGATTGAACCCAAAGGTCTTTAATCCCTGAGCCACCTCCCCAGCCCTTTTTTATATTTTATTTAGAGACAGGATCTCGCTGAGTTGCTTAGGGCCTCGCTAAGTTGGTGAGGCTGGCTTTGAACTTGGGATCCTCCTGCCTCAGCCTCCCGAGCTGCTAGGATTACAAGCATGTACTACCATGCCTGTCTGGAAATATGATATTTTGAGCAAGGCAATTTTTTATCCTGTCTGTCAGCTTGTCCTCTGGGGTCTCTAGAGTTTCATGTGAGCAGTAGAAGCAATGACTACTGTCTAGCTGAAGTGTGATGTTCAGTCATGTCTCTCCCCTGTGGGCACACCTTGTGTGTCCCTGGTCCGGTTTATTTACTTTCTAGGTTCAATGAGGGCGGTTCAGGCCAAAACTGCCATCATCAGCCAGAGCTGTTTATTAAAGACTGAAGACAGAGCACCCTGTGCTGGCCCTGAGAACAGAGGGAGGCAGGGTGGACCATGGGCAGGGAAGGAAGGAATGGAAGTAGAAGTCCAGCTTTGCTCTTGAGGCGTTAATGATCTAGTTGGAGAGAGACTATACCCGGGGCATGCAGTATCCGACTTCCTCTAGGCATTGTGGCAATCCATTAAGTTAATCACCCGTTTTTACTAGGTCCCATTAGTCATAAGATAGTGCAGTGTTGGTGCTTTGAGCTTGGCACACAGTCCTGGCCTGGAAATGCTCTTGCCAGGAGGGGGCTGGGCTGCTTTGGGGCCCTTTACCTTGTTAACACCTTTAGTCTGCCATCCCTCCAGGTCATCTGTGCACGGGGCTTTGTTGAAAGGCTGCTACGTTCTGTCCCAAACCCATCTGCCCCAAATCCTAATTATGAACACCCTCCCTCGCATTGCTGCGTTGCTGGGCTTGAGGGAGCCTGGCTCCTAAAGATCTCTGGAGTAAGTGAAAAGGAAGGTGAGCAGGAGGGTGGCAGATGCCGTCTTTGTCTAGGGGACCAGCCTGCCTGCTATCACGCGGGAACCTTCTCCATGGTGATGCCGATGACCATTCAGACAGTGAGAACGGGAGCCCAGCCAACCCTGCTGTTCCTGGGCGCACCTTTGTTCTCTGAGTCCGTTGTCTGTAGACCCTCACTACCTGCCCTTCTCCCTCCCTTTCCCACCCCCAGCACTTGGTTCCTTTCTCTGCCGGGCACCTCTTCTTAATGCATCTTCCTCTTCTCCTGCAGGGGAATTGCTGAGCCAGCCCAGACCAGAAGGAGTGGCAGAAATCATTTGCCCCAAGAATGGCAGCGAGCGAGTGAATGTTGCTTTGGTTTACCCACCTACGCCGACTGTGATCAGCCCCTGTTCCAAGTGAGTTTGGAAAGCCCCCCTGGCCCCCGCTCCTCACTCCTGATCCTGACTCTGTAGATGTGATAACCAAAACCTAAGTGAAACCGCATCTGCACGAATATCCTAAAAAGTCCCTGCAGGAAGATGCGATTCTTCTGAGTGATGTCAACACCATGGCTTACGCAGCTTGCTATTGCCATTTTTTTTACTTTCACTGATAAATTTAGAGCATCTTTTAACAGCTTCATTGAGCTATCACAAACAAGCCACACAGTTTGCTCATTTTCAAATGTCCAATTTAGCTGGGTACCATGTCTCATGCCTGTATTCTTAGGGACTCAGTTTGAGGCCAACCTCAGCAACTCAGTGAAACCCAGTTTCTAAAGAAATAAAAAGGACTAGAGATATCGTTCAGTGGTAAAGTACCCTTAGGTTAAATCCTCAGTGCCCGCCTCCCAAATTATAAAATGAAATGTTCCATTTGTTGGGTTTTAGTATATTTGCCAGTATGTGTGATCAAAAGAACATTTGCCCCCAGATAATTTGTGCATAGCTTTGTTGAAAGGTTGTTAGGTTCTGCCGGAACCCCAAAAGTATCCCAAGTGAGTTCTTAACTCTGACATTGCAGAATTAAGTGGTTTTTACTTTAGAACCCAGTGAGGGACCATTAAGTAAGAAAAGCCTATAATAGATTCTTTTTTGCTGTGGGGCTCTGCATTTCTAGTTCATCCCTGAAAATCAAGGACTGTGCAGCTTGCCACCACCCTTCTCCCCAAAAGGACTTAAAGACAGAATGCACTCATGCACACTAATTATTGAGTAGAATGTGAGCTTGGTATTTTAGATGAAACCCACCCTGTTTGTTTGGGTTTTTAACTTATATTCTTAATTTTTTTAATACTAGGAACTAAGAAGGCTGTTTTCAAACTGAGATGAAATGTCCATGTACCTCCTACCTTGAAAAAGCAGCCACAGATCTTCTTGGTCACATCTCATTATCCGGGTGATATTGGCAACATGACTCATAGGCATGCAGCAGACTTTAATTTTTCTGCTTGGTTGGCCATATAGAATTATTTTTTCCCACTTAAATTTTCTTTTCTTTTTTTTTTTTTTTTTTTTAGGGAGACTGAAAATTTTGCTTTTGAGAATTGTGACTTTTAATCTCATCTTGAGAAATTTCCTATCCAGCCATATGCCAGAGCTCTGTGTGGTAGGAGCCATACTTTGTCCCCAAAGTGGCAGCTCTTTTAGGAGCATTTTTTTTTCTGCACAAATATGTTATTTATTTATTTATTCTAATTAGGTGCCTATGACAGCAGAATGCATTTTGATCCCTTGTGCACAATTGCAGCACAACTTTTCATTTCTCTGGTTTCCAGGAGCTTTTGTGGTGCTCTCTGCACCACCAGGCTCTCCCAGTGGCATTGTCACACATTAGCAGCTGCCGTGGAGATGTGAGGCCCCCTTTTCTCCAAATGGAGCAACTTACTTGACAGAACATCCCTAATCCATCTTTGCTGGAAAATATCACTGAAGGGAAGCTCTTATCTAATACTATATTCATAATCCTATTTAATCTAACATGTGTGCCTAGTATATTTCATCACTGATATGACCCTAACCACACTGAAATCTTGACGTGCTTCCTAAATATTAAAGGAGGATTACTTAGCAAGTTCCTATTATCCCCTGTCCTGAACATACCAACATGCAGAAACTTTTTCATGTCTTTTTGAATTTGTTTTTTGAACTCGTGCATATTGACCCCCCCCCCTTTTTTTGATTCATCTAGGGTCAGGATGAGGGGGTATTTTAGAAGCAGCAGGTATGGGAATACAGGGAAACAGTTATTCAATACACTTACCATTGGCATAAATTTCCCAAGAGAGATAAGAGAGACATTAATCTATTGTTTTGCCAAAGATGCATGCCATTTAATAGGCGAGGTAGAGGTAGGAGTTATAATATCCATTTGCACAAGGAAGCTATACTGGCACCCAGCCAGTGTTATCAGTGTTTTCCCATGGGCTTCTTGTCCTGCCACAGAAAGACCGCATTTACACCAGCCTGGGAAAAAAAAAAAATGTTATCAGCCTTTCCCTCTGACAGCTTATTGAACCTAAATGAACTAGCAGCTTTAAAATCTTGGGCAATCAGAGAGAGGACTCTGACCTCTCTCCTTGCTGGAGGGAGCATCGTTAGAGATCGAACCACTTTTGACCTAGCAATCTAAATCGCTCTATTTTGAAACAGGTAAAAAAAAAAAAAAATCTCATAAAATGGATGGCAGTTTTTCAACTCTAAATGAAGGGGTATTCTTTAAATAGGAAAGTTTTGCTTCTCTGGCAGGACTTAGTTTTTAGCATGGAGGTGAAGAGAAACTGTACCTTGCATGACTATATACATTAACACATGCTTAGATTTGAAGCCCCTGCTTGTGCCGTCCTATTTTACACCTCATACTCTTTAAGCATCCACAGCTCATCCATGAACACAAAAGCATACACGGAGGCAGGCCATGCCCAGGGGAAGGTCTAAAAGCACATGGGGGTGACAGTGTGCTGGAGCAGGAGATTGAGGGGATCCATGAGGATAGCTGTCAAAAGAGGTAGTCATTAAGTCAATGTGGCCTGGTGATGAGCCTGAGATTTGGAGTCCTGGCAGGCACTAGAAATTGGGAGACTGAGGCTGTTGATCATTAGAGCAATCTTCTACTTTCTGTCATCCCACAAAATGGACAAAACGGAACTTTTTTCATCAGGCATATGTATCGGAATTTCTAGGGGAAGGGACCAGGCATGAGTCTTAAAAACACAGTAGTCTCTCAGTTGATTTATGTGTGTGGGTTGGATATCCTGGTCTCTCGGATTCCTTCTGCACCTGGTAAGGGTGGGCTCCCAGCCGGTGAGGCCTCACCTTTGTCTGTTGGCACCTTTTTCTTGTTCATGTCCAATGGGCAGCACAAAGATGGAACGGAGGGGTGCTGCATTGCTGTCACCCTGTCACAGTCCCTTCTGCTTTCAGGTAGGGTGAACACATCATTTATAGTTCACATTAAGAAAGGATGGCCAGGCATGGTGGCGCACGCCTGTAATCCCATCGATTCAGGAGGCTGAGGCAGGAAGATCATGAGTTCAAAGCCAGCCTCAGCAAAAGCAAGACGCTAAGCCACTCAGTGAGACCCTGACTTTTGTTGATCTAGATCTTATTTGGTTTTAAAAAAGATATGGCAAACCTTCCTCAGTTGAGTTGACTCCTCTCTTTTATAGATGAGATCAGACACTTGTCATTTAACTACCTGCCTGTGACTAAATGAAAAAAAATGGTGGTACAGTGCAGTTCATAAAGAAAAAAAGGTCCATGGCTATTAATTGGGCCTCCTTATGAGTTTTTGGTTTTGTTTATTTGCAGTACTGGGATTGAACCTAAGGCCTCACGGGTGCTAGGCAAGAGCTCTTCCATGAGTCTTCCTTATGAATCCCAAGCTTCCTTAATTCTCACTTAAAATTTTTCTAGATGTTTTATTCCCTCATGGGGAGAGTCAGAGAATCAGGAGTCATTTTTTTGAAAATGTGATTTACTCTTGTGGCTTGTCTCAGTGGTTGGTGGCTGAGGTGTCCACCATCATTCTATTGAGAAGAGGTCTCAGGAACGAAATGAAGTGCCTCCCTTCCCACACCTGGCCCTCCGGGAAGAAACGGGAACTAAGTGGCTTCTTGTCCTCTTTGCTGATGATCAAACAGAAACATGAGTCATTTTCCATACTTTGGAGATCAGGATTTTTAAGGATATATGCATTTGACAGGAGATGAACATTGCATCTTGTAGCAAATTCGCATGAGTTGCTCCAAGAAATTCCCACTTCGTCAAGGACAAAATTTGTGTGAGATGCATATTTTTAAGCTCTACTGTTGTAAAATTTGTATACCATAAAACTCACCCATTAACGACTATCAGTGTATTTAAAGAGTCATGCAGTGTATCAGTCTATCTTCATCAGAAAAAAATCTTGTGCTAATTGCTGTTACTTGTGCCTAATACATCACCTAGTGTCCCATGCAGTCCATTGATATTTTTAGTGGTTTGGCTGCCTAGTGTGTTAGAGTGCAACAGATTTCTGAGTTTTAAAGAAGTTCCCAGAAAAACATGTTATCCCAGGCACAGTTCAGTTCCCATGGTAATGAGTTGAATTTGTACCCCCACTGCCAGTCCCTTGTTTCTTGGATGAAGGAAGGATGAAATGAAGGTGGAGCTGCATGGAGGGAAATGACCTTCCTTCAGGGCTTCTTGGAGGCAGCCCAGTTGACCCCTAGATATTCAAGGGATGCTGAGTCTTGGACCTTAAGAGTTGCAAGGGGCACAAGTAAGCACTCGCCCTATGGTATCCATCAGAGGATTGTTTACAGAACCCCCTCTCCACCCCTGTGGACACCAGAATGTGCAGTTGCTCAAGTCCTTTCTATAAAAAAAAAATAATACTATGAATACCTGAGTATAATTATACTACACGTATTTCCCATACACTATAAATTATCTCTAAATTACTTATAATATGATGCAAATGCTGTATGAATAGTTGCTAAACTGTATAGTTTAGGGGATCATGATGAGGGCAGGTTCCATACACATGCAGTATCCTACCACCTCCAAACATTTTCAGCCTGCAATTGGTTGAATCCAAGGATACAGAACTCAAGAATAGGGAGCGCTGACTGTACTCTCAGTAGGGAAAGGAGAAAGAGAATACATTTTTATTTGTGAATGCCTATCTCCATCCAGTTGCTTCCAGGTTGAGACACTTAATATTCTAGCTCACAGGGAACATGAGCTTCTTTGGGTAAATGGCAGCTTGCCAGTGGTATGTCATTTGTAGGTATTCTGCAGAGTGTCTCTCTTTTTCTTTCCAAAGAATTTCAGAGCAATGTCCTGCTCCACCAAATGAACTGTGCACTATGTGACAAACTGCCTGGTAATCAAATTGAACGGCTGGTTTCTGTGCAAAAGACAGAATTAAACAGGTTAGCAAGTGAAAACATTTTACCTTGAGGCATGCTGGCACTCAACCCACATTCTTCCATGTGGTTTCTTAATGGACTGACCCTTGAACATACAGGAAGTGGGGATGTATCATTTTCATTTCCTGACAGTTGACCTTTCTCTTCTAGTGGCACTACGTCTGTGTTTTCCATCATCTGGGGAGTGGCGGGAGTTTTTATAGAGAGTGAAGAAGGCTATTAATTCTGATTTTGGTGGGTCCTATGTTATAGAATTAGTGAAAATGGGCTGGTTTAGAAATTGCTGGGCCAAGCTTTCTCCTTTTCCAGAAAGTACTCATAACAATAGAGGGCAAGGCTGATATACCACATTTCAAAGCCCCTTTTTAAAAACTTGGACTCTTGCCTATGTACAGTAGAATTCTCACTCAAGCAACAGCCCCACTAAATTCCAGTGACTTGCTGCTTCTAAGTATTCTCAAAAGTACACTGATTACTTTGCACAGGAATTTTTGCAATGACTTTGTTATGACAAAGGATATTTAAGGCCAACTGAAATAGGCTTTTATAACAAATAGAATGAAGACTGTGATCTTTCTTCTCACCAAATAAAGGGGCAAAGAATGCCTTTGTGCACTGAGATTAGTTAGCATGGGCTTGATGACCTATTCTAAAAAACAATGGCACAAGATGAATTTGGCTTGATCACAATGGAGAATTTCTCAGGGACCCCAGAATTTTAAAACATGGAAGGTGGGAATGGCCTGGTGTTTTGGAGGAAAAGGCCAAGTGTGGATGTTGCCTGTGGAGTGGTCACATTGGTTTGCATTGACTCGTTTTATCCTATGCAAGGAGTAACAGCTCATTGCCTGGCTGCTCTTCCAGGCTAGGAGAAATTATGTTTCTTCAATCCTTTAGTCTCCCATCAGCCACATTGATACTGGAATTTTTCCCCTCTCTGCTTAGGTACCTTCATACTTTCTTGGAAAATTAAGTGGAAAAGATAGTGCTTCTTTCCCTTATGCCATCATTTTTACTGTACCCAATCTGTGACTTTAGGAGCACCAAGTATTAAGGGTAAGTCTGTGGGAAGTGCAGAGAGTGTCTTGAATAGGTAAGACCCTCCTGAAGACTGGAGAGCTAATGGGGTGAGGGGGGCTGGGGATGAAGAGATTCCACAGAGCAGGGTATCCTAGGGTAGCTAATCTTTTACTTGTCCAGAATCCACTCACATTAGGAAATTAGGAATAGGAAACCACTTGATTCTTTTGTTTAATTTACTATAATATTTCATAAGTCCATATATTAGATGCTTGCTAGGAAAAAAAAAGTAATTTTTTAAATATTTACACCATGCCGGGCACAGTGACCCACACCTGTAATCTCAGCTACTCAGAAGACTGAGGCAGGAGGATCACAAGTTCAAGGCCAGCCTGGGCAACTTAGTAAGACCATGTATCAAAATAAAATTAAAAGGGCCGATGATATAGCCCAAAGGTAGAGTACTTGTTTAGCATGCAAAGAGGCCCTGGGTTTGTTTCCCAGTACCACACATATATTCTATGGTTATGCCAGAATATAACATCAGGAAAAGCCGAGGTTGGTTAATGCAGCATGTAACTTTTTAAAAATAAGTGTTTATATTTCTTTTCTTAAGGTTGTTTTACATTTCCCAAGTTTGGTTCTTTACTATTTCTTAGTGCTATGACTCTAAATGTCTGTAAAATGCAGATAATAGAAGTACCTATCTCATGAGGTTGTTTAATATGCACAGACCGTTGCAGATGAAGCATTTAGTCTAGTTCCTCATGAGCGCACGAACGCTCCATACATTCAGCTATGGTCTTTTCTACTAGGAATATATATTGATAGAATATATATGGGTAAAAAATAAAAACAAAATTCCTCTGAAGATGTAGATGTTGTGGCAAAAATCTACCTTCCAACTTACCTAGCAGCTTATTAATTGAGGTACCTACTCAAGGAAGATAAATGTGTAAGCTGGTTAGGTAGGTAAGCCATTGGCTTCCCTTCTCCTCTACCACCAGCACAGGTGCACAAAGTGCACAAAGATCTGTTTATAAGGTACCTGCAGTAAACCTCAGTATGCCAACCCTCCCTTCATAGAATAGAGAGGAAAGGAGAGCTATCCTTTCTTTCTTATTGTAGTCACAAATGCCAAGAGTATCTGTATAAATGCCTCAGATGAAAAAAATAAAATTAAAAAAAAAAAAGCCCTGAGTCATTGGATCCTGCTAGCAACCAGGTAAGTCACAGAGGACAGAGTGTAGAGTCCAGGCAGAGCCATTTGCCCACAGTTGCAGTTATGGAATGCACCATGCATCTGCGATCTGTGTCTTGGCTCCCAGCTTTGGGACAGTTTTCACAGTGCTGGAGGCTCTCACTTGCATGCATATTTAAAAATATAGTATATTCATAGAAGATTTAAAGTACAGTAAGGCAAACAGATCAGCAGACGACTTCCATTGAAAAGATGTTTTAATATTCACAATTTCCAGGAGAAGGGGGCATGTCACACCCTGGTGATGGGAGGCTACCTAGGGCAGGAAGTACTGGGGTTGATCATGAGGCAGAGAAAGAGGGAGGAACCATGGGCAGAGCCTTTATTGTGGTTTCCCTGGGAAGGAGCAAGTGAGGCAGTGAAAGAAAGCTTGAGGTTGGCTCATTTAAATTATCTCAGTGTTCTCAGGTGAAGGGCTGTCCTTAGATGTCTGGCATTTGGCCCCCACCTGGGCCTTAGAGCAGGTGGATGGTGACCCAGAGTGTGAGAGCCAATAAAGGAGGTGGCTGGGCTCTGGGCTCTGGGCTCTGGACTGGTTCGTTTGTATGTGCAAGGTACATGGACAGCTGAGTTGTCTTCTCTTTTTAGGACCTGGCTACTTCTGGGAGGGCCAGTTCCTCCAGGGTCAGCAAGGCCCCAGATATCAAAGCGTCAGAACATAGAAATAAGAGACATGATTAATACAAAATGTTATGGCTTCATTTTTAGCCTAAGTGTTTAAGTACTTTGAGTCAAAATTTCTTTGTTCCATCCTGGGAGTGTCAGGTTCGATAACCTGGGAACCCCCAGGCTGAGCCCTCCCTTCAGTTTCACACCTCAGTCTCCAGTGTCCCACCTGGCAGCTCCCCTGGACGTCCTATAGGCTTCACAGGTGGAGGACTGAATTAGTTGTCTTTCTCTCTCAGAGATCTTCATCTGTCTGTGTTTTCTGTCACAGGTAGTGGCAGAGCTTTGTGACCATCTTCCCAGCCTAGGAATTTGTCAGATTCAATGCCTTCCTCTCCTCTATTCCCCATGCATGGTCTATCACCAAGACCTGTTGTCCCCTCTTAGCAATGTGCCTTAACATGTGTGAACTTGGCCATGTAACTTTCTTTTCAGCATTGTGCTTTCCTCTAGACTCCCCTGTTTCTGCTGAGATCCCTGTGATGGGGTGTCTATTGGCCTGTTACCCTCTAATCGTTTTGCTCTTTTCTCCATAAACTTTAGATGTCTTCCTGGTTATTACAAGTTCAAGTTCAAAATTCTGGGCATATCCCACAAGGCCCTTCACAGATCCCAGACCCTCTGCTGACCCAGAGATGCTCCCTTACTATGGAGGGCGTCAACCACAGCGCCCCCTGGTGGCTGCCATCCCTCAAAAGGCTGCCACCTTTCCCTTCTACCCAGTGAAGGTCTGTTGTCCTTATGGCCATGTTTTGTCTCTGGGAAGCCTTCTAACTCTAATCAGTTATTTTTTTCCCTGCACAACTTTGAGGATGCAGAAACAACCAAGTCAGACCCTGCCCTCGAGACTTTTTTATGGAACGAGAATCAAAGAAATAAGCAGACAAATTTGTGAGTGTTGAATTGCTATTAAAATAAGATGCCTGCCATGACAGGTGTGTGAGCAGAGTCTGGGGAGCACTCGAAAGAAAGAACTCCACCAGGAGGAATCAGGAAAAGTCCCAGGAAGTAGTATTTGAGGTGGATGTTGAAGGACGAGTTTATTGAGAAATAGAGAGGGTGGGAGATTTGATGGATTTTTCCCCTAAGAACTCAAAAGTGAAAAGGGTAGTGATGTGGAAAACTGCTGAAAACGGTAAATGATGGGATATCTCCTCTCAGGTGCCCTGGATTAGGGGTTCTTGCATTTCTCAGTCTTACATGTGACTCAAGGGAGTAGCCAGCCAGATCCAACTGGCTGCATTTCCAAAGGTTCATTAGATTCGGTGAAAAAAAAAAAAATTGTTATGTAGCCCATCACCCATATGAACCCCAAATCATAGCACCAAAGCCAACTGCCTGGTTGGGATGTTTTCACACTATCATCCTCTTTACAGTTAGATCAGTCATATTATTATTGCTTGAATTTGAGACAGTTTCAAAAGCTTCTCTACTGGGAGTTGACTGTATTAATAGGCCTTCTCATAGTTGGGGGCCACAGAAATGCGAAACTATCCTGAGGATCTCAAAGAGCCAACCTGCCTTATATTCATCAAGCATGCTTTGGACTCACATGACCCTGGTTAAAAGCCTGGCTCTGCCCTCACTAGTGGTTTCAACTCCCTTCAGGAAGTCATTTAACCTCTTGGACTTAGCTTCTCTCTCATTCAAGTGCAGAGTAAGATTTAGCTAACCTGGTGGGATTGTCAGTAGGTGAGAATTAATCAAATCATGTGCTACAGTGAAAGGAACCGTTCCCTGCATGGAATTAGCAAATGGAAGAAACTTACTTTTGGTGATGTTTTCATTAAGCTTGACCAAGCTGATTCTTACTTGGGATGGAAGGGTGTCTTAGGTGGACACTGAATTATCAGTGTCTATGAACTCAGGAAGCATGTAGAGATGGGATGAGGGACAGAGATCATACCCCTTTTTCCTTTCCTTTCCTTGTTCTTGTATGGTTTCTTAAATGGTGCTAAAATGCTTTTAAAACACGCTGTCCCATGTCATTGTAGGAAAGCTAAAGTAAAGGATGGGGATTTTGATGTTCGTTTCCTGTAGCTATTTGGTTTGACTTGAATGCTGCTGTGTCTAGTCAGTTGAGATGCAGCGGATTCTTCAGTGCATAACCATCAAACTCTAGGTCTGAGTCAACAACCTTGCTTATAACACTACCTCAAATCACGCTTTTCAGATCCAGATAGGCATCCATTCTCTCTTGTTGGTATATATTTCCCCTCCTGGAGTGTTGTGTAACCTGGGTCCACGTGTGTGCATGTGTTTATTGAAAGGAAGCAGTTTTGTGATTATAGAGTTTGGGTTGTAAATTAAAAATCTATAGTTATGCTATAAAATTTACAATGGAATAAGTGTTGTGGCCAATTAGCATCACTCCCTCTTTATGGCTGATCTGAGACTAACTTCACAAACAGAAATACTTGATTGATTTACTGCTAAAACAACTTCCCTCCGTGAGGATGGTAGTGGCCTGACCTCTACATGTTTATAAGGAGTTAGAGAAGTAGAGATGAAAACCCATGCAGAAAATGAATCTGTGTCGATCGTCACTCTTCATTTCTTATCAGTCACACTGTCAGTGTTGGTTCACTGTAGTCATTTCTGTACTCTCCTCTCCTACACCCATCTAGGAAGAACGTTGGTGAAAAGCACAGAAACCAGTGACTTGTGGACTGTGGGATTTCCATGGAGAAAATAGAGCATCACAACTCACCTGGGAACCCTCTGCACCTCCAAGCACAGGCTGGGCACTGGAGTGAAGACGAGCTCAGGGTGCTTCCAGAGGACCACCGCAGAGGTGTGGAGGGGGCGGAGGAAGGACAGAGAGAGCATGGAGCTACAGTTTCACAACCGGAACCTCAGAACTGTGATCCTCCAAGGAGAGCGCTACTTGAAGAAAAGAAAAAAAAAAAAAAGTCGAATGGCTTCTCAGGGATTTTGTTTTCCGTGCACATATAAGCCATAGTTACAGTACAGTGGCAGTATTTAGAGCACTCGGGTTTCAGTTCTGTTCAATGTGAAAGAGGAATCAACTGACATTCATTGCTGTTCCGTAACTAGTGTAAAATATGTATATGTTTATCTTTATTTTTATAATATGCAAATACATTTAAATTTATACAGTTTGAAGCTTCTAGCGTTAGTTAACACTGGGTGCAATATTTTGCATGAGAACTGTGCCAAGATGGGGCTGATTTCTTATTTTAGTATAAGACATTTTTTTTTGTTCTTTTCTTTATTCTTTAATCGCCTTCTCAGATTTAAAAAAGAAAAGAAAAAAGATGTCTGTGTATCTGTTAGCCCACGGATCTAGTGTTGCTTCGTAGATTGCCAGTCATCCACAGGATCCTTCAACATGCATATCAGGCAGTGTCCCTTCCCATCTTTATCCAAGGTCCCTGCCTGTAAGTCACTGGGCATGGTGGCAGAAGCATTCCTGTTCCTTACCCACATATCATTAGTATCGAGGCAGAGACGGGGCGCTCTTCTGGAACAAAGAGTTCATGGAAAACCTCAGTTAGTGTAGCTTAAGATCATCGGGAGTCTGTTTTGAATCATGCAAGGGGCTCTGCTAATTATTACCTCTCCTTTCTAGAACAGGTCCAGAATTTAGCAGAGCACTTGGTGAGCCCTCCACATCTGGTCTGTGGGACCTTCAGGTAGTGAGCTTCCTAGCTGGGGAACATAATCCCACACTGGCTATTCATACAGAGCCTCTTGTAGGACAATCTACTGCCAAGAACTAGTAAAACGCTTGTTTTGAAATCTCCAGGAGGTAAAAGTTAAAAAGCAAACCCTACAAGTTGCTCTCTAGCCTCCTCCTAATTGGGGCCAAACAGCATATGCTGCAGTAGTAGCACATTCTTTGAAGAATGTAAAGGACTCTGTTTACATCTGCCTCCTGCGCGTGTTGATAGAAAATGTGCAAAACTGTTTCTCACCAGTGTCAGACAGAAGAGCGAGTCAGCTGGTGTTACTCTTTCACTTTGTTTAGAAAGCACTGACTCTTGGAATGCCACAGTGGTCTCCACATGTTCAAAAGAAAGAATGACAAGTGGGCTGCATTTCACGACCTCACAAATCAATTTTTATAAAATATTTTGTGCCCCAGGAGTTAACTTCACTGACTCCAGAAGCCCTGGTTATGATTTCCTTATCATCTTAAAATCAAGAGTGGGATCAGATTGTTTTTACATTTTTTTTAAATACTTGAATATATGACACTTCAAGTTGGAGATTTCATTTTCCTTTTAGAACAGAATCATAAGACTAATCTGGTTAATCCTTTTGTCACAGTTCTCCTGTGTGTGTGTGTGTGTGTGTGATCTGAATGGTAACATTTAATTGCTTTATGGACCATTGAATTGTTGGGCAATAGGTTTTTTTTTAATTGGCATGTGACAGTACTTACACTGTCCAATCAACTGACTTGACCAGTCCTTTGAAAGAGACTCCCAAGCATATGACTTTGGGCCAACTCCCCTTAGGGCCATATAAATGGAAATAATGCCCCTTCGGGTGACATACTCTCAAAGTGTTTGCTATTTTTACGAACATAAATGCCCATGTTCTTAATATCTGCTCTTTTTTGACCAGTCATGTTTTGTGCTGTCATCTGAACCCTAGAGAAGCAGTGTAAGAGGAAACCTTGCTGCCACGTGTGTTTTGGCCAAAAGGTTTACATGATAAGAGGGTCATGTGACCACAAGAAGCTCCAGAAAAAGCAAAGCGTGAGAACTTGCTTCAGCCTGGGGGGGGGAGGGTTGGAGATACAGAAAACACTCTGCTCTACAGGAGTTTTCCACAATGTCTATGTAGGAAATTCCGTTTTCTCTTTCAACACCCAGGAAGATTTCAGCGGCCCGCCGAGGCTGATAGGCAATTCACTAAGCACAAGAAGAATTTTTTTTCCAACCACGGAGTCCCTTGCCTCTCAAAGAAATGCCCTCCAAGTTTGTTATGGTTTCTATTCCTGCAACTTGTGGTATCAGAGCCACTTCCTGGAATTGTAAAAGTGCTGCCAGAATAAATGTTTTTCCCCTTCTAAGAAAAGAAAAAAAAATGACAGTGCTCATATTTGACACTTGTGCATTGGACTCTCTTTTGAATGAATAAAGAGGAAAGGGTTTGATGTGATTCCTGATGGAGTGTGTGATGTTCTTCATGCCACAGTCTGTGAATTGTAATTGTGGTTTCTCAGTTCACTGTGGTATTTGGGCAGAAATTAAAAAAAAAAAATACAAAAAAAAAACCTCAATAAAAATACAAAGAAATGGTTAAGCAATGATATTCCCAGAGTTTAGTTATTTCTGATTTTGTTTTTAATTTTATCGGTTAAGGAGTAGCTATTTTATATGTTTGGTTCTTAAATTTGAGCCATGGGGGTTGGCAGCTTTCTTCTATCTGGGGACTGAATCCCTGAGGGGATGACTCAGTCCCTGTTCTAAAACTCTGAGTCTGGAACACTGGCTGTCTCCTGGGGCTGGAGGTGGAACCCAGGGCCTCAGACACACTAGGCCAGCATGCTGTCTGAGCTTGACCCCTGTCCCCAACACCGGCACTGCCTCTAAACCAGATCCTCTTTTCAGTGAGCCATTATATTTATAAATCAAAGCTTATGAATTTATGATAGGTCTGGAAGTTCCCTTTCCCTGATCTGCCTTTCAAGGGCTCTTAGCAGGAGTTCTGCCACAGCCTTGTAAGTCCTACCCTGGAGCCTCTGGCAGGGAGAGAGGAGGCCTTCAGGGGGCCAGACTGATGCTCCATTCCTGCTGTATTTTTCAAAAGCACAGATAGCTGGTATGGAGATAAAAACCAATGTGGCTGTTTCTTATAGAGACACAGCTTCTGGGGAGAGGACCAGACCGGACAAGCCCTGACCTGAGATGCTAAGACGTTGGGCACAAGGAAAGAAGGGACCCCCTTGGACCAGGAGGGCCTTGTCACGTGGTTTCTGAAAAAAAAAGTGAGGCCACCCCGGGTGCCCTGAATTCAAACAATCCTCTCCCTGTGGAAAAGTGGAAACCATTTGGTAAAATCTCCAAGGGTAGTATTACGGGAAGTGTGGCCCCTGTGGAGTGGCTCCCCTCACAGCTAATGCTCAGTGCCACTGCTGTCCCCTCCTGTCGGGAGAGAGCACAGTTGGAGCATACATCATCAATTTGGTCCTCTTTTTTTTTTTTTTTATCGGGAAGTTTTTTAAGTTTTTTAAACTTGCTGAGCAGGTCACACAAAAAAGCAGGTATCAGTGTTGACAATTAGAAGTACATTATTTATCACATACATTGTTCCCTCCCAAGGCTATTTCCTCCAACTGGTGAGTTTTTTGAAGTAGGTTCCACGTTTAGTGAACTTCGAATCTAGCACACCTAACACACAGAAATTGCTCCTCTGCTGATTCTCACTGCACAGGGCTACTTTGCACATGACTGCTATAGTGGGACAGGAAGTGAAGAAAGTCATCACCTGGTGGGACTTGCACCTGCATTGCAAAGGAAGGCCTATGACACGGTGGAATTGGAGGGCTTTGAGAGCAGATGACCTTTGGAAGTTATCTGGGTTGAGCAGCAGGAGAAAATTCACCCATGCAGAACCTGATTTGAATATTTATAAGTTCCTTCAGGAAAGAAGTGCTTTTTTATGCAAAAAAAAATGTTTTTGAATAAAATGAATGTCATTCTAAACACTGATCCTGGGCCCCGGGAGTGTAAATCAGTGGTAGTGCTCCTGCCAAGCATGCTTGAGAGCCTGGATTCAATCCCCAGCACCACCAAAATTAAAAACAAAATTACTTCATTTATTTTGGTACTGGAACTATCAGCCCTTAAAAAAAAAAAAAAGATACTTCAAAATGTCTTAGAAGAATGTTATGTGAATAGGTGAAGTGCAGTCAAAACACAAATGCAGAGAAATTGTGAAGGTGTGTACAGATTGAGAAACTGAAATTGTGATGTGTGAGTAACATACTTGGAAGACAGAGTTTGGGATCATTAAGAAATTTATCCTCCACCCCCACCTGGGTTTAATGCAATCCACAGACAGAACAGGTGATTTGCCTAAGAATGTCTGAAGGACCACAAAAGCTTTTAAAATTGCTGACAGAAAAATTTATTGGAGGATTATAGAGACATAGTAAAGTTATTTCTTAAATTTGAAATTTAAAATTATCATTTTATAATGTTTCAATGCAGTCCAAGATTTTTCAGATACATACGACTCAAAAATTGGGGAAAATTTTATTTGTGGAAACTTCAACGTTTTTTAGGAGACCCTTATCCATGCCCTCAGTGACTACTTCCTCTACCCGTGCCCTATCTGCCTCTGGTTTCCACCCAATAGTCCCTTTGAATTATTAACTCAATAAAATGGGTTAATTCACGAATGAGGTTATAGCAGTTGTAATCTAGTAATTTCACCTCTGAAATTACTAGAATTTCACCTAACACATGAGCTTTTGGGGGACATTAAAGATCCAAACCATAACACCTCATGGGTGGATTAATCCATTTGGTGGGTTGATAATTTGAATGGACTACTGGTTGGTAGCTGTAGGCAGGTGGGGCATGGCTGGAGAAATAGGTGACCAGTAGCATGCCCTCGGGAACTATATCTTGTCTCTGGCCTGCCTCTCTCTCCCTCCCCTCCACCACCCCCCACCCCCATACCACCCCCCACACCATCCCCGCTTTCCTTCACCAAACCTTCTACCACGATGTTCAGCTATACCTCAGACCCAGAGCAATGGAGTCAGTGACCATGAATTGAAAGGTCTGAAACCATGAGCCAAAATAAATAATTCCTCCTTGGTAGTTTCAGGTATTTTAGTCATAGCAAAGAAAAGCTGATAAATCCCCAGTAGATCCCCCATAGTTCCAAGTTCTGGAAGTTCTATCCTGGGCCTTTCATTCTGGGCAGCTGTGGCTAAGTAGAAGGAGATTTCCCCCTTCACTTGACTCCCTGTCTGGGGCTATAGTTTTCCTTAGTGAGCGACAAGCTACGGACCCTTTTGAGGATTCCCCAGCCCCTTGTTGCAGAAGCTCTATCCCAGGCAAAAGTGTCTGAAAACATCATGGGCCCCTCCAGTCTGTAGGACTAAAGCTCTACAGAGGGCCAACGATACAGCCTGATTATTCCTGCTCAGCTCTCACACAAGGGGGAAATGCCATGCCAGGGGAGGTAAGCCAAGACCAGAGGCTGCCTCCGCACCCTCCTCAGAACCCACGATGGAGCAGGGGTGCCATTCCAAAAGAGGGTTCCTCCCTCAGTTCCAAGCTGAGTCAGGGCTTTGCCATAAGAGGAACAGCTCCTCAGCTATTTCTGAGGGGGACAGAGAACAGACTGCCAAAGGGCATCCTCAACACCACTGGAGCTGTTGGTGGACATCAGGAAAGGTGACTGGCAGCAGCTCCAGGTGCAGGTAAAAAGCAGAGCAGTCTGAAGGTTTAAGGAACCAGGGGAAGAACCAAGAAGAGCACCCCTGAGATCACAGTGGATCCTGGGAGACGGGAGACCATGCACATATGCAAGGCTGCACCCAGTGGGGCAAATGAAATAGGATGCTGGGCAGCCCTGAGAGCACTCCCCAAGCCACACACAGACCAGTCCACACAAGGCTGAAGCCTCACGGGCCCAAGGGGCTTAAACACAGCCGCTGAGCAAACTCGAATCCCAGGACGCCAGTCTTAGCACTAACGCCATACAGATTCCTGGCAGTCTGGAAGACTGTGTGCATGTCAAGGGCCAAACCCCTCAAATGATTAGAGAGAGAGAGAGAGAGAGAGAGAGAGAGAGAGAGAGAGAGAGAGAGAGCTCCAAGCTCCTTGTCCCTGGTTAAATGCAGAGCCAAAACAAAAGAAAAACAACAACAACAAAAGCCAGGTAAATTTCCCAAAATATAATTGCAGACTCCAAGTTATACACACATCCAACAGTGAAGGTAAAAGTCTAACAGACAAAGGGTCATAAGTACAACCTTTAGCCAGTGCCTACAGCAGATCCAGAAACTTAACCTCTAGGTAGCTCGACCAAACAAAAATAAGGGGGAAAAATCTGATCAAGGACATCAATGAGCCCCAATACAGGAAATCATATGGATATTGATAATAACTGCATCACTGCATATTCTTCACCTTTCTTCTCTTGACTAATTTTTTTAAAAAAGTAATTGCACAAAACATTATTTATCTAATTATACGATTGGTCCTATAACATATAGAAATGAAATATATAGTCATGTGCCACCTAACAATGTTTAAGTCAATGACAGCATATACAACAATGGTCCATAAAGCAATATTGTCTAGTGACTTCGTAGCAATCTTCATTTGTGTAAAGACACTCTGTGATATTCAAATAACAATGAAATTACCTAAGGAGGTATTTCTCAGAAAGTAGCCCTGTCACTAAGTGACTCATGACTGACAATATGAACCCAAAGGAGGCAGATGGAATGAAGTTGAACTGAAGTAAGGAAATACACAAGATGGTAAAGATCAAACCACACACTCCTAAATACCTGAATCCAAGAAGAAATCACAAGGGAAATTAGAAAACACTTGGAGATAAATACAAATAGACGTAGCTAAAGCAGTGCACAGGACACTTTGAACTATAAATGCCTGTATTAAACAGAAGAAAGACCTTACATTAATAGACTGAATTTCACCTTAAAAAGCTAGAAAAAAAACTAAATGCAAAACAAGAAGAAGGAAAGAAATAATAAAGAACAGAAGTAAATGTAATTGAATAGCAAAGGAAGATAAAATCAATGAAATCAAAAGTTGGTTATTTGGAAAGATCAAAAACCAAAAAACTCGGGCTGGAGTTGTGGCTCAGTGGTAGAACACTTTTCTGGCATGTGTGAGGCCCTGTGTTTGATCCTCAGCACCACATATAAATAAATAAAATAAAAGACCCATTGACAACTAAGAAAATATTTTTTAAAAACTTTCAGCATACACACACAAAAAAAACCTTTCAGCAAGCCTGAACAAGAAAAAAAGATTCGAATTGCTAAAATTATGAATGAAAGAGATGTGACTATTGATCTCACAGAAGTAAAAAGGATTATAAGGAAACGTGGTTGTAGGCTGATTCAACTGGATTACCTAGATGAAATAGATAAATTCCCATAGAGACAAAAACTAACAAAACTGACTCAAAAAGAAATAGGAAATCTTAATAGACATATATCAAGTAAATAGATTGTTAATTTTTAAATTTCCCATAAAGATCCAGACCTGCATGACTTCATTAGTGAAATCTACCAAATGTTAAGGGGAAAAAAATCAATACTAATTCTTCTCCATTTCTCCTGAACTCTGGTGTTGGAAAAATCAACCCAGGTTTTTCCTCTGCTAGAATACCACAAGTTGAGTCAATGCAGAAGACTTCTGTGGCCTCAAAAGGTATGGGGATTTCTCCCCAGCAGAAAGCAAGTAAGCAATCCTGCAGTGGACACCATCCAGTGTCCTGTAATTCAACTAACTTCTGAGATAGCATGGCATCCCACCACCTGAGGGTTCAGTCCCAAGACTGCCCCCTTGTCCCCATATGCCAATTCCAATTGCAAGCCCCAGATGGGTTTACTTTGCTTCTGACTGACCAGCCATAAACTCTGTGTTATTGTTTGGAGGTGAGGTATCCCCCAAAAGCTCACATGTGAGACAATGCAAGAAGGTTCAGAGGAGAAATGATTGGTTGTGAGAGTCTTAACCTAATCAATGAATTAATCCTCTGATAGGGCGTAACTGACTGGAGGAGGTGGGAATTGGGGCGTGGCTTTGGGGTATATATTTTGTATCTGGAGAGTGGAGTCACCACGTGAGCTGCTTCCCTCTGCCACACACTCCACCATGATGTTCAGCCTCACCTTGAGCCCCGAGGAATGGGGGCTTCTGTCCATGGACTGAGACCTCTGAAACCGTGAGCCCCCAAATAAGCTTTTCCTCCCTAAAATTGTTCTGGTCACAGCTTTTAGTCACAGCAGCAAAAAAAGCTGACTATAACACTGTGATTCCCATGCCCTCCTCCTCAGGGTCAATTAGTTTACTTGAGTGGTTACAGAACTCCTAGAAACATCCACTTCTACTGATTGGATTATATTAAAAGATACTACAAAGAATACAGGGGAAAGGGCACATAGGGCACGGCCTCTCTGCAAGCTCTGTCTTCCAAGAACCTCCCTGTATTCCGCTCTCTGGAAACTCTCTGAAGCCTATCCTTTTGCATAAGCTCAATTGAAGCATCAACAACTATGTCAAAATGTGAATATAATATGTAAAGGGTATGAGTCAAAGCTAACAGACTGGGAGGAGAAACCCAACAAGGGCTGTCAGCTTCAGTGTTCTTGACCTTTCTCTGCAGCATTCCTCCCTCTAGGGCAAGGGGCAGGACCTTCCAGAATGAGGAGGGTTTTATGACCTACCAGACTATAGTAGGTCAGAGGATTTCTTTATGGCTAGCTCCAAAACAGAAGGTAGGGGGAGTTCAGTGTTTATATGACCAGTCTTAGGGAAGAGAAATTCCGGTGTCCGTGACCTGCCTTGGGAGAGGGTTACAAACTTGAACCATGGTCAAAAGCCCCAAATTACATATATCATGATATCACAACTCCCTAACTCATTCTATGAGGCTAATCTTAAAGCCAGAAAGACATCCCAAGAAAACTAAAGATCAATCTCTCTAAAGAATATAGACGCAAATGTTCTTGGCAACATGCTAGAGAATAGAATCCAGTGACACATAGAGGCCCACCCGACGACCAAACGGGATTTATTACAGGAATACAGGATAGCTTCACATTTGAAAATCAGTTAATTTAATACATCAATGGGGTAATTTTTTTTAAAAAAAATATTATCTCAGCAATTTTAGGAAAAAAATAATGATTTAAAAATATATATCAACAACAACAACAAAACAACTAACCCTGAAACAACTCCTTGATCTGATAAAAGACATTTATTACAAATAGAGCTGGCACACTATTTAATAGGTAAAGACTGAAAACCACCTTCTCAGTTCAGGTGTAAGAGGAGAATGTTCGGTCTCAAGAACTGTCACATTATGTCAGAGAGTCTAACCAGGCAAGAAAAAGAAATGCAGGAATTCAAGTTTGAAAGAAAAACATTTAAAATACCTATGTATGTAGGTTATATGATTTTTTTTAGACAGAAAATTCTAAAGAATCCATTAAAAAAGAGATATTGCAGCTAACAGATGATTTCAGCAAAGATGCATAAGACAAGATGATAGAAAAATCAACAGTGTTTTTATACATATGCAAAGAACATTCCAAAAATTAAAATTCCCTTTTTAAAAGGGAATTACAAAATTCCCTTTTCAATAGCATCAATAAGAATCAACACCTTGGAATGAATTTAAATTTAACAAAAGAAGTGTAAGACACATACTCTAAAAATTATAAAACATTGTTGAAAGAAACTAAGTAAAAGTGAAAACAAGCCAAACATGGAACACAATATATTAATCTACAGATTCCACACAACACCAATATTTCAGCACCTTTCTTGTGGAAATCGACAAACCAATCCTAAAATTCATTTGGAAATGCAGAACACCCAGAGTAACCCAAAATCTGAAATTAAAAGAATAAATTTGGAGGCTTCACATTTCCCATTGTGAATTTCCAGAGACTGCTACACAGGTGCAGTAATTGAGATGAGGTAGTAAGAAATATACATATAACTCATAGGAATAGAATGAAGATTCCTAAAATTAACCTTTACATTTATAATAATGTTTATTGACACAATAAACATGATATCTCATGTTTATGATTATGACACAGGATGTCAAGATAACTCAGCGGGGGAAAGAATAATTATGACAAATGGTGCTGGGTGGGTACCCGGATATCCACGTAATGCATGCATGCAATTGTACTCCCACCTCACACCACATACGCAGATGATTTAAAGGCCTGGATGGAAGAGCTAAAACTATAAAACTCTGAAAAGAACTTAGGAGTTAATCTTTGTGACCTGGGGTTAGGCAATGGAAGTCTTCTGAAGATACAAAGTCAAAAACACAAGTGACAAGAGCAAAAATAGGTACACTGGACTAAATCAAAATTAAAACTCTGTGCTACATACAATGCCACTGAGAAAGTGAAAACAACCCAAAGAAAGAATAGAAGAAAATATTTGCAAGTCATATATCTAATAAGGGACTTGCACCCCAAATATGTAAAGAATCCATAGGTTGAAAAGAAAAACAAGAATAATCCAATGTAAAAACAGACAAATATTTTGAATAGACATTTACCCAAGATGATAAACAAATGGCCAATAAGCACATGAAAAATTCTGAAAATTATTAGCCATCAGGGTAACACAAATCAAAACCACAACAAGAGAACGTTTTGTTCCCATGGTAATGAATGGCTATAATAAAAATGATAGACAACAAGCATTCATGGGAATGTAGAGAAATTGGAACCCTCCTATATGGCTGATAAAATGGTGCAGACCCTTGGAATACAGTTTTGCGGTTTCTTAAATTGTTAAACACAAAATTACGTTATGACTAAGCAGTTCTCCACTCTTTGTATCTAAAAGAAACGAAACCAGATGTCCATTCAAAAGCTTGTTAACATTCGTGACAGCATTATTCGTACTAGCCTTAAAGTCAGAACAACCCAAATGTAGATCTAATGATAAAGAGATAAATAAAATGTGGTTTTCTATACAATGGAATATTATTTGGCAATAAAAACCGATGAAAGATTGACACATTACCACTGAGGTGACCAATGAAGACATTAGGCGAGGTAAAAGAAGCCAGTTATAGAAGACCTTGTACGGTGTGACTCCATTTATATAAAATATCCATAATAGACAAATAGAGACAGAAGGATTAGTGGTTGCCCAAGGACAGAGGAAGGACAAACTGTTCATGGGCTCAGTGTCCTTTTAGAAAGGACAAAAATGACCTAAAATTAGATTGTAGTGATAGTTGGATGACCCTGCAAAAATATTAAAAAAACATTGAGTTGTATGTATGCTTTATGTGAGTGGAAAACATGGCAAATGCCCTAAAGCTGTTTTACAAAATAGCAGGAGAACAGAACACCACTGTGTGAAAAGGTATGTTGTGTAATCTCTAGTTTCTGACCCATTAGTAGCAAGGGATCATTCAACTAGGAACCTCGCTGTGTTTATTTCAAACACTTGCCTTAAGAATTCCTGTTCTACGTGATTGTGAAACAGTAGATACATTTTACTTTGGACATTTAATATTGCCTTGGATTTGATCTGAGAATTTGTATTCAAATTCTGTTAGAGTAGATGGGATAGAAAGAGAAGATGGGAGGGGAGGGGAGGGGGGATAGTAGGGGATAGGAAAGGTAGCAGAATACAACAGTCACTAATATGGCAGTATGTAAAAATGTGGATGTGTAACCGATGTGATTCTGCAATCTGTATTTGGGGTAAAAATGGGAGTTCATAACCCACTTGTAGCTAATGCATGAAATATGATATGTCAAGAGCTTTGTAAGGTTTTGAACAACCAATAAAAAAATAAATAAAAATAAATAAATAAATTCTGTTAGGCAATTTCTTTGAACTTAGTTCCTGAAGTTCTTCCTTGGGTATACATTTCCAGAAGAAGGTAGCAGGTAGACGTGACCCTTTGTTTCTTTGTTCTGAACGTCAGGAAGGTTTGGAATCGTCAACTCGACGTCAGGGATCTGGTTGAAGCCAGATCAAACGTAGCAGTGCACGAACTGTGCAATAGCAATAAGAGGAAGAGGGAGGGGGTGGAGGATTAAGAGATTGGGAAATTAATTGCTAGCCCTTATTATATGGGTCCAAATGCTTTATGTGCCTTAACTGGATTAATCCTCCCGGTAACCACATGAGGTAGTGGGTTATTCTGTGCAGGCTGTCATAACAAAGTACCTGTCTGAGTGACCTAAACAACAGAAATTTATTTTGTCACATTTCTGGAGACTTGAAGTCTTTCCTGGTCACAAAGTGTTGGTGGTGTTGGTTCCTCCAGATGACAGAGAGGGAAGGATGTGTTCCAGGCCCTTCTCCTTGGCTTGCACAAGCTATGTTGTCACTGTTTTCTGTGTGTGTGCCTGTGTCCAAATTCCCTCTTCTTATAGGAACACCACTCATATCAGAGTAGGGCCTATCCTAATGATCTCATTTAGCCTTAATAACCCCCCTTTTATAATTTTTTTTTTTGCTGTTGATGGACCTTTATTTATTTATATGTGGTGCTGAGAATTGGACCCAGTGCTTCACACATACTAGGCCAGCGCTCTACCACTGAGGTACATCCCTAGCCCTAATTACCCCTTTTAAAGACCTTATCTCCAAATGCAGTCACAGTCTCAGGTATAGGACTTACGACCTCAACAGTTGATATTTTTTGGAGTAGGGACACAGTTCAACCCCCAAATAGCTAGATACGGTTATTATCCCCCTTTTGTACACAAGGTACTTAAGGTTCAGAGGGTTGAAGTGACTTGCCTTGGGTCCCCTGGCAAGGAAGTAGTGAGGTTGCCTGTGGGAAGCCAGCCATGAGCCACTCATGAACTGTGCTTGAACTACAATGACGTGGAAGCCATTAGGCAGGAGAGTGTGGTATCAGGAACTCCCAGCAGCAACCTTGCTGGTTTGAGAATGCCAATTCATGTGACTTCCTACTTAGATCTGACATAAGTTCAGCATGGAGATGGGGAGACGCGCTGGAGTCACCCAGCCTCTCTGAGATGGGTGTGACTTGCCAAAATGCCAATCAACCTGTTTACTGCAAGATCCCTGCCACACAGAGAAGCAAGACTCCCTGCCTTTGATGTACTCCCCCTTAAATAAAGAATTGGGGCCATTTTTCAGTTGGTTCAGTTCCGGCTCTTATCAGGACTGGAAGCCCTATCAGCTACCCTGCTTTATCTGATTTCTGGCTCTGTCTCTATTTCTTACTAATTATTTCACACTTTTCATTTCTCAGGCAGCTCACACCTCCCGAGCAGGAACCTACCCTTGTGGGGTGCTGACCACCCCACAATAGTTGGCATTTGATTTGAAGCCGTCTGCTGAAGGAGTTCATCCTCATACATGCCAAGAACTTCCTCCCACCTCTCTGCTGCTAGAAAAGGTGGGGGCGTGGGTTTCCATAAGAAAGTACCAGAGAGCCCAGAGAGGGTGATGGAGCCAAGTTGGAACAAAGTGAGAAATCTTTCGGGTGGAGACATAAGACAGGAAAAAAAAAAAAAAAAAAAAAAGACTTGGGGCCAATGAGTCATTAGGCTGCTGGCCAGTGACATACTCTAGGCTGAGGACATGAAGAAACATAGAGCCAGCAGCCTACGCCCCCACAAAAGCTTCCACAACATTGTGCCTACTGAATGCAGCTCAAATTCCTTAGACAATTGGCTTAAACCAAACTTAACCCTATTCCTTTCTTAGGAGACTTGAGACTCCAGATCAACCATATCTGCTTCCAAGGGAGATGTCTGTATCCACAGCCCCTGATGCCCTTCCACCAGTCTAGGACTGCTGGTTGGGGTAGGCATGGGCTTCTGGAGGCTTGGATGCAAACATGGATCAGTCCAGCAAATTTTCTGCTCCTAGGACTAGAAATGGGAAAGACCAAGGCCACAGCAATAAGAGCAAAAGGAATTTTGTGACCAGGAAAGACGTGTCAGAGTGGCCACCCCGGCCACTTCTTGGCCAAAGCTAAGACTAAGTAGCAGCCTGAATAAAGACGAAGCAGCTGACTGAAAGAGGGGAACTGAACAATGTAGCAAAGAATGTCTGAGACCACACACCCTACAGATGGGTCTGCAGAAAATCAGGGATCCCTAGAATGGTGTCCATTGCTCCAGTCCAAATATATTATTCAAATGACACACCTGCCCATATCCCTTCCCATCACCAGAGGGAGTTTGAATGGATCCCTACCAAAAATAACCAGTTGAAGCAATATTTCTTTTCTAATAATTTCTTTGCTCAACTATGGGGCACTGCTAAAGTCTCATATTTGTGTAATCCCCCCCCCCCCAAAAAAATTCCTATGTTGAGGCTGAGTTTCCACCATGATAGTACCAAGAGATATGACCTTTAGGTAGTGATTAGGTCATAGGGGAGAGCCCTGGTGAGGGCTGGGATCAGTGCCATCATAAAAGGGGCTCACAGGAGTTGGTTCCTTCCAATTTATTAGATACTGAATCTGCGGGTGTTTTGATCTTGGACTTCCAGGCCTCTAGAAGTATAAAAATTAAATTTCTAATGTTTATTAATTGCCCAGGGTTTCATTAAAGCAGCCTGAACAGATTGGGACAGGCAGTCATTATGAGCCGGGTGCTATTTGGTAGCCTGGAGATTCAGCATTGCTCACCCCCATCTCCATGCCTGGCACTTGGCCTTCTCTGGCCATGTGACATTGACTCACCCTGTTCAGAGTATTTCCCCCTCGCCGAGTTCCCTTCACCAGCTCAAACATCACCCGTTTCCAGGGCCACCTCAAGGGATACTTCCTCCCTTATGATAGTGTTCCAGAATCTCTCAGTAAAATTAATTCTCCTCTTTCCTGCCACAATTAGCACTTATGAGGTTTTGTGACACTTAGACCATCTACCTCAGTTAAGTGTTTCTATGCAGATTTCACCTTAGGAACTTGAACACCTAGAAAACAGGACATAAACTTGATTCCCCCTCTCCCTAGGGCCCATCATGAACACAGGATCCATTCAATAGATTTGGGTTCAAATTAAATTCAGTCTGTGAGGAGTTAATGAAGAAGAAAGTGAGAAGAGCATTTGACCTTCATCCCCCACGACTAGCTTCCATATCCAAGATTATGATCTTCAGTCCTTTTGACCCCATCTCCCAAAGACCAACAGAATAGTGACATGTAATTAAAGAATTTAGTCCAGCTGCCATCTACAGTCCAAATTATCACTAGCTCATGGACAACCTAGTTATTTTTCAGCCTTGGCAAGTGGTCAGTGTCGCACAGCTAGGAAGAAAGCATAATGAAATACTTCCCAGTGCTTTGAACTGACAAAACTGTGTTTATACAATTACACGAAAACAAGCTAATGTGATGGCATTGCTGAGGTTTAATGATGTTGGGGTCAGGAAATTATAGTTCTCCGGTTACATATTTCAGCACAGATTGGTTTCCAGCTCATTGGAAAAGAATCTTGCTTTGGAGCTATCCCTTTGCACATGGGGGTTAAAATTAAAGGGCTAGGGAAATGCATTCTTTAAAATTATTTCCTCCTGAGAGATGAGCATGCAAGAAGTGGTCAGAATCTAATTCTGGTACCCATGTGCAGGCGACAGCAATGTAAAAAATAATCAAGGATGTCTTCTCATGTGCCCAGGGTTCTCCTTCAACAACTAGTCTCTGCCTAGCCCCAGGGACTTTGCCAAGATCTCATGGACATGGGCTAGACATACAGGTAATGCAGTACTAGAAAAGGTACAGAACCTGCAATCGGGAGACTTGGTTAAAGATCCAGATCACCACTGGTCCATGGGACTTTGGGCATGTCTCTGAATTTCTTTAGGCCTTAGGCTGCTTGTCCATGTACCCAATGATGGTCTGTGGCTGCTTCCACAGTTTTGAGTTGAATCTCTGCCAATTCATTAGGCCGTTGTCTCATGTCTACAAACTCACTGGAGCTGACCAACCCACATCAGGGTTATTTTTCTAATTGTGCTGATTCAAATGCATGTTCTGACCTGGTTCTCTTTTGTGACTTACCCTGCATCTGTCACACAATGGCCAGAGATAATAGGATTTGGCTGAGACTGTGACACAGTTTCCTCTTATCCATAGATTGTATTAGGGGCATGGCTTCTAGGACGCCTGACACCTTAACAGCACAGTTAAAGACCAATTCATGTGATCTCCAAGGGTCTTATCAGAGTATTCTTTTTAGACTCAAGTGAAAAGAACTAAATGTTCACGTTCTTTGGGTGGAGAGGTTGGATAGGTGATGCATTTTATGTGAAGGATGATCCCTCGAAGAAGAGACATACAACACGCTGCACCAGTCACATTTGCACTGGAGTGTCCTGTTGTGCTGTTCTGAAATCTGTTTTTGAAACATGAACTGATGAGGCATTTCAGAGGTCAAACTTCCCCAAGTGGAGTCCTAAACAGACTTGCTTTCCATGATTAGAATAGTGAAGTAAGAATGCTAAGAAGGAACATTCAGTCAATCCACCTTACTTTTTAAAATATATATATATTTTAGTTGTAGTTGAGCAAAATACTTTATTTTTTAAAATTTTTTTTATGGGATGCCGAGGATGGAACCCAGTGCCTCACACGTGCCAGGTGAGCGCTCTACCACTTGAGCCACAACCCCAGCCCAATCTACCTTACTTTTTACATCTTCTGCAACCTAGTGGTTTGGCTGCTCCAAAACACTGTCCCTTTTTGAAGTTTGTCTCTTTTGTACTCAAATGGTAAGGCCAGGCAGCACCGATCATGCCACACTAGAATGCAATTAGGAGGGCTTTCAAAAGTCACACTGTGTCTGAATCCTTCCATCAACTCACTTCACTCTCAAAGACCTGTCCCAATATCATACAGAGATGATCCAAGGTATACGTATAAAGATATTCCCAGGGAGGCTGAGGCAGGAGGATCGCAAGCTCAAAGCCAGCCTCAGCAAAAGTGAGGCGCTAAGCAACTCAGTGAGACTCTGTCTCTAAATAAAATACAAAACAGGGCTGGGGATGTGGCTCAGTGGTCGAGTGCCCCTGAGTTCTATCCCTGGTACCCTGCCCCCCGCCTCCAAAAAGAGATGTTTCCAGCAAAAATCTGAAGCAAAAACAGGCTAATGATTCAGTAAAGTATATGACAGAAAGTGTCACTACAATGCTGCTTTAGAAGAATGTTTACGATTAATATACAAACATTTTTGCTGTAATTTAAGTGAAAATGAGGTTACAGGTGTTATACATAATATTTTGAACACATGCGAAGATAAATATATACAGCAAACAGTGCAAACAAAAAGCTTGATTACTTTAGATTATTTAGATGCGTGGGGTTTTTCTCCTCCTTTATATTTACTCTGATTCCCAAATTGCTCAAAATAAACTTTACGTTAAGATTATAAAAATTTTAAAAAGCGAACAACTGATGTGTTCCCTTAGATGACTGCCCCCTAATTTGAGATTGCCTATCTCCTGGGTTGTCACGATCTTTCCTTCTTCCAGAAACACAGTGAAAACAAGAAAGTCAAAGTCAAAGAATTCTCTGTGGAAATAGTTGCCAATGTCACGGTGTGTGCATGCAGTTTTCATGGAAAATCCCAAGACAGAGTGACTGGGGGCAATACCCTATCTGTCACAGCACATAACTAAACCGGTCAGGGTCACTCCAAGTGAATTTGGGCTGATTAAATAAAGATATAGACACAGAAAGTACCTTTTCTTTGGGTTTAGTGACCACTCTGCAGCCACAGCTCCCACAAGGGGGGTAAGGCAGGTAAGAAAGAGAAAGAGCACAGCCGGAACCCAGGTTTTATTGGGGAGAAGCCATTCAAATGAAGCAAGGGGTAGGTACAACAAACAAGTAGGAGTAATCCACTCCATTGGGGGATGTCCACTCCTGGAGCTGCACCTCTCTTATCTGAGCCGAGGTAAGGTCCAATTACATTGCAATGGGTACAATACCAGTTCAGTACCTCTTTACTCAGGACTTAGAGGTGTGTTGCATAGCTCCTGTGCAGAGCGGCTCCCGACACCTGTCCATTTTCTTTTCTTTTTCCTTTTTTTGGTACCTGAGATTGTACTCAGAGACACTTAACTACTGAGCCACATTCCCAGCGCTTCCCTTTTTAAATTTTTATCTTTTGAGACAAGGTCTCACTAAGTTGCTCAAGGCCTCACTAATTTAATGAAGCTGGCTTTGAACTTGCAATCCTCTTGCCTTAGCCTCCCAAGCCACCGGGATTACAGGCATGCACCACCATGCCAGGCACCCTATCATTTTCAAATGACTCTTTTGAAGAAAGTAGTAAGAAACGCATCAAGATGAACATTCATAGATGACTCTTTGGTGAAATCCTAAGCATTGTTCTCCAATCAGAAGGGAGTCGACTGCGGCCAGTATGGACCATGTCTAGAGGAGGGCCAGGAGGACTTCACTTTTTTTTCTTGGAACATACTTTTCATTCTATGAATGCTCCAAACACTAGGAAAATTCTAGAATTTCTCCCTTATTGACCCATCTTGAAGATGTCAAAGTGGTGCTGAGGAAAATCAGAGAGCTGATTTTAAGCCTTGAACTTTGGGGTCTAGTCCAGTCTATGAGATTTTCCGGAAGTTTGATTTGTGGGGTGATATTGAGTATATTTTGCACGTTTCACAACCAGGAAGAAATAGGTATGAAATGGCAGGAGCTGGCTGTAAGGGAGATGGAATCACAGATTAAGAGTTTGTAGATCATATATATTCTTTCAAAAATATGCATGGAGAACACAATTCTGGGAGGATATTCCCAGGGTATTTACATCTCTGAACAATGAATTATTTCCTTGTGATGACTTTTTTGTATATTCTAATATTCTTGAATGAGTTTGTGTTGCTTTTATAAATATATGAGAAATTTTTATTTTTAACATTGTAATTGAGGGAGATACATTAAAAAGGTGCATAGAAAAGAAGGCCCATGAGGTGACAGAAAAAGATATATATTTTCATTTTCTTTATGATAATTTCTTTGCATTTTCCAATTGCTTTGCAATGAAAATGCTTTTCATTTTCTTTAGGGAAAAAAAAATGTCTATTTATATGTACTTGAGTCCTAAATAGAGTCTAGAGAAATGTTTATTTCCACAGCTGGTTATCGTTTTATTTCCGACTAGGAGAGAGGGAGTCTTCTCAGAGCTTCGTTGGCTCTGGTCACTAGAGAGTCACATACCTCAGGTCTGATTCTGTAACAAGTGTTTACTGAGCATTTGTTAAAGACTTAGCACTATGCATGAGTTCATTTGCTTCACTCATCCCTTCAACAAATATTCTTCTTAAATGGTAGTTTCTGGACTTTACTCAGTGATTTTTGTTCAATCATCCTGTTTTCCCAGGTGACTCTGGTACTGCCAGCCTGGAATCCATACCTGGAGGGACACTGCTTTATAGGTGCTTGAACTCTTTCAAGACCATAGGGCACAAGGGAGCACTGAGTGGAGTACCAGCATCACAAGGTGCATTAGTATTGAAAGCTACAAAAACATGGGGGGTGGGGGGATGAGAAGGTGAGGGAGGAGGGTGGGCACTCGTGGCAGGATTTGCAGTCAGTATATTAGATCCTTGAAGCCTTAGTGACTAGGTAGCTTTTGAGGCCCTTACACCTCCTCTTTCCAGAACTGGTAACAGCCATTAACTCTTTCTCTTATATTCTCTGGGACAGAATTCTAATTCCGCTTTTGTTCTCCTCTTACCTTCTCCTAAAACCCTCTCCAGGCTCCAAAGAAATCAGGAGTTCTGCGTCTTCCCTTAAGAATAGGCCATAGTGTAGGTGGCTAAGAATTAGCCTTGAAATAAAAAGGATCCTGTGTAGGTTTCTGTCACTGTAACAAATACCTGAGATAATCAACTTAGTATAAGAAAAGGTTTATTTTGGCTCAGAGTTTTGGAGGTTTTGATCCACGATGGGTGGACCTGGTTGCTTTAGGCCTTTGACACACACCACAGCAGGAGCAAAACCACAAACCTCATGGCTGTAAGTGAAAGGTCGCCGAAGGGGACTGGGGGCCTGTTACCCCCTTTGAGGACACGCCCTCCTCCCTCCCACGACCAGAACATCTCCCACCAGGTCCCACCTCCTAGAGGTTCCACCACCTCCCACTGAAGATGCTTGGCAAACAGAACTTTTTTTAACACATGGACCTTTGGGGAACATTCCAGATCCAATTGATAGTGGACCCCAAAGTACTAAAACAGTTCTGGTGCCATTAGACACACACGGATCATGACCTCACCACTACAGAGTCAGACCACCAAAACGCAGGTCTTTCAAGAAGACTCCACTAATGGTATCAGCTAATTGGTCCCTGCAGAGCCTCTTCCTAAGGCTGTGTCTGTGGGAGTGGGAGGGAAGGAAAGGCCCAGCCTCCGCAGGTGGAAAGTGCTTGTAAGTTCACCCTGTCAGACAGATCCTGTGCTGTGGGTGCAGTGACCCTATTAGCACACTATTTATAAGTGCATCATGTAAACAGAGGCTTACTCCAAGTCTGTGTAATCATAAAATGTTATAAAGGTGCCTATATTATTAAAATAGTTAGACCACATATAAACTACTTATTAGATGAAGTTCCAGCCGAAGATTACAGGAAGCCCTGGGTCAAAGTTCAGCTGGACGTAGCCAAACAGAAATGGTATGAACTTCATTTTCTGCATCTGGGAGCATTACATTGCGTCATCAAGTATACCAGGAGAGCTCATCTTGAAAGGAATCCACAGAACCGTCAATTTGTAGTAGCACACTCACTCTCTAAATTTTTTTTGTAAGCTTGGATTTTTGCCTACTAAGTGATAGGGGTTATATCTGTAATATTTAATGTCTGAACAAATATGCATATAAGGAACAATGTATTTGAGTCCTAAATAGAGTCTAGAGAAATGTTTATTTTCACAGGTATTGAGAATAAAATAGCCTATAGAAATGATAAAGGTGAAAAATGAAAAATAATTTTAAAAATAGCATATAGAAAAAATCTGGGATCAAATTCTTGCAGGTAAAATCATTTACACATTTCTTTTTTAATTATTCCCTTTTTCTCGTCTAGTTTTACTCAAACATAATGATTGTGAGTTTACTCACATTGTTGTATCTAATTAATTCCTTTTAATTACTGAATAGTATTCCATTATATTTATGTACCAGAATTTATTAATCTATTCACTTATCCATTGGCATAAAATTTTCCATTATCTTTTTTTGAATACTTATTCTATGGAAGTAGACATTTTGTTCTATGAGATCAAATAAGGATATAAGATCTATAAGGATACATAGTAATATATTACTTACATTTTCAAAAAGTTAGCAGTTGTCTATATGTCCAACAATAAGAGATAAATTAGATAATCATAATCATTCTACTCAATAAAATGCAGCATTTAAAAACAAATTTTCAAAGAAGTTTTATCAACACAGAATCATCTTTACATATTATGTTAATTTATTTACCTAGCAGTGCTGAGGATCAAAGTTAGGGCATTAGAGAAGTTAGGCAAATACCACTGAGCCACATCCCCAGCCTATACTGTTAATATAAAAAGATGAGATATGAAATTTATAATCAGAATTTTGCAAAAAAGAGACCACAGAAATATGGGCAAATTCTAATACCATGTACATGTAAGGAATGGTTTTTCAAAGACTTAAAAATCAAAAGCAAAACAGAGAAGAAGAAGAAAGAAAATTTTTGTCTATACAAAAAAAAAATTTTAAATTGCAAAAAACTAAAATACAACTATTAAACTGGGAGATGGTATTTACAATATTTACCACAGATGAAAGACTAATACTCCTAATGCATAAAGCACTCTTTAAAGTGAAGGGAAACTAGACCAAAAACTAGACAGAACAAAGGTAAAAGACACTTATATAAAATTCACAAACAAAATTTAAAAAAAATAGCATAAACATGGGAAAAGATATTTAATCCTACTTAGAATTAGGAAAATGCAAATTACAACCTCCCTGAGATGCCATTTCTTTCCTATCAGATTTGTGAACATTGAAAGTTTGACAACACCGTCTATTAGAGAAGAGACAGGCAACCTTGTATACTGTTGATTGGAATGACAATGGTATAGCATCTTGGCAAGGAATGCTCACAACATCTAATAAGTACATGTCTATTTAAAATAACTTTTGACCCAGCAATCCTACTTCTACAAATTTACCCTAATTATACAACTCAAACAAAACTAAATATATGTGCACAAAATTTCCATTGCAGCAATGCTTCTAGCTTCAAAATATTGGAAATAACTTGAGTGTGTGAATATAAGAAAGGGTTTAAATGAACAATAATATATACACATAATGATATATTCACACAATGGAATACTATGCAGCTGTAAAAAATGAGGAAGATGTCTATGAACTGATAAGAGGTAATTTCTGATAAATTTTAAGAAGGTGAGGTTCAAGGAGTATCTCTTATACCATATCTTTGTGTAGTAAAAAGTGGGGAAATAAAAACGTAGACCTATATTCTTGTCTGTGCAAAAACAAGCACAGGAAAGATATTCCAGAAATAAATGAGATTGGTTACCTTCAGGGCAGGTTAACGGGGGCCAGAGTAGAATGGATGGAGGAATGAGAAAGATTTTTGGATAGTTCTGAATTTTAATACCATGTTTATGAGTTAAATACTTAAAGAATAAATATATTAAGAAATAAATGTCTTAATAAAAAGAATCTGAGCATGTGGGGGGAAACTGTCAATAAAATATAAACAGAAATAAATATTCCTAACAACATTTGCACAACAACCATTACAAATGAACTAATCAAATATTTAAAATATTTGTTTTTACATTCTTGGGAAAAACAAAAACCATAAGCAATTACTATATCCAGTAGGGTTTCTTTTTTCACAGTGGTATGTGTTAGCAATTCTGAAACTGCATTTTCTAAGACTGAGCAAATAGTGGGATTCAGGTTCTTTACTCTCAGAGAATGGAACTGTAAATAAACAATTGGAGAAAGCTAAAATGCACCCCGTGGTGTTCAACTGAAATTGGAGGTATTGGTATAAACACATGGTTTTAAATATACAGATATAGAAATCAAGATGACTCTCAGGACAGACTGTGGAATATGCATATTTTGCATATCCCTGGCTCTGTTTGCTGGGAGTGTTGGAAAGCAATGATACAGTCCTAAAGGTATATTTAGCACACAAAGCTGATTTTAAAATACCATCCTCCATTAAAAGGAACTAGAACTCCTTGGACAATTGACTCCGAGGTTGGAGGATTTTGCTGTATAAGAAAATTAAGGAACTGTTCAAAGAATTTTCTGTGTCTTTAAATATATATATATATTTAAAGACACAGAAGCCAGACTGAAAAGGAGTCCTATTGACCAACTCAGGATAATTTGAGCATCAAAATAAAGAGAGCAACAGATAATAATTCATAGAATACAATTAGAATCTGCATAGATACTGATAAAAGCAAAAAATGAATAAATTAATGGAACAGACAAAACTAATAAGTGAAATTAGAAAGTCACTTTTTGGTAATTATCATAATAATTGACTCAGGCAAGAATCATCAAGCAGGGGAACACAGCAGGTAAAATTTTTGAAGATTATTAGGATACTTTGTATCTAATGACTCCCTGCTAGGTAACTTTTCCTCACAAAGGATAAAATAGTAACCTTTCCAGTAGAGCATGTTGGCAGACACCACCTTCAATGATCAGAGTCAGTACTGTGTCTAACTTAGCCTGTGTCTCCTGGTGGGAGACTCCAAGAAAAAGATGACATCCATTTCTGTGATATTCCTGCCATGCAGGCATAACACGAATCCAATCCTGAGAAAATCCCCCAAACTCAAAACTCCACTACAAAATGATTGTTCTATACTCTTCAAAAATTTCAGATTCACTCAAAGAGGACTGAAAAAAAAATACATATGATAGAGAATTAGTGAGAGAATTGGTGAAATCAAATCAATTCTGTAGATGCAACAATAGTATCAATGTTAATATTCTGATAAATAGGCTACAAATATGTGTAAGCTGGGTCTTTGTTTTAGGAAAGGCACACAAAATATTTAGAGAGATGGAGGCATCAGGGTAGGAATTTACCATCGGTTGATTCAGAAGAAAAATATATGGATATATAGGGGGTGGGAGGAGGCAGGCGAATGTGATATGACATTGATATTTGAAGAAGCAGGGTGGAGGACTATTAAACTCCCTTTTTTGCCATTTTTGCAACTTTTCTGTAATTTTAGAATTATTGCAAAATAAATGGTAGTGATTTTAAAAAAAGAAAAAAATCACTCTACACAAACACACACACACACATAAATGTGACTGATGAAATTCTGCAAAGGTGTTACCAGTACTTTTATCTATTGTGGGCTTGATTACAAATGAATGAAGATATTTTATTTAAAATAAACTTCTTGGGGCTGGGATTGTGGCTCAGCGGTAGAGCGCTCCCCTAGCATGGGTGGGACTGGGTTCGATCCTCAGCACCACATGCAAATAAAGGCATTGTGTTGTGGCCATCTACACCTAAAAAAAAAAAAAAGTTTAAAAAAATAAATAAAATAAGATAAACTTCTTTACAGTTTTCTATTTTATACTTGCTTAGCCATGAACATCTATGTATCTATCATCCATCTATCTATCTATCTATCTATCTATATAGTACTGGGGATTGAATTGAGAGATGCTTCACCGCTGAGCTACACCCTCAGTTCCTTTTATTTTTTTTATTTTAAGATAGGACCTCACTCAGTTGCTGAGGCTGGCCTCAAATTTTTGATCCTCACATCTCAGCCTCCTACTTGCTGGGATTACAGGCACCACCTGTAAACAGGGATCACAGTGCATCTCCAAGCTTGCAAGTATTTTTCTTTATAAAACACATTTATTTATTTATTTATTTATTTATTTATTTATTTTTTTTTTTTTAAAGAGAGAGTGAGAGAGGAGAGAGAGAGAGAGAGAGAATTTTTAATATTTATTTTTTTTAATTCTCGGCAGGCACAACATCTTTGTTTGTATGTGGTGCTGAGGATCGAACCCGGGCCGCACGCATGCGAGGCGAGCGCGCTACCGCTTGAGCCACATCCCCAGCCCCAAACACATTTATTTAAATGTTAAAAGCCCTCCAGGGTCTGTGGCCGTTGGTCCACCTGTCATGGGCACCTTTTCAGAGTTAGCTGTCCCATTCCTGCTCTGCTCCTGCTGGGACACGCCCATCTGGTTTCATCAGCAGCTGTGGTGGTGCCAAAATAGTTCTGAATGGGATCATGACAGCAGGACAGCTGTAGTCTCAAATGACTTAAGAGTGTCACATGCCCGTTCCCTGCAGTGCTGAGTATACCCTGTGACAGAAGGAATTCTAAAAATGGCAGTGTGCATACTTCTCTGTGCAGAAGCACTCTGTCACTTTCTCTTAGCCTGAGAGTTCCGGATCCTGGAGCACTGAGTCTGCGCTGTCACAATGTCTTCTTTTGCTTTTCTTTAAAAGAAACTTAGTTTTTATTACACATTGATGGAACCTGTCCTCATACCATTGAATGTCTTGGAAAGCTATTCCTTTCCCTTTAGTTATGGTTCCTGAAAGAAAAAGCGAGTTCCAAGCCAGCCTCAGCAAGAAGAGTGAGGCACTAAGCAACTCACTGAGACCCAGTCTCTAAATAAAATACAAAATAGGGCTGGGATGTGGCTCAGTGGTCGAGTGCCCCTGAGTTCAATCCCCAGTACCAATAAATAAAAAGATAAATAAATAAATAAATGTTCAAACAACACTTCTCAGAGTTTACTGATATTTACAAAAATATTAAAGGAAAGAAAATTAAAGTCATTAGAACTAAACCCTGTAAATTCTTAATTTACTTCCCAAATATTGGAAATGTAAAATATGGTAGCAAACATTTTTTGTTCTGTTAATACAGAATAATAAATCTAGCACCGTCTTTAGTCTTTTTCCAGAAAATAAATTTAAATCATGATGTGCAATTAAATGTAAAAATATAACAAGATTGGAATATGGGTTTAGGGTCTTAGAATTCAAATGTGTCCCTGCTATTTGCATATTTGTGACTTCTGAGTTACTGGTGCTAATAATTCCTTTTCCTTTTAGTAATAATAATAGTTAACATATGTATCTATTTAAGGTGACATATGTATTAATTCATTTAATCCTTACAATAACCTTATTGTAAGGATTAAATGAAGTAGATACTATATCCTTACAGGTGCAGAAAGTTGATTGCCTAAGATATACAGTAATAAATAACAGATTATTGATTCAAATTCAAAGTCCTGACTGAAGTCCAAGTTTTTAGCCACCGAATTTTGCTGTGTCTGAATTATTATGAGAAACCTTTTTTTTTTTTTTTTTAATCAGGGATTGAACCCAGATATGCTCTACCACTGAGCCACATCCCCAGTCCTTTTTTAGTTTTTATTTTGAGAGATGATCTTGCTAAATTGCTCAGGGCCATGTAAGTTGCTGAAGCTGGCTTTGAACTTGTGATCCTCTGCCTCAGCCTCCCAAACCTCTGGGATTACAGGCGTGCACCACTGTGCCATGCATGAGAAGCAAATTTTAAGTTCCAAACTTTCCCTTTTGTTTCCCAGTATGATTTATTGGTCAGCTTCCTATATTTCTCACTCTGTGATATTCAGGAAAGATTTAATAACCAGCCCTCTTCAGAATTGATTTGTAGTATTTTCCATTTGCTTTGGTGTCGATATTCCTCCCATGGCCAATTCCAAGTTACCAACTCGATGGCACTGAATGTGGAGTTGAGATGTGCAACATTATGTAGTATTTATATCACACACGCAGCCTCAAGAGCATAGAAAATAGTGAATGATGAGTCTCAAGTACCGATTACCTTTATTTTAAATACAATTTAGTCAATTATTTATCATATAAGTGCAGTTGATAGATTTTCATTCTAATTTAATTTTTAAAAAAATTATTTCTGGAAATTTAGCAATTGGCTCTTAAGAGCCCGTCCCATCTAATAATTCATTTCCTGGAAGGCTTTTTAAGTGCAACATTGGAACAAGGTGAAATTAAGCTTCCGGCTTACAGTCTCAATGGTGTATGACTGAGCCCTCCTCCAGACAAACTTCTGGGGTTACCAAACATGGGACAAAACAGCCAGATTATGTCCTTGTCGAGGTGCTCTTGAGTTTTGCATTCTACTCTGCCACCTGGTGGTTATAATTTGCAATTGCTAAAGTCCCTGCTGCTGTCATGTTAGGTCTCTTACAGAGATGTTGAGCATTCTTTACACACTAGTATTTTTAGCTACTAATGAAGCTTCCACTGGATAATTGGACTCTTTTACTTTATAATCCACAATACGAAGTCCTTTAAATTCTCAAACATTGAACTAAAGGGCACTTGAGTAAAGAATTTCTCCATGGAGATCAGCACCCCAACTCCTCAGTAGTAGGGAGCCTCACCAGGCTTAGCTCAGAAAGGCCAACAAGAGTAGCTATCATCCTAACAAATATCCCCAAGTTCATTTTGTTACTATTTTCCTTTTATTTATTTTTTATTTATTTTTTAAATTTTATTTATTTTTTAATTTTTATTTTTCAGTTGTAGTTGGACACAATACTTTTATTTTTATTTCTTTACTTTTATGTGGTGCTGAGGATGGAACCTAGAGCCTCAGCGCTCTACCGCTGAGCCACAACCCCAGTCCCTCTATTTTTTTTAAAAAATATTTTATTAGTGGGGATTGAACCCAGAGATGCTTAACCCCTAAGCCACATCCCAAGCCCTTTTTTGTATTTAATTTAGAGACAGGGTCTCACTGATTTGCTTAGGGCCTTGCTAAGTTGCTGAGACTGGCTTTGAACTTTTGATCTTCCTGTCTTGGACTCCCGAGATGCTGTGATTACAAGCATGCATCACCCCTGCCCAGCTTTTCTTATTACTATTTCCTAAAAGGCTCTTAGCAGCAGTTCTTCAACTATTCCATGTTGATATGTCATAATTCCAAAAACTGAAGGCATAACCCAGGCCTCCTCTATCCCATAATCCTACAATTCCATCACAAAGCCTCCTTCACTGCATAGTTTTAAGGTGAGAGGGAGAGATGACATTGGAGTTTAATTGTTAATTATACTAATTCACATTACTAATGTTCTCTTTAGTACCTATAATTGAGGATTAATACTGTATTTAAGGGGAGTATTAAACCCATCTTCACATCTTCCTTGTTTGTTTAACTCCCACCAAGTACTGATTCATTCATACCATAAATATCTTGGGTACACGATGGGCTGGTCACTTGACTAGGAGATGCAGACAGGTAGATGGATAAGGCCCAGGTCAAGACCTTGCATTTGAAGGGCTCAACATGTTTGCAGAAGAGGTTAGGAAATATATTTGAAAGCATCAGACCAAGCAAGATTCTAACAAGAAGGTTTGGGAAGGCTTCTTGAAGGGGGTGTTAAAGTTTCTTGAAGTGTACATAAACTTTAGACAGCAGAATATAGGAAAACATGAACCAAGGAATAAAATCAAAGAATTTTTAGCAGAACCATTAGAACACTTTGTCTGGAAGGTCCATAAAGAAGATGTAAGGAGAAATGACACTAGAAAGTAGGCTAGGGACAGGTCTTGGATGGTCTTGATTACGATGGCAAGAGGTGTGGCCTTCCTGCAGTTAGTAATAAAAGGTTAGCTCTTCAGAATTTTTAAGCAAAGGAGTAAGAGAGTTGGGTCCACTTGAAGAAGTTATCCATGAAGGCTTTGTTGGGCCTCTTGTGCCAAACATGGGCTTGTTTTCTACCCAGAGATGTGGAACAATTTGGGATCCGCACAAAATCATAATAAGAAGGTGGGCATTAAAAAAAAAAAAGAGAGAGAGAGAGAGAGATAAAGAATGTTGCTGTCTATGGTAACCAGTTCCAAGAAGCTGCAGCTCATGAAATCACCAGTCACTCTTTTTTTTTTTTTTTTTTTGGTACTAGGGTTTGAACCCAGTAGCACTTAACCTAACCCTGGAAGTTTTTGTATCTTACTTTGAGACAGGGTCTCACTGAGTTTCTTAGGGCCTTCCTTGATTCCTGAGGCTGACTTTGAACTGGGAGTCTATGTGAGTGCCACCATGCCCAGTGTGGCCACTCATTTAAGAGGAGGAAAAAGTAGCATAAGAAATGGAGAAACAAAAATATTACAAGAAAAATATCAGCCTAACTAAAGAGGAGGAAGAGGAGTAAAGAGAAGGAGGAGGGGGAGAGAAGAGTCAGTCTGAGGAATTGCAGAACTGGACCTGTGGGCAGGAAGGTCTAAGAACAACCCATCTGGAGGATGACTTTCATCTAAACAGAACAGCAGGAAAAGAGATTTTTGGAAGTAGAATTGATAGCTTTGGTTGATGTGGAGTTTGAGGAACTGGTGAATTTAAAATAATTCAGAGAGCATTTCTTTCTTTTTTAAAAAAAATATTTTTAAATTGTAGACAGACACAATACCTTGATTTTATTTATTTTTATGTAGTGCTGAGGATCGAATCCAGTGCCCCCACGCATGCCAGGCGAGCACTCTATCACTGAGCCACAACCCCAGCCCCACCCCCATACAGAAAGGATTTTTGGAAATCCATAAATTTCCAGAATTTGGTAAAACATCACCAAAACATCACTTAAATGTTCTTACCAATTGCTCTATAATTGTTGTCCTAGAAGTTTATCCAGAAAACAATCTCAGATAAGCAAAAAATCTGTGTATAATATGCTTACTACAGTATTGTAAAGTAGAAAATAAACTAGAAAGATCAATCAATTTTGATTATGTCCAAAAGAAGGGATAGATTAAAAAAATCATGTTTATCAAAAATATTTAATGACATAGTTAACTGCTTTCATAGATACAGTCATATTAAGTTAAAAAAAATACCAGGAGAGTGGAGGGAAAAGGAAAATATTGGCCAAATGATATTGTTATGTTGCATGCCCATCTGAATAAGTAACAACAAATCCCACCATTAGGTACTACTACAATGGACGAATAAAAAAAAAGCTGCCAGGATTCTCAATGTATAGTATGATTTCAAACTAGTATGTTTTATAAAGAAACTTCATATGAGTAGAAAATGAAGAAAAGAAACAAAATATTAAAATTTTAACTGTGGCTATTTCTGAATGGTAAGATTATAGATTTATTCTTTTTTTTTTTTTTTTTTTTTTTTTAGTTTTCGGCGGACACAACATCTTTGTTTGTATGTGGAGCTGAGGATCGAACCCGGGCTGCACGCATGCCAGGCAAGCACGCTACCGCTTGAGCCACATCCCCAGCCCTAGATTTATTCTTTATACTTTATCAAGCATCCTTAAAATTTTATGAAATTAACATATTTTAATATATTATTTATGATTATCACATTAATATTTTAACATTATTTATAATTAATGTATTCTAATAAACAAAATATTAAATGTAATAAAATATGAAAAAGAAGTGACAGACTTCTAGCCTAATTTATAGGAATTCTCATCAAAGATTTAGATTTAAATATAGTTAAGGTACAAACAATAAAATTAAAAAATGAAGTAAATAGTCAGAATTGATAAAAATGAGACTATGCCTCTTTTAATTATAAGGTTTAACATAATTGCTGTGATTAAATTAGCTTAAGAGCTTCTGGCAGTTAGAGAAAAATGGAAAACCAGGATCAGCTCAATTTTAATTACAATGTGTAACTGAGATTCATAGCAGATTTGCAAAGGAAATACTGTGTTTCTAAGCCCTGCCTTCTAAAATAAATCATTTAGCTAGGATTATGATAGGGGAGACTTAGTAATAAAAATAGCAAAATACACTATGACATTTTAATAAGCTGGTAAAATAATTGTGTCATGTATACTTGTGTTTCATAATGACTTTTACAAAATCTTAGGTCATAGGATGAAAACTTAGTAAAGGTAACAGTGGCCAAAAGATATAGAGAAACATTCATCCTTCTGATGGTTCAAGCTAGATCCAGACATTAGAACTAATATCTTCAAGAACAAATATTTCTGAAGTGTGCTTAAGAAATACACAAGTTGCTGGGCATTGTGGCCCTCTTCAGTAATCTCAGTGACTTCAGAGGCTGAGGCAGGAGGATTGCAAGTTCAAGGCCAGACTCAGCAACTCAGTGAGGTCCTAAGAAACTTTAGTAAGAAGACCCTGTGTCAAAATGAAAAATAAAAAGAACTGGGGATATGGGTGAGTGGTTAAGCACCTTGGGGTTCTATCTCCAGTACAAAACAAACAAATGAACAAACAAAACAAAATAACAAGAGAACCAAAACAAAACAAAAAACCAAAAGCAAAGAAACCAACACATGGGTTGTGTTTACATCACTCTTTTTTGCTGCTTTGACCAAAAGATCTGAGAAGAACAGTTTTAAGGAGGAAGAGTTTATTTGGGGTTTATTATTTTAGAGGTCTCAGTTCATAGACAGCTGACTCCATTGTTCTGGGCCAAAGGTGAAACCGAGGCACCATGACATCAGGACAGAAGTGTGTGGGGGAGGGAGGCAGCTCAGGACATTGAACCAGGAAGCAGAGAGAGAGAGCTCCCCTCACCACAGACACAGAGAACACCCCAAAAGCCTGCCCCCAGGGACCCACCTCCTCCAGCCACATCCTCCCTGCTTGTAGCTACCACCAAGTTCATCCCTATCAGGGGATTAGTGCACTGATTAGATTAAACTTCTCATAGCTCAATCGTTTTACCTCTAAACATCTGTGCGTGGTCTCAGGCATGAGCTGTTGGAGAACACCTAGTACCTAAGCCATAGCCGGTTGCTTGATACATGATCAGTTTCCTAGGTTTCTCTCCCTAAAGATTCTAGTTCAGTTGGTCTAAGGCAGAACCTGGAAGGCCTCATAACAAGCACAGTAAGTAAACATGTGGGTAATAGTGGAAGCTCTGGAAGCCGGTGATCCAAGAAACCCATTTAGAGACCAAGGAAGGTGGATGGTTTCCAAGTTCTTTTGGCCTCTTGCCCCCAAAACAGTGCTTCCTCTAGCAGGCTGTGCTCCAAGCAGGAACCTGTTGTCCTGAAGTTCCAGATGAGTGGTTTCAGGCTGGGGTGTGCATCCTGGTGCAGGTGTCACTGAGCTGCGCAGAAGAAGGGGCTGGGTGCAGGTCAAAATGTTGACTTTCACTCACTCCCTATAATTTTTAATCTGACATCTCACTCGATCTGGTGGGGGATCCTAATATTCATCTCTAAAGAAACTAGGGGTGGTTCTTAATGTTTCTGAAGTCCTTAGAAGTCTCAGTTCATAGACAGCTGATTCCATTGATTGAAATATCAATCTCAGCTTGTTTGTATTGTTATCCCTTTTTTCTCCCATAATTCTGCTACTGTGAAAGTGGTCCCTTCACCTCCTGAATGTAGCCCTCATTGCCCTAAGGCTTATGTATTTATTTAATTTTTTTTAGATTTAATGAACCTTTATTTTATTCACTTATTTATATGCAAGGCCTCACACATGCTAGGCAGGTGCTCTATCACTGAGCCACCACCCCAGCCCTCTAAGGCTTATTTAAAAAAACAAACAAACAAAAATTTGTTTTCCTCTCTTCTCCCCTTTCCCCCTCTCCTAATAAGATTAGGGAGACAGTGTTATTTTTTCCCCCTAGTTAATTGCCCTTGAATATACACACTAGGGGAAGGAGATGCCTGCTGAGGATCTGGGGAGTGGATACCTCTCAAATTAACAAGTGAATCCTAAAGTGCCCTCAGGGTGCCCTGGTGCTCTCTACCAGAGCACACCTGGAATGTAACCCTTGAAGTTCTTTTAAAAGCCCCCTGTCCCTCCTGATCCAGAGAGTCACAGTCTTTGGGACAGGAGTCCCCTGTGTTTCTCCTTTGCTAGCAATACAATAAAACTTCTTTTCCCTTTGTTTTTTTTTTTCTCAAAACCATGTCCCCATTATTAAATCGGCATTGATCGGCATTGGGGACAAGGACCGAGCTTTCGGTTACACTACTTTTAGTTCATGTATGCATCAGAGATAGAACTCGATTCTCTGGTGGGGCACCAGGGAGGTAAACATGGGCTTACACAATAGGAGGCTGCCTAGTCCCACAATGGCTATTTGCAGGATGGAGAGCTCGGGAAACCAGTAGCTGCTCAGTCCAAGAAGCCGGAGTCTCAGAATGAGAGGGAACAGTGGTGCAGCCCCAGCCTGAGGCTGAAGGCCTGGAAGTTCCCAGGAGGGTTGCTGCGTCATGCCACAGCGCAGTTGTACCAGGGCAGCGTGACAGGTTGCCAAGGGACCAAAGAAAATGCCTGGATATGGAGAAATGCCTGGAGGGAGGGTCTAGTGGTGACAGGCCAAAGAGGTAGCACCTCTGTCCAGTGGTGGCCAGTTGAGTGGCATGTATCCCTTTCACAGTGCCCTCAGTTTTGCACCAGTTCCCATTCAGAGAGGAGCCTATATCTTAGGCTGCAGAAATAGTGACATCATGAGCATTAGCTTGCTTACATGGCCAGCATTCCCAGGTGCAAGTCTCCATGCAAAAGAGCAGTTTTCTACAGGTAACAGTAACTTGTCCTAATCTCCCATATGCATAAGAGAAAGCCAGTGTCCTTCAAGTTAATATGTATCTGGACTTTCTGGCCCAGGCCCGCTTTCAATTTTTCCTTAACTTCTAAGCCTTTAAGAATAGAAAGGGGGTATTCAAGGACCTGGTGTTTTACTGTCTCCTTGTTCTTTTTTTTTGGTACCAAGGATTGATCTCAGGGCACTCACTGAGCCACATCCCCAGCCCTATTTTGGATTTTATTCAAAATGCATTGCTTGCTTAGCGCCTTACTTTTGCTGAGGCTGGCTTTGAACTCTCAGTCCTCCTGCCTCAGCCTCCTGAGCCCTTGCCCCTGTTCTTTAAGGCTAATAGATGCAGGTGTGAGTCCACGTGAAGAGCTGAGAAAGCTGGAGTCTGATATTCACAAGCAAAAGCAGCAGCAAAAATGGTCCCTGCTCAAGAAGAAAGGCTTGCAGTGCTGCGATTCCTCCTTCCCCTGCTTTTGTTCCATCTGGGCCCCGAGCCTATTGGGTGCTGCTGCCGAAATTCAGGGAGGGCCTTACTCTCCTGCCAATCTTCTCTGGAGCACCCTTGCAGACACATCCGGGAATGTGCTTACCCACTACCTCCACATCTCTCAGTCTAGCCAAGATGCCAACCAAGATTAACCATCACACTGCTCCATTAATATTTATCCTCAGAGATACGTAAAATTCAGTCATGATATATAAGAAAAAAAAATCAATAAAATGAATATATTACAACTGCTTAAACACTTGTCAACAGCAATTATTTATAACCAATGAAACGGAAAGTCTCGTGTCAGAAGAAAGACAAATTGTTTAGAAATCATTTGCAGTGACACAATGTCAAGCATTGGCAAATAAAAGTGACTTGGCATCTTCTGATTATTGAAATTAGAATTGGAAGTGATTCAATCACTTGTGGTCTCGTGTGTGTGTGTGTGTGTGTGTGTGTGTGTGTGTCTGTGTGTGTTTCGTGGGGATTGAACATAGGGGCACTCTACCACTGAGCTACCTCCCCAGCCCTTTTTATTTTTTATTTTGAGAAAGGATTTCACTAAGTTGCCCAGGCTGGCCTTGAACTTACAATCCTCCTGCATCAGCGCCCTGTGGATTACAGGTGTGTACCAGCATACCTGGCTCTTCAATAACTCTTAAAATGATAGGTTAGGAGAGCTACAATGGGACGTTAGAATCTGTGTGATTTCCTTTCCTCTCGTTTGCAGAGAAGTAAGGTTCAGAGTGGTAAAAGTAAGTTGATTTTTCCTCACAGTTAAATCTTACATTCTTTTGACAACACAGGTGTTTTTAAGGGCATCTCTGCCGTAATCATACCCTGTCTTCTGTGTTTCTAGCCCTGGAGTGCATGGTGTGATATTAGGAAGGCAACAGCTAGCCTTGGGTACTTGCCAAAGCTTGCAATTCATTTGACAGAAGACAAGGCTCTGCCTTCCACAGTGGGGGATCAGGCTTCAAGAGCAAATTCCTGAGCTGCTATCATCACCTTCACTCCCTGTCACTCTTCTGACAAAAGCCCTTCCACGGGCTCCCACCGCCTGCTCCATGGAGCCTGGCCTCAATAATCTTCTGCAATTCGATCCCTACCTTGGGCGAACAGATCAGAGCCAATGTCCACACCTCTCAGCTCAGCCACCTGTAAGACCTTTTGTCCCCCTTTGGACTTCTCCACTAAAGCTGACTGGGTCCTTTTGGTCCCACAGGGACTGCCAGGTCGAGGACTCTTATAGAACCTGGTCCTCTGTGAAGATGATACCCATATGGGATTAGATGTGCAAGAGATTGATGGGGTCAGGGAGGATCCCTGTGAAGGATGAAGGAGATGGTCAGGAAATGCAGGCTGGCTGCTCTGGGGGAGAGCAGGAAGGAGTAAGGGCAGGGCAGAATTTGAACAGCAGTGCAGCAGGGGCATCCTGGCTGGGCTGGAGAGGCGTTCCTGAGCCAAGGGGCCCACAGAAGAATCCCAGACTGCAGGAATGGGTTGGCATCACTCTATAGGAAAGAGCTGCTGGGACCATCAGCCACCTAGTTCTCTGCAGCAGAGGCCAGGTCTGTGCATCGCTACGGCTGTCAGGCTTTGCAACCATTCACCACTTGTGACACCCTTACCTCACTGAATTGTATGTATTTAAGCTTGTTGGTTATTGATGATAATCATCAATGTTTATGGAAAATTTGCTATATATCAGGTGCTGTGCTAGGTTCCATGTGTAACAGATATCAATTTCTTAGGTCTCAAACACGAACTTTAGAGATTATTTTTTATACCTGAATTTATATTTTGGGCCCATGTTTTCCAGATAGTGGAAATGTAATCTTAGCCAATTCAGGTTTTCTCCAGTTAATAGGAGTTCTTATCTCTTTGGCATTGCAAAAAGGACAGAGTTAGTGTCAAAGCATGGAACACAGTATCTGGACTCAGTTCTTGCACCTCCTGCTGAGTCCTGGTTCCCAATGGCCCATCTGCATCTATGCCCATGAGTGCCTGGAAGATTCCCAAAGTTGATCTGCCTGCCCCTATTTGCACCTCGAGGCCTCTGGAACTGATGGCTTCTCAGCACCTCTGTGCCTGTCTTGATGCCCACCTGTGCCACTGGGTCTGGAGAACCTCGAGAGCTGTCCCAGGTACCCTCTTAGTGACTCTATGCTGCCATTTCTGCCTCACCCCTGTGGCATCTCCCTCCCCTAAACTGGGTCCTGCTGCTTTCCCAGGGGACCACCCAGGAGGTAAGGCATAGGCTACTCCTGTTTGTAGAAGCCTTGGTTTGTCTGAGTGTTCTATTCTACCAATATATTCAAACAGAATGGGCTGTGGGCTCGGAGTCCCAGGCTCTGGCTCACTCAGTCACATATAATGGTTGATTGTCTTTTGCCTTTTCTCTGTCCAGCCAAGATAATCATCTCTTCTGGAGTACAAAACTGGATCCACAGTATGTTCCTAAAATCTGTTATTTATGCCATATTTTGTTTTTTGCCAAGTGCTTTGCATGTATTATCTCAATTCTTACATTAAGAAGTTTATAATATAGATGGAGGTTCAGAGAGGTAACCAGCTTGCCCATCAATGCACAGCCTGCAGGCACAGTGCTGGGATTTGGATGCCCTTGATCAGAATTCAGTTTGCTCCTGGAATCTTCATAACCTTTACAGATTTTAGGAATATAAGATCTAACCAACATTTGCCCTGTAGAATTTGTTTAAATAGAAGCTAGAGACAGTTTTTAGATTTGAGAAAACATCTTTGGCTGGGTGTGGTGGCTCATGCCTGTAATCACAGCAGCTGGGGAGGCTGAGGCAGGAGAATTGCAAGTTCAAAGCCAGCCTCAGCCACTTAAAGAGACCCTAAGCAACTTAGCAAGAACCTGTCTCAAAATAAAAAGAGCTGGGGATATGGCTTAGTAGTAGAGCATCTCTGGGTTCAATCTCTGGTACAGAAAGGAAAAATGAACCAACACATGCACACACCACCACCACCACCACCACCACACATCTTTTATGCTACCCTTGAAGAGTGTAGTCTGACTTGGAGGCTTTGTCAGTTTCTTGCCATGAGGCAGAGGTTGAATCAAGTGAGCTCTGGGTCCTTCCAGCTAAGTCTGTGGATGCTAAGTGGCCAAGAGATAACAATCAAATGACAGTCTTGAAAACTGCATAGGTACACACAGAAAGAGGGTTTTCTTGTGGCTTTCCTCCCCAAATGTGTATATAGTTTATATGCTACAAGTCATTGCATAAGCAACATATAACACAAAATAAAATACTTGAAACATGTATCAAGAAGAAAACGGCACTGAAAATTCCCAGTTATGCATGCAATGATTAGATTAATGCAGTAAAGTAATATAATTTAAATGGAAAACAAGAAAACAAACTTTGACAATAAAAGCTTAGAAAGAGAAATAACAACTAAAAAAAGAAATAAAGAAAGAAAGAAAAGAAAACAAACTTTGAAACAAACACAAATAGCAATAAAAAGGTTTGTATCAACATGGGTATGTACTTTGTCATTTTGGTGAAAAGGGGTTTTGATGAAGAAGAAGAAGAAAAAAAACCAACTTCAGATTAGCAATGTAGGTGACAACATACATTGCTTGCTAGGTGCACTTCATACTCCACTGATGCAGCCACCACATTGCACTGTGGTTTGGTTTACGTGGTTAGTAGTTCCAAGAGCATGTTGGGAATAATGGATGAATGAACGAACAAATGGATGGATGGAAGTCCCCCAGAAAAAGGCTCACTGAAGCTAGTATGACTATCCTACTAAATTTTCTTCCCAAGAATTTAGCGGTTTCATATGGCCAGTGGCTCTAGAGTTTTTGAGATCGGACATTGACACCATCAGGAAAAACAATACCTGTAAGTATTGCCATGAAGTAACACATTTTATTCTTCTAGTGGGGAGGCTGTCAAAGTTGTTTTGCTGTCGAGTTGATTTTCCCATGTGCTAGTCAGTTGTTCATTTCCATGACCAAAATATTTGACAAGAACAACTAAGAGGGGCAGAAGTTTATTTTGGCTCACAGTTCCTGAAATTTAGTCCATGATCAATGGAATCCATTTCTCTGGGCCCAAGGCAGAACATCATGGTGGAAGGGCATGATGGAAGAAGGCTGCTCTACTCAAGGTAGCCAGGAAGTGGCTTGGGGACTGGGGGAAGGGGAGGAGCCACAAGGAAGATGCAACCTTCCAGGGCACACAACCCAGTGACCCACCTTCTCTAGCCATACCCCACCTGCCTACAGTTAGCATCCAGTTTATTCCAGCTAGAATGGACTGATGAGGTTACAGCTGTCACAACCCAGGAACACTCCTGAATTAACACAGGAGCTTCTGGGGGACACCTCATATCCAAACCATAACACATGGACTTAAAGTCAAGCATGCCATACTGCAAAGCACGGTCAACTTTGAACAGATTTAGGTGTAAGCCTAGAACCTACTACTGATTAGTTGCATTCTTTTTTGGAGAAGCTATTTGATTTCTCCGAACCTTAGTTTGTTTATTTGTAAGAAAGGGGATGAGAATCACTATCCCAGAATATTGTTGTGAAGAGTAAATGAGATAATGCATGGGTAAAAGATTCCTGGCCCATAGGAAGTGTGAAGTAGACACTGCATTTATTGTGATTATCACTATTATGTTTTCACATGGAAATAACATCTTATTCTCCAGTGTGAGCTGTAAGGGTGCATTTTTGGACCTTGAGAATTCAGGAGGGAGGAGCAGAGTTGACTGAGTTTATGTGCTGCACTTCCAGACTCGGAAGATTGTGTGATCCTGAGATTCAGGGCCTGGCCAGAGGTGCTCCTGGAGTGAATTAATCATTTCACTGCTCTCACATGTGTTGATGTGTGTCTACAGTTACTGTATGGAGATGCCTTCTGCCTTTTATGGACCCACATGCAGTCTCATTGCCTGGAGACTGGACCCTCACTTTGCTGCATGTGCAACACGCATTGCATACAATATTGAAGGGACCCTTTAGTATATGAGAGAAGTGCTGTGTCAAGAGTCAGCCTGTAGGTGGCAGCAAAAACTCAGTCATGGGAAAAGCAGCTAACAGGCTGGACAGGTGTTCTCTATCACTCCCCTTGGTGTCTCAACAGGAAAGACCTGGAAGTTTTAAGCAGCTGTGAATTAATTGGATTCAACACACCACTTAAGGCAATCCAATCCTTTCTTTGGTGTGATTGAAGATATCCTAAGTCATTAGTACTAACTTCAAATACCATGTATTCATTTTTTAATATATTAAAAAAACAACAACAACAACCAGGATTTGGCAATCAGTTATTATTAGGCTCAGTTAATGAGGGATAGCCTCCAGATGGCTTATGACAGCCATCATCAGTATTATTTATGCTGGAACAAATGCATCCTTTTTGACTGGGTTGGTAAGGAAGCAATCATATCCTTGGGTTTGGGGAAAAAAGACGGGGGTATCACATAGTATCTCACCACTTATAAACCCACCCTGGCTCACAACTGTTAAACAATGTCACGTTATTGCTTTTGAGTTTCAGTTTATTTAATATTACTTGATTTGCATATTTTTGATTTATCTTTCCCTATCCCTTAAATTCCAAATTTTCTATGAAAATAAGCCTGTTTTCTGTAGAAAGCATAGTCTGACATTTCCCTTAACCCAATCTGAGAGTCCTTGTTATTGGATACTGGTGTTCCGCCCATTCCTACTTCTCACAGTATCCGATAGATTTGATTTCATATCTTTCTCCTTTTTATTTTGCTACTTATTGTATCTGTTGTTGTCTGTGGTTTTCTTGTTTTCAAATTTGTTTTGGCTTAAACAGGGCATTCATTTTAAAGTTCCCTTGCCCTGTGTCCTATCAAACAATACAAATTTCAGGCTATATCTCAGGGATGTGTGTGTGTGTGTGTGGGTGTGTGTGTGTGTGCGCTCGCGTCACCAGGGATAAAACTCAAAGGTGCTTAACCACTGAGCCATATCCCTAGACCTTTTCATTTTTTATTTTGAGACAGGATCTTGCTAAGTTGTGTAAGCCCTTGTTGAGTGCTGAGGCTGGCTTTGAACTCATGATCCTCTTGCCTCAGCCTCCTGAGTTACTGGAATTACAGGCATAAGCAACCACAACTGTTCCTTCCATATTTTAAGTTGCACTTAAAGCTAGAATCCTCTATGTATATACTAAAATCTAACTGTCACTGTGATTCCCTAAGTCCTTAATAACATCACCCCTACCACCTTCACCAGCCGAGTCACTTAGAATGCTTTGGTCTTCCTATCTGTTTTCCCATTCCTAACCTCTAGATTGTGTTAATAAAATTAATAATTCATCATCATGGATAGTTTTTATAACTTTTTGAAAACAATTTTATAATTAGGGAAAATAAAATAGTTTAAAGAATATGCATAGTACTCTTAGATTTACCAATGATTAACATTTTCTTCCATTTGATATAGTCATTGCTTTCTTTCTTACACACACACACACACACATACACACAGTTGTATAATTGTTTTTGGAGCCATTTGGGAGTAAACTATATGTATGTGGCCCTTATCCCTAAATGTTTCAGTGTGTACTTCTAAAGAAGAATGATCTTATCTTACATATCCACAGCACAGTGATCTAGTTCATAAATTTATACTGATATAACTTATGATGGTCCCCATGTTTGGTCAAATGGCCTAATAATGTCTATCACAGCATTGGCCACCTCTCTCCAGTGCAGGATTGAGTGCTGGGGTAAGCATCCTAGTTATCCTCATCAGTTGTCATGTCTCTTTAACTCCTTTAATCTGGAGAGGACAGTCCTCCCCGGTATTTTAAAAAACAGAATGAGTTTCTTCTGTGCTTTTCTGATTCCTCCATTGTGATTAGATTCAGGTTCTGCATCCCCAGCTCATTCTCACTGAGAAACTTGTATCTTCTTCAAGATACCCCGTCTGTGGGCATGCAATATCTGCCATCCTTCATTGGAGATGTGACATTTGAGCACCTACGTAAGTTGTTATCTGATTTCTCCACTCTACAATCATGGTTTTATTTTTCTCCTTTGCAAGGAGTTAGCAGTCTGGAGTGATTTGCCTCATACGATGCAACTATCCTGTGTACTACTTAGTTTCTAGATATGGGCACATACTGTTTTCAGATATCCACCTGTTATAAGATTTGTTAATTTAATTTCTGTGTGATCAGAGAGAAAAGTTGGTATGACTTGAATTCTTTTAAATTTGTTATGATTTGGTTTATTGCCCAGCATAGACATTAGGGGTTTATTTTAGTCAGTGTTCCAAAGTACACCTGATAGAATATATATCCTGCTGCTGTTGAGTGGCATATTCTACAAATGTCAACTTTATAAAGGTGGTTTATAATGTGCTCAAGTTTTCTACACATTAACTGGTTATCTGGCTACCGGTTATAAATTGTTGAGAGAGGGGTGTTTGAATCTCCAACTAATTGTGGATTTTTCTTTCTAGTTCTTGCAGGTTTTGGCTCATATATTTAGAAGCTTTGTTAAGTGCATATACATTCAGAACTGTTCATAGGTTAAAATTAAAAGGATTGAAAAAGGTAATCATGTGAGTACTAATTAAAGCACAAATGGCTTTATGTTTATTAGATAAGAAAGGTATCAGAACAATGAAAATTATCAGGGATAAACAGAAAGGTTAGCATCAATTCCATTGTATTTAAAGTGGATTTTTTTATGGAGAATATATAACTGGGTATTTTAAAAATCAGATTTCATCAATCTCTGTCTTTTCATTAGTGTGATTAGATCACATCTTAGAGATGCTATGACAAAATACCATGATCTGGCTGGCTTATAAATAACACATTTACCCCCACAGTTCTGGAGGTTGGAAAGGCCAAGATCAAGGTGCCAGTAAGATTCAGTATGTCTGGCTTATATGACTGAAGGGACAAGGCAGCTCCTACGGGATTCTTTTAAAAGGGCACTAATCCCATTCAGGAAGCTGCACTTTCATGACTGAATCAGTTTCTAATGGCCCCACCTCCTAGAACTATATCATTAGTGATAAGGGTACAACCAATGAATTAGGTGGAGATGCAAACATTCAACCCAAAGCAGATCACTGCAATTGAATTTTTATTATTTATATGGCTCCGTCTAGATCTACCATTTCATTATTTGTTTTCTCTGAAAAAAAAGAAAAAAAACTCGTAGGGGTATGAGTTGATAATTCCTCCACTATACATGCCCCCTGTAATTGAACAGTTATGTAAATGCACAGCAGATGGTAGAAGCCGGTTTTCTCACTGTTGGAGTGGGAGGTTACAGATAAGCAAGGGAAGATGCTAGAATGATGCATATGGTAATAGACTGAAGTTGGAGATGTAACATCAGTATGAACTAATTTTAATTTCATTTAGATACAGAACGTTATCGACAGAAATATTTATAGCTATTGGTGTGCACATAGCTGGTATACACACATATATTTTCTTGCTGTATCGGCTGAGAGAGCCCAGAAGCAATAACCCCCAGTGGCGATGAGCACACTTAGCGTCCAGATCTTGACCTCTAATACCATTCTCTGGTAGGAACTAGGGCTCCTTGAGAGAGGGCTCATCTGGAGCTGCAAGTAGACTAGATGAGCCTAGGGCATCTTGCAGTGCCAGGAAGTGAGGAGGCCCTCAAAAACCATGACCTCAACACTGATGTGAATACGTCAAGAGATCACAGAAGACAGACATAAGAGCCCCCAAGGTCAGGGTGGAACAATTCGAGCAACATAAACTTCAAAAAGTAGTACTGGGTTATAACAAAAGCATCAAGTAAATAGCTATGAGTTTGCATTGATGTAAGTAAATGCTTCAATAAAACAAATAAACAGATTAGAATGGCTTGGTAGATACTCTGCCCTCAACAAGGTGAAGCATAAATCTAGTTTTGGATGTTTGCGGACCCACTTTAAACTCCCCTCTGACTCTTCCTCCTGTCCCACATCTAGGCAAGTTTAGAATAAAATCACTTTCTCTGGTGGCTGCAGGATGATTGAACCCTCAACCTGGCCCCTAGTCATCATAAATAATTTGCTTTTCAAAGTTCCCAGGTAATGGCTTTGTCATGTCTGGGGGTTTTTAGTTGTAATGTGTGGAAATGATAGGGTATTGTGGGTGTCCTTCATCTCATCAGGAACTGGAAACTTCCTTCCTGCTCTTACTGATTTTACGCTTGAACATGTCAACATGCTTTCAAAAGAAATACCTACAGAAAACAGTACACTTAGAAGCTGGGCATGCAGACCTATGATCCCAGTGATTCAGGAGGCTGAGGCTGGAGGATCTCATGTTCAAGGCCAGCCTGGGTAGTTTAGAGACTCTGTCTCAAAATAAAAATAAATAAGGGCTAGGGATGTGGCTCAGTGGTAGAGTGGCCCTAGGTTTAACTCCCAGTCAGTCTCTCTCTCTCTCTCTCTCTCTCTCTCTCTCTCTCTCTCACACACACACACACACACACACACACACACACACACACACTCACACACAATACCCTTAGAATAGTGCTATCTCCTCCCTGGTCCCTTCCCATTTCCCACTCCATCCACCCCTTGTAAAATATATGCTCTTTTTTTTAATAGTATTGGGATTGAACCAAGGTCCTTAAACTTGAACATGCTAGGCAAGTGCTGTACTACTGAGCTACATTCACATATGTACTCCCCCCCCTCAGTTATCACCTATTTCAGCTCATCTTAAGGTTTCTCTTGCAGTTTTTTTCCTCCTGATTCAAAAGCACTTATTAACACTTAGAATTTATAATTCTATTAGTTAGGACCCCAATAGGGTACAGATGGAAACTTCAAATTTGGTTAACCTGTCAGGTTTGGTGGCCCACACCTCTAATCCCAGGCATTTGGGAGGCTGAGGCAGGAAGATCTCAAGTTCAAGGCCAGCCTCAGCAACTTAGCAAGATCCTAAGCAACTGAATGAGAGCCTGTCTCAAAATAAAAAATAAAAAAGGGCCGGGATGTAATTCAGTGATTAAGCACCCCTGGGTTCAATCTGTTATCCAAAAAAGAAAAAAAAAATCAGATCATCCAAGCAGGGTTTCTTTTCAGAGACTATCAACAATAGGGTGGGAGGCAGGAGAGTTACAAAGAAGAGTGCAGAAGTTCAGGTGAGTTACACAGAGCACCCCTCACCCCCACCAGATGGATGGAAGGAGGCTGTCTTGCTGTGGGAGGGAGAATAGTGTGGAATAGTCTGCTTTGAAATAAGTCCCTTCCTTAGAGGGACAGCCAGCCCAGAGGACTGTGTCACATGTGGGATAAACACTCTGACCTCACTCTCTTCCCTTCCCCAAGTCTCCTGCCAGTTGAACCCAAATGGTAGTCAAAGGACAAAGGAGCCCATAAAAGAGACTATGTTTGATCAGTCTTCCAGAGCAGAGAGGACAGAAGGAGGCCTTTGCACTAATTTGCAGCATCTACTTAAATTAGACATTTTATAAGAATATATATTTCCAACATGATTTTTGGTTTGTATTCTTAACGTGTTTTTCACCTGTCATTAGGTCTTAGCTTTGAATTAATTTTTTACTTTTTTTCTTTAGGATATTCTATAATTTCCTTAGTAATGGTACAAACAATGGTGATGAGCTTCTCAGTTCTTGAGTTTCCAAAATTATCCTTCTTTTCCCTCACATTGGAATATTAGGCGCTCATATAGGATTCCCAGCTCAAAATTCTATCAAAAGTCTGCAAATGAGAAGTTTGGCACTAGCTTGGATTCTGTTCAAGTATTTTTTTTCCTCCATCCAAAGTGTTGTATCTTCTCCACCCATGGTATTCGGAAATTTTCATGAGGCCTGACCTGGTGTGTGTCTGTTCTCATTAATTTTGCCTGGGAAAAACAGATAATGTCTTTCTTCATCCCAGGCATGTTTTCTTTATATTTGTGTTAACATTAATTTTCCTTCAACAGATGCTTTTTCTCCCTCTAAAACCTCTGACTACTCACAAAATTCTGGGCTCAGGTCTCCTTTCCTGTCTTCTCACTCATGTTTTCTATTTTCTTGCATTAGTTGGTGTCGTCAGCTATTTCTTCCATTTCTTTTCAAATTCCAGTTTGCTTCTCAGCAGTGACTCCTGTATTGCTCGCATCCTCTATCGAATTTCTAAATGCAGAAGTCATGTTTGGAATCCCTGAATGTCCTTTTGCTCCATGGCATCTCCTAAAAGTTCTTCTGATGTTTTTGATGACAGTTCTCTCCTGTCCCATCAGGGGGTTCTGCTTGGGTAGAAACCCCTTTCCCTTGTCCTTTGGGCCAGGCTGCCCGTCCTTCCTCAGTGATTGCCTGTTCATGACAGTGAGGTCCCTCAGCCCCAGAAGTCGGGCACCAAATAACACAGCAAGGGACAAACTGTCAGGGAGTGGTGCATGAAGGGGCAAACCAGGTTTACGGTGGATGAGGGGAGGTTTTAATATTTTGAGGAAGGGAAGAGGAAAAAGTGGGGGGGGGTGCTCAAGAGGGAGGAGAAAAAGCTCTTATGATGATGAAGCTCAGGAGCAGTTCACTCCTCATGCAGTTCAGATGAGGTCCTTTAGTTTCCCAAAAGACCACAAATGCAGAGCACAAAATGAGATCCAACGGAGTTTGTTGATTGGGCTTCTTCTGACAGTCTCAGCATCTGCTGTCTGTACCCTGCAGCCTCCATACTGGAGAGGCAGTGGATCCACCAGCCTGGCCCTCTGCTGTCTGCACGGCATGCCAGCAACTTTCTGCATCTGTCCCATCCTCTGGAGAATTCAGTCTTCAGATGGGCTCAAGTACTCCTGAGAAACTTGTGATGCTCACAAAGGGATCCACATACCAGTAACCTCAGCCTTATGTTGGAGTTTTGTTAGAAATACACTCCGAATCTATTGAAGAGGAATGTACACAAAAATAAGATACCTGATAATTTACATGCATATTAAAGCATAAAAAAGCAAGCCCTGGTCACTGCCCTCAGCCATGAACACTTGTGGACATATCTTTCTTTTCTTGGTTTTTAGGTGGTATTACAAGGAGGTGTGCCTTAGTCTATTTTATGTTGCTATAAAAAATGCTTGATACTAGATAATGTATAAAGAAAAGAGGTTATTTGACTCCGAAATTTCAATGGCTGCTAGGATCAAACAGTATGGCATTGGTGTCCTAACACACACCTCTGGCCACATCATAAATGCACAAAAGCATAAAGGTAACTAGTGTAATGCAAAGGGGTGAAAAATGTGGAGTGACCTTGCTTTTTCATGCCAATAGGCCCATGAGAGATAGCACTCCTTCTGGACCACGTAATCCAGTCATAAGTGGGGGGTGTCCCCACGACCTAGTCACCTTCCACTGGGCCCCACCTCTTAAAGATTTCCCCACCTCAACCCTGTATGCTGGGACCAAGCTTCAAGCACAAGACACTTTTGGGAAACACACCACGTCTAAACCATAGCAAGGTGGGAAGATCAAAGGTCCGGAAATGTAGGCCGAACCTGATTTTTTCTCAGATTCTCTTCCATAGGTTTTCAAGAGTGTTACTAGATGTTTGTAACCACATAGTTTTAGATTTAAAGAATGTTAAAGTTTAAACATATCTGAAAGAGGACCAACTCCCTCCATTTGTTTTTATATACGAAGGCCAATAGGCTAAGAACCTTAATAAAAGCCAGATAGCCAATCAGCAGCACAGCAAAGGACAGAATTCAGCTCTCTCCAATTCTAGGCCATTCATTTCTTTTCCTATTTCACTTCTTGGATCTTGTTGGGCAGCGATTTTTGTTGTTATTTCATAAACAAATGTGTACTGATCTTCAGATATCAGCAGGATGGACCTAAACCAGGTCTACCTTGAAATGGCAACAAAAGCAAGACTCAAAACAAAACAAAAAAAAACAAATAAAAGGAAATTTAAGAGAGAGAGAGAGAAAGAGAGAGACAGAGAGAGAGACTCTGATAAATGTATCGAGTCACACATTCAAAACAGGACAATTCTTTCTCTTAGTCATGATCTTGTAGTATTTGATAAAAAGAAGCAGAAAAAAGGAAATTGCTACATAGAGGAAGAGCTCTCTTTAATCTTCAAGAGAATGTGAAACAGCTATGGCCCTGTCAGAGAGCAGCCTACTGAAGAGAAATAAATATCTCAGAAATACTGACACTGAGCACAGAAACTGGGCAAAACAGCTGAGAAGGGCATTTGAGAGGCATGGAGGGTTGGACTGGGGTTGATTCCCTAAGGATTGGGCAGATGTGAAAGAGGGAATTGGTGGCAATATAGGACCCAGTGCACACCAGGCTGACCGAACAATGCCAGGGTCAGTGCAGGACAAAACTCACTAGACACTGGGTTTTGTTGTTAGAAATTTATTATGGAAGTAAAACCCACTGCCTGAACACTGTCCCCAAACATCTGGATGCAGCTCTAGAGTCATTATCTGTACCTTTTTTTTCCCCGTACTTATGATAACTCCATACTGCTATGGTCTAAATATTTATGACCCCCCCAACCCCCCAAATTTCACAATACCTAATTATGAAGTGATTATAAGGAGGGGTGTCTTGGAAGGGAGAGAGGTCATGAATAACCCTCATGAATGAGAATAGAGGCCCAGTTTAGAAAAATCTTGTCCCTTCTGTCATGTAAGGACACAGTGACAAGGTGCCATCTGTGAGCCAGGAAGTGAACCCTCACTAGACCCTGAACTTCCAAAGCCTTGATCTTGGACTTTCCAATCTCAGAACTATGAGAAATAAATTTCCGTTCTTCCTAAGTATCCCAGTTTATGATATTTTGTTGTAACAGCCCAAAGGGACCAAGATGTGTGATAAAATTTGCCACTATTGTTTTTTAAAATTTTTTATTTGTTCTTTTTAGTTATACATGACAGTAGAGTTTATTTTGACATATTATACATACAAGGAGTACAACTTCCCATTCTTGTGGTTGTACATGATATGGAATTACACTGGTTATGTATTCATACAGGAACAGGGGAAAGTTATGTCTGATTCATTCTACTGTCTTTCCCATTCCCATCTCCCTCCCTTCCCTTCATTCCTCTTTGTCTAATCCAATGATCTGCTATTGTTTCCCCACCCCTTATTGTGTTTTAGTATCCACGTACCACAGAGAACATCCAGCCTTTTTCTGGGGGGACTGGCTTATTTCACTTAGCAAGATAATCTCCAGTTCCATCCATTTACCAACAAATGCCATAATTTCATTCTTCTTTATGACTGAATAATATTACCTCATGTATATACATCACATTTTCTTTATCCATTCATCTGTAGAAGGGCACCGAGGTTGGTTCCATAGCTAAGCTATTGTGAATTGAGCTGCTATAAATATTGATGTGGCTGCATCACTTTAGTATGCCAATTTTAAGTCCTTTGGGTATATTCTGAGGACTAGAATAACCGGGTCAAATGGTGGTTCCATTCCAAAATTTCTGAGGAATCTCCAAACTGCTTTCCAGAGTGGTTGCACCAATTTTCAGTCCCACCGGCTAGCAATAAATTTTGGCCGCTACTGTTCTAAACTAAAAAATAATGTGCTATAAATGAAATGCCAAGGAGGTGCTATTTTTTCCTGTCCTATAACTTCAAGATCTTTAACTCAGAAACACATGTTAAAACCCAGCTCATGTTCTTTGGAGAAGTATAGGAAAAGGAGTAAACAGGGAAAACAAAAGAAAAAGAAAGCAAACGAAGTTAAAAAGAGTGAGCTCATATATATATATATTTTAACCAGTGGTAACATTTTAATAACTTGTTAGAAATGGATAGGGCAGCATTTTACATTGAAATAATAAATGACACAATTTTAAGAAGGAAGTGAAAATCAAATGGACGGTGGCATGCACATCCCAAGTAAATGTGGCCAAAATCACTAGCAAAGAAACACATTGTCACTAAAATGGGAGCAAACAGCAGTTTCCGACTGCTATTATGTTAGCTACCCATTAATTACATGACACAAATGGACACCACCAGCAAGGGAGGCTCGGGGAAGACGATTCTCGGGTATTTATACTCAAACAGATGGGTTCTTTCAAAGTGACTTAGTTTGCCACATTGCTAAATACATGGCTGAAAAAAATTCACACAGATTTGACTTCATAAATGATCTTCTGTGGTATATTTTCTTTTTCCTTCCAATTGCTGCTAAAGTTTCATCTCTTTCATGAAATTTTTTTTCAGACTATTATTTCCTGGCACATCATCTTTCAACATTTATTCCCTTCAGTTGTGTGATGCACACACGGACACCCACACAGTCCTTAGTTTTGCAGCATGAAAGAAAAAAAATGTGTTTGTGAATCAAATTGTTGATAGAGATTTACTATGCTTATCATACACAAGTTACAAAATTTCAGTTAGAGGATGGAATTCATATAATGCCAAATAATTTTAGTAACTATCATTTGTGAAAAGTTTTGATAGCAATTTTCCCTATTTTATTCTTAGTTGTGACTTCGAAATTTCTGTCAGTACACTTTGAAGGGTCACATTGCATTTACAATGATCACAGATTCATTGTGATGTGTAGATATATGTACTATGCTAATGACATGCTCTCATTTTCATGAGTCAATATTGTTGTGTATTACTCCATGAACGACACTGAACTTCTTTAGTATAAATTTATGTTTATCATCTAGTGAGATGGATTCATTCCAGGAATGTAAGGTTGGTTTAATACCTGAAAGTAAATCAACATGACATAGCATATTAACAGAAAAGGGATACAAATTTCATGATTATCTTTATAGATGCAGAAAAAAATCATTTGACAAAATCTAATGTCCTTTTGTGATAAAAACACTGAACAAAGTAGAAATGGAAGGAACTTTCTCAATCTGGTAAATGGCATCTGTGAAAAAATAAATCATGCTAACATCTCACACGAGGGAAAATGCTTTCCCTCAAGACCAGAAATGTTACTGCTTCTGTTATTGCTAAACAGAAGTCCCAGGGGAGGCCCAAAAGCCAAACTTGAGTTACATGCCTGCTATTCACTATTTCTGAGAGGAGAAAGGCTCTAGCCATGCTCATTTGGCTGGAGGCAAGGACCAGTCACAACAGGGAGGATACAACCCTTCCAAAAGAAATTTGGGTGCTCTTAGATAGGGGCTAGGATCCCAAATGGCCAAAAAGTCAACCAAGAATTGCTTTACAGTAACATTTCAATCTTCTCTTTCCAAGTAGCTTGGCTTTTGCCATGTCAGAATATTTTAATTTATCTTTGATTGTTCAGATATATTTTTTTTAAGATCCTAATTCTTAGGGCTGGGGATGTGGCTCAAGCGGTAGCGTGCTCGCCTGGCATACTCAGGGTGCTGGGTTCGATCCTCAGCACTACATAAAAATAAAGATGTTGTGTCCACCGAAAAAACTAAAAAATAAATATTAAAAAAATTCTCTCTCTCTCTCTCTCTTTAAAAAAAAAAAAAGATCCTAATTCTGAACATGAATGTTATTAAAGACCTGTGGTTCATGGATTTGGATGTAAAGGTTGTAGCCTGTTCTTGCCCACAAACCATTCCTTTCCCAGCAGGTCTCATTTACGGTGGCTCTTCCCTTCTACTGCGGGAAGAGCCAGCTCTATGTGCCCATCTGATTTATCTTCATTTGGTAATCCGTGAACCCATTTAGTTAGAACTTCTAGAATAACTGTGCTCTACTTTCTACACCTTCTCACCATCTGGATCTTCTTTTTTCTTGTTAATGCTCAGGGTGGACATAGCTTGAATCTTTGTGTAAATTGGCTTCAGAAGGCCAGCTTGTCATCAACCAAGCTACCATCCTCACGATTCTCTCCTTCCTCCTCCTCCTTAGCCTTGATTAGCTTCTGTCCCCCAATATGCTATGGAGATAGATGGGCAAGAAATTATCTTCAAACTGTAGCTGGAAAATCTTGAGGAGGCATCAGAATAGTCATTTTGGAAGGCCATTAATTTATTTTAATGATGGTTCCATATCTTAAAACATTGGTGGAATTTTAAATTTTTCTGCAAAGCAAATTATGTCACAAAAGAAAAAAAAAGTCTTTATAATTATAACTTGAATATTGTCAAACCGATCCTTTGAAAATGTGAATTTAGCTGGATTTCTTTCCCACTAAAAATTTCTCAAAAATTTGCAGGACTTAGCTTAGCTCATCCAGTACTTCCTGCTCCAGGACCTCTATCTGTTCTGCCTCATATTCTACACCACCCCTGTGAAAATCTTTTGTTCCAGGGATTCTGCACTAACAGCAGGTTCTTAGGACACACCTGTGTTCCCTCATATTTTCTACTCTGTTTGTTGGAACGTTCTTCACAAGGGTGACTATCAAAAATCACCTCAGTGTCATGCCCTGGCTGAAGCTCTTCCCGATTGTGCCTCTCACAGATCCATTTCTGTCTTCTCATCTTTGCTTCCATGACATACCCTGAGAATTTTTTGACCAGGTCGATCACACTGTCCTGCAGAATCAGGACAATTATTGGTTTCCTTGGTTTCCACTGCCCTAAATTGTATGGTACTGTATTAGAGTTCTCCAGAGAAACAAAATGAAGATAAAGACACAGATATAGATATAGACTTAGATACAGATGAATAGAAGAGATTTATAATGAAGGATTGGCTTGTATGATTATGGAGGTTGAGGAGTCCCATGACCTGTTGTCTACATGTTGGAGGACCAAGGAATCTGGTGATGTGGTTCTAGATTAAACCCAAAGATCAAACCAAAAGGAAAACTGATGGTATAAGATCTGGGTCAAGTCTGAAGACCCCAAAACTGGGGCTGGTGGTGGTGGGGCTGGTAGTGTCAGTTCCAAACTGAGTCTAAAGATCTGAGAATCAGGAGCACCACGATATTTGAGAGCAGATGATGGATTTCTGAAGCAGAGTGACTTTGCTATTCTGCTATTTTTTCTTTTGTGACATAATTTGCCCTGCAGAAAAATTTAAAATTCCACAAATATTTTAAGATATGGAACCATCATTCAAATAAATTAATGGCCTTCCAAAATGACTATTCTGATGCCTCCTCAAGATTTTCCAGCTACATTTTGTTCTATGCAGATCCTCAATGGGTTGAATGATACCCACCAGCATGGATTTTCATTACTCATTCTACTGATTCAGGTGCTAAAGTTTTCCAGAAACATCCTCACAGACACACTTCCAAAACAACTGGGCATCCCATTACCCAGTCAAGTTCACACATCAGAGTAACTATCTCTAGTGCACTTCATAAAGTTACCTAAGTCCCTACTGCCTAGAGAGGAGAATAAATGTCTTAATATTGCTTTTTCTTTAAATCAACCAGAGCTGAAAGTGATTGCAGTTTTATTATTATTGAAGATGATGATAATAACAGTACTTTTTAAGATTTTTAAGATTAGCTTCAGATCAACCAAATCCATTAAGCATCTTTTAGATTTGACAATGAACCTTCTTCTCTAGAGCTTATCAAAGGCTGAGACATTAAATTAAAAAGAAGAAAAACAAACAGAAGAAGCTTTAAACGTAGTTCCACTTGATTTGCTATTTATTGTGTATTTCCTCTCTGCAAGACACTGGTTACCAACATACTGGGTGCCTTTCACAAAATATCAAATTTTTTTGAACATGGAAACATTTAGCAGGAAATTTTTTACTGTTCCATCTACCCCTGCATAAATGATTCTAATTGCAAGGGTATGGTTGTAAATGCCAAATATCCTAACTTTTAAGAAAGTATCACTCCTTCAATTTTGGTGTTAGCAATCTACGTTACTTTCCTAGGAACAACATAACAAAATACCTTAAATTGGGCGGTTTAGGGGCTTAGTGGTAGAGCACTTGCCTAGCATGTATGAGGCACTCAGTACTGCATATAAATAAATGAATAAAATAAATGTCATCAAAAAAGAGTCGGGGGGAACAGTTTAGAAGAACAGAAATTATTGTCTCACAATTCTGAAATCAAGGTGTCAGCAGGGCCAGGCTCCCTTTGAATCTCTAGGGAAGGATCCTCCTCTTCCAGCTCCTGGTAGCCTCAGACACTTGGTTCGTGACAGAATAATTCCTACCTTTGCCTCCATCTGTACCTGGCATTTTCCCTGTTCTCTTCACATTGTTCAGTCTCCCAACATATATGTCTTTGTTCAAACGTCCCGTTTTTGTAAGGGAATTGTATTGGCTTTGGGCCCACTCTAATGACCTCATCTGAACTTGTTTCAATCTGTAAATAATCTACTGCCAAATAAGGTCATATTCTGAGATGCCATAAATAGGGATTTCAATGTATTCTTTTGAGAAGACATAATCCAATCCATAATTATAACAAAGAAGAATAAGGATAATTCTCCAAAAAGGTAATACTTTTCTCATAGCCAACCATATATCTGTGCAAGGCCAGATTTTCTTCATATACTGAAACCAAAACAACATATCATAACAGATTGAAAGCAAAAGCACATATGAGAACTACAGCTGTCTTCTATTAATGTCATTAAAGAGATTTTGAAAATGTAAAACAGTGCTACTGTTCTCATAAAGTTTTTTTTAGAAAATATGATTGTTTTGTGAAAATATTATGCTTACACATAATAGGTTCATCATTGTTCTTTTAATGGAATTAATAAATATTCTTTAAAAATCTTTGTTTTAATTTGTGATATAGCAAATATTGATAGACAAAATCTTTTGAGGAGGAGGGATCCTTAGTAATTTTTAAGCCTTTACTTTAGGACTAGTCTTTTAGGCTATTAAATACTATGTATTGAATAACTGTTCAGAATTCTCTGCACTAAATTTGCACTAGTTTTTCTTTGTCTTCTTCCTGGAATCACACCCTATACATGTATAACTAAGAATTTAGCCAAGGTCTCAAATGAACTCCTACAGATTTGGACATTCCTTTTCCAAAAGAGCTCCCTGCTTTCCAGCACTCTGCCTCTCACATTGTAGCCCTCTCAGTCTCCCAGAACTCTGATCTCTGTCTCCAGTTCTGAGATCCTATTGTTCCCCATTTGCTGCTAGCCTTAGTAAAGGACCCAGGTGGAAAGTCCAGAGACTGCAAGACTCACTGTTTCCTTTATCTTAGGGATCAATTCCCTTTGCTGTCTTTTGCAGATTTCTGAAAACAAATGTTTCAAATAATTTGATCAATTTTCCAGTTGTATGCAGGTGTAGGGTTGATTTTCCACCAGTCATTGTGACTTATGCCTTTTATGAAGTTACAACTTACTTCATCTTTCCAACCTTCTGAATTTCTTAACTGGTCTCAGATTATACTTCTGATTAGAAGCAATTACTCTTAACAGCATCAAATAAAACTTACATTTCTTGTATCGATATGTCCAGTTCAATTTGCTTTTGAAACCAAATCACTTAACCACCTCTGTGCTATAAATAAGATGCCCCAAAGGCACCTCATTCTACAGCACGAAAGGAAGAACTGAGGACAGTTTCTTAGTATGTATTTCAGCGAAGCAGATAAATATTGTAGTGGAATAGTTTGATTTGGAATGAGATCCCAGACACTGGTAGGGAAGTAAAGAAATTGAACAGAGAAGAAAAAGAAGCCCCAATATAGTCTACCTACCACTGTGGCCAGCTAGAGAACTGAGACTCCAGGTAGAACATGCTCTTCAGAGTTATTCTACTATTGGATAAAGCAACTGTGGAATTGAGCTTCAGGTTTCTGTCAGTCACTGGTTGACAGTATTAACTCCCTGGTGTTTCTGATATTTTACCTGAGCAGGTCCGGTGAGTTACAGAGGCCACAAAACATGCTCAGGCAAAGGGAACCTGGCTTCTGGATTTAGCTGGTGTATATAGAAATGGTACTGGATGAGAATATATGAGTGAGGCAAAACCAGCTTCTACTACACACAACAGTTTAGTTGGAGAGTGGTGTGTGCAATTTGATGTAATGCACAACAGTAGATCCAAAGATGAAAGCAATCTCTGTTATGTTCTAAACGCTTAAGTTGAAAATACTTATGCCAAGTAGTGTGCTGTTACAACATTTTTGAAGTTTAAAACAATATTTATATTTTAATATCAAAATATTATTTTCCTAACTCACTATTGCTTATTTTGGATTTAGCCATAGTTTTTCTTTATTTTTGACATTTCAGATTAAATACGAAAACATGCTATTATTCCTTTTACCCTTGCCCCAAGCAGTCTGCCTTCAACACTGGAGCCAAAGAGTCCTGTTAAAATATAAAACCATGCTGTTCATCTCCTCTAAAACCTTCCAGTGATGACCAGTAGAACTTTCTGTGAGGATGGAAGTATTCTATGTCTGTACTATCCAATATGGTAGCCACTCACCACAGAGCTGCTGAGCACATGTGGCTGTGGGATGCATGTGGATACAGGCTAACTTATTAGGAGGGACAGTTCCAAAGGCTTCCCAGAGCAATCAGATTAAAAACAAATTCTGCAATGCAATGTCAGGCAAGGCCCCAGGCAATCTGTTGACCCCAACCCCTTCCACATCTCTGACCTCCTCTTCTCCACATTCCTCTGGCCCACTCTCCATTGCTGCCTGGTCTTCCTCCTGCACCATGAACATGAAGGTCTGCTCCTGAATAGGAGTCCTGTACTTGCTTCCTCTGTCGTTAATGTTCTTTCTTTAAATAGTATCATGGCTCAGTCCCTTAGTTCCTTTAATTTCAGTGCTCAGAACATTTACATTTCATGTGCTTATTTATTTAAATCTATGCATTTAAGCCTACCATCCTACTGTTTGTTTTATGTTTGTCCCATCTGTTCTTTGCTTCATTTTTTTTTCACTTTCTCTTTCTGTTTTGGAGTTTATTAAGTTTTTTTTTTTTTAATTTAATCTCTACTATTGGCTTATTGGTTTACTGGCTCATTGACCTTTTTTTTTTTTTTTTTTTTTGTATACCAGGGATTGAACTCAGTGGCATTCAAGCACTGAGCCACATCCCCAGCCCTATTTTGTACTTAATTTTTTTAAAAAAATTTAGAGACAGAGTTTCACTGAGTTGCTTAGTGCCTCACCTTTGCTGAGGCTGGCTTTGAACTTGTGATCCTTGTGATCCTTCTGCCTCAGTCTCCCAAGCTGCTAGGATTATAGGCATGCACCATTGCGCCCGGCTCATTGACCTCTTTGTTTTATATTTTTATTGGAGCTTTGGTATTTACAACATTCATCTTAAATTTATCACAGTCTAACCTCAAATCATATTATATCCCAATAGTAGTGTACATACAATCATTTACAACAGTATACTTCCATTTTTCCTTCCTGTCCTTTGAGTTACTATTGTCATATATTTTATGGCAATGAAATATATATTATGCATCCTAAAGTACATTCCAATTATTTTGTGCTTTCAACAGTCAACTATTTTAAAAAAGAAAATTAAAAATGATAATTAACATTTTTTATTTACCTTAATTTTTGACACTTCTAGTGAGAAAAGGAGCCTAAATATAGTCTATTTGCCACTTTGGCCAAATGGAAATCAACTAGAAAAATGGAGAATCCTTGTAGAATGTGCTCTTTGGAGTTATTCTATTACAGGGTGAAGGACCTGGGATATTTAGCTACTAGTCTCTGTTACTAACTAGTTGAAAGCTGCTTTGTTCTTTATGAAGATTCTAGGTTTCATCTGGTATCATTTTTTTTGTCCATCATAAAAATTTCTTTAACATTTCTCATAGTACAGGACTGCTGGTGTCAAATTCTCTCTTCAACTTTTGTTCATCTGATAAATTTTTCATTCTGCTTTCATTTTGCTTGTTCACTATTTCTACATTGACATTTGTTACTTTTTTTTTCTCTTAGCACTTTAAAAATGTTGTATTGGGACAAATGCTGGAGAGTGATATTGGCCAAATTTTATTGTTATATTACATGCATGTATAAATATGCAACAATAAATCCTGCCATGATGTACTATTATAATGCACCAACCAAAAATGTGGGAAGAAAACGAATGAAGCATAAACATCTCCCCTCCCACCAAAAGATGTTGTTTCACAGTCTCCTGGCTTGCATAGTTTCTCACAAAAGTCTGCCGTTATTCTTATCTTTGTTCTTTCCACTGCACATGCATCTCTTTGCTCAGCAGCTTTTTAGAATTTTTCTCTTCATCATTGGTTTTCTGTTATTTGTTTATGAAGAGGCATCATGCAGTATTTTTAATTTATTCTGATTGAGTTGTTGAACTTTTTGGATAATTAAGTTTATACTTTTTACCTAATTTAAAAATTTTTCAGCTATTATTTCTTCAAATATCCTGCACCCCCCTTTTCTGTGACTAATTGCAGATATGTTGCATAGCTTGATATTGTTCCACAGTCGCTGAGACTCTTCATTTCATTTTTCTTTTCCCTGGTGCTTCATTCTGAATACATTCTATTCTGTGTTCAGATTCAATAACTTTCACTTTTGTATGACCAATTATAAAGCCCATGCAATGAAGTCTGCCATATCTAGAAGTTCCATTTGGTTCTTTTCAACAATTTCTTTTTCTTTACTCATTAAACCAAAGTTTTCTTTTACATCTTTTAGCGTGTGGAACACATTCGTAATAACTACTCTAGAATTCTTCTGTTAATTTCATCTTCTGTGTCTTTCTCATTGATTGCTTATCTTATGCCTTTTTCTCCTGCTTTTTGATGTCTATCGATTTTTATCAACTATTAGATGATTTGAATTTTACATTGTTGAATTCTCAAATTATGTTTATTACTTTAAAAAGCACTGAACTTTTCTATGGCAGGCTGTCATTTACAGGTTCATTTCATTATTTTAAGAGTTATTTTAAGGAAGGTCTAGAGTATCATGTATTATAGGGCTATTTCTGCCCCATATGTAAGCCACTGACCTCTGGAGTTGCTACCGATTGATTTTACATTTACTGAAGTCTTTTTACTCTTGTTGGAGGGGACCTAAATGTTTACTAACCTTTTAAAAAATTTGTAGATTAGTTACAACTTCCTAATACCTTTTCTCCTTCCTGTCCTTGAATTTTCATGGAGTTTCACCTTATGCCCACACAAACAAGTTCAGCCTTCCTATGCAGATTTCTGAAGCTCTTTATATAGATTCCTTCACTTTGGAACCCTGACCTGAAAATTCTAGCCTCTTCAGCCTCCTTTAACTCTGATTTCTGCCTCCTTAACTTACTGAGACCCCCAGATCTGTCTGGAGTTCCTCTCCCTGGGATCTAGTCTGGATATTGCCTCCAGGTACTGATAGGGCTCCCCAGCTGCCATGCTGATCAGTTGGCCCACTGGTCCCTGCAGACAAGTGGCAGCAGAGCAGTGGTGGAGTGGTGGAGCAACAACTTGGGCGGGCTGGACAACAGGCAACAAGCTTGAGCCGAGGCTGCATGGACCCTGCCATGCCTGCTTGGGCATAAGAGGAACAGACCAACTACCAGCGAGCCGAGGCACGTTTACCTGCCATCCTAGCGCAGACACCAGCTCCACGTGGTCTTGCAGCTCCAGATCCAGCTCTTCCACCCAAGCATGCGCAATTCATGAACCTCAACCTTCAGCTTCCTGAGAAGTGTAGAGAAAACGGAAGCAAGGCAAATCCACTGGGATTCAAAGCTAACCAATAGCATTAGTACGTTTCCAAATGTTAATTAGCATGATTTTGGACCAATGGCATTAGTATTTTTCCAAAATCTAATTAGCATGATTTTGGACCAGTAGTGTCGGTACATTTTCAAGCCCTGATTAGCATAAGTTTGAACCAATAGCATTGGACCAAGTGCTATATAAACCCCTAGACTAACACACTGAAACTATAATCCCTTTAGGTTCACTTTCGTGCTGTTGGAGTTTGGTTTCTGGGCACATTTGAATTGCTCATCCTGGTCTTTCAGGACTTCATATTCTGAATTCAAGAGACAAGAACTCAGAAGAAATTGAGGTGCTGGGGTTTGTTGCAACATTGAAAGACCCAATCCATCATTGAGAGCTGCAGCGTGCTTTATGGCTACAGAGGCTTGCAACTTAGGCAGACCCATGTCATCTGCCTGCAGAAGAGGAGGATGAGTTTGCCTCAAAACTCCGTTTTCAGCAGGAAGCCTGGGCTGGGGTAAGACGTCTGTTTCTTTCAGTGATCACAGTTCTGAACTCCCTGTTGTTCAGTGTGTCTGAAAATAATTGTGTCTTATGTTTTATTTAATTTTCTAGAGGTTTGTGGTGGATGTGTATATCCAAAGTCTTTAGTTTCTCATGGTTGGAGTGAGAAGTTTATCTTGTTTACTTGTTCAAATGACACTTTCTCAGTGAGCGCTCTCATGGCAATGTTCTTTAGACTTCCAACATCCCTCCCTCCAATCAACACTCCATATTCCTTTTACCCAATTCATTTTCTCCATAAGAGTTTCTCACTCTATAACGAACTACAAAATATTTGAACTTACTGTTTTCCTCTCTCCTGCCAGCCACTTATATTAGAATGAAGGTAGATTTAAATATATATATATATATATATATATATATATATATATATATATATATATTGACTTTGCTCATTGGTGCATCCCCAGTATTCAGAATGATGTTTGGAATATACTAGGTGATTGGTAATGTTCAGTGAATTCAAAGATGTGAATTTCTATGCTTATCCACAGGGAACTTGCATTAAAACTTTTAAGGAAGAGAAATCAAGTAATGCAAACAAATTCAAATCAACAGTCACTGCAATCAAACAATTTCAGGAAAGAAATCAACAGATGAATTTCAAGATCCTCAAGGCCAAGTCTAGTTAAGTGCTGAGATGAATAACATATTGCCATTGATGAAGTCTCTGTTGGGGGGGGTGAGCTTGGAAGAGATAACAGGAGCCAGGTTGTTAAGCACTGTGAGGTTTAGTGGTCTGTGAAAAAGCAGGAGGATCATTCTGAACTGGCTCTTCTCTTCTTGCCTCTCCTAACCACCCACACTTGCTTAGGGAGTATCTTTTGGGTTAGAGGACAGAGACAATCGGGGCAATTAGTGGTGGATACAATGAAAGGACGGTAAAGTTAGGAAAAGAACAAGAACAAGGTCACTGGGGATCTGTATTAGTTTGTTGCTGCTATAACAGTCTTCTATAGACTTAGGGGCTTAATGCAACACAAATTTATTATCTTAATGTTATGGAAGTTAGAAGTCTGAATTGGGTATTAGAATCAAGGCTTCAGTCACCAGGGTGTTATGTGTCTTCTGAAGTCTTATAGAAGAGAATTCATTTCTTTGCCTTTTCTAGCTTCTAGAAATTTGCCACATTCTTTGCCTCATCACATCCAGCCAGCAATTACACCACTCCAATCTCTGCCTCCATTATCACCTTTCCTTCTCTGGCCCTCCTGTGTCCCCTTTCCCATATAAGAATTCTTCTGAATAGCTTGAGCTGTGGCCCCCTCCCCACAATAATCCAGTGTAATCTCCCCATTTTAAGATCCTTAATTTAAACATGTTTACAAAGTGTCATTCCCATGTAAAGCAACTTATTCACGGGTTCTGGGTATTAGAATGGACGGAAGTGGGGCAGGGGACATTCTGCTTACCACAGACAGACATCTGTTTAAAAGATGAAATGTGGAATGTGAAGAGAGACAAGAAGAGGAGAACACATGTGACTTAAATGAATGAGGTCCAAGAATATGGTAATTTAAAGACAAATATAAATATTATTTGTGTTACATCACTTGTCTGTCACGTTTTGAGCTGGTACAGCTATTAAGAGACAATGCTATTTATAATAATAACAAGGCTGCCATATAGATGGACATAGGTATAGACTGCATGTTCACCTCCTTCCCACACAATTCTGATGTTGAAACACTAACCCCTGATAGGATGGTATTAGGAAGTGGGGACTTTGTGATGTAATTATAACATAAGGGTGGAGACTTTACTATGGGACTAGTGCCCTTGGAGGCATGAGAGCAAGCTTGGTTACCTTCCTTCTGCTCCACTCCCATCACCTGCCATGTGAGAACATGGTAAGATGACAGCCATTTGAGAACCAAGAAGTAAACTCTCAGAACCTGAATCTACCTAAAACCTTAATCTTAGACTTTCCACTGTCCCAAACTGAGGAAGTAAACATTTGTTGGTTAAGTCATTTGTTATGGCAGCCCAAACTAACAAAGACAGTATATAATCTCATTTAGTTAAGATTTGATCCAGGTCTATGGGACTCAGCTAATTGCTTCACTAGTTTTATGCCTTCATATGAAGAGAACAGGTCTAACATTATTCTTGATGACTCTTATCATGTTACTGAATGCTGTTAGGCATCTACAATAATCTGGCTTCAAAGCATCAACATTTCAGTACAAATCATGCTAAAACCAGAAGGTCTTTTAAATTGGTGTATGCAATTAGAGCATACAATGAATTTAAAGGAAACTTCAGAGCATATGGCATTCTGAAGTCTTCAAGTGCAGTTTGATGGAGCCACAGTGCAAATGAAGAGGAGGTATGATTTTAAAGAAAGCTGTTGGGCTACAGTGTTGCAAATAAAATCTAAGGAGGCACTTTGCAATTCAGTTTTCTGTTTCTATTTTTTCCTAGTATTTTATTGCTGCCTCTCATTCCCCAAAAATATAAATGTTCCTTGCCAATTTAACATAATAAATTCTGATTCCATCAGGTTCTTTCCAAGAAACTGACATTCACCTCTCCTGGCATACTGGAAAGATGGAGTGTCACAGCTTAGCTTTGTGAGGGGGACAGGTTGGGCAGTGCCCATGAAAATTATCCCTCATCAGGTTCATAAATAGTAGTGTTTGAATAAGATGACCTCAGGGTCCTTCTAGCCCTACAGTCTATGTCCCTATGGGATTTTGCCTGACTCTGAGACTGATCAAATGTGATCTTCCAGTCCACCTTCAAGTGTGTGGAAGCATCCCAACTTCTCTCAGCCATACAGACTGAAAGCAGAATGGCGTTCTCCAGGGCTTTTGTGTTGTACTCTTGGTTGGCTGACCAATAACCAAACAGGGTTGCTGCCTCTGGCAGGTGTCATCACAAACACTGGGTCATGGAAGGTCTGATTCTCCCTAGATGCCCTGGGAAGGGGATTGGGGGAAGAGGGTATTATTTCCAAGAGAACAGCGCCAGAGACCTGCAACCACAGTGATGTCTCCGGTTTGGAGTGACTAAGCCCTTGCTTTTCCATGAAATGAGAGGACCAGCAACAAAGACAGCACTTGTGAGGGCGATGGGTTTAGAATCTAAAGTCCTGTTACAGATCTTGCGCACTTTAAGATTCCCAGGTAATTCATATGTACCTAAATATCGCTGACCCTCCCTTTCCTTGCCCCTAAGTCTGTCAGGAGCCAGGACCTGAATAGGCTTTCCTGTTGCAGGTGGGGGACACGGAGTTTCCAGCCGCTCCTCAGCGCTAAAGAGCTACAGAGACCAATGTGAGGGCGCAGCAGTTCTCCCGAGCAGCCCACGTCCTCCCCGGGCAGGTGTTCCCCGGCAGTGCCGCCGATTCCCAGCTCCATCCTTCCGCGGCTCCTCCCCAGTCGTTCCAATGAGCAGCGGGAGCGGGAACTGGAGCCCGCTCCAGGCGCAGCCGCGCGCCTCCCTCCACCTCCCTGCCCGTTCTTTTCACCCGTGAGCGCCGCTCCAGCCCGGAGGCGCCCCTCTCCTGCCCAGCCATGGGGAGCCCTACGCTTCTTTTTCTGCTTTCACTGGTGCTAATCGCGATGGACAGCGAGGCCGGTGAGTGAGGTTCTCGCGCGGGGCTGCCCTCAGAAGGGACCGTCCGCGCAGGGTACAGGTGTCCCGTGCTTTGGGGGATGGATGTTGAAGGAATTGGAAGCAGAGAACTTGGGGCACCTAGCGTAGGGTGCTGAGTGCCCCGTTGTGCGGTGGCGGCGAGTTATGGAGGAGGTCCTAGGTGGGCAAGGCTCAGCCTCAGGAGTTGTCTCCTGGATGAGTCGCAAGGCCCTTTACAAACCTGCAGGTGGGTGAGAGGGGAGGTGGGCTCAGCCAGCGAAGTCGGTGTCTTTTTCCAAAGGTGTCCCCTAGCAGGTGGGAAAAGGAGCTCTCTCCACCCTGGGGGTGCCGTGGGCACTTTTGCTTCTGGGTGGGATTCACTTTCTGGCCCTGATCTCCCGTTTACCTGCCGCCCTAGCGTGACAGGCAGCAAATACAGCTTTTTGGAGGTCAGGACCTCGTGAAGAGCTGCTTCACGCCAAAAAAAAAAAAAAAAAAAAAAAAAAAAACCCAGCCCAGGGAAAAGGGTGATGGGGCCTGAAGTGCCTTAGGAGTGCATTTCTTGCTGTACTTGTTGATGTCTCTTAGGTGTAGGCTGAGTGGAGGGTCCAGGGTGGCAGAGACATGTCGTTGTTCCCCAAGGGTCAAACTAGTGGCTGATGATGTGGTCAGCTGTAGGAGATGTTCAGCATTTATGAAACCATCTGCCCTATGGGATTGTTAATGCCATAGGACAGGTGTTCCTGATTGTCCACCATGAATGAAAGGCAGATTTAGTCATTTTAATTTACAGGGTCAAGGTACTGTTGACAGCTTGGAGGAGGTGTCACTTTACAACAGTTGTTTTTCTCCTAGGAAGGTTCAAACCCTCAGAATTTGTTGTTAAAATGGTCCAATATCTCTGCTGTGGCTTATCTGCTTGCACTCTTCTGAAACAGGATTTAAAGTTAATTTGTATTTAAAAAAAAAAAAACACACACAACAGTGATTTCCAACATAACCTACTATGAAGGCATCTTTATTATCTGTTTTAGAACAGCATGTAATCATAGTACTTAATATATTGACTGAGAAAGCTATGGCGAATTTAATGTATAAATAAATGTATTAAGTAAATTTCTTATGCAATCACAGCAAACCCCCATGTAGATAAAAGTAAGGTTTGAGACCAGTCTGCAGATAGTGGGTAGAATCCTTATGCACTTTTGTTTCCCAGATTGAGAATCACCAGGACAAAATACTGTTCAAGTTCTGACTCCTGTGATGGGTAGTCTTGGAGGGTTGATTGCAACCCTAATTGAGATCCTTCTGGAAAGATCTACTGGAAGAGGTAGCAAAACAATTAATGCTTTATGAGCACGCGGTATGTACTGGGTGCCAAGCAGCTTTGTGCTCATTTAATCCTTACATCTTCCTCTTAGGATTACTTATTTACTAGCCTTATTGTACTTATTGTATAGATATTAAAACTGAGGTCCAAAGAGAGGAATTAACTCTCCCACGGTCACATTAAATAGGTGATCTAACCAAAACTCTAACCCAGGTGACCTGGTGACTTAGCTGTGTCCCCTTGGCAGCAGTTGCTGACATCGACTGGTCTGAATTTCATAGTTTTGTTCTTGAGTTAAGCCAGATAGCTGGATGAAGTGTGAGTAGGTGGTGGAGAAGATGCTATCCACTGATAAGTGATATTTACTCAGCATTTTATTTTTAGTCTTTTTATACTCCAGACTTTAAAAATCAAATGTGGAATAACTATATGGAAATCACTACCTCAAAGGGACACCAGTCAGAACTGGGACGTTGTCCCTTCCCAAGAAGAGTAATCTCACAGGAGCCTTTTATGGTCCACTTCCATGGCATAGCTGTGTGCAGTTGTCACCAGAGTAGGACTGGCTGGGCCTTCTCCACATGGTGCAGACACTTCTAGTACAGGATTTGGATTATACTTTATAGGAATTGATTGATTTTCCTCTCTGAAACTTAGATCACTGTAGTAAATGAAGTACAGTTAGGTTTCCTATTGCTTCGCCTTGAGGACTCTCAGTATCTGGCTTATTTTTAACATTAATCATTTGAAAAGGTAAAAAAAAACCCACAGGTTCACGGCTTGAATAAAACAATATGAATCATTCTCTTGCAAATAACTGAAAACTATGAATATGTATATTCTGGCTATTAGAGGCATGCTAAAGATATTATGTAGGATCAAAAATTCTAATGTTATTTTAAGATGTGTCTGTATATCTCAAATACTTGGAGCCTAAACTAGTAAGTATTCTTTCTCCAAGGCTTTGGGATTCAACCAGAGCTGAAAGCACCATCCTCATGTCTCTGGGTGCACAAATGTGAGTCACCTCTTTCTAACAGGGAAATAAGGAGGCACACAGAAAGTCTCCAGCAACAACTCCATGACCCCCAAAAGAGCTGGTTTCCTGGAAGGTCACTGGTGAACCCACATGGGGCTTTGGGGTACTAAGTTCCCCTGGTGTTTTCCTGAAAATGAGTTGAAGGAAGACCTTCCCAAATGACCCCTTACTGCTTTTTATCATGACAAGGTGCACTTTTGTACCCAAGGGAGCCAGAAACTCTCGTGGCTCTTTTTCTTGATCATCTAATGCAGATGAAGCAGAGTGTAACAATACGCGGCAAGCTGCATGTGGTGGAAAGTGCATTCCTGTGGCCTGGCTCTGCAATGGTGAGCAAGAGTGCATGGATGGAACTGACGAACAGTGTGGTAAGTACTTCTTTCTCAAGACTCAATCGTGAACTTGACCCTGATTGCCAAGTGCAGGTTGTATATCCTTAATGTGAAAACCCCAAAATGCTCCAGAATCTAAAACTTCTTGAGCACAAACACAACACTGTAAGTGGAAAATTCTACACCTGACTTTGTATTGTGGCTCATAGTCAAAATGCAGAGGCCCTAAAAATAACTGTGTATAATAATCTTCAGATTATACGTATGAAGTGTATATGAAACATAAATGAATTTTGTGTTTAGATTTGGGTCCCACTTCCAAGATCTATTATTATGCATATTGTTATGCATATCTATTATTATGTAAATATTCTTAAGATTTTTTAAAAATCCAAAATCTGAAACACTTCTAGTTCAAAGCATTTCAGATAAAGGATACTCAATTTGTACTAGATTGACAAGTGTCCATTCTCATGGTTTCCAGCATCTCAAAGGGTAGGCAGACATGGTGAATTCTTTGGGTTGTTGTAGGCTCTCCAGGGAGAGCCTGGGGTGTGTCTTGAGATTGTCAGAACAAGGTTCACACCTTCAACTTAGACTTAACCATATATAAAAGTTAGAGTAATCCTGTGGTTTATCTTTAGGAAACCCTTGAAGACCCTGGGACATATAATTTATTTGGAATATAATCAATTAGTTCAACTTTCTAAGTTTAGAGACTTTGTTCAATGAAAAAGCCACTTTGCAAATTGACCATAAAGAAAACTACAAAACCAATAGTCACATCAGCCATTTTGCAAATATCATGCTGAAATGAAACTCAAGTATTCTGTGTTCAAAGTGCTCAAAGCTCCAGAAGGGTTACCTAAACAACAGTATATGTGGGAAACTTCTTAGTAGGTGACTTATATACATCCTTGTGTTGTGATTGTGGAAGGGAAAAAAGTCCTCAGGAAAAAAATAAAAACTCCAAGGTACTTGATGAGTACTACATCCCTTTTCTTTACCCTGCCTGCATATTCCTGGTCAGTTACTATAGCCAACTTAACATGCATATTTGATATTAGCAATCTAGCTCAGTAGTAGAGTGAGTTTAGCATGTGCAAAGCTCTGAGTTGTGCAAAGCTCTGAGTTCAATCCCTAATACCACATGCATAATAACACAACAACAAAAATATCTCTCCCAAAACAGAACAGCTAACAACCACATAATATTACCAATAGAAAGAAACTTTTTGGCTTACAGAAATGCCTTGTTCTATGCCCCACCATGCTTTTTAATTTTACCTTAACTCTCTAGGTTTACTTGCTGCCAGTAGGCATACTTAGATGGAAATATTTGAAGGAACCAACAGTTTCTAGATTTTCTTAGATCTTTAGCTGCGCTGGCCACTAGCCACCTATGGGGACTTAAATTTATTAAAATGTACAAAATTTAAATGAAACTCAATTGTATTATATTAGCCACTTTCTTTTCAGTATTGGGGAGGGAACCCAGGGCCTTGCACATTCTCTGCCACTAAGCCATACCCACAGCCCACTTGTGCATTTCAAGTGCCCAGTAGTCACATGTGACTAGTGACACAAAATGTTTCCATTGTCACAGAAAGATTTGCTGGGCAACTGTGTTCTAGCAGGATGGTGTGAAGGATAAACCTTATTAGTTTGCTGGGCAGTTGTTGGTAAGGGACAAGCATATCTTGGGGAAAAAAGGACAAGCAAATTCAGGGTTGACTCCAGTGGCAAATTGGTAATTATTCCTTCTCTAATTTAATAATGATATGAAACCCAAATTTGTTTATTTTTCTCAGTAGCAATGCATTTTTGTGGGGTGGTGCGGTACAGGCTATATGCAAAAAGTGAGTCCCTCACTGCGGGAGTGCTTCAGAGATAGAGGTATGGAGCCACAGCACAGAAAGAGGGGGAGGCAAGGGAGCTCCTGGGGAGAGGGAACCAGAGGGGGTTGAGTCTCTGGGTCTGAGAACCCAGAAGGGCAGAAGAGGGTTGGGGGTTTTGTTTGGTTGGTTTTTTGGGGACTGGGGATTGAACCCAGGGGCACTTTACCTCTGAGCTACATACCCAGCCCTTTTATTTTTTGAAACAGGGTCTTACTAAGTCCTTGCTAAGTTGCTGAGGCTGGCCTCGAACTTGAATCCTCTTGCCACAGCTTTCCAAGTCCACTGGGATTACAGGCATATACTACCACATCCCTTGAGGGTTGGGGATCCTTATATCACTGTAGGGGGGTTCTCAATGAATAGAGTCTTTGGTATACATGGCAGAAAAAGAATTTCAGCACACACCAGACAGACCGCAGACGGGTTTATTTAGGAAAGCAGAGGCACATTTAGGGGAGAATGCAGGCTATCTCAGAGTAAAGCAATGAGCACACCTTCAATGGAGAATGCTGGCTGTCCCCAGAGGGAAAGACAACAGCCCTGTGGTCTGGGTGTTAATATTTATAGAGGTATGGTAATGTGGGGCTGAACAAGAGGTGGAGTCAGGGTAGAATTATACAATTTCAGGCCAATCTTCCCTGTACTTCTATTTTGCTGATGTTATTTTTTTCTGGCAAGGACTCAAGCTAAGGATGTGGGCTAAGGACTTAGGCTGGGCTGCTCACCATGAAACCCCAATTTAAAAACTGCCAGTATCTTGACCAACTCATCTTCCTTTGCACCCCTTCTTGAACACCATCCCTGGTCGCAGAGGAAGCATGCCGTGGACATCCACAAGCCTGGCAGTGTGACGATGGGAGGTGCATTTCTGTCAGTTGGCTTTGTGATGGTGCTGGGGACTGCTTGGATGGCTCTGATGAGGTTGATTGTGGTAGGTAGAACACAGTTTTAATGTTCCCTCATCTTCTCTGTTCATTAGCAGTATTTATTGATATAGTATTAAATGAAATAAAGAAGTCGTTAAACATCTGTATGTCGTATGTGCTAAATATAGATATTGTCTCTGGTATTATAAGAGAATTTTTAACCTGAGTCTCTATTTTTTTTTTTTCAAAATGAAAGTGATTATGAGCTTCATTGATATTTTGAAAACTTCTTTGGGGTGAAACTTCAGTTGTACAAAATTGTGACTGTGTCTCCAATGGTTGGCGTCTCTTTTAGTTCTCAGAGTTCTATAGACCAAGTCCTATGAGCAGGCCATAGGTACTGATCGAGAAGCAGACCCATAGTACACTGGTTCGGCCTCACCAAGCCAACTCCTGCCTTTCAGACACGAAGGTGACAGCATGTCCAGACCATAAAGTCCAGTGTCCAGGAAAGTCTCAGTGCCTGGATGCTGGGGAACTCTGTGATCTCCATCAGGACTGTGCAGAAGGGCCCGACAGAGCACACTGCCCCCAGAGCCATTGTCTGGCTGGGCAGTGGCAGTGCCAGAACAAGGTGTGTGTGATGGACAGCTGGAGGTGCGATGGCATCGACCAGTGTGGCGACTCCTCAGATGAGCACGTCTGTGGTGAGCCTTGCTTCCCCACGTGTGTCTCAAGGACAGATGTACTATGTGGGTTGCTTTATGCAAATTGCATTTTAATCCCTACAACTGAGGCTGCATCCTATATCTAAAAACAGGATGCTTCTTCCTAGCAGTAACCAACATGTAGTTTTCTGCGGAAATGTAAAACAGCGCTTGAATAGAAACTTTTGTGAGGGATGCTCTGAGCATTGCCTAGAATATTCCCACTATTCAGTTATGGCCCAACCCATGGAAAGCTGACAGATGACTCTCAGCCTTGTGCAGCCAATGTAGAAGGGAAAAATTCCTCCTTAAGGGTGGTAAATCCCCAAAGACAAGTACTACATTTCTCTTTTGGACCTCACATACACATAGTAGTTTTTTCCTGACTTCTTGGTGAACCACAATCCCAGTTAATTTTTTTCTAGCATTGAACCTATAATATTTATATATCTAATATACTCTAGTATCTAATATATTCTAACATTTTTATGATAAAGTGTAAATCAATCTCATAAATAGAATACTTTTTTTAGGTCAAGTGTTGACCAACTCTAACACTACTTCATTTGTAACTATTTAAAACTAGGATAATCAGTTTAATGCTAATTCATCTACTGTCCAGGTGTCTTAACATCTTCATGATGAAATCTAAAGTTTTAATTCTATTTAAATAGAAAAAAATTCTATTTGCAAAGATAAAACTTTCTTATCTAGAATTGTCTTAGGTTATAGAAATGTTACCCCTTTACCCATGAAAGAATTGTCTGTTTCTACCATTCCCTATATCAATGAAAAAAATATGTTTCACTTCCTACACAGCTTCCTGTCCAGAAGGCCTGGTTGGATGTGATGAAGGGAGATGCATCCCAGAATCTCTGATGTGTGATGGGGAAGCAGACTGTGCAGATGGCACCGATGAACCCACCACATGTGGTAAGAAACCAGTTGCTTAGCTTAAGGTAGGAGGTGGGAAATAGGCTTAAACAGCGGACCTGCAATAGTTACCATGGAGGCCTACTCTTTGAGAGGCTGCTTGGACTAAATCTCACACATATCAAGGATGGATCCTTTTATCAGTCATAGCCCCTGGCTTTGGTCTTTCAAGTGTGAGCATATATTATCTAAGCTATCAAACTTTGAGGGCTAATTCTCATTTTGTAGCTTTAGCTAAACACTTCTAACTGTATTGCTTTTGAAATTCTGGTAGAAAGCCAAGATTATGTCTTTGAATGTCTGTAGCTTTGTTATGAGAACAAGGCCCACACATTCAATTTAGGCTTAAATATCTATAGCGGTGTTCTCAAACCAGACTGATGCAGAGTTTCTGCTACAAGGATCCCTCCCTGGAAGACCCCAGGGCACACAACTATTTGTATATAATCAACTAGTCCAGTTTTTTTATGCTTAGGGATTTTTTAAGACTCAAATCAACTTTGCAAATTGAGTACAAAGAAAATGACAAACCAGTAGAAGACAGGTTAACCATTTGACACATGTCATGCTGATTGAGAACCAGATCATTTTGTTTATGACAAAAACATAAAATTCTCTAAGGATTTAATGGAGACTGGACTCCTGTGGCTACTGAGAAGCAGCTTTGACTTGAGAACAAGTCCTGGTTCTCACCACAAGAATCACTGTGGTTCAGGTTCCCAGGGAAAGGAGAATGTGGGAGTCTCTCTCCAAGTCTTTTTGTCATCTGTCTCCTAGTTACTCCCCAAATATGGTCTTACATATATATGACAAAACCTCTTTAGTACTGTAAAATGCTGCCAAAGAAATTTTGTACTAAAGGAAAATGGTTTAGAGATGTTTCAGGCTGGGGAGAAGTTCAGTAGATTAGACAACGGATAACGGAGGGAAAGGAGGGAGAATAGGAACAGGAAAATGGAATGGATCTGACATGATTTTCCTATCACATATATGAAAACGTCACAGCGGATCCCACCAAAATGTACATCTACGAGAATGGGGTCCTAACTAGAATGAGATCTAATCCATGCTTGCATAATTGCATCAAAATGAGTTCTACTATCATGTATAACTAAAAAGAACCAATAAATTTTAAAAGGTGCTAAAAGCATAAACAATGGGACAAAGTATAGGCTTCTGGTTGTACATGGATGATAATTCAATAGGATCCATAAGCCAGTATATATCACTTCCTGAGGTAGGGGTCTCACGGACTCCTGAATTCCAAAAAAAAATCATAGGTAAGAGGTCTCTGGTTCCCTGAGCAAGAATAATAAATAACACCAGCACTTGAAATCATTCACACTGTTGGCCTGGAAAGAAATTCCTGCTCCCTGGCTCCTGGGATTCCTGTTTCGCTCTTCCACACTCCTCCCCGGAGGCTCCATGTTCCTAGGCCAGAGGGCAGGGTCAGAGGGCAGATCAAAGGTCAGTCACAACTGGTCATCACTGGCTCACCCAGGCCTACAAGGTATGTGCACAACACAGTTTATAAATATTGGCTCAGCATTCAACTGTTTGAACTACTTCCTGTCTCCACCAGGTAAAAACTGCTCTGTGGTGAATGGTGGCTGTGAAGGCCAGTGCAGTGACACACACTGGGGTGTCCGGTGTTCCTGCAGGGCAGGATGGAGGTTGCAGCCTGACGGGCAGAGCTGTGGAGGTCAGAACTGGTTTGACTCAACTTTTTAGAACATCTTTTAATGCAGTAAAATGCATTTAATGTAAATTTTGCCATTTTAACTATTCTTAAATGTACCATGTGATTTTCAAACATATGCCGTTGTATATGTGCACCATGTTGTGCAACCATTACCATCTCGGATTTCCGGAGCTACTTATCATCCCCAGTAGAAACCATCCCCGCTAAACAACAACTCCCCTCCCACTATTCCCTGGTAACTAACTTGTCCATTCTAGATACCTAATTTGTCCATTCTAGACACCTCTCGTAGGGAGAATCATAGTAATCGTGCTTTTGTGTTTGTCTTATCCCGTGGAGCATAATGACTTCAGGGTTCATTCATGTTATAACATATGTCAATAGCATGCATCAGGATATCTGTCCTTTTTAAGGCTGAATACACATATACTACATACGGTATCCATCTACTGGTGGATATTCACCAGTAGTTGTTTCTTCCTTTTGACTGTTGCAAAGAATAATGGTATGAATGTGATACACAAATATCTGTGTGATAATTCCATTTGCTGGGTATATACCAGAGAGTGGACTATAACTGGATCATGTATACTTGTTTGATTTTTTGAGGAGTCATCAAACTGTTTTTCCACAGTGGATGCACCACTTAACATTTGCACCAGTAGTGCACGGGGCTCCAGTTTCTCCACGGTCTTGCCAGTGCTTGTTAACATCCTCTTCTGTGGGAATTGCAGGGCAACTGTTGCCAAACAAGAAAGTGTTAAACTTAGTGTTCTTTCCCTGTGGAGCTTAGAGGATTTCTGTCACAGAATAAATATGCTTGTCATTTTACAGTCATGTTTAAGGTCCATATCATGAGTGGCAGGACAGAATCTGGAATTCGAGCCCATTGTATGTTTACCCTTGCTTGTTCCTGCTGGCTGACCTTCTCCAAGTCACTGGAGGAGACTCATTTCTCCTCTTTGTAAATGGGATTATGGTGTCACAATGGCTAAAATAAATTTCATATACCTTCATTATTCAGTAATAATTTAAAAGATTATGACTATTATCCTATAGCACTTGTCTACAAAAATAAAGATAACGCTTTAGGATAAAATGTGATTGGAATGGTAGAGGATCTATTGTTTTGGTGCTCTGGCCTGAGGGGTTAATCAACCCTTCCACCCTAAACCTGGTCAATGATCCCTACTCAATAGTGCCCTCTCTCCATGGCTGTACCTGCCTGTAGCTCTACCCACTTGGGAAGGCTACAAGAGAAAAGACTGGTTTATTAGTATCAAATAGTATTTTTTAGAGAGTACAAAGGCTTTTGTATTAGCGATTCATTCATGATTGTTATCAATCTATTAGATTTTCAATTTATTAATGTTAAAATTTAATCATTAAATTCAATTTACTAATTCAGGAGATAATTTAATGTATTGATTCATCATTAGAAATATGAAATCAGCATCTGGTCATGGCTCTTAGAAGTGTCTGGGTTTTGTGCCCCCATCCCCGACCCCTGGAGCACCCTTCTTGGGTTTCCAACCCACTATAGGACTTGGCTGGACCCCTGAGCCTGACTGTTGCTTATTCTTCTGGGCATGATGGGAAAGCATTATTCTACTTTGGGACCCTGTGGGTTTGGAGGAATAATGTTTTCCCATCAATTCTGCTAAGGAACCATTTTCCTTCTTGCTTACAAAATAAAGAAATGAATCTCTCCTGATTTTGTGACTTCAGCTCTAATGAGTCCCAGCCATTAGGTGTTGAGATACTATTGCACCATAACTAAATTTCGCCAGTTAGACCTGTGAGGCTTAAGCATTTCCCATGGTGCTAGCAGTGAACTCTAGGATGTAACACTTGTCATTCTCAAATGGTACCTCAGGAACATTGCTAGGATAACAGTATTCTGTAGTCAAACGTCTGCGGTCCCAATGTTGAAATTTCTCCTAAATTGTATTAATGTGAGTGGGAATTCATTGGTGGCCTGCTCGGACTATTCCAGAGCCTGGAACAATGATTTCCATAAAATGCCCATCCAGGTAGCATATGGAAACTGGCTCCAAAGGGCAAAAATACTGCAGAGCTTGTTCCTGGATTGCCTCTAACTTATGACCCTCTGTCATCAGATATAGATGAATGCTCTATGGTGTTCAGTCCTTGTGGCCAGCTATGTCACAATACACCAGGCTCTTACTCCTGTGACTGTATTCAAGGTTACCAACTCAACAATGGGACTGAATGTCGAGTTACAGGTGAGTTTCAATACCAGAAGCAAAGCCTAGCTCCTGTGCTATTCCTAGCAGTAATTGCAGAGGAAAGTGACATAGAGTCTAGTACTAGAGATGACTCCATTATTTCCATAAAGGAGCTACCATTATAACATTCATTCCCCAACCTGAGTGTCAATTGTATTAACTAACTTGGTTACTCCACAGTCTACTGTGGAGTATTCTACAGACCCAACACATAGTCTTGACTTGCCCAGTTCTTTAGAGATAAAACACTCAGTTACATTTGACTACTATATACCAGACTTGGACAGTTCTTCTAGGAGAAGAGAAGAGGAACTGAACCTGAAATCCAATAAGGCAGTGAAGTTCTCAAGGTTAGTTTCAATGTATTAGAGTTCAGAGGAGGGAGGGAGCACCCACTAGATCTCTAAATACTTAGTCCAGAGTTTAGGAATAGGTAGATTTGGGGCATGAGAGATGGGATAAATCTTTAAAGGGAAATGTGTGAGGCAAAAAGCTTCACCTCTATTGTCTTTTGTTCGCAGATGATGGTATTAAAATTCTTATAGCAAGAGATCAAGAGCTTGGTTTCCTGGATCGAAGAACAGGCAACTATGAGACTCTGATACCTGTAAAATCAAGGCCCATTTCTATTGCATATGACCTTGAGAGAAGCACATATTTCTGGGTAGATGAAGTCCTAAATGTGTTTGTCCTTGGGAAACCAAACTCTGTTCCCCTTTACCCAGGTATATATATATATTTAAAAAAAAAATTTTTTTGTAGTTGTAGATGGACAGAATGCCTTTATTTTATTTGTTTATTTTTTTATATGGTGCTAAGGATTGAACCCAGTGCCTCACACAAAGGAGGCAAGCTCTCTGCCACTGAGCTACAGATCCAGCCCCCAGGTATACTTTTTGGCATTAAGAGCCTTAACTTCTTAAAGCTACTTGTGTTAGTTAACTTTGCATTATTGTAACAAAATACCTGAGATAATTAGTTTAAAAAGAGGAAAGTTTTATTATGGTTTCCACTTTTGGAGATTTCAGTCTATGGTTAATTGGTCCCATTGCTTTTGGATCTGAGGTGACTCATTATATAGTGAGAGTACGTGGGTGGTGGGGGAAACTTTTACCTCATGGTACCAGGAAGTAAAGGGAGATGAGAAAAGACTAGCATCCCACTATCCCCTCAAGGTTATGCTCCATGACTTAAACCTCCCACTAGTGCCCACCTCTTACCTGTTTCCATTGCCTTCCAACAGTGCCACAGGCTGGGGACCAAGCCTTTAACACATGGGCCTTTGAGGGACATCCCAGATCTAAACTGTAGCCCTACCCCCTAGTGTAAGAAGTATGCGTATCCATCTGTACCACCACCTGCGAGACACCTGTTGTGAAGCATATAATATATAATAGTCTGGTTTCAGATAAGGCTGCTGTGGTTTAAGTCCATAGGAGCATCATAGAATGTAACTTGCAACATGAATTGGAATGTTGCCTCAGGCCACAGTTAGTCTCGGGGCCCCATCACTAGGTATGTCACCTTGGGCAAGTTCTTAACTCCTTTGATTGCTTTCCATAAGATGAGGGTGCTACTACTTGCCTCACTGGGTAAGTTTGGGAATTAAATTAGACAATGCATGTGAAGAGGGCTTGGTGTAATGCTAGGGATACAGAAATGGTCTGGGAGCAATTCAGAGGTAGCATTTGTAACAACTTGCCTGACACTTGTGCAAGAACTTTTGCCTAAACTGAGGTCACTTACAGGCTCTCGGATTTCTTAGTTAAGCTTCTGCTCTGGTCCTCCTCCTTCCCTGCCACCCCTGCATGTTGGAAGCACCTTGGCTCATCCCTGGCCCTTGATCCTTGCCATCTATTTGCCTCACTGTATAATTCAAAATCAGAAAACATAGTAACGTGTGTCCAAGTGTCTGCAAGGTAAGACAGGTGTAGAATGTAGGAACATAAAGCTGTCTCCTCTGTCCCCAGAGCTCACAGCGGTGAATAGCATCTCCTTGGACTGGTCCACAGGACAGTTGTATTGGGCTAGCAGCTTTGCAAGGGTCATCTGTGCTGGCTTAAGTGATGGCAGAGGCTACGTGAAAATTTTGGAAAAGGATCTTGTGCCAGAGCAGCTGGTTGTGTTTCCTGAAAAGAAGTAAGTAGTGTTTCTTTGGAAGTATATTCTAAATCAATGATGACTTGGGATATTTAAGTTAATAAGGGAACATGTCAGTCTTTTTCAACTTGGATTTCATTGGCTCCTCCCAATTCCTAATTTTGAATCCTAAATTGAATTTTATGGAGCCAAAGTTTTCAAAGTCCAGTGAGTTTGGGGCAGAAATCTCCAGCATCATCAGCAGTAGAATGATGAGAGACCAGTACAAGAAAGCTATGCGAGGGCTGGGGATGTGGCTCAAGTGGTAGCGTGCTCGCCTGGCATGCGTGCAGCCCGGGTTCGATCCTCAGCACCACATACCAACAAAGATGTTGTGTCCGCTGAGAACTAAAAAATAAATAAATAAATAAATATTAAAGAAAGCTATGCGAGCCAGGCTGTATAGAGTTAAGTACGCATGTGTGCAAGTGAAGGGGCCCTAACACCATGCACCCCTGTTCGCAGGTACTTGTACTGGGTGAATCTAGGTGGGACAGGCGTGAGGGCTGTTGAGTCTGCAGGCATGGATGGCTCTGACAGGAAGGTGCTCACTGTCCTAACCACAGAGGAGCCTTTAGGACTGACGCTGGACCATGTGACTGGCAGGCTCTACTGGATCAGTGAACACAAAAAGGTACCATACTTAGGTCCAGAGAGAAAGGTAAACTTTTGATGGGAACTTGGTTTGACTCCACAGGTAAGTACAAAATTCTCTTTAAGTCTTGCATCAACTCTATGAAGTACCTTCTAGCCACAAAAACTGAGAAGAGCCAGATGCACAGCACCTTTGGGTGGAAAAGACTATATCAACATGACTTGGGGGATAGAGGTAATTTTCTTCAACTCTATAGTCAAATGCTATTGGAATTTTCTGGAAGCACTGGTCCTGTTCTATGCTGTAGCCAGCACACAGGATCTTTTAGGATTGCTGACTACATCCTTGAAAGCATACAGTTCACTTGTGTTTCATACTTAGATTTCTAGTACTTTCTATATTGCAGTTCATAGTTTCCCAGTTTTAGAAATGCCAAACTAAAAGACCAGTCAAGTTTTTAGTCCTATTATTTCCTACCTGTGATTTTGGTTAATTATGGTGCCTCTTTGTGCTCCCATGGCTCCTGCCCACGTCCCACACAGGTGGTGGAAATGGGGTTCCCCTCAGTGGAATGGGCTGGCTGAGAAATAAAAGCTAGGAAAAAATAGAATGGCTAACCCCCCTCCCCCACCAGAACACAGAAAGTAGTTTCAAAAGCAGGGGCAGGATGGGCAAGCCAATTAGACGGATCGAGGTTCCGGCAAAATGCAGCCTGCGCCTGCTTTATTTATATCGGGAGACATCAAAGGCCTTCCATGGAATGTTCTCCAAAGAAGGTTAAAGGTGGGCTGTTCAGCTCCCAATGGGTTACACCCATCCCGGAGTTACTATTAGAAACCTTCCCAGCAGAGCGGAGGGAAGGTCATGTGCATTGGGCAACCTATTGCCATGAAAGAGCCACGGAAAGTTCCCAATGCCAGGCCTATCTGTCCCTGGCTACCACGCCAAGAGAAGGTCCTCATGTATTTCACGGATGGCTTCCCATGCATGGCCCTCGCTGAAAAGAGAGAGGATTCCTACTCAGAAGGCAGCACACAGTAGAGTTGAAAGAGTTTGGTACAGTGTCAGTTTGGACAATAAGCTCTGGCTTGGGGCAAAGTGGAACCCCCTCTCCAATGCCCCTGGGGAACTGGAAGTTCTCTGGAAACTGGGTTAAAAATTTCACTGGAGGCCGAAGTGTTTGTTACTGTGGCCCCAGTTTGTACAAGAAGAAGCAATCCAGTCTGCTGACTGGCATTATTCTCCATGAATCCTTCAACGATCTCTTCTCTGTCAAGCTGATGTTACCTAGGCATGTTTAATCAGTGTCCAAAAAACTGGTGACACTAACATTGTCAGCACTGGTAATGCTACCATGTTCTCATGAGATTCTAATGCTTCCTCTAGTCCATAGAGACAGTGAAAGTGGACGGAAGCGGGAGGTACACCTTTCCTGAGATCTTCCTGGAAGATGAAAACCCAGTAGGACTAGCTGTCTTTGAGAACTCTTTCTTCTGGGCAAATAAGACACGGCTGTTTCATACCTCACCCCGCAGCCCAAAGGAGAGAGAGGTGTTACTGGATGCCTCCGTATCTGCTTTCTTGGTCCTCCACAAGTCCCAGCAGCCTAAGGGTAAGTAAATGGCTTGCTGTAGAAATGCTGAGGAATCAGAATGCATAAGAGTGAAACCACCTAATAGTGCTAGATGGTGGTTGTTGGAACTCAGTATTTGGAGGCAGGGAAATGTTCTGGGTGTCCTTCCAGACTTCCTTACATAGGACTTCTCAGGAAGATGAACCAAACACCAGTTATCTATTGGGGAAGTCAGTCCAAGTATGTGTCCTGTGCCTGTCCAAAGCATTAGCTAGATTTTTAAAGACATGAAATGTAGAAAAAAAGGATAATAAGTTGTTCACAGAGGGCTGGGATGGCTTACTCACAGGTCTTTGAATAAAACAGAAAATTGTATAAATCCTGATAACCTGATAATAGGAAAAGTCAACTGAGAGAATGCTTCTTAAATGGATCTGAGAAGCTAGCCAAAGTAGAACCTAGGCCACTCAGGGAGTCTGGCAGTAAGCAAGGCAGACAGTCATGTTGCCTGGTGGAAGCCTCAGGTCCCAGCCTCAGATAGATAAGTGACTGTCACTATCTGAAAGACCATCAAGAGATCAGTGGAGTTCAAAGGTCAGCACACCCAATTCTAAGGTAACTAGTATATCTGAGTTCCTCTTAAGACAAAAGTGGCTTAACTGTTCTTCCTTATTAAGTTTTGATCTAGTGTGGATGAGGACATCTGAAACCATCTCTCGGGTTCCTGTTTTACAGCAGGCAGACACCCAGCTTGTGCTCCAGGCGCCTGCAGCCACTTATGCCTTCTGTCTCCTGTCCACCCCAAGGGCTATAAGTGTGTTTGTCCTGAAGGAATGTTTCTTTCACCTTCTGGCACATGCAGTGGTAAGTACATTGGGTAACTTGGGCTCAGCTTAAGGAGGCATCCTCCATGGTAGCCTGGAAATAAGGTAGCTTCCATTTCTCAATGGAATTGAGTATTTCTTCCAATACTCAACTGGGTATTCTGGACAAAAGCTAGAGATCTGGACACAGCGTACTGGTAAGTTGGGGAGGGCATCTTGTTTTCCTCTCTGCTTTTATTTTTTGCTTCTCAAATAACTAGGACCAAAAAAAAAAAAAAAGTCTTATCAAGTACTGATTTATCAGTTGCTTTTGTCCTTGACAACCTTCTTTGATGACTACTTTGTTATCAAAACAACTTGATTCATTTTTTTTCCTTTCGATTGTGCTAAAAAATATCCAGAATAGAGAACTTAGCATTTTAGCCATTTCTAAGTGGCATGAAGTACAACCATCACCACCGTCCACCTCCAGAACTACTTCATCTTCCTGAACTGAAAACCCTTAACCCACTAGATGTCCCCATTCTCCTCTCCCTAACAGTTCCTTTCAACTACCATTCTGTTTTCTGTCTGTATGAATTTGCCTATTTTAGGTATCACATTAAGTGAAATTACGGTATATTTATCTTTTGGGTCTGCCATCTTTCACTAGTTACTATAAGTGTTTCATTCACAGTGTAGCAAGTGTACATTCTTTCTAAAAGTTGGATGATATTCCAGTGTGTGTACGTACCATATTTCATTTATTTTTCCATCTGTTGTTGGACAATTAGATTTGATAAGCTTTAAATCAAGCTTTACATGAAAACTTGCAAAAGAGGTGATCTAAGAAATCCTTGATAATCTTATGACAATTCCATTTCTGACTCATGTTTATAAGTAGTCTCTACCGCATTATTGTTTTACTTAAACATTGTCAACATAAGTTCTCCAGGTTGCTGTTTCCTCTTCAAAATATTAAAGGTGACATAAAATCCATTGAACTTCTCTATCCAATTTACTCTGTTTTTTTCCCTAAAGAATATTGAAGTTTTAAGGATAAATTACATAAATTACATAAGTTTTATTTTATTTATTTATTCTAACTAAGTTTAAAAAATGCTGTTACAGGGACAGCTCTGAAAGACATCATGTGTAATAAGCTGTAGTGGCAAACTCATCAGCCTGAATTTCATTTGAAGCCTTATACATTATATACTGTTATACTCAATTACCTGAGTAACACAGTGTTTAAAATCCTTTAGTAGTGAGAGATCATTAAATGAAGCAGAGAAGTACTCCTGCCTTCATTCTCACAATTTTCCCAAGTTTTCCCACAGAAGACCCAGTGTCTTGGGCACACTGAGCAACACTGCCATTTGCCCAAATGACCTTCTTCTGTAGAAGCTACGGTACACATGTTGGATATGTGCTTCAGAAGCAGACATCGGTACCTCAGCTTGAGTTGGGGGCACTGCTGCAGAAGAGACCCTGGGCTCACCTGACAAATGGTCAAATAGCAAATCTCTTTTTCTTTCATAGAGTTAAAACTTGTGTTTTCTTCTGGCAAACGTCTGTACTTGTTGAAAGTTGGCTCTATGGGATCTGCCATAGAGAGAACTCTAGTTGAAGAACATTCTGGGAACATCTATTTATTGGATATTGACTGGAAAAGGAACCTCATCTATTGGACGAATGCTCAGGGACATCTAGTCTACTCAACTGGGTATTCTGGACAAAAGCTAGAGATCTGGACACAGCGTACTGGTAAGTTGGGGAGGGCATCTTGTTTTCCTCTCTGCTTTTATTTTTTGCTTCTCAAATAACTAGGACCAAAAAAAAAAATCTTATCAAGTACTGATTTAAATAAATCTTCATGCCAGTGGAAAATCTCCACTTCTTGAAAGTTTTATCACCTCTCAATAGCACCAGAAGGTGAAGACCAACTCTTTACTTATTGAAGTGTTAACTATATCTGATTTATTCTTGCTCTTAGGAGCTATGTGCAGATTGTCAGAAAGCTACTATGACTCAGGGAATCCTAGAGCTGTAGTAATAAGGTTTTTAAATTTTTACATTTCTGGCCTTAAATCAGGGGAGGATAGAAATGGACCTTTCATTCTTCAATTTTTGCATTGCAGATTTTTCTTATACTAATTTAGAAGTAATTTGCAATGCAGATCTCAGAGTGAACTAGCAAGATATTTTCTTAATATGGTATATATACTTTCTTCCCCCTCCCACACTCCTAAATGCCACAGCCCATCCCCAAGTTCCGTGTAAACATCTACTTTATAAGGGAGAACTGAGACTTGAGTTCTGTGATTAGAACTAGATTTCAGAATATCTGTCCCTTGGGTCTCTGCCAAGTGCTAAGGACAGGCTTTAATGCAAGAGGTGCTGTATTGAAATACATATCTCAGAGTCATCCTTTGGGGCAGTATACCTTATCAGAGAGCACTGTTGGGTGACCACAATTACTGGCAGCAGCTCCCCAGTGATGTTCAGGGTTTACAAGAGAGTAACAATTTCGTTTGAGGGGTTTCTAATGTCAAGTGCTGAGTCCTTGTGTCTGTAATAATCTTTTGTTACTGTAAACAACACCTGAGATAATCAACTTACAAAGAAAAAAAATTAAATAAAGAAAAGAGGAAGGATTTCTTTTGGATCATGGATTTAGAAGTCCCATTCAGGCAGATTCATTGCTTTTAGGCCTCTGGTGGGGATGATGGATGGCAATGGTAGGGAGTGCATGGTGGAGAAAAACTGTTCTCCTTGTGACCAAGCAACAAAAGAGAGCAAAAGAAAGAGGCTGGGGATCCATGATTCACATCCAGACACACCCTGACTGACCTAAAGTCCTCTTACTAGGCCCCACCTCTTAAAGGTTCCACCAACTCTCAATAGCACCACAAACTCAAGACCAAGCCTTTAATAAATGGGTCTTTGGGTGACATTCAAGATCCAAATTATATTAATAAGACCCTGTCTCAAAATTTAAAAATAAAAAATGGCTGGGGGCCTGGGGATGTGGCTCAGGGGCTGAAGCTCCCTTAGGTTTGATCCTTGGTTAAAAAAAAAAAAAAAGTTCAAAGATTCTGTTTTAGAAATACAGTACCTGTCTATAGGAGCCAGGGAATATAGCTTAGTGACAGATCACTTGCCTACCATTCACAGTGTGCTGGGTTCAATTCCCAGCAACACACACACACACACACACACACACACACACACACACACACACATACACGAAGTAGTGTAGCATGGCTCAAAAGAAATTCACTGACCCTGATAATTGGGCTCTCAACAGAATCTACAGAGGGCCAAGTTTGAGTCTATGATTCCAGAAGAGAAGTCAATATTCTCTGGATACAATAGAACCCAACAAAGGGAAGACAGCATTACATCTAGGATGGCCAGTCTGTTCTTACTGATTTGTCAACCTTAAGTCATTTCTCCTTTTGCAGGCAGAGTAACTTCGTGGTTATGGGGAGAACTCAGATGTGTAAGTTCCTCCCTATGACAATGTGAGGAATAGTCAAGAAATGCTCCCCCACTAAGGCCCAGTACTAGGAATGACCTACAGCCCATCGGCCCTTTGCGTTCTGGCTTCCCTCTTCTGCCCCGTAGCCCACCCTCATGCCTCGCCTGTTGGTCTTCTTCTCTGGTGGTTAACATTGGAGTTCTTCCTGTGATACCCAGGGGTGTGCTGAAAATGATAACCCCCAGCTCTTCAAGGACAAGTGCACATATATACTTACATATGTTTAAAATAAAACTTACTGATGTAAAGGATATCAACCTACAAATGTTAAAAAACACACGATTTCTTTATTGTAAACTTTTTTCGTGGTTATTTTGACTGATTTTCACAGAATGCTTTTTTTACGGTAAAGTCTTGGATCAAAAGCAATTCTGTTAGTTACAATTCAACTAAGTTTTAATAATCTTTGAATAAATGCTTGCTACTATCTGATTAGTCAATGATATTTTTGAAGGAGTGTAGTTTCAACTTGAACGGAGTTTGATGCTTCTGTTTCCATAGTGAAGTGATAAAGACATGGAATCAGTTCATCCGGTGACATAAATGACTTCTTTGCTGAATTGAATAATAAATTTCAAATACTAGAAAAAATGTTTCCTTAACTTTGGGGGGTATTTAAAGTTTAATGGCTATAGATATGACACATGCAAGATGAATCTTATAATCATTTACATTTTATTACTTTCTTAGATTTAGACTAGGATCTGGCAAACGTTTTGTGTAAGAAGGCCAGATTGTACACATTTTAGGTTTAATGGGCTCTCTCTTGTTATAGCACTGAAGTAGTCATAGACAGAGTGTGAATGATCAGCAACATTCCACTAAAACTTGTATCTACAAAACCAACCAAGGAGGCCGACTTGGCCCAAGGGCAATTGTTTTTATTTTTTAAAATTTTTAAATTTTGTTTTGTAGACCAGGGAATGGAAAACAGTCAAGCCCTGGTTTGTAGTATTTACAATTTTCACCATGTAAATACTCCCACGATGGCAGATTTCAAGCTACAATGTGACACATTATTAAATGTGGAGTTGGGAAGAGATGTGTGAGCAAACCTTTATTTAGTATCTCCACCATATGGGTACAATTGACATAAACATACAAGAGAATAGATACAAGTTGAGTGGCCCCAATCCAAAGATCTAAAATCCAGAATGTGATAAAATGTGAAAGTTGTTGAGTTCTCACAAAATGGAATAAATGGAAACTTCCATGGCTGGTCTGTCAGTTGAAAATAATTTTTAAATTTATTCTTTTTAAATATACATGACAGTAGAAGGTATTTTGACATATTATACATATATAATTTATTCTCATTAGGATCTCATTCTTGTGGTTGTGCATGATGTGGAGTTTCACTGGTTGTGTATTCATATATGAACATAGGAAAGTTATTTCTGATTCATTATGTTTTTCCTGTTCCCATCCTTTCTTCTTTCCCTTCATTCCCCTTTGTCTAATCCAATGATCTTTTATTCTTCCCTCCCCACCCCTTATTGTGTGTTAACATCCACCTACTAGAACATTTGGCCTTTGGTTTTTGGGGACTGGCTTTATTTCACTTAGCATGACAGTCTTCAGTTCCTTTCCATTCACTGGCAAGTGCCACAATTTCATTCTTCTTTCTGGTTAAGTAATGTTCCCTAGTGTATATGTATACATTTTCTTTATCCATTCACCTGTTGAAGGGCACCTAGGTTGGTTTCATAGCTAAGTCATCCTGAATTAGCTGCTATAAACATTGATGTGACTGTGTCACTGTATTATGCTGATTTTAAGTCCTTTGGGTTAAACTGAGGAGTGGGATAGCTGGGTCAAAATGATGGTTCCATTCCAAGTTTTCTGAGGAACTCCATACTACTTTCCAGCATGGTTGCACCAATTTGCAGCCCCACTGTCAGTGTATGAGTATACCTTTTCCCCCACATCCTCACCAACATTTATTGTTACTTGTATTCTTGATAGCTGCCATTATGATTGGAGTGAGATGAAATCTCAGTGTAGTTTTAATTTGCATTTTTGTTGACTGGTCGTATTTCTTCTTCTGTGAAGTGGCTGTTCATTTCCTTTGCCTGTTTATTGATTGGGTTATCTGTTTGTTTGGTGTTCTTTTTTGAGTCCTTTATATATCCTAGAGATTAATGCTCTGAGGTGCAGGTGGCAAAGATTTTCTCCTGTTCTGTAGGCTCTCTCTTCATATTCTTGTTTGCTTTGCTGTGAAGAAGTTTTTAGTTTGATATCATCCCATTGGTTGATTCTTGATTTTATTATGCCTGGCATTTGTGGTGAGTTGTCGTCAAAGTTCAGATGCACCAAAAATACTGTATAAGAATTACCTTTTAGGCTACATGTGTAAGGCGTACATGAAACATCAATGAATTCTGTGTTTGGAGACTAGGGTCCCATCCCCAAAGTACCTCATCATTGTAAGAAAGTATTCCAAAATCCAAAACATTTGGTCCTAAGCATTTTGGATAAAATTTGGATACTCAGCTTATAATAGTGAACTGTAGGAGAACAGTTAGAAAGTAATGAGTAGTTGTTGCTTTCAATAAATCAGTACAATTCATTTAATTGTTAATATTGAATAATCAGCTTAAAGGATTTTTAAACATTTAATAATTGGCTATTGTAAGCTTGTGCAAATCAGCTTTGTTACCTTCTGTAAAATGACAGACACTATCCTAACCTTTCGATTTGATTTGTTTTAACCCTAATTATCATAACACCCCTACCAAAAACACCCTATTACACATTTAAGGAAACCAAGGCATAGAAGTTAACTGACATCATGTGAAAGAACAGTATGTTTTTGGTTTTGGTACTAGGGATTGAACCCAGGAAAGCTTTGCCATTGAGCTTAGTAGTACTTTTATTTATGTTTTTATTTTAAGATAGGGCCTCACTAACTTATTGAGGCTGGCTTTAAATTTGGGAATCCTCCTGTCTCAGCCTCCTGAATCATTGGGATTACAGGTGCACACCACCAAAATGGAACAGGGTTTTGAATGAAGCGATCTGACTTGCTAGCCTGATATTGCTCTCACACTGTATGCTAGTGGCATCCTGGCATAGCTAAATACCTAGCTGAGTCCCGGTTGGATAACACTATGGTGGGTGTGGGAAGGAGTAGTGAGAGTGCTTTGCAGGCTAGTGCCTAACTCAGCTCTTCACATCTAAAAGCAGACATTTTGTGGCTTTTGTAGACTTGGTCCCTAGCATAACTGTGCCTTCTAGTTGTAAATTTCCTCATTGTCCATGCACTCCATCAGTGACCTTCCATACCACTGTAGGGGTGTCACAATCTCTGCTTTCCTCTAGCAGTTTCAGTTCTGTGGACTTGACATGCAGTGGACTGATTTTCATATTAACCTCTGAGGAGGAAAGAATGTGCATCTCAAGTCGCAGACCTGCATTTAAATGTAGGCTTTGCCGCTTGGACATCAAACCTACAAAAGTATAATGAATGCCTCCCTTGCCAGGTGGCTACAGGGATCAAAGGAACTCATGTGACAAGGTGCTGGAACCAGAGCATGTGTGATAAGGCTCATCATGGAAATCAGCGCTGTCAGTTTGTGAGGGACTCTCACATCCTTGCCCCAACTCTGTCTCCTTTCTTTCCTTGACCCAGAGTTTGAGTCAGCACATGAATGGGTTGAAAGCCCTGTATAATAGAGTTCCTATTCCTCCTGCAGTCTGCTCAGCAAATGTGGACATATCAACAGGGCACCTGTTCTGGCTGCCTTGCGACAGAGGTGCTATCCAGAAGACCAGCATTCCTGGAGCCGACACACATACCCTCTACAGCACCAGCAGCATCATACTGCAGCTGCTTCTTGACTGGCCCAGGAGGGTGCTCTATTGGGTGGAAAGCGGGAAACACTTGCAGAGTCTAACCCTGGATGGCAAAATCAGACAGGAGGTCTGGAGAGGCACCTGGACAGCAGACACCCAGATGGCCCTAGACCTGGGCTCTGCTAGCATTCTCTGGACTACCAAAGGGTCAGGTAAGCCCTTGTACTGCCAATGCATGTGAGGAAGCACCAGAGGACAGTGAGCTCTAGACAGTCCTATCTTTAGTATAATGCCTCTAGTCATTCTTTCACATTTGTTTTCAATTTTTTTTAATTAAAATTTGTTTTTGTCTGTGCTGGGGAAATTCTTTTTTGTTTTTAATTGACACACAATAATTGTAGACATATTTATGGAGTGCAGTGTGACGTTCTGACACATGTGTACAATATGCAGTGATCAAATCAGGGTGCATCTGTCACCTGGAACATTTATTGTTTCTTTGTGGGGAGAACACTTGAAGTCCTCTCTCCTAGCCATCCCAGTTATTTCAAGAACTAGGTAGACATAGGATTTGACTAGAAGTTTGACAGTTAAAGCATGGATAGTCACCTCAAATTTGCCTCTAATCTAAAAGTGTAGCTTGGGGATTTAGAAGATGGAAAACCTCAGAAATGACATACTTAATAACTTTTAAAATATACTTTGAATAGCTGTTTGTTGTGTCCAGGATTCACTTCTACTTCATTAAGTAGAAGTAATGAAACCAAAGTCCCATTGCCAATGAGGGCCAAGGGTTGCAGCTGTCACTTGGAAACAAGTACAGGTTATATCTCTGTAGCTGAATTTGCTCATTTTCTTCCCCCGGAGTCTGTCCGTGAGGTCAGCTATGTGCTGATGGCCAGGAGTATTTTAGTATACATGGAAGCAGCAAAGTCACATCTGACGTTCCCTCATGGCAGGACAAAGCCCCTCGCTTTCTGGGAGCTTAAAGCACCTCATTAGGCTATCTTTACATATAAAATTAAAATCTAGAAAATGTGATAGGAAGAGTATGTGCTTCTTTATATTTGGGGTTTTTGAACCTCAATCTGACAGCACTTGTGCACCCCACCCAAGCATTCTGTGGTGACAGGTCACTTGTTCAGCATCCGCTTCTAAGACCTTGGCTCTTCCTTAGGGTTGCAAAGTCTGAGTCTCCTAAAAAATAGAACGTACTCTTTGAACAAGTCCTGGAGTGATGGGCTCATCGTGGCCCATGAGCCCTACCTGGTGACGGTGGACCAGGCAGCTCTTGTGCTGTGGAACAGGAAGACGCTGGAGCCCTTCTCAGTGCTGAAAGAATCATACGTAAAGAAAATGATCATCTTGGCAGAGAACCAGGAGGTGCCGGGTGAGTCCTTCTTTGGTCTGGTTATTCTTTGACTCCGCTTCACTGGACCCTTCTCGTTGTTGTGCTTTTCTAGGATCCGATCCTGGGTGCCTGTACATTTGCACGGGCAGTTGTCTCCAGCCACAGTTCAGCAGGCTGTCTCCCTAAGGGCTCTCTGTGTTGGAAACACAAGAATCCACCCCATTTCTTCAAGTTCCTTAATGACATAAGTCTCTTAGCCATATTCAAAGAAGGGTGCAGGCCATCGTCCATTTTGGAAATCATCTTGCACATCAGCATAGTCAAGCCTTTTTGGCAGTTTAAAAAAAAATCCATTTAATTTGCTCTAAACCAGTTTCCCAAACTGATTTATCAAAGAAACCATTTTTCCCCCTCATGGAACTGAACCCAGGCACCCTTAATCACTGAGTCACATCCCCAGCCCTTTTTAATTGTTTTATTTTGACACAGTGTCTCTCACTAAGTTGCTGAGGCTGGCTTTAAACTGGTAATCCTCCTGCCTCAGCTTCCAGAGCTTCTGGGATTACAGGGGTGTGCCACCATGCCTGGCTAAGTAGTATCTTGAAGGGGACCCTCTGTGACACTCCTTTAAGGTTGTGGATGCAAGTTGAGTTTTCCTTGTCTGAAATACTTGAGACAGATTTGGAGTTTTTTTGGAGTTTTATAATGTTTGAGTCTACCTAATATTTTGGGAGGGTACCCAAGTCTAAACACAAAATCCACTTATGTTTTCTATACATCTTATGCACATAGCCTGAAGGTAATTTTATACAATATGTTTAGTGCTTGCTCCTGCATTATGACTATGGCCTGTCACATGAGGACTTGTGGCATTGTGTTGGCACTTACAGAGTTGTAGATTTTGAAACATTTTGGACTTCAGATTTTTGGATTTAGCATGTTCAACTTGTACCAGGAAAAACAGTGCTCTTGCTTTTATTGAAGTTGTGTCAGGGTTATTTGAATGAATCTGTTTAAGGCTGGCTTTCCTTTCTTTTTCTTTTCATATATGTTGTTGCCACAGAGCCTCCCCCATCCCCCGCCACAAAAAAAAAATCTGATCCTGAATCACAAGGCAGGAAAAGAGGGAATTCATATCACAGGCATCGTTGTCATTGTTAGCAGATATAGTTGGATGTCTTGAAGTGGAAACACAAAGGACAGAGGCATTCCTTCTGTATACCCGATCTCATTCTGTCCTCCCATTCCCCTCCTCTGTCCAAACTGCCTTACTTTTTTTTTTTTTAAGATGTCGATGGACCTTTATTTTATACATTTATTTATATGTGGTGCTCAGAATTGAACCCAGTACCTCACACATGCTAGGCAGGTGCTCTATCATTAAGCCACCACCCCAGCCACCGAACTGCCTTACTTTTTGACTCACTGGTTGGTTACGCCTGATCTTAAGAGTTAGAAGCATTAGGCATAGGGACAGATTTTTTTAGGTGGTGAAGTATGCCAGTAAAGTTGATTTTCTGTAACAAATCCAATCTTGATTATTCTAACAAATCTGTTCAGTTGCTACAATGGTTGCTGAAGAGCACTAATGATAACTTTTAGGACTGTAATTAATGCTTTTCAGCAAATGAGGACCCATTCTATGCTGGCCCTTATTCAAGACCACAGGATGCTATAGCAGGAAAGCATAAGGACAGTTATGCCTCACTTAATGATAGGGGTATCTTCTGAGAATGTGTAATGTTAGTGATGTCGTCACTGTATCAACATCATATAACGTACCTACGCAAGCCCACAAGCCCAGATGGAGTAGACCATATACACCTACTGTACATATTTGTATGTGCTAGACTTTGTTTTTTTTTAACCCAAGGCACTTAACCAATGAGCCCACATCCACAGCCCTTTTTTATTTAGAGACAGGGTGTCACTGAGTTGCTTAGGGTCTCACTAATTGCTGAGGCTGGCTTTGAACTTGCCATCCTCCTGCCTCAGCCTCCAGAGCCACTGGGATTATAGGCATGTACCCAATGCCCAGCTGTGCTAGACTTTTATATGACTGGCAGCATAGTCTTTTTTTTTTTTTTTTTTAACACCGGTATCGTTACAAACACATGAGTAATTCGTTGTGCTTGACATGAGAACAGCCTCAACTTTATATGATGTTAGTGACATCACGGAGTACTAGGAATTTTTCAGCTTCATTTTAATCTTATGAGATTATTGTCATAAGTGAGACTGTTGTTGACTGAAATGTCAATCATACTACACATAACTGTACTTTTTATTCCTCAGACTGGAATAGAGTAGCAGATAGTGAAAAAAATTAAGGTTAAAGTTTGTAGAGCGGCAAGAAGAAAACAATTTGCCCAAATTCAAAGCCAGTAGATAATGATCTAACGTACCACTCTTAATCTAAGGAGGCAGTTTCACTTTTTATTCTTATGAAGTAGAAAAATGTTGGTACTCAGCCATGACATGTCTTTCTGGAAGAGGGGGACAATAGGAGCAGGCCCCCAGTGCTGAGCCATACCAGCCTGACTTGCTGAAGCAGTGGTTTGCTCTAGATCCTGAGATTGAAGGAGCCACAATGGTCCCTCCTACTCTTCCTCCTCCACCACCTCTACTTTGCACCCGGTCCTCTGTCCTCTGTCGGGATGGGAAGGAATGCATTTCTCGGGAGTCCCTCTGTGACGGCCAGCGTGACTGTCAGGATGGCTCTGATGAAGAGAACTGTTCCCAGCTCTGCCACAAACCAGGTCTGTCACCCTCTCCTGTCCTCAGTGTTTTGTGCCAGGTACTCTGAGTTGGCTTTGAACGTGCCATGAGTTGTCAGAGTGTTGACTTGATCGGAGTCCTGCTGACTTTCCCTAGGCAGATTTGCATAGATGAAAGCCACAGCCTGTCAGGATTCTGATTCTGTGAGTGCCCATTTTACCACATTTAAGCCACGTACTAGACTATTACTTCCTTGCTGCTTCAAATTTGCTAGTTGTTCCAATCTGACCTAAATGGCCCACTTTTACCAGAGGTGGTCTTACAAGTCATCAGAGTAACCAAACACGAGGCTTTATTTAATGACCTAGCTTAGCTCCCTGGTTTAGTTGACCTGAGCACGTTATGAATCAATTAGATATTAGAACTCAGATTAAACAAGATGCAGTCTGTTTACACCTCAGATTCCAGAATGAGAGTGAGTTCGTCTCAGTTTGGACCTTCTGTCTGACTGTGCTAGCTCTGGCATTTTCCATTTAAGGAGTCTTCCAGTGTCTGGATGGAAGAAGGTGCATAGAGGAGAAATACCACTGCGATGGGGCTCAGCACTGCTTGGATGGGTCTGATGAGCTCAGCTGCTGGAAGCCTGTCGAAGAGTGTTCTCTGCGGTGTGACAACAAGACTCGCTGCATCCCTAAGAGCTGGCTATGTGATGGGAACCCAGACTGTTCTGACAAGAGAGATGAACAAGGATGTGGTAGGTTTCAAGGGGCTTCCTGAAAGTATTTTAAACAGTATTACAGTTGCTGCTGCTTTTTTATAGTAGGTAGGTTCTAAATGAGCAGATATGGAACCATCCTCACTCCTGGAAGTAATGCCAGGTTGGGTACCTATGGAGCCTCTGGTCACAATGTTTTTATCAACTGACTGATACTTAGCCTCGTTGCATATGTATTTCTGTTGAAAGGTGTCATGATATCTATTGTTGATTCATCAGCATTGAGCTCACAACACTGCCATTCAGCCCTTAGCGCAGCTTACCTAATACAGGTATTTCTCCTTAAGGCACGTCACAGCAGTCTTGTGCTCAGGAACATTAGACAGCATTTCAGTCCTGTGCTAGGAGGCCATTCAGTAGAAAAATCACCAAAATGAGACTAAATAGATTGCAAAAAGTACACTTATAGTTTAAGAGCCAACATGAGAATGCCCCAGTGCGTCTGTTTGACCTCTGCTGGGAACTTGCACATTGAGTGACTCAAATTTCTTGCCACTATGCATGTGTCTGCAGATGACATGAGAGTATGGAAGTACTGACCTGAGGTTACAAAGAAAGTAAGTAGTTGAATGTGTAAACACTGAATCCAAAAATGAGGATCATTGACTCTCTTTTCTGCAGATGTAACAGACTGAGATAAAAGGTCTTGAGGGAGAGGGATCTTGGAGATCAGCCCCAATGCTCCCCTCTATTACAAGACCATATAGTGGGAAATCCATCGATGCTCCAAAGTTCCTTTATGTTGAGTTAGACTCTACCTCCTTGAAGATTTAAATTTTTGTCTCAGCTTCCGCCTTGTGGGATCAGTGTAGCAGAGAAAATTGGGAGAATCTAAGTGGGAGGAGGGAAGCTGGGCAAGTTACTACGTTAGTCAGCCTTCTGTCCTTGTGACCCAGCTACTGGACAAAGAACAACTTAGAGAAGAAATGTTTATTTGGGGCTCATGATTTCAGAGATCTCAGTACATGGCTGGCTCCATGGCTCTGAGCATGAGGTAAGGCTTCTGCCAACATCATGGTAGAAGGATGTGGTGGAGAAGAGCTGCTCAGCTTGTGGCAGTCAGGAGGCAGAGAGAGAAAGAGGAAGGGGCCAGGTCACACCTCTAACCACATCCCACCCACCTTTAGTCATCACCCAGTAGTCCATTCAGCTGTCAGTGAATTATCTACAAATGGATTAATCCACTGAAGAGGTCAGAGACCTAATTATTTCTGAAAGCTCCATCTCTGCACCTTGCTATGCTTCCAATACGTGAACTTTTCAGACGAAGTTCCAGATCCCAGCCATAACAGGTACCATGATAGATTTGAATGTGGAGGAGACTGCATAGCCAGAGGCTATGACTGCATTTGGATCCATGACAATATCAGGAGGTAAGAGATACAGGAAGGAAGGTAAATCATACTCAAGGTATGATTTACTTTTTAACACCTATTATAGTTTTTCCTAGGCTTGATTCTTTCTCTTAGATGTTTATCAAGTAACATCTATGTATACGTATTGAGTTTAAGAATGTAAATTATAGAATATTTCGCATGTTGTGGAAGCGTTTTTTTTTTTTTTGGATAGATAAATAAAGGGCCCAGAGGGGTGTCCTTACTGTGCCTATCCCAGTGTCCTACACATCCTCCCACCCCTGTCCCTCAACCCTTGATTTCTAGGACAAATAGCAGATTGTCAGGGCTAGCTTCTGGTTGGGGCTTGAGCTCCTTATTAGGCCCTTTCTGACCCAACTTTGGACTAGAACCATCTTCCTGCTCTAACACTTGTTTGGGCTAGTTCCTAAAATGAAGTGATAGCACTAAACTGAGGGATCTTCTAACCATTTTATCTGTCATTGAATTGCTTCATATGTGGCTTAATTCTCACCTAAAGCTTGTATTTTTTCAGTTCATGAGAAATGCAGCCCATCTGAATTTAGATGTGAAAATGGCCAGTGCATCACTTTCTCTCTGCATTGTGATGGGAACCGAGACTGCCTGGACCACTCAGATGAAGAAGACTGCCCTGTTGCCTGGCCCCTGAGGTGCCCACCAGGGGAGGTGAAGTGCAGGAGGAGTGGAGAATGTGTGCTGGCAGAATGGATATGTGACCATGACCTGGACTGCAAAGATGGAAGTGATGAGAAGGTAGGACACTCTTGTTTCAGGAAAAGGGGAGTTTAGTCACCCATCAGAATCTGTGGGGGATTGGCTCCAGGACCGCCTCATGGAAATTCAAATATTCACAGAGGCTCAAGTTCCTTGTATAAAATGGTATAGTATTTGCTTATAACCTGAGCACATCCTGCAAGATTCTTTAGATCATTTCTAGATTAATTATAATACCTAATGCAAAGTTAAATGTTATATAAATAGTTGTTATAGTTTATTGTGTAAGGAATAATATCAAGGAAAAATGTATATATTTAGTACAAACACTATTTCTTTTGCAAATATTTGGGGTCTTGGTTAGTGGAATCCATGGACAAAGAACCCATAGATACGGAGGGCCAACTGTGGATTTCTAATCACAGCATAGTACATGATTTCTGTAGAAAATTTGGGAAAATGCAAGACCAGAGAAGTCACCATAATTACTCCCCAGAAAGCCACTCCTAGCTACATCAAAGTGTCCCAAATGTTAACAGGAAGCTGTTGAAATTCATACTTTCAAGAGACATATTTGTGTTGTAGGAGATTTGCAAGTGGTAGAATGTGATAACCATGACATAAATGTCCTACCTAGATATGTGGTATGAAGGACTGAACAACCCTGTCACTAGCTCTACTTAATTGACACTATGAATTTTACTAAAGCTCCAGCATGGTATAGATGCAGCTTGAACTCAAATTCTACTGCTTGCATGTGACCTCAAGCAAGGACTTATTCCTAAGTGTTCAATTTCCTCTTCAGAAACTGTGGATTTAGGATACATCTTGTCCTGCAGAGGGGCTGAGAATGAATTTAAAGGCTCCAGGGACTAGCAGGTGCATAGATGTCCCTCTCCCTTCGAGTACCCAAGTCAGAGTAGGTACAAAAATATGCTCAGTGTTAATTTGCTGGGGTATGTGTTAGCCAGGGCAGGCAGAATTCTACATCAGTGTTTCTAGAACAAATTCCTTTGCTTTTGTTTCCAAATTAAGTTAAGGCTTCCCAATCGGTCAGTGTGTCAAAAATAAGACGTTGTTTCCCACTACTTGATATCCTGAACTCCAGCTACAAAAAGACTTTTTCATAATTCATGTCACTTCTGAGATTTTGGACTCCATCTGGCCTCCTTAAAGTGCGGGCTTGAGAGCAGTCTCCTAACCCAGGCCTCCTTTCCCCAAGCTCCCTTTCTGGGCTCTGGATGCCAGAGCTGCTGACTACATCACTGTCTCCTCAGGACTGTGACCCTGAGGTGCTTCAGTGTGGCCCGACCCAGTGGAGCTGTGCCAGTAGAGACCAGTGTGTGCCTGACTCCTGGCACTGTGACGGGCATAGTGACTGCAGGGACAGCAGTGACGAGGCTGGATGTAAGTACAAGGAGCCCTCTATGTGGGCGGGACAGGGATGCAGAGGTCATTGGCTTTCAAGGGCCCCCTAACTGTGGGAGTGAGCAACCAGCTCACAAGCAAATGCTACAGAACCAGAAATCTGTTCTCAAAACAGAGACATCCTGATTATACACAGGGAGACCATGATGAGGGAGGGATCCCTGGGGGCCAGAAAACAACTCTTAAGTAAGAAGCCATCCCTTGCAGGCCCCCCTCAGAAGTGCCTGGGTTCTGAGTTCCGATGCGGCACCGATGCCTGCCTGAGCCTCAGCGAGGTGTGTGATGGGAAGGCAGACTGTTCTGACGGCTCTGATGAAGGTGGAGCGTGCTCGCTGGCAGCCTGCAGCCCAGGACAGTGCTCCCACACCTGCTACCCGTCCCCAGCCGGGCCCGTGAGTTGCTTCTGTTTTTGAGCAGCTATAAACCTGGTCTAGGGAAAGTAGACAGTGATCTCGTTCAGGTTGTCCCTGACTGCTCCTTGACCTCTTAAGTCTTACATAGCAGAGCTGTCTTACCATCCACTGATCTGCCTGAGCCTTCTGGCTCCTGGTGAGACCTTTTTTGGCTCCTTTCCTACCTTGAATCTCCTGGAACCTTGCCACTCAGCTTGTAGAAACTATGACCGTCTGAGCTCTAAATGACATGGAGGGCTAAGTGGGAACTGTTGTGGATTGTCCTAAGAGCCAAACAGTCCCCTCATGCTATAGGAAGTTGTCTACCTGCTTCTAAACAGTTGCATCCATGTGAGTATTTGGAATCTGACCTGCCCTTAAATGGTGAACTGTCTGGGCTCTAGTTAGTATAGTTGGTTGGCAGAACACAGTGAACTTGATTGTAATGGACAAGTCGGGGAAAACTGTTCTGGTATTGGATTGTACTGGCATCTTTGTTGGTAGACAGCCAGCTAGATAAGTCTGCATGCCTCTCCTTGCAGTGATCCTGCTTAGGCTCTGGGTGTCCTGGGCTGAACTTGGACCCATGATGGTAAAAAGGGTATAAGGGGTATGGCATGGTTGATAAGGCAAAGAGAATTGACTATATTAAATATAAAGTTGGTTCTGAGAACAGTTTGAGTTGTCAGAATTCAACACAGCCCCGTACACATTTCATACCAAGGTTGATGCCATTTTGTCAATGTTGTTCTTTCTTCAGGAATTTTTAATGTCTTCTCGTCTCTTTCAGATATGTGCTTGTGAGCAAGGCTTTCAGCTGGAGAGCCGTGGTCGGATCTGCCAGGATGTGAATGAGTGCCAGGAGTCGGGTAGTAGGCCTTGTAGTCAGACCTGTGTCAATACCCAGGGCTCCTACATCTGTATCTGTCGTCCTGGCTACTTGCTGGAGCCTGATGGCCACACCTGTAAAGCGACAGGTACACTGGAGCTGCAAATATCTTCAGAGCCCTGGATTGTGAGCTTTAAGTTTCTAAATCTTCCAGGAATCCCAATGTAAATCTGTCTTTCTTAGATCCTAAATGCTCCTTCTTGTTTTTCTTCAGAAAAATCCAAGTACCTCTCCACAGCTGTCCCTTCAAACCTTGCATTTCACACTGAATTAATCTGAAACTATCTGCTAATAAGATGTCACTGTAACAGAACCATAATTCTGGCATTTGTAACCATGGCTCAACCTTACCTGTACAGTCGAGCATATTTTTCTGGTCCACCTACTCCCAAATACTTAGTTAGAAGAGAATTAAAATGGAAAAAAAATGTCTAAGTATCTTTCACTATGGTTATTATTCTAACCATTACATACTGAAGAACTACTCATCTTGTTGGCATCTTAGCCCTGTCAGGGAGAAGGCAAGAGCCTACTTTGTCCTCTAATTCATTAGTCAGTGCTGGCTTTTACTGTTCAAATTCCTTTATGGCTATGTTGAAAGCAATTCTTATTTGACAGGTGCTGAACCAGTCCTGCTTGTTGCAATTCAGTTTAACCTATTCCTCTATGGATTGAGAAGCTTGAAAGAAGATATTCTAGCAACCACAGACAAGAACCTGATTATTTTCTCTGTTGACTATGATTTAGTGGATCAAAAGGTCTTCTGGGCAGACCTCAATGCAGAAAGTATAAAGTGGATAAGTATGGACACTAAAAAGAAAGGGACCGTGGTAAAAGGTATTGCACCCTTTAAGGCTTCCATTCCATGCTTATCAAATACACATTGCATAAAAAATAAAACGAGTGGCTGTTTACATTCTAAACATGAGTTTGATCATATTTCCTTTGCTACAAGAGGCCAAGGCTTGCTGGTTGGTAGGAAATGGAAAGGTGCATGGTGTTCTCCGTAGTCATGGAAGTCTGCCAAAATATCAGCTGGTGACCATCATCTCTAATGGTCATCTACTATAGGAGGGGGGAGAATTTTAAAGATTTGCTGCATTGGAGATGCATATAGGAGATGGAAAATTAATGAACAATTCCAGAACCCTTGAACTCAAACCTAGTAAAAATTACCATTCAACATGTGTTCTCATGTTAAATTATTTCTTCTCTTCAGGGATAAAGTCAAACTGTCTAACGGTTGACTGGATTGGGAGGAATCTCTACTGGACTGATGGGACAGCTGGTCAGATTTTGGCCATTCAGTTGACTGCCATTTGGAGAGGGAAATCTGAGTATACAGTTGTCCTGGATGATAACTTGACTCAGCCCCAATCTTTGGCATTGGATCCCCTAAATGGGTGAGTCCAGGTGTCAGAATGACTGGTCAAGACCTAGAGATTGGTTATTCCTCCTTAGTTCTAGGTTGTTTGTGTTCCCTATCACAGAATGAATAGAAAACTTACTAAACTTTAGATCTATAGTGATGTGGGTCAACTATACAAAAGTAATCTGAGAAACTCTGGAAAAAAGATCTAATTTCAGTAAAATGAGATGAAAGTATTGTTCACTCAGTGGCTCACCTGTAGTTTCTTCTGCTCAGATAAACATATATACCTCTGGACCTTTATGACTTTAAAATGATGAGTAAGCGTGGAACCTAGGACAAATGTGAAATTTACAATAATATGAGTTTTTGGCAAGCTTGGTTTATTCCATCTAGAGTCTTTTTTCCTTCTGCAAAAGCAAAGAATTTAAAGTTAACATTCCCATCTCCTCACTGGGATGGCCTTTGGATAGCAAATATAAGAAAAAGATACAAGAAATAAGATCCAAAGGTAACCCAGATTGGGTACCCTCTCTCTTCCTTCTTACCTTTTTAATACTTTTAACCAGGAATCTATCAACATGGTCCTCCAGAAATGGGCAGTAGTTTTCAATGCATCTAATAACCTATGGTTAAGAATGAAGTCTAAGGCATGCATATGCCCATGAAACTATCCTACTTTTTAGCCAAGGAAAGATTGGCAGGTTCCCTGGATATTTCCAGGCTAGGCACTAATGTACTCTCAGAATTCATGTACCACTGTTGTGATAGATACTTTACCCTCCAATGATGTCTAAACAATCACCATGAAATGTCAAGGAAAAGTGTACTTTAATATTTCACAAGTGCACTTAGACCCAATTAACGCTGAAGGAAAAAATAACTGAGCTGTAAAACAGTGTTTTAAGGAATGCATTGACATTATATTCTATAAGGCAAGGCAATACATTATCTTAAAGTTGACTTTTATTTGCACAGATTAATGTACTGGTCTGAAATTGGAGAAGAACCTCAAATAGAGCGAGCCGGAATGGATGGCAGCGACAGGAAAATACTCATCAGTCAAGGTCTTGGACGGCCAACTAGCATAGCCCTTGACCAGTTAAGTTGGAAGATATTCTGGTCTGATGACAAATTTCACTGCATTGGCTCTGCCAACCTAGATGGTACTGGCATTAGTGTAAGTGTCCTTTTGACATTAGGCTTGTTTGAAATGTCATGTGTCTCGTATGTAAAACTCACCCTAGAAAGGTCACCTTCACCATTTTAGATGTTGCAGCTAACACAAATCAAGAACCCCTTTTCAGTTGCTGTGTTTGAAGATGAAGTCTTCTGGTCGGAGTTGAAGACAAGAACAGTGCAGCGTGTGCAGAAGATGACAGGCAAGAACAGGGCTGTCCTCATCAAGCGTTCTGGACAGCCCTATGGACTCAAGGTATATAGTATGCTCTTTCAGTTATCCCCCTAGTTCTCCCCAGAAAGGCTGTATGTATGAATTACAAGAGCTGCCTAAATACCAAACTTAGTGACATACATCTATAATGATTAAAAAGCAAAATTTAGGGGCTGGGACTGTAGCTCAGTGGCAAAGTGCTTGCCTAGCATGTGTGAGGCACTGGGTTCAAGTCTCAGCACCACATAAAATAAATAAATAAAGGTATTGTGTCCATCTACAACTAAAAAAAAAAAAAAACTAGGGATTGGAGTGTACCTCGGTGGTAGAGTGTGTATTTAACATCCATGAAGCTCTGGGGATTGAACCCAGATTTATTTTCCCAGGCTAGGAAAAAAAATTATTTATTTAAAATAAGTAGATAAATATTTATTTATAAAAATAAATAAACGGGGCTGGGGATGTGGCTCAAGCAGTAGCGCGCTCGCCTGGCATGCGTGCGGCCCGGGTTCTATCCTCAGCACCACGTACAAACAAAAGATATTGTGTCCGCCAAAAAAAACCCTAAAAAATAAATATTAAAAAAAATAATATTTTAATTAATATTAAAAATAAATATTAAAAAATTCTCTCTCTCTCACTCTATCTTTAATAAATAAATAAACAAACAAACAAACAAATAAATAAATAAATAAATGAGTGAAAGAAGAATTTACTCACGTTGTTTTTCTGTTTTTAAGAATTCGGTAATACATAGCAGCAACTGGCTATTTTCTTCCAGATAATGCATGAGGTGCTACAGCCCAGGTCTTCTAATCCTTGTCTGGACACTGGATGTTCTCACTTGTGCCTTCTGAGCCCACGATCCAAGGGGAGCTGTCATTGTCCAGTGGGGCTCCTGCTTGCAGATGATGGAACCACCTGTGTCCCACTCAAGGAGTCTGCATTTGTGTTTCTTGTACTACCCACAGTTATCATGCAGGTACTGTTCCCAAGCTTTTCCTTACATATCTGAAACAGACTGTTTCAGACTGTGGGTGTTTGAATTCTCCACATACAGGTGTCAATGGGAGGGGCCCTTTCCCTTGGAATATTTTTCACCTACAACTTAAATTTCAGTACTCGGTATGTGCTGCTTGCCATGATGACCAAAATAAAGTATTCCAAAATACTTGAATGAAGACCGTGCCTACTTAAAATTCCCTGAAGAAGTTCTTAGTACATCAGAACACAGTGAAGGTAGAGATCCGAGAGTGGGCTTACCTTTGTTTAGTTGTCCAAGGACCTGGTTGATGATGTAGAGACACTCCACATATAAGCAGCTCAGCAGGTTCTAGCCTGGGGAGGAAGCTCATCTAATGAAGAAACTTGTTTTAAGTTACAGAAGGAGAGCCTGGCGGTGGTGCCTGACTGTAATCCCAGTGGCTCAAGAGGCTGAGACAGGAGGATCTGAGTTCAAAGCCATCCTCAGCAAAAGCGAGGCACTAAGCAATTCTTTGAGACAATGTCTCTAAACAAAATTCAAAATTGGCCTGGGGATGTGATTCAGAGTTGAATGCCCCTGAGTTCAATCCCTGATACAAAAAAAAAAATTACTATAGGAGTAGATAGTCATAACAAACAAGTCACCCCTAACCTCTTCCATTCAGAGGACTTGTCAACTTTGGTATTTTAAAATTATAAAAGAAATTTTGGGGTGGAAGATTGGTTTTGGAAATTCACTAGTAGAATCTCATTTAAAGAGGAAGACATTCAAGAGATGTACAAATCTTCAAAACACATAGATTCTAGGAAGTTTTAGTCCTTGAAGCTCCAGGAAGCGAGCCAAAGAACTTTTCTCTGCTTTCAGAAGGTAGAATATCTGAAAATCTGAAACTTAGGAACCCTAATGTTAATGCAAAATCAATGAAGAGTGAGACTAGACCGATTTGGTTCTACAGTCCTAATTTTTTTTCCCCCATAGGTCTATCTGAAAAATCTAAAAGCTTTCCCAGGACAAGGAACTTTACCAGAACATAGAATGCTTCCTTTTACCAATGTGGACCAGCTTGCATCAATGGATTATATCGTCCAGGAAAAAACTCTCTACCTCTCAGAGTTGAATCATGGTGATATCAGGCTGCTGAGGCTTAAAGATCCTGGCACATTTGCATGGAGGAAAATCACTTCTGTGAAGGGGACTGTGGTTGACCTTGCTGTGGACTGGCTGAGTGGAAACATATATTGGATTGACAGTGAACAGCCCCATATTAATGTAGGTTCCTTAAAATCCCAGTATCCCATTGTCTTGCTCAGTGAAAATCTTTACCGCCCAGTGTCTGTTGTGCTCCACCCACCTACTGCAGTCATGTGCTTCGTGGACCTGGGTTCCCTAGATGATAGGAAGCGTGGTTCCAGCATTGAATGTGCCTCCATGGATGGCAGCAGGAGGAAGATGCTATGGCGGAAATCCCAGGTGCCTGTGGGATTGGCCTTTTCTGATTCAGGGACCCGCCTGTACTGGGCTGATACTGGTAAGCAGTTGCTAATGGCACCCTAAACCTTGAAGCCAGAGTGAAATAATGCAATTCTGGCTCTCTTGTCTTCAGCCACAATTTCAATCAGCTTTTTTGTTCTGCATGAACATTTTCTACCAACATATCCTAAACAATCTTCTCCCGTCCTAAGTAGCATGGCATAGCCCACAGAGTCATGCAGTTCCTCTCATGGAATAAAATTGAGAACTTAAGAAATCTGCATGTGTAACTATTTGTCTCACTGTTAAAGAGGAATGAATGAGGCAGACCTGACTTTAGAGAAGTCATGGCAGACAGGAGGGGAGGCAAGACATAGCAGATGGAGCTACAGGATGTAGGACAGGTGTTTGGGCCAAATGAAATTAACTGAACCTCTCTTCCTAGGAAGAGGACTCATAGAAAGTATTCAACAAGATGGCTCTAGACACAGAGTAGACCGCCAAGGAATTCCGGGCCTTAACCTCTTTACGTTTGGTCAAGGCATGATGTTATGGACAACAACTGATGATGGTAGGTCTTGATTCTCCATCCAATTATCTTTGTGATCTGAATCTACTCCTGGATATCCAGAGAGTATCTGCTACTAGGGCTTAGCACCAGTCTTTGGCAGTATCTGTCCTTTGGAAGAAAAAACAATCTGGAAAAGGATACTGTAACAGTGATTCTGTGACTTGGGGAGAACGTCTACTTATTTGGTTATTGTTCCTATGAATAAGCTTAGTTCCTTTCTTCCTGAAATTCCTGACTTTCATATGAGGCTCTCTGCTTTTGATGATACCATGGTTATGGTAATTTTCTATCACTGAGACAAAATACCTTAGTTAATCAACTTAGAAGAGGAATTTATTTTGATTTATGGTCTCTTAGGTTTCTGTTTATGATTACTTGACCCTGTTGCCTTGGGGCCTGTGGTGAGTCAGAACATCAAGGTAGGAGCATATGGTAGAGAAGGTTTCTCACTCATGGAGGGGGAAACAGAGGAGCAGGAGGGCCCAGGGTCTCAATATCCCCTTCTCTAGGGCACACCCCTAATGATATAACTTCCTTCTACTAGGCTTCACCTCCTAGGGTTCTAACACCTCTCAACAGAGCTACAGGCTAAGGATCTCACCTCAACACGTGGACCTTTGGATAACATTTATCCAATCTATAGTCGTGATATAGTACACAGAGAACTGGGCCTGGAATTAGAACTAGATAGTATGCCTGCTATCAGTCGTTCTAATATCTTACCTATAAAATGAAGACAGTACTTCCCTTGGTTGATTAAGTACTCTTGAAAGTACTAATAAATTAACAAGCATTCTAACATGGAATTTCTCATATTTCAAAGGGATTATACTAAATCAGTGTTCTAGTGTATTGTTTTTATATATGCTAGATTTTGGTGTATAAATTTCTGACTCATGTCTAAAGAAACTGTAAAAATCTGTTTACGATAAATCTTTCTCTTTATATTTTCAAATGCTAGTCCATTGGCTAGTTGGACTAGTCACATCAGAAATGGAAGGGGAAAAAAAGTTTTCAGCTCCTACCTGAGAGTTGCTAATTTATTAGGTACATTGTGAGACCTTTGCTATATAATTAGGTACATCATGAAACCTTTGCCATCTTATTTTAAGATCCCATGGTAACTCTTGTTGCAGATAAGCCATTTCTGGAAATGTTGTTCTAGAATAGTATTCAAAATCATCACTCATTAATTGCATGGATCACATGGATCACATATCCTCACTTTCTCTTGGGACACATATGGATATTATGGTCATGCTTACAAACATTTATTAGGAGGAAAGTATGTAATGGTTTTTATTCTCTTCCAGAAATAAGGTTTAGAAAAATACGTGTCTGTTTTGTAAAATTATTGTTACTCAACTGAAATTTAGGCCAATGAATGAAAGTATTCATGCTGAACCATGTTCTTTGCCCAGGAAGTTGCCTTAAGATAAAATTTTGTTTTTGTTAATGATTATTCATTGGATTTTGTTTCAGCCCAAATCACTAAAGTTTGGTACAGCAAAACAGAACTTTCAGAAAATCGGTGGTTCCAAGTAGACCAGAAGATTGTGGACTTAAAAGTTTACAGTAAATTTAGTCAACAAGGTAGGTAAACTTGCAGTGACTATGACAGTGCTGTAATCTACTGAAATACTTTGAAATACTCCATCATCCCATATCTCTCGGAAATATCTTTGTGTTTCCCATTAAATGTTAATATGTTTCTATGGCAAATTCCTGTAGATCTGTGTAAATCTCTTATCTTTATGCACTTCTATACAAACTGGTTAAGGTACATAATTAGTCCCATTACTTATGTAGCATTCACAATCAAGTAGTAAACTCACTAGCCTGAGCACTGGTAGAATTAGTGTGTTAGTCAGCTTTTCATTGCTATAACAAATCCCTGAGATAATCAACTTATAAAGATAAAAGGTTTATTTTGGCTTATAGTTTTAGAAGTTTCAGTCCATGGTTGGTTTGGTCTCATTACTTCTGGGCCTGTGGCAAGGCAATACATCATGGCAGGAACATGTGGCAAGGCAACACTGTTCATTTTATGGCCTGGAGGCAACAGAGGAAGAGGAAGAAACCAGGGTCCCACAGTCTCCTTAAAAGGAATGTCTCCAGAAAGCTAAATAACTCCCCTGAAAATTTCCACCATCTCTTTCAATAGTGTCACACTGTGGATTTTGGCCTTTACTAGGCCTTTACCTTAGAAACATTTAGGGGACACTTGTGACCCAAATGATAGTACTTGGGTTCTATTTAATTTTATTATTGTGCACTGGGTTACAACAACAATAAGATAATTGAAATACCACTTTAACTCAAACATGGAGCTAGTCTTCATTCTATTCGTTGACACTAGTATCTATTTTTGATGTTAACTGAGACTTGAAATTTCAACAAGAGAATGCTCATGTGTTTTTCTCTACCTATCTCATAGACACAATTGGAATACCTAACTGAATACTTTGGGAGGGTGATCATGGGTTTAATAAAGTAAGAAGAGAAAATTAAGAGATTAATGTCAACAATGTGGGCTCAATTCATTAACCACAGATTCTTCTGAAACCTAATCTAACTCAATATGTTTGGGGGTGGGGTGGATCCTCAGGTAGTAACAGCTGCTCAAAGGACAATGGAGGATGTAGCCATATCTGTCTACCAAATCCTGAGGGACAGACTTGCAAGTGTCCCAGTGGGTACTACTTGGCTGATGCAAACAAATGCTTTGAGTCTGCCGGATGCTCGGAGTCATCAAAATCTTGTAAGGATGGTGAGAAATGCATTTCCACGGAGCAAGTTTGTGATGGTCATGCTGATTGTCTGGATGGATCCGATGAGATGGACTGTGAGTTAACTACAGACCAAGACTTATTATGCATCAGCCTACATGACTTTCAATTACATCTCATTGTATAGGACTCCTCAAGTTTTTATCCTCTACATTGTTACCTTCTTATCACCTGATTCTTGAAACTTGAACAATATGAAATTTCTACCTATGGGCAATTGCATATAGATTATTCTGTATTTCTTGCATAAATCTGATTTGACAACAGGACAGCAACATGATAGGGAACTTCAAAGGGCAAGTTATGTCGTCTAAAAGGGCCCTTATTTAACCTAGATTTGATTCAGTCGATTTAAATTGATGACATGGTAACCATAGCCTAGTGGAGGGAGGTTGAGAAAAAACTATTTGACCTGTCTTTGGTTTCCCTCTTTTAAAGTGGTAACAACTTTATTTTTAGCTCATAGGTTTATTAAGAAATGCAAGAGAACTTACATAAATCTGTCTTGGTGGTGCTCAGTACTGTCATGTTGGTACTTAAATACTAACTGTAGATGGATCTCAAATAGTGTCTTCATGGAAAGGCCATGGCCAGTTAGCTGAGTGACCATAATACGTATAATTCTGTAATCACCATCCTGACATTCCAGAGCTACTGTTTCAGTGGTATCCAAGCCCCATAATCTACAGAATTGAAGGGAAGTGAGTGATCTACTGAAACTGGTCATAACCACTAACGAAAAAGATTTGGAAATGGAATCAGGAATCTTACAGTGAAGAGTTCTCACTCACTTCTCAATCTAAATTCACTTCTTAAAACCTGACTATCTGGAAGAACAAATAGCTATTTTAAACCCTAGTCACTTTCTCTTAAATAGGAAGGAAAATGAATTTTGATTCCCCGAGTTGATTCTACCATTAGCTTTTTGTCAGCTTTCATCAAAATACCTGACAAGAATAACTTAGAGGAGGAAAATTTTATTTGAGGTCTGAGTCTACAGAGAGCTGACTTCATAGCTTTGGGCCCAAAGTAAGGAAGAACACCATGCTCAAAGGACGTGGTAGAGGAAACCTCTTTCCTCGTGACAGCTAGGAAGCAGAGGGAGAGGGAGGGGAAGGGGCTACAAGGAAGATGAACCCTTCCAGAGCATGTCCCCTTGTGGTCACTTCCTCTAGCCGTGCCCTACCCTGCCTATGATCACCACTCAGTTAGTCCATTCAAACTAGGATGGGCTGATCAGGTTAAAGTTCTCACCGTCAAATCATTTTACCTCCAAATATTTCTTCATTAACATAGGAGCTTTTGGGGGGACACCTCATAGCTCTATATCTGTATGACTTTACAGTGTTTTGTTTAATCAAAAGCAATGGTAGGCCCGATGCTATGGCACATATCTGTAATCCCAGTGGCTCAGGAGGCTGAGGCAGGAGCATAGCAAGTTCAAAGCCAGCCTCAACAACTTTGTGAGGCCCTAAGCAATGTAATGAGTCCCTGCCACAAGAAATAAAAGGGCACTTGTGTGTGTGTGTGTGTGTGTGTGTGTGTGTGTGTGTAAACTCTACCCATATCACATACCTCTTGTGTTTACAGGTACTGAGCCAGGTAAAGCTCATTCAACATCAATACCTACAAAGTCAGAAGCAGGCAAAAGGTTGACCCCAAAAGCTTCCCGACCTCCCCAGGCTACCAAGTCCAACACACCTGGATACCCAGGCCCAGAAAGAATGAGAGATCATGTCACAAACCCACTAACCACTCTGATGCCTGCCAGAGAGAGCAAGACCCCGGAAACTAAGGAAAGAGGGGCTTCTGTTCAGTCCGAGGACTCTCAGAAGGCAAAACATGTGCCCTGCAGCCGTGATTTCTGTAATGGGAGGGGAATCTGTACAACAGAAGGAAAGTTGAGAAAATGCAGCTGTCTGAGGGAATATGGTGGAGAGTTTTGCGAGGAGGCAGTTCACGGACCCACCCCTGGCTACATAGCATTCAGTGTAACCACTGCCTTATCAGTTGTTCTGGTAGCGCTGGGAGCTTTTCTACATTTCAGAAGAGAACACAAATTAAAACAGTAAGTATCAGCTCGTGTTTCCATGGGAGAGTTGTATTAGCTTCTGATATTAATGGAGTTGAAGACATAAGTCCACGCTAGAAATTTGTCTTTTGAGGAAGGACTTAGGGTGGTAAGGAAGCCTTACCTATAGATACCCTGGAGAAACAATAATTGGGACCATGTCTTTGAGACCTGAGGTAAGCACTACTGTATGAGGTCTGAGGTATTTATACAGTTAAAAATCTGTCTTAACCATGGTCAGTGGCAGAGTCTGAGAAATTAAGTGAGAAAATTCCCCTTCAGTGAGGCAGTAAGGTCAGTGCCAGTGATTGGAGGTAATATTTGTTAGGAGGTGTACTAGTTTGCTAGGGCTGCCATAACACAATACCGGAGACTGGGTATCTTAAACAGCAGAAATTTAATTTCTCATCGTTCTGGAGGCTGGAAGTCCCAAGATCAAGGTGTCAGCAGGATTGGTTTCTTCTGTGGCTTTTCTTCTGGCAGATGGATGACCAGTTCCTCCCTGTGTCTTCTCCTCTGTGTGTTTGTGTCCTAATCTCTTTTTCTTATAAAGACATCTGCCATACTGGATTAGGGTTCACCCTCGTGGTCTTATTTAACTTAATTACCTCCTTAAAGACCCCACAGTCATATTCTGGGTTACTTGGAGTTAGGACTTCAACATATGGATGCTGGGCACTTGGGGGATCACCATTTAGTCCATAACTAGAGGGGAAATAAACTCAGGAATTATTTAAAGCACAAGTGCTAAGTTTGGGCCCAAAGCAAGAAAGTCATTGAAGATACAGCAGGAATAAAAAAAATGAGGTTTCAGAAAAAGTAAGAGTAGAAAAGATGTGATGGAAGGCACTGACTAAACACATTGAGAAAGGGACACTGAAGAACATACAGAGGCTGGGGTTGTGGCTCAGCGGTAGAGTGCTCACCTAGCACGTGCGAGGCCCTGGGTTCGATTCTTAACACCACATAAAAAATAAATAAAATAAAGGTGTTGTGGCCAACTACAACTAAAAAATAAATATAAAAAAAAAGACCTACAGATGAAAAAATGTGAATATGATGGAAGCTTTAAAAGCTACCTCTCTGTCCTGCCTTCCTTGTGCAGACTGAGGAGAAGGCCATCGCCCAAAGCAACACTGGTTAATGACTAACTGGTTAACATCACCGTCCTGAGATGTAACCCTCGGGCTTCTTGATTGTCACCTCAGGTCTTTCTGCTGCGTTCACCTGCTTTCTCATTCACTGTTGTCACCTACCATGTGCCTGTCCTTGCATCCAGTTCTGGTTGACTTCAATCACGTGGCTTCTCTCAGTTGAGCAGAGATGCCATTTTTGAAGCTAAGGGCGTGCCTGTAACAAGGAAAAATTGAAGTATTGCGCACTCCTGATCATTTACTTTTAAGTGGGCATTCGATTAAAATGAGGCATAGTTTCTATAGCAACAATCTTTGATAGGGGATAAGCTGGCCTTTTCTAATCATACCCCGATCTCAGCTTCTATCTCAAGGAACAGCTCTTTCAACTTTGCTTCTTTGATTTCTAGAACTAGCACAGCATCATCAAGAAATTTGACCTACAATAAAGAAAATGACCAGGAAGAAGAAAATCTAATGAATAGTGAGATTTTTGTCAATGAAGCCTACGATGAACAGGTATCCTGAGGAAGGCTGGGAAGTCTCTTTCTAATGGATTGTGAAATGTGGTTAAAGAAATGTCCTTTTGAAAAAATTCCTTTTCAGTGAAAGTAGTTAATGTCCATTTAAAGGGATTCTTGGTTTTGGTGAATGTTGTTGTTATGTTTCAAGCTATTGTCTGTTGGCTCTATTGTCCTTAGACTCTGGTTTAAAGAACTACAGGTTGAGCTGGGCACAGTGACGAACACCTGTAATCCCAGCAGCTTGGGAGGTTGAGGCAGGAGGATCGAGAGTTCAAAGCCAGCTTCATCAAGTTATGAGGCCCTAAGCAACTCAGCAAGACCTTGCTCTAATAAAATACAAAAAAAAAAAAAAAAAAAAAAACCACTGGGAACATAGCTCAGTGTTTGAGTGCCCCCAGGTTCAACCCCTGATAATGAAAAAAAAATGTTTAATAAAATAAAAATATTTTTTAAAAAAAGAACTTACAGCTTGAACAAGGTGAAACATAAATGTAATAATAATAAAAAAATAGCTTTTAGTGGACTTCCACATGATGGGGCGGGGTAGGATGTTATGAGGGTTTGCATTACCCTTAAAACTTAGGTCCCCTTGTAATCTCTGCTGACTTCTGCCTAGTTTAACCTTCTTGATCTTTGCTTTGGGCTCTTGCAATGTATATTATCTAACTCCAACTCTCCTTTCCCCTAGGAATTGCTCACCTCTTTACAAACTGACTGACCTTATAAAAATGGAACTGAAACATTCCAGTGAAAATCGTTTATACATTTTGTTGTGTACTGTTTTAACCTCCTTAACAGCTTATGGTAAATCATAATGACTTATTAAAATAACTGCTTCTTAAATTAGAAAAAGGTGTCTGGTTTTGTTAATATGTTTTAGAAACACAGAGCCTTTTGAATCCCACAGCATCTGGCCCAGTACTAGTCAGAAGTTCTGCATTGGAATCTTGGCTCTAACACTGATTTAAAGGATTTTTCTAGTTAATCCTCTGGCTTGTTTCCCGTTTTACCAGAGATAGTGATCTCTTTGCCTTTTAGGATAAAGGCCAAGTTTCTGCAGAATAGCAAATGCTCAAATGATAGTTTACTACCACTTCTTCTTTCAGATAAATTTTTTGTTAAGTGATTACTCATTTTTGTTTAAGATTTATAAAAGTTGTTTTTATTGTGCTTTTATTCAATTCTGAAACTAATACTAGAACAGGTTAATATACTTACAGATGTAGTAGCTCAGACACATGATTTGTCCAAGGCTTATTTAAATTAAAGTGGATGGAGACTGTAGTCAGCAACAGAGTATAGCTGTGCCCCAGGATTCATCTCAACTAGCTCTTACCTGCTGGGGGAACATGCAGGTACTTGGACTGCTAACACCTCTGTTTGTCTTCTTGGGTTATTACTGACTTCACACCCATGTGAGGAATCCAATGGTACTGAATCCATGATGGGAGATGGGGTATTGTCTAAAATTGGATAGTAGCAGCCTTGGACAAATTACTTAGTCCTGAACCTGTTTCCAGTGCTGAAATTGGGATTATAAGAACCTGTATCAATAGGCTAATTGAACATGGAGTGAAAATGAAAAGGTCTGTACACAGCATAGCACTTTTACCCAATAACACGAGTCTAAATTGTAATAAACAGCTTTATCTGGCAAATTTTTCTTGCTTGGATCTAGATTTTTCATATTTAGTGTCTTGGTGAATAAATTCATGTAGATCCCCAAGTATAATTTTATATTATATATATATTACTCTGGGTAATATATAAACTGTGTTCTCAATGAAACATAAAAAATTTGAAGTAAAGATCAATTTGACTTGAACAACAAATGCCCAGGAACCCCCTTTCCTGCTGAGACTAGGCTGAGTCTCTGGCTGGTGCTCAGCTGTGCCTGAGAAAGACTTTCAGCACCACAGCACTCTCAGCCCTTCTCAGGAATGGAGAAAATTAGATTTTTCTTACTATCCCTGTTCCAAAAGTCAGTCTCGCCGTCAGTTTTGTGGTTGGCAAGTCTTTGCCTTTTCCCTGTACATAAAAATGACATGAAAGGATCAAACTCAAAAGCATGTACAACAGTATTACCTCTTTCTCTGCCCGGGTTTGAGTTGTTGCCTTGGTCTCCTTTGGACCTTAAGTCCTACATCAATTGGTGTGTGTTCCACCTGGCTCAGCCTGCTTCTGTAGGCTCTGAGCTGGAATGCTATTCTCAGCCCCACTCTGCAGGCTCCCTTACCAGTCTGGGACCCAGAAACACCTGCCATTTCCTCCTCTTGGGAAAAATGGAGCTGACTGCAGGCAGCCAAATCTTCCAAGTATAGCAGGTATCACCTTTCCTCCCTGCCCCACCCTGGTCTATTTATACCTATTCTTATCTTTGATCTCCTGTGAGTGTATTATCTCACCTGAATCTAGTTTGACATTCTGTTTCCCCATTCAAGAATTTACAGAACATTCTGAATAGTGCATGAAAAGATTTAATCTTATCAATGAATACTCCAGATTTTATACTTAATAATTCCTAGCCATTCCCATTCCCTGAACTGGTTTTAGCATGCCAATTTCATCACTTTATCTTCTATGTTTGTAGAAATGGCAGGCATGCTATCAACTACAAGAGCCTTCTCTTATGATGATCTCTCTTAATTTCTTAATTTATCTACACCTAATAGGTGGAGCAGTAAGCCTATGGCAGATGTAAAATCCAAATTTCCTTCTAGAAACTCAACTTGTCTAACACAGTGATAGGTTTGGGTTTTCTTCTGGAAAAAAATAAGAATTTTTTAGAATTATAAATGCTAATTGGTTCAAAGAGCCCTACACAAAACTTTTTATGTCTGCTGCTAGCAATTAAGAGTTAAACCAAGAACTTATACTAATTCTTCTTAGGACACAAGGGGGAAGAGGTCATGGTGGGAGGGTGTATATTAAGTCTCTACTATTTTTAACTCCTGGCGGGGGGCTTATGGAATTCAGACAAATCAAGAACTAGAATATGGAGTTTGTTGCTTTCAGACCGACAACAGAATTATGTAGGTCAATCAGCTTCCCCAGCCTCCACTGTTCAAATTTCATTTCTCTTCTGGCCTCATCTAATTTTTAATGGTCACCTTCAGAGTATTGAAGTTAGAGAAGCCCTCTGATGATATCTAATTCAGTCCAGTACTAGATACGAAGGGAAAATCCAGAAAGAGCAAGGTTTACATTAAAGGCATATGTCATTTAAACTCTGGGAACATCTAAGTAACCTCCTTTAGCCTCCTTCAGCCTAATGATGGATGCAGCCACTGGCATGAGTGATGCTCATGGTGGTTTAAGAAGGGAGGTGACAGGGACATTTGCCATAGGAATCACAAATATGCTTAGTGTGTGAAATGTACACACGTACCCTTGTAGGCTTTCTCTCCATCTTAGAGTCACTCTGGTTTCTAAGTGAGACTGCCTGCTGGCTCACCTCCTTGTCAGTCTGTGTAACTTGGGCAGACCAGTTGGACAAGAATTGTAAAGACGTAATTAAGTCTGAAGCCATTCTCTCCATGCGCCCCACTGAAGAATCAAGTCCCCTACTCATCACTAGCCCCATGCCGAGTCTTGTGTATGTTTTCCTTGATTTGAGCAAATTCAACCTTGTTTCCGTGTCTTCAGTCCTTAATGAAGAATGGCGGGAGGAGGTCATTCTACTGTGCCTGTGACCAGATAGAGGAATGTGGGTGGAGGTTGTTGGGACATCTGGGTGAGAATTTCAAACAAGGTTTTACAAGAAGTAATAATTGAGTCCCTTATTTTCCTTCTTTCCCACACGGGGAGACCGACCTCATCGGTAGTGACTCCACCCTTAGGTTTTGGGGCCAGTGGCCTTGGGCTATATATCACTTTGCACATGTGTGGCAAGGTGTGTATGAGAGGAGGAAGCTCTTGTGTACAGAAAACGCTTTAAGAGGTAACCCTCATACATTGCTTATAGACACTGAGATAAATGGGAACTATTCATGCTTTTACCTTCAATTTAGAGGTAAAACCCAAAAAAGCACCAAAGGTTAAGCCACATGTAAATGATATGTTCAAATATGACACCTCTGAGCTGATGGGGGAAGGGAGTCGTTTTGAATGTGAACTGATTCAGGAAGGTAACCAGGGTGAAAACTCAGGCCTCAGCCAAGTCAAGTAGTTTGAGCTAAGTGAATGACACTTAAGGGAGATCCTGAAGGCTTTAAAGAGATGAATGACAAAGACTTCACTTTAGGAAGGACAGACTGAAGATGAGTGTGTTTTTGAGAGAGACCCTGGTTGAAAAACTTTTCCAGCACCCCTGAGAATGTGATTGAGGCTCTCAGGTTCTAATTACTTACCTGTCGACTGGATTGTGGGGCTGTCTATACCCTGATGAACAGAGGGTTCCATCAGCTACTCTCACATCAATTGTTTATATTTGATTCTGGAGCATTTTCAGAAATCGTTCAGACTGTATTTACTTCTACAGAAACTAATCTGGTAAAGGGTAAATTTTTTATTTATTCAGTCTTACTCAATTGTTCCATTGGTTTTTTTTTTTTCTGTTTTTACCACACTATTATAGAATGAAGTATGAGTAAAGCATTGTGTTTTACTCGTACTTTATGTGGGAACTTGGGGTTTGCTGCACTTTCTGCCTAGAAGGCTCCCCATTCTCTTCTCAACAGTTTTCTGCTCCCATCTCCCATCTCACCTCCTCCCTCAACACTTTTCCTAACCTATCATCCTTTCTCCTCCATCTCTGGACCCTGCTTTTCCACTTTTCCTTTCACTTGTACAATACCTCTCATGCTAGAATACCACAGGACCTGAAATAGTTGTTTTCCATGGTGCCCACAAATGTGCTGGCAAAATGTCAGGTGTCCCCAAAACTTACTGGGTGAGTGATCTATGCAACGAAGAGGAGGGTGGTTGGGCTGGGGATGTGGCTCAAGCGGTAGCACGCTCGCCTGGCATGCGTGGGGCCCGGGTTCGATCCTCAGCACCACATACCAACAAAGATGTTGTGTCCGCCAAAAACTAAAAAATAAATATTAAAAAAAAATCTCTCTTTCTCACTCTCTCTTTTAAAAAAAAAAATCTCTCTCTCTTTAAAAAAAAAAAAAAGAAGAGGAGGGTGGTTGCTGAAGCACCCTGACAGCACCACCCACAGCCCTTCTTAATGAGGATGTGGGCATTCACAGTGGGCATTCACAGGAGAGCAGACTGGAGGACAGGAAGAACAGGAGCTGGTTTAAAGCAGTTTCTGCTCCACTTGCCCAGATCTCTTGGTCCTCTAGACATAATGTAAGTAATCCTGGAAAGCCTGTAGGCATTAAGTGGGGACACGTGCTTGGTATACTGATTGAGGGGGTTAAAAATGAGCTGTGATGGCACATCACAAACAGGTGTGAAGAGCTTGGGTGGGAGACAGTGCTGCTCTACACTAGTGGATCACTGCCATGCAGTTGCTAGGTCAGCCAGTACCAAGTTCAAGTTCTAGTCTCACCCACAGCAGGACTCCTGAGACTCCACCTCCTCCCACACCTTGTCTAAAGCCCCTGTCAAGTGTGTGCTGCTCTGGCAGAGAATGACCTTCAGTCCAAAAACAGATCCCAGCAGGATGCAGGAGCCTCTCTCCGTGCCATCCTGAACACTTTTATGACAATATCCAAAAGTTTGCATTTTTTAAAATGGAGTTTTGGACTTGTTTCTGTTGATAGGGCAAACATAGAATTTTAACTCTTCAGTAATCAAATCCTAATCATCAGAGAAAGGGTGTTTCACATATAAGCCAGTGGGGAATAATTGAGAGAGAAGGGAAAGTGAAACATACAAAGCACCAGTTTTGCTTTTACCAAGGTTTCCTTAGAAATGTTTGGAATTAGGATGCAGGTGAGATTCAGTACTTGCCAGAAATCCGGGCTCTCTATGTTGTATGCAAGGTCCTGATTTCCCAGAGGCAATAATGACTGCCTTTTGAAGTGTTAGCTGAAAAGAGCAGCTGCCTTTGCTCCATTTTGATTCAGCTCCCACAGCAAGTCCCCAAATGCACCTAGGCAGGTGCTCAAAGGTCTATGAACAGCCAGCAGTGACTGAAACTTAATTTGAGGCAAAGTCCTAACTAAAACCTTGCAACTCCAAGTGGGTCCGTGAACCATCAGCCTTGACATCTCCTAGAAGCCACTTGGGAAATCAGTTTCAGGGTCCCCAGACCTATAGTATCAGAATCTGAATTTGAAAAGGATCCCAAAGTGATAGGGCTACCCATCCTTCAAGCTGGGTTTCAAACAAACAAAAACCCAGGTGATTCCCCTACAGAATCACAAGGGCTGTCAAGGCATGTCTGTGTCCACTGCACAAGCAGCTATGTTTTTATTGGTTCCATCATAGCTCTCGGTATAGTCAGTGCTTACTGAACTGTTGGTTCCCGCTTTTAAACTGCATGTTTTAAAAAAGAGATTCAGTTCAGTGGAAGGTACCTTTAAATCAACCACTTGGAATGAAAGCCAGCCCTCCTGGAGATTTAGTCCCCTTAGTGGAACACAGAGCTTCCTACCTGTGACTTTAAGCACCACTTCAAGAAGAGGAAAAGATTTCTCTCACTTCAAGTGGAAACCTGTGCTTCTAGTTTTTTCAACAATAGCCTTGGCTTGGTACAGAATGCTGCACAAACCTGGAAACAAAAGCAATCAGGGATTGAGGAGGGTGGGGTGTTCTTTTTGTAATCTAATGCAGAGAGGTGCAAAGGTCTGACTGCTAGATTTCAGAAGCAGTGCCTAGGTAGCCAGGAAATGGTTAGTCAAGAATGCTGCAACTATCGAAAGTGGTACTGGAGATATAGAAAGCTTTCATGGCCTACTGAAACTGATGTTTAAATTTTTTATTTATAAATAAAAGATATATACATATCTGGCTATGAGGTTCCATTTTGTAAAAAATATTGAATCTAGAGTCTTCTGTGTCCAGGGTGAGGTATTCAAGGAAGAAAACAGTATTGTGTGCATGCCTTCATTTACCTTGCTTCTGGAAGAGAAGCTCTTGAATGACCTTTCACACCAAAACAAGTGATAAAAACGATAAATCCTATCTACACAAGAAGAGATGTACGCATGAGTTAACCAGATTATTTGTTCAATAAAAGCCACTAACGCTGCTGGTATTTTCATGACTCTTGAAGAGCCTGGGTTCATATACAACCAGAAATACACTGGCCTTTCCAGAGTTGGCATGACAAGAAGTTAAAAAGCAAAGGAAAAATAAAATGCAATGATTATACTGATCCAAGATTCATTAGTGTTAGAATACTATAGTGTCAAGTTACACTTAAACCAGTTTTGAGCCTCTTTTTTTGTTGATTTCAACTTTTTCTTGTTGTTTACTGTCCCTGGTTGTTAACACAAACAATACCTTTCTCTCCTTCAGCAAAGAAAAATGAAATTCTAAAAACAAACAAACAAACAAACAAACAAAAAACTGTCCTAACCTGAACTAAACGTCCAAAGAGCCAAAGAGCCTAGTTTGGTCACAGTAAAGGAAGATCGCCCTTCCAACCAGTTTCAGGAAGGTGAGGGGGTTCCAATCCCCAGTCAAACTGCTTCTCAGCTGGCAAGTTCAAGGTAGAACGGTGCAGGCATTCCCAAGCCCGGGGTCTTCGCCGTGCAGGTGGAAGGAGGAGGTGAGGTCTACAGATCAGAATCGCAGGGCAGCGAGCTGTGACAGGGCCGGGTGCTGCGCGAGGATGCCCCCTGGGAGGTGGCTGCCTTTCCCCCCTCCCCGTCGAGCACGTCCACCGGGTTGGTGTAAGCCTTGGGCGGCGGTTGCGGCATGGGAAAACCGACCTTGGGCTTGCGAGTGGCACCATATTCGGTGGGTGGCGGCCGGTGCTGGCCCTCGCTGTAGTACTTGATGGCCGGTGTAAGTGTGGGCTCTGGCCAGTCCACGTAGACTGTGCTGATGCTGCTGCGGCGCGGCCCGGCTGGGGGCGCCTTGCGACAGCTGTGACAATGCTCCTCGCACCAAGGCGCGAAGCTGAGCGCTAACGAGAAGCCTCCCAACAGCAACAGGCAGCTGGCCAGGTAGCCCAGCACCAGGCTATAGCTAACCTCTACAGTGACCGGTTGGGCCGGGGCGGGCAGGACTTCGCGGTCCCCCAAGAAGTGATTGTACCAGGAGACCGGGATGAGGCTGAAGAGGCCCGCGGCAAAGAGCACTACGCCCGAGAGGCCAGCCAGCAGGAACTGGGGCTCCTCCTGCCAGCAGCGCACGCCGAGCGACGCCAGCAGCAGCCCGACGGCGGTGGTGGCCAGCGACGTGATCATGAGTCCCCGCGCCACCAGCACCGGCTGGGCCTCGAAGTAGCTCCACTGGTCCGGCTGGCCACATTCGCGCTCACGGCTGCTCTGCTCACGGCATATGTCCCACAGGCCCTGGTACAGCACCACGTCCACCGGCTGGTCGAGGAAGCCCTTCACCAGTCGCCAGCCGGGGGCCAGTGTGCTGATCAGGTTGAGCAGCAGCCCGCAGGGCGTGAGCACCATGCCCAGCGTCATCACCACCGGCGTCCGCATCCCGGGGAGACCCGCCGCACGACGGCTCTCTGCTGCCTTCTGTATTGAAGCTCCTCCGGCTTCTGACCCCCGAAGTCAGCTCGGGCGCTCCTTGGGTCGCGGCGTTGCGCCCTGCTCTCTCCGGCCGCTCTTTGTCTCCCGCACGGGTCTGTCCCCACTCCGTGGCTCGCCCTAGTCCCCTCCTCGCATCCTGGCCGCTCCGCCCTCCCGTCCCGCTCCTGTCCCTAATCGAAACCAGTTCGCGGGCGGGTCTGACCGAAACCGCGGATCCAGGTGCGGGACTGGGTGGCCAAACCCAGTCTGGGTGGGAGGGGCAGGAGGTGAGCTCGAGAAGCTCCGGAGCCACCTGGCACTCTGAGACCTCGGACTCGGGAAGATTCGGACACCCCGCCCTCAGCTAGACCGCTTGACCCCGCCCGGCTGGGATGGCTCCTGGACTGAGCAAAGGTCGCCCCGCCCCTGGCTCCTGGCTGGGGCCTGGCAGGCCGTGGGCGGGGAAGGAAAGAGGCGGTGACGCCGCGGTAGCCCCACGGGTCTTGGTTGCTGCGCAATTTCCCGGGTTTTCAGCGGATCTCAGTTCTGAAAGTTTTCTTTGGTCACTGCTTGGCCCCTGCAGATTAGCTTCTCCCTGCACTCTCAGCTGCTATCCGATGATCCCCTAGTTCTGCGCAGTCGACTTGCGGCCACTAGCTGCAGAGTGTGCGGCACCGCACGCGCCCAGCTGCCTGGGATGCGCGGGACAGGTGTGCGCCAAAGAAGTCCTGGGCGAGAAGCGCGCCCCAAAATGTTGCAATCAAGTTGTTTAGTAAATGCTCCGCCTTCCCGACTAAGTTTAACTCAAAAGGATCAAAGCCAGGGTGTTTTAGCATCGTGGAAGACTTCGAGGTGGGAAAAAGCAGTGGGGCGGGGCGGGACGGATTATTGAGTGTCCTTTATGGCGCACTTTGCAGGTTTATCTAACCCCAGAGCGTCCTGTGGCCTTTCCTTGGCTTTGTCTATTTCCACCTCTGTAAATTGTAGAAAACCTGTAATAGTTCAAATTATTTTTGTCCATAGTATGCAAATGAGTTTGTCCAGATGGAATATCATTGATCATTGCCCAATGGATACTGACTAGTTAACATTGGTTTGTAAATTCATGTTAGCATTGCTGTTTGCCTTAGGTATGTGTTCTTTGCGTTGTCCTTTTGAACTGCTTTTAACATCATAGTATTTTTCCCCTTAAATATTGAATTAAAATATTTGACACATGCACAGTTTATGTTTGAGTGAAACTCATTATTTTTACTTTATAAATTATTCTCTAACAATTTTTTTTCTGTACGTCTCATATTATGGACCATGGAAATGTATTGTCCTTATAATTTGTTAGAATTATAAAACTGTTTCTAGGCGCTGGGATTGTGGCTCAGTGGTAGAGTGCTTGCCTACCATGCAGGAGGCACTGGGTTTGATCCTCAGCACCACATAAATGTAAAATAAAGATATTGTGTCCACTTAAAACTAAGAAATAATTATTTTAAAAAAACGTGGTGGAGTACCCCTGGATTCAATCCCAATATTATAAAAATAAACAAAACATACACACACAAGCAAAAAAAAAAAAAAAAGGAATATTGATGTCCACATAATGGTTCCCACCTCACACTGCACACTTCACTATCCAAGTCTCACAAGGGTGGGTCTAATAGGTGGAAACTAGTTTTTACACGCCTTCAACCTAGAAAGGAAGGAAGTGTGGGAATTGTATTTTGGTAAAGTGGCACTCTAAATGTAGGAAATTATATTAAAAGGTTTGGCAATCATGTATGGTATGTGTCTATTATAGAGGTCAAGTTCAAAGTTTAAAAATATTTGGAATTTTTGTTTCAAAAGTAATTGAAATAATTGATATTTTAAAAGTAAAAAAACCTATTTCTAAAAGTCAAAATTAATTCAGAGGTGCTTTGAAATAATTTTGGATATTCTGAAGGGAACAATCCCAGGGATGGGAATTACAAGCTTTGCGATTTCTTTTTTAACTTAAAAAAATTGTGGGCTGGGGATGTGGCTCAAGCAGTAGCGCGCTCGCCTGGCATGCGTGCGGCCCAGTTCGATCCTCAGCACCACATACCAACAAAGATGTTGTGTCCGCCGAGAACTAAAAAAAAAATAAATATTAAAAATTCTCTCTCTCTCTCTCTCTCTCTCTCTCTCTCTCCCTCCTCTCTCACTCTAAAAAAAAAGATAAAAAAATTGTGATAAGTACAGATATTATAAAATTTACCATCTTAACAATTTTAAAGTGTATTTAAGTTGGCGTGTAACCACCACTACCATCCATCTCCAGAATCTTTTCATCTTCCTTGTTATGATTTACATATGAGGTGTCCCTCAAAAGCTCATGTGTGAGACAATGCAAGAAAGTTTAGAGGTGAAATGATTGGGTTATGAGAGCCTTAACCTAATCAGGGTGTTAATCCCCTAATGGGAATTAGCTAGGTGGTAACTGTAGGCAGGTAGGGTGTGACTGGAGGAAGTGGTCATTTGGGGGTGTGCCTTTGGGGTTTATATTTTGTCCCTGCCCAGGGCAACAGTCTCTTTGCTTCCTGATGCTACTTCCTGATGTCATGTCCTGAGCTGCTTTCCTCCACCACACCCTTCTGCCATGATACTCTGTCTCAAACAATGAGGTCAACCTTCTATGGACTGAGATCTCTGAAACTGTGAACCCCAAAATAAACTTTTCCTCATCTAAAATTGTTCTTTTCAGGTATTTTGTTCACAGTGGCTAAAAAAAAATTGACTAAAACACTTCCAAATCTCAGTGATCAAAATTGAGTGTGACCAAAAAAGCACTACAGCTTGGAGTGTGAAAGGAATCCATAAGCAGACACTTGCCACGAGAACATTGTAAGGAAATGGAAGGTTATGACCAGACCAAGTAAAGTTGGTTGCAGCAGCAAAAAAAAAAAAAAAACGATTAAAACATTCCCAAATGGAAACTCTATCAATTAAATGTGAACTTTGCATTCTTCTCTAACCCTGTAGTCCTTCTCAACCATGATTCTTTATCTCCATGAATTTGACTACTCTAGGTACTTATCTAACTGGAATCATACAGTATTATTTCTGGCTTATTAACTTAGCATAATGTCCTCATCAGTGCTATAGCATGTCTCAGTGTTTCCTTGTTTCTTAACCATATAATATTTACACTATGTATATATTACTTGTGTTTCTTCAGTCACATCTCAAGGTTGGGTTGTTTCCAACTTTTGGCTCTTATGAATAATGCTGCTATAAACATGATTGCACTAAAATCTTTTTGATGCCGTACATTTAATCTTTTCTTTTTTTGGTATATGCCTAGAAGTGGAGTTGTTGGATTATGTGGTAATTCTATTTTAATTTTTTTTTGAGGGGCCAGTATACTTTCCATAGCAGCTGCATCATTTTTCATTCCCACAACAGTGCACAAATGTTCCAATTCCTCTGACTACCTTTGTTTTGAATGTATATTCACTGAATTCGTATTTCTTTTTTGTAAAGAACTTTTCAAAATGTCTTTTGATCTTTATTTTGATGCAAAGGATGAGGACTGGAATGGTGATGTTTTCCTTAGTTTTATCCAGACATTTTCAGAAAGAATGGAGAAAACAGAGGTATACTTTTACTGGTTGTTGAAGCATCTAATGGATAAAGGACATTTTTATCAGATTTACAGACTGAAGGACTGTATTTGTGTCTGCTTGCTACTAAATGAATAAATATGTTGTAAAATTTAGCCCCAACCTGCATTCAGCCTGGTCTCACCCTCCCCTCCCACCACCTCCTCACACTCTATACCTGAATGGGTTATGCCCTGCCTGCCACTCCCAGCCTCAAGGAACACTTCAGATCTCTGCTTGCATGCCATTTTCTCTGGAAGTTTTTCCTCATTCCTTAAGGTAACGTTTCCTGTTTTGTAGTTCTATAACCCCTCTTCCAGCAGACTACCTGCCACGATTCCTTAGTGCTTGATTCGTTTTGTGTTCTAGCCAGTCTGAGGGCAGGGATCAGGTTCATCCTATTCTGTTTTTCTTCCCAAAACGTGTTCTAGTGTCTGGGCCCCTCAAGATATCAATTTTATCCCTTTCTGTCCTGTGCTCCTGGTAGATTGTTACACACACCTCCATGAGCATGTTTGTTTTCTCAGCATACTAGATAATGAAGTATGGTTTAAGTTCAGAAATTCATGATAAAGAAGTGCAGGCTGTGCAGAGATCTCCTTCTATGGCATCTAAGAAAGGCCTCTAATTTTAGAACTGGCCTCTTCTTTCCAGGGCTCCAAGTTCATGGTAAGGCTGATTGAGAAACAGCATGAGATCTAATGGGGCAAAGACAAGTGATTGCTGAGATCCGTGCCTTTGTAAGCGGATCCTTAGATCCCAGAACAGCTTTCTTTTATGAAGAGGGAAGTGGAGGTAGTGCAAGAATCAGTTGGCCTTGCTCTAGTTGGATTCAGGGCCTCCAGCAACTAATTTTAAAGAGACAAATGGAGTCCTGTTAACCTGCCCACACTGGGCCCCAGGTACTGCTGTGCACAGAGCTGCAATCATTGGCAACCGTTTCATCTTAAAAAGTCACACTATAACCTTTGGCAAGTCAACAGGGGGGACCCACCAGGGTCCCTTTCCCAGGCCTTTGTGTTTTACTCTCTTCAGAGAATAAAGCCCTGAATACTACCACTATTCTTCCTATGAAAAATCTAGTTCAGTAAGTATTAAAAGTTAGACCATGAAAAAAATTAAACTATGGTTGTTGTGTATTTTTAAATCGCACTGAAGCAGCCTGAATTGAAGAGTGCTTCAAAATAGCTTTTACTTTCTTGTTGGCGTATGGCTAATCGGCTGTTTTCTCAGTCACACGTACCTAATACTGCAATAACCTTTGACACCCAATTAAAAGTTGCCTCCAATTAGCTCAGTGTTACATCCATTCTAATTTGTTTTTTTTTTTAAAGAGAGAGTGAGAGAGGAGAGAGTGAGAGAGAGAGAGAGAGAGAATTTTTAATATTTATTTTTCAGTTTTCGGCAGACACAACATCTTTGTTGGTATGTGGTGCTGAGGATCGAACCCGGGCTGCACGCATGCCAGGCGAGCGCGCTACCGCTTGAGCCACATCCCCAGCCCCCTAATTTGTTTTCTTCATAATACTTGTCATTACAAAATATTTATTTTGTTTCCTCCTGTGCACTGTATGTCCTAAGGACTAGATACCTTGCCACTTCTGTTTGTGGCCACATCTCAGCCCTTAGACTAGTAACTAGCTCTTAGCAGGTACTCAAGAAATAGTTGTCAAGTAAATGAAAGAAGTTCTGTAAAATTCCTACATAATAACACAAAAGGAGGAGCTAGCATACATTTTTTTTAAATGTACTAAAATACATGTAATTTAAAATGCATCATCTTAAGTCATTTTAAGCGTACAGTAATGCTAAGCTCATTCAGATTGTTATTCTAATGTCCAAAACTCTTGTTTTTCTTTTTTAAAAATTTGTTCTTCTTAGATATACATGACAATAGAGTGTATGTTGACATATTATATATACATAGAATGTAACTTATTTTGATTAGCATCCCATTCTTGCAGTTGTACATGATGTGGAGTTTCATTGGTCATGTATTTATACATGAATATAGGAAAGTTATGTCTGATTTATTCTACTGTCCAAAACTCTTTCTATCCTGCAAAACTGAAAGTCTATCTACACTTTATTTAACTCCCCTCTCCACCCTCCTCCAAACCCTGACAACCACCTCTTTACTTTCCATTGCTATGAAAGTGACTACTCTAGACACCTTATATAAGCAAAATTATGCAATATTGATCTCTTTGTGACTGGTTTACTTCACTTAAAATAATGTATTCAAGTATCATCTATGTTGCAGCATATTTCAGAATTTCTTTTCTTTTTAGGGATGAATAATTCCATTCTGTCTATGTACCACACTTGGTTTATCCAGTCTATCATCAATATTCAGTCTATCATCAATCTACCTTTTGGCTACTGTGAATAATGCTGCTATGATAGCATATGTCATTTTTTTTTTTGCCTTTTGTATTTCATTTTCTTGTGAGGTGGTTGGCTATCTAAAGCAAGAATCAATTTGCCATCCCTCTCATACATGCCACCTTAAAACATATGTTCAAGTTTTAATTTCTGGAGACTTCCACCTCTTCTCAGCTTTGACATCACAGTTGCCTCCTTGGCAAAGGTGGGGATATAAGGTGGGATGGGGCTGTTGTCAGGGGCCAGTTACTGTTACTGGCTCACCTTTCTGCTTATCTTCAACTCCATCAATCCTGTCTACTGAGGGACAAAAATATTTATCATGCCATAGATCAGTTCCTTTAAGTCTTTGAGATACTTTTCATCTATAATATGATATTTTTTAAAAAACACAAGCATTTCCGTTTGTCACAATCTATCTTTTTTAAAAAAGTTCATGGTTAAGCTGGATTATAGGCATATAATCCCAGACATTTGGGAGGCTGAGGCAGGAGGATTGTGAGTTCAAAGCCAGCCTCAGCAATCTAGTGAGACACTAAGCAACTCAGTGAAACTCTGTCACTAAATAAAATATAAAAAGGGCTGGGGATGTTGCTCAGTGGTTAAGCGCCCCTGGGTTCAATCCCTGGTATGAACTAAACAAACTACTCTGTCAACCACTGGGTAAAATCCTAATGGAAAAACTAATGCTTTCCAAATAAATGTATAGATTCAACTCCATAAAAATAAAAATTGAAACTAGGATTGCGGAGGTGATTTCAAAGTTCAGCAGGATAAATGAACGAGTGAAAATAAATCAAGAAACTGTTTTTTAAAAATACAGTCCTGGGAGGGTATGCATATTTTCGTTGCTATAATCATTTAAATGGCATGATATTAGCACTAGACTAGAAAGGTAAAGAAGTGAACTCTGCTTATGTACAAAGTTATGATAAGAATGGGATTTTGAATCATGGAGAAAAGCATGAAAATCCAGTATTGTTGTGGCAATTGTTAGCTTGGGGAGAAGCAGAAATGTCAGTCCATACATCATGAAATGTGTCAGCCCCAGGTCTAGGTGAATTGCTGCTCTAGTTTGGATCTTGGATGTCTCTCAAAGGTCCGTGTATTATATAGACTTGGCCCCAGAGTGGTGCTAATGGCAGATGGTGGAAACTTTAGGAGATAGGACCCTAACCCCTTTCTCATCTTCTCTTTGGCTTCCTGGACATTCGGTGGGTGGTTTATCGGTAGGTGGTTTATCTCTTTCACATGCTCCCACACTGTCGACTCTTATTTTCATGTGTGACCTCACCACAGGCCCAAAGCAACAGGATCGATAGTTCATGGAGTTGAACTTCCAAAGCCATAAGCTGAAATAAACCTTTTCTGAAATAAGTGAATTTTATAAGATATTTTGTTATAGCAACAGAAATCTGATTAACACAATGGTATAGTGACATAAGAAATAAATTACTGAAAGAATTGGAAGAGGAAATGAAGATAAATCAATAGAATATGGAACAGTTTTCTGAGCAAAATATCAAAGATGATAATTGTAGAGAAAAAAATAGTTGATTAACGTATAAATATATGTAAGTTTAAAATCTTTTGGTTTCAAAATGCCCTAAACAAAATTAGGGCAAATCTTCTTAGTTTATGTGTCAGAAAAGAGTTTAGTATTTCTTATTCACTCATTTGGCAAATAAACTAGAAAATTTAGCATCACAGTGAAAAACAAAGAATGTGCATAATCACAGAAGAAAATAAATATCTAATAAACATGCTTAAAGGCAATATGTTAGATGACTGTTTTATTCACCTAAGTATAAAATAAAACTGAGGATACTTTTTTATTCTTAAGTTGGAGTATTTAAAGGGGAAAAAATATACCTCTTTTGGGCAGACATGGTGGGGGACAAAGGGATAAAATTGTAATGTCCTTGCGTAGCATCTGGGCAGCCATCTTAAGTGACAGCCACCATTTTCCCGCCCAAGAACCTTCACCACTCCTTCATACCATTCCCACCCTTAAACCGCCCACATTAGGACCCACCTGGCTCTAATCCCTGAGCCACCCCCATAAAAGTCTCCAATCCCAAATCTGTATTGCCTCTCAGTCTATGGAGAGATGTGCCTTTATTTGTCAGCTCTGACAAATAAACTCTCTCATGTGTATCTCTGCCTGATCTCCGTCTTTCATTTCTTGCCGGCCCATTTCCCAGTTCCCCGCTTTCCTTTCATATATTACTGCTGGAAGTAGAATAAATAGTGCATTATTTCAGAGGTGATTATACAATTTAAAAAAAAGAACCTCTTAACTGTGACTTCCCTTTAATTTCTCAATTTACTTGTAAGATATTTTGTTTCAATAAACAGAATATATGGAAAGATTTATGAAGGTCTTGTTCACAATACCCTTTATTAAAAAAAAACAGTATTGTAGTATGAAGTGAATTAGGTTAAAAGAATATATATGTATAGAAAAATATTAAAAAGAAATATACCAAAATGTTAGCTCTGGTTCTTTTAGAGTGATAGGATTTATAGTCAATTTTTATTTGCATTATACACATTTTCTTTCTCTAAAACTTAAAAAAGGAAAAATATCATTTTTAAGTGAAGCTTCTCCACTTCTTTGGAGTAAAATCTCACATTCTTATGACACAAATTTTTCTTCCATAATTATGGATATTCAATTTTTATGTTCATAACTAGGCCAGATATTGTGAAAAATTATAAGTGCTAAATTCTATTTTGATGTAACATCAAGGCAGTCACAGAAATGCATGTACAACAAATGATATGCATATATTCTAGGAAAAAATAAGGTGGCATTTTCTATAATTCTAAATTTTGTCATGTGTATGGATGACATGGAAACGCAGCAATTGTGAGATTCAACATATAAATCAGTCATGAAACACAAAACTCAGATCTGGCATTTATTTTAAACTTTAAGAATGTATTTGGCAATTGTACTGTAGACTGGTAAGTAGAATAGCCACATGTTCTGATTTCTCATTTTTTATTATTTTTTGTTCTGCACGTTATTTTTTATATTATTATGTTTGTAATTCTGGTGAGGACAGTGTACTGAGAAATATTAGGAAACATATTTTCTCATTTTTCTTCCTAGAACTCTGGATACCCTTTCCTATGGTTGCTATGCAGATAAGACAATCCTATGAATGACCTAATGTTATGTTTACAATGTCATGCTATGTGAATTCTGAATATGTGTGAGAAAGAGATGCACTGAGCCTAGTAACACAGGCAAAAGAGGTATATGGCTAGTCCATAATCTTTAGTAAGCAGTTTAAAGTAGATTAAAGGTGCAAATTTTAGCCTAAAGGAATAGAGCTATAGTGGCTTTGAAAGGAACTATTGCTTCATCCTGTGAAATCTAGTTATTTTGGATGAAGTGAAAATTCATAAAATTAATAAGCACCTTTGATGGATAAATTCTTCATATTGGGAACGAAAAAGGAGTACAAAAGCAAGTGTCTATGTCCTTATTTTTAGGTCACGATAATACTCCCTTCCTGGACAATAGTACCCTTGTTGTACCCCTGAGTAGCAGGACAGGTTTATTCAGTATGGCCCATTGATAAGAGTGGGAAACAGTGTGGATCTGTGCTGGAAAGCTCTTTTCCTGTCTTGCTGCTATTCTCACTTAAGTTTCTCCCAGACAGAAATGGGGACGAATTGCCCTGAATAGAGAAGGTACCCATGATTAACACTTACATAGTGATTTTAAAACCACATCATACTGATATATGCAGAAATGTATATTGCTTACTTTATGGTTGGCAAGAGAATTGTTTAAAATGTAATAGGTGAAAAGCAAATCTTGTAAAATAGAGAAATTTCCAAGCAAAAGTTTCTGAGAAAACCCATTTTCTCATCAGTGCAGCCTTCTCTGCCCCCTCCACATTGCCAAAGCCATTTGAAAAGGAACCTGTTAAACTTGCACAGCTTGTCCCTTGTTTGTGAAACCTGATGCCATCGGCAAGGCATTTTATCAGTTTTTTGGTTCACTTGGAGCCATAGCAACCCACAGTGTGAACAATTGGCCAGGTATCCTCAGGTTCCTGACTGTTCCTCGTCAAAAAAACTAGGACAAACCCCAAATACCCAATAATAGAGAATGGGAATGTTCAGATAAACAAATGGTGGAGGTGGAAGAAGCTCAGAGAAGTTGTAAGCTCACCTTCTTATTTTCCTGATGTGAGTTCTGAGATATGGAGAGGGAAAGCAATTTTCAGACTGATGAAGTGGATGTGATTAGTGCCAGCTCTGGCATGGAGCAGACCTGGGCATGAACAGGGCTCTGCCACTTGCTGTTTACCTTTGGGCAAATCAAACTCTTGGAATCTTTTTTCTTCAAGCGTAAAATGGAGCAGTTTCTCTTCAGTAGGATTGCTATAGGGATAGGTGAGATAACTCTTATAAAATATGTAAAACAGAGTAAGCCCTTCCAATTGTACTTTTATTAATATTTTTAAAACTGAATTAATCTATATTTAAGCAATCTTGAATTTCAACCTCATTAAACTCTTCAGCTACTGTTTCTAAAACTTATAATAAAACAATTGTAGGTTAAATATGGCAGCCTATAATTCTCAAGAGTATAGTTGAGAATAATGTGTTCATATTGATGATGTGGTTAGTGATTTGCAATTATAGCCAGTATTCATATCTATCTAGTTTTGTGTTGCTGTAGGAGATAAGATAAAGAGCCAACATACGATTTGGCTTTAAAACCAGTGTTTCCAGTTCACTAACTAATATGGAACAGGGATTATTATCAATAACCTGGATTTTAGCTCTCGTTCCTTTTGTGTCTAGACCTGAGTTATTTATTCTTCAAAATCAAGTTCAAGTGTTGAAAGCCTGGGCACTTTTTAAATTGAGTTAGTTTTATAGAAGGATTTATATTAACCTTGGAAGTTGGTACTGGCCAACTTTGATATAGAAGTCTAAAACTAATTTAAATTTTTTTCTCAGTCATTCAAAATAGAATTCAAAATTCCTGAATTCTAGTATTTGTATTTAATTGAAAAACATGAATGCAAAATGTCAAATTGGGGTAATAAAATGATACTGTTAAGGGCATACAAAGTTCAGTGGGTAGAAGGAGGAAGACAGAAAATCATAAGTGAATATATTAGGATTTGGAATCTCTCCTAAAGGGTGGCCAGTAGACACTCTGTGCCAAATGTTACTTGTGTTTTGATTTAAATATTTAAAATCTCTTGGACAATTGCTTTTATTGGAATACAGTTCATGACCAATTGTGGTCACAGTGCTTCTTGACTGCAGACCTCCTAAATAACAGCTTTAAATAACTGGAAGATGTGGTTCCCTCTCTTGTGCAGAGAACATCTGCTGATCCCACAGGGAGGAGGTTGGCTGGATTTAGAGGGTTAGTTAGCTGGAAAACTCTCAGGAGAAGGAATGACGTTAGTCACATTACCTGTGAAAAGTTACTGATTGTACAGGCAATAAAACCTCCCTCACGGAGGCAAGAGTCCTTATCTATAAATGATTAGGGGAGGAGGAAGTTTCTTGAGAGAAACCTAGCATATGTGAATTTTGAACTGTATGATAAGCAGGTGAGAGTAAGGGTGACATGCAGGTGACAGTTGTAGCTAGTTAAATATCCTATTGCAAGGGACAGTAGAGAATACAGAATGGTTTTACTAATTAAACTGAGTTTAGCCAATCCTCATTTATATATATATATATATATATATATATATATATATATATATATGCCATAATTTCTATGAAAGGCAAAAAGTTGGGGCTGGGGTTGTGGCTCAGCAGTAGAGTGCTCACCTAGCACGTGTGAGGCCCTGGGTTCCATCCTCAGCACCACATAAAAATAAATAAATAAAAATATTGTGACCAACTAAAAAATAAATATTAAAAAAAAGGGCAAAAAGTATTCAATCCGTTGGCTTTTTTTCTACCAGTTTTCCAGGTAACCAACCCTCTAAATAAAAGTTATATCAAAATTTTATCACTTAAAATGATAATTATTACTTTTGATTTTGTGGCTTGGCTGGGTAGGGCTTCTGTGGGTCTTGCTTAGGCTTGGTCTTGCGGCTGAGACTAAGTGGCAATTGAGCTGCGATGTGTCAGATGGCACAGCCTCTCTTTCCTTGTGTCCTTTCATCCTCTAGGGGTCTGGCCTGGCAGTTTGCTTGTGTTTCAGGGTTCCAGCAGCAAGAGAGGGCTGTTGCATAGGCACTTTTAAATCTTCTGGACACATTTGCTAAATCCAGAATGAGTGGGGATTGGGGGACTATCCAGGGCATGGACAGAAAGAGATGAGAACAAATTTGGGCTATTATTGCTACTGTTCATCAAAAGGATGTTTAACTATCTTTGAATAGAAATACCAATATTTCTTAGGAATGTGTACAACCAAAGAGTAGAATTCATGTAGATGAGTGCTGCTGAATGGAGGTATGTGTCGTTACATATGTGCTGTGGTTTGGATGTGGTTTGAGTGAGTCCCCCTAATCTTCATGTGCTGGAAGCTTGGTCCCAGTGTGGTGGTGTTGAGATGGTAGACTCTTTAAGAGGTGGGGCCTAGTGCAAAATGATTAGATCTTTGAGAACATTGCCCTTTTTAGCTCTTTAAGAGGTGGGGCCTAGTGCAAAATGATTAGACCTTTGCGAACATTCTCAAAGAAGGGATTATTAATGCTGATCTCACAGAGTGGATTGTTCTCAGGAGAGTGAGTTGTTAGACTGGGGCAGATGAAGCTCAGTGGTAAGAGTTCTTGCCTAGTATGTATGAAGTCCTGGGTTCAAACCCTAGGCCTCCTTTCTCCAAAGACCATTTGAAAATATAAATATAAATATATATATAAAAGAAAAAATGAACCTAGTCAGGTATGGTGGGATGAGCTTGCAGTCCTAGCACTTGGGAAGCTGCAGCAGGAAGATTGATTGACTGACACCTTTGAGACAACCTGGGCCCTATCTACAAAGGAAGGGAAGGGAAGGGAGAGCCTGGCTCCTCCCTGATCTCTTGCTTCCTGACTCATCATATAATATTTGTTCTCTTCTGCTCCTGCTCATGCTCACCATGAGGCCAACTCCCATACTGTGATGTAGACAGGAGGTCCTCACCAGGGCTGAGCAGGTGCTGGTGTAAAGGCTGTGGACCACCAAATCTGGAAGCTAAAAAAAACCTTTCTGTATAAGTATCCAGCCTCAGGTATTTTGTTATAGAAACACAAGATGGACACAGTATATAGTATAGTATATAGTATAATAGTTTATAACTCTAATGTAAAATTTCTTTGTAGCCACATTTAAAAAGGTGAAAAGAAACATGTGAATTTAATTGTAGTACTATATTTTATTTAATCCAATATATCCCAAGGAGTATCTTCTCAACATATACTCAATATAAAAATTATTGATGAGAGATTTTGAATATTTTTTGTACTCAGTCTTTAAAAACTAATGTATTTTACACTTAGTACACACATCGATTCAGACTTGCCACACTCTGGACATTCCGTAGCTTCATGTGACTAGTCGCCAGTGTGTTGAGCAACACAGATCAAGATGCTAACAGGTGAGGAAGAAAGAGAAATGGAACTCATTGATGAACTATGCAGAACAGTCGCTCCCTCCCCCCTGGGACTATCCATCTGGCAGTAGAGAATGGGAGGTGGAGGAGGGTGCTTTGTATAAGAAATAGAATGAACACTCAGTAGTAGGAAATTGATAAATATAAACCACTATATTAATAAATCAAATGAAAACAAATACTCATTCTAAAATATCCCTTTTTTTTTTTTGTTAGCATTCAACATGAATTACTGATTGAAACAAACAACCACCACCACCCAAACCTGTAGTGAAATAAAATACAGTCATTCAACATTAACACTGGGGAGAAGATCTGAGGGATATATCATTAGGTAATTTCATCATTGTGTCAACTTCACAGAGTGTACTCACACCAAACAAAACACCTATGATGTCACTAGGCTACATAATCTAATGTGATCATTGTCATACATGTGGTTTGTCTCTGACACAAATGCCATTACGTGGCTCATGACTATTGAAGGATATTTCCTCAGTGGTAAAGAATATCTGCTTAAATCAATACTCAACATTTGAAGTGGTGAAACAGCAAAACCATTCCTAGTAAGTTCAGAACTATGTTTTAATATTCACCAAGAAGGGCCAAGCCATGCAGTTAGATGAGAACATATAATTAAGTGTAAACATATTGGCAGAAAGAGGCAAAACCAAAAATAATAATAATAAAAAAAGAAGTCCCATTCACAGGAGCAGCGGCAACAAAATTAAATTCTAGAGTGTATGTGAAGTTGTGGCAGATTAAAAACGACTACATGTTCTTTACTCCTTTGTTTGCAAGAGGTAGAGTCTAATTTCCTCCCTCATTAACTAACTGTGGCCAATGGGAATCTAGCACGTGTGACATAAGCAGAAACTTGATAGTTGCCTGTGTACAGGAGCTTGTCCAAGTAAGTAAGCTTGTCTTGTGTCCAGAGGAAGAGAGGACTCTTGGAAGAGAACCAAAGTACCCAGCTGACAACTTGTGCCAAGTCCTCTGGCAGGTGCCAAGTTCATCCTGAACCTTCCATCTCAGCCAACTGAGTATAATCACACCCAAGTGCCTGGACAAGACTAGCGGGGGCATGCTAGTCTTTTCTATGAAGAAAAAATATCCCATTCTTGGGAGTTGTCATGCAGCAATAATTAACTGATACACAAGTAAACTGCTTTAGAATCCTAGAGTTGTCGTCAATCTTTTAGAAATCATCCAATAGTGATTTCTTGTAACAGATACTGGAAACTAGGAGCAGAGAGGGGGTAATTGAGGGCTGACCAATCCAGGATGTCCAGAGTTGGCCTCCATCTGTGCAATGATGTATGAGTTCTTTCGCTGAGCATAACTTAAGCACTCACTGAGCTTAGGGCAGGTGACAGAAAGGAAACTGGCTCAGTTTAGAGGGGGAGACAGACATTTTAAATACAGTCACGATACCAAGAGATAAACACTACAATAAAAGTATGTGCAGGGTGCTATTTCCAGGGACACAGGACCAAAATGAGAAGGTCACAGAAGTGATATTTATACTGGGTCATAAAGGATTAGCAAGATGTTTTTTTGAGTCAGAGAAGGTTGAGAAGATTTATACTGGGTCATAAAGGATTAGCAAGATTTTTGAGGCAGAGACGAAGGGGCTCAGGAATGCTTGCATGTAAGTCAAGTCTGGGAAATTGTTGGAGCTCTGGAGCAGCCAGGCTATGGGAGGAATTGATTTGATTTGACTTTTGTCTTTTGTGGACTTTGTTCTGAAAATCCACTCAGGAATGCCTTCCTCTACAGAATCCTGATTTCAGCTACCTCTTCACACAACCTTTTTTTCCCCCAGAAATTCCAACTGGGAACTATTAAGTTGAAAATGACAAATTCAGGATTTTCCCTTGGTCTCCTTTCTGCTGTTCTCTCTGTAATATGTCCTTAGTGTCACTGCGGATTAGTTTTATCCAAATAGGTTCCCATAACTCTCCAGGTGACATCTGGGTGAAGGGGACTATACTAGTGACATGAACTGAAGGATCTCCCTTCCTGGTAGAAGATGCAATAAGAAAATCCTACTAGTTTATAACTGGTTTCCTTCACCACATACCCTTTGCCCTTAAAATAGACCATTTCACTTCCTTATGGCACATCGGAATATCATTTATTACAATTTGGCTCAGAATTGAGTGCTCTTCATTATCTGTCTATGTAACCAAAGAAAGGTGGGGGTTTTTTGTTTTTGTTTTGTTTTGTTTTTGAGAGTTTTAACATTCCAGTCCATCATCTGGCTATTTTTTTTTTATCCTTGGAGGTAAATAGAAAAAAAGGTATATTATTTTTATTAGCTCACATCCTCATTCAGAGGTTGCGCTGTTGACAATATTAAGAAAATCAAGTTCTTTTCAAAACACTTTGCTCTTGGTGAATGTGGATATAAATATCTCTTTTTTAAAAAAAGAATGGACTGTAGTGTTTTCGGTGCTCAAGGCAAAATCGAATGGAATGTCAGGTCAAGTCACTTGAAAGCAAAACAGGACCTAAAACAATCTTATCTCCTTGTTTTGTGACATGCTTCGTTCTTCTCAAGTCGATGATTGTTTTCATACTTCTTTTTAGTTCAGTTTCATTTGTATGCCTTTAAAATTATACCCCTGCTCTCTTTGATTTTTGAGTTGCATAACCCGCCCTCCCCTTCAGACACACATAGTTATGCTGCCCGGTATCTGCTGGACCCTTGGGAGGAATACGGCTAGCCACAGTGGGGAAGCCCTCTTCCTGGAAAGAAAGGAGTACAGGAGATGCCAGTTAATGAGCCTCTACCAAGTAGATAGAGAAGGGATCCAGGTGGAGGAGAGTAGGAGAAAAATCATGGAGGGTCAGTGGTTTAATCCTCAATGGACCCAAACCATTGGGGACCATCAAGTGTAGTCTTGAAGAAGAGCAAAGTGGACGTGGTGAGTGAAGGGGTGGATCAGCCTGGTGACTGGGTGAATGGCAGAAACCATAGCTCAGAGTGAGAGGGTGAGAAGAGGGGTGTTGGTGGATGGGAGTGGATGACCTTGACTTTGATGGTTTGGAGAGATCAGAGAGAAGCACTCCATGGATGGGATCTGGTAGATCTGATGTCTTTTGCTGGGTTGCTTCTTGGGTCTGCTCACATTCACAGACTCTCCTCCACCCACCTGGGTGCTCTTTCCTCCCCTTGATTCAGTGTCGCTTTCCACCTACAACAATGACAATTTCACATTGCTTTTTTTCCTCTTCTTCTTTTGGTTGGAATGTACTCATCCCATGTTTAAAGTGAAAGTGGACAGGATGTCAGGTCAACCCACTTGAAAATAAAACAGACCATCTGTCATAGAATATTTTTACCAAGAAAGTATGGCTGTCATTCCCCCTATTTGCCTATCTCTCTTGCTCTCTTTTTGTCTCTATAACTATATGTCATAGTTTATCCACTCCCATCTTCTGTTCCGATATCCTTTTCCCATTTAGAGTGAAGCAGTGACTATTCTGACCTTTTCCCTGGTCATCTTCAGAGCATTGGTTGTGTATTTAGCATGGTCAATTACCTACCATCTACCTAGGAGGCAGTGATGGAGGAAATTAACTCTGCCTCTCCCCAACAACTCCTTGAAACCCTTGGGCACTGCAATTAATGACAGTCCCACTCTCAGAGTTTGAACCAGAGAGATACATGAAAGTATCCCAGGAATACCTTAGTCAAAGATGTCAGAAAACACCTTCCGAGTAAAAAAAATTCTGCTTCCTATTGCAGCACTTACCTGTGGGTACATAATAGGTCTCCATGAATACGTGTTGAATGAATTATATCTAAATTATTAAAAAGTATTTCTCAATTCCATGACTCCTCCTTTTTATTACAAACCACTGTTGCAACAAAATAATCATGTCAGTCTTGATTTCCAAACTAATTTGTACCATGCTGAAAGTTCGTGATGACTCACAGATATTTTGAGTATCACAGCCAAAATTAAAGAAGTCCTCACAGAGAATACCTCAAGCCAGAAAACACATGCTCATTAAAATAGATTCCAATAATATGCCATCTACGTTCAGTGGATAGGACTGTTGGAGGTACTTTTTGTAATTAGTGTGTATTACTTGCATACAATACCCTTCCAGATATCAAAAAGGCCCAGATGGTCCAATATCACAATGCCAACATACTGGCCTTACGACATTCTTTCTTAGGTTCTTCCTGCCCTCAGCTAGGGGCCCAACAGTGTGGCTAGGCTACAGTGACATCTTGCTTCTCTATTTTTTTTTTCCTACTCCCATGTTTCTTTGGGACTCAAGAAAAGATGGGGAGAAGAGTTGAGGGGTTGAAAGGATTTATCCAACTGAGACATTTATAATTTACTGGCTTAAGCACAAGAGGTGGCTAATTCTTTGTCTTTTGGGGTCCTCTTGTGGGAATGGTGGAGACAGCCAAGAGGCATAGCCAATAGTGGCCCCTTCTGACTCCTACCCACTGGGACTCCCTGAGCTCAGGATTGCTGCAGCCACTGTCCTTTCCTCCCCAGGTGGTCTTCTTGGGTATAGTCTCATTCTTTCTTTCAGCTGAAACCAAGGTTGGTGCCCTTCCACTGGGTATCCTCTGGGCCTCGGGAGCCACCGCCCCCGTGATACCTTCCATGCAGTGCCCCCGGCTTCCACTGTAGGCCCTTCCTGTCCTCCCTCTGCCTTCAGGAAGTTCAACCACAGGCTCAGACTTTTAGTCCTTTGATAAAATAAGCAGGGGTGGGTGCCAGTCTTTGTGCTTCGGGTTTTCTAATAGTTTCTTGGTTCTCTCTCTCCCATTTGGTCTGAAGCTGGTGAGTTGTAGAGGAGGAAGCCCTTTTCCCCTTCCGGCTGAAGGGGATTGCATAGCACCCCATAACTCTCTACCAGGCTCTCTAGTGAACTTTTGACTTCCTCTTCTGAATTTTGAGGAGAGTGGTGGAGTAACAGGGTAACATTGGCAATTGGGTTTGGGAATAACTCTTCAGGTCTTGCAGAAATGGCCGACAGCCTGATTGGGAACGTGAGGTACTTGATACTTCTGGTTCTCAGTTTTGGGGTCCTTGGCTTCTCCTTAAGTTAACCGGTGGATTGAGGAGTTACTATTTTCTTTTTACAAATATTGAAACTGACCCTCAGGAAGATTCAATAGGCTGTCCAAGTTTGTAGGACCAACCCATAATGAAAGGGAATTCTGCCTAATTGCCTTTTCATCATTTCAGACTCCAGTGAGTTTACAAAGTATTGAGGGGGAGGGAAGGGAGATATGACTTGGGCTCAGTCAGCAGTTTTATTGCTGTAATGGGAAACCATGTTCCAGAACACAGCTTCACACCCGCTTCACACCTGGCCTGGCCTGTGATTCACGGTTAAGGCTGAAGTTCTATTTCTTATAAAACCCAAGGTTATATGGACCTTTCTGATTCCCAGAATTTGGAACAAAGATTCAGGATAACCCACACTCTCCAAAATCTATTTTCCCATCTGAATAGATAAATAGGGTTAGTGCAGAAAGTGGGGAATGACCCTACTATTAAAATCTTTGGAGAATAAGACATACAAAGGTAGTATGAAGCTTATAACATTTGTTACCTTTTCTTCTTGCATGGATCTTGTGTAATGTTGGCCTTTGGAGCTAGTTGATTTTTCGGTTGACACTCATATTAATTTACTAGGGCTGCTGTCCACCAGAGTGACATAAACTGGGTAGCTTAGTGCAACAGATATCGGTTCTCTAATGGTTGTGGAGGCCAGAAGTCAGAAACCCAGCTGTCATCAGAGCCTGCTTTCTCCACAGGCTCAAGGGAAGGATCCTTACTTGACTCTACAGCTCCTTGTGGGCTCAGGCATTCTCTGGCTTGTGGCAATTTCATTCCAATCTCTCTTTCCATGGTTATATCACCCTCTCTATCTGTCTTTGAATTCCTATTTTTAGAAGAACAGTGGTCATACTGGATTAAGAACCCACCCTACTCCATTATAACATTATCTTAACTTAGTTAATTATATCTGCAGGGAACCTATTTCCAAATGAGTTCACATTCTGAGGCCCTGGGAATTAGCATTTCAATATTTGTGTTTTTTGAAGGGGACATATTTCAACTCTTAACAACAATTGTATTTCCATCTACCTGGAAGCAGAAGCCCCACACCTCCAAAAAGCACTTTCATAAAGAAAGCTAAGATTATCTTTGAAGTCTGTCTTCTTTTTTCAATGGGATTTGGGACCATTTCCACCACTCAACAACCTGGTATTCTCAAATCTCTCCACTGGGACATGAGGAATTTCACACATCCATCCATACAAGATAGGTCAAATATTGCTAGCCCAGAGTTGTTTGACAGTTCCCTCTCCTAGAACCTTTACTTTTTAAATGTTGACAATTTCACTTTTGAGTGGAAAGAATTTCAGGATAGGGCACGTGGAGAAAGAGAGAAAGGAGCAGAAATGATCGAGAGGAAGTTGTCCCATGTTACTGCTGTGGGAATATGTTAGAAACATGTCATGGATCGCCTTGGCTCTCTCTGCATTGCTTCTTAGAGAAATAGCAAAGTGGTCCTGACCATTCTTTAAGTTCGAGCTGCATAAAAGTACTCCTGGCTGTCAACCCCTGAAGACTACTACTGAGATGCACACCAGAAAGCTAAACAAAGAAGTTAGAACTGTGTTGTCAATCCCAGTGGCTCAGGAGGCTGAGGCAGGAGGATCATGACTTCAAAGCCAACCTCAGCAATTTAGCGAGCCCCTAAGCAACTCAGTGAGACTCTGTCTCTAAATAAAATACAAAAAAGGGCTGGGGATGTGGCTCAGTGGTTAAGTGCCCCTGAGTTCAATTCCCAGTACCAAAAACAAAAAAAATGAAACTGTGTTCTCATCCAGAAACCAGCCAAGGGAAAACTGGCATCCACAACCAACTGCAATTCTAGCACCAAGAATTTGTGGCAGAGTGCATTCTCCAAGAATAACTGACTAGGTTCATTATCTAAAACTTAAACTAATGAACATGTTGTTTTTATATGTTGTATATTTACATATTATACATAATTTAACATATTTTATCTAAATTTAAAACTAATATAGCTATAGTATGTGATATGTACATTGTATTCTAAATGGTACATATAATAATACATGTAGTATTTAATATAAAATAGTTATAAAAACTTTCAATAAGTTTTTTTAAAAAAACTATAATTCTAGAATAATTCCAAATGAATGAGAATGCCATTATCCTCAGTGTATAAAATGAACTGATTGCTTTGTAAACAGATTCAAGAAGAGTCTTCTCAGTCCATGACAAGTAGGTTACAGTTGGTGCCACTGCTGCCTTGGCAGGGTTTCTCTGGGCTCATTCTCATAGGTTCTCCATGGGAACCACACAGCTAAAGCCTTGGGGACTTCGTGCCCACCATTCTGCCTCTATAAGAGTAATTCCTGGCACAGAGAGATCGCTTAATAAATATCTATCTTAATGGATCTGAGTATATCCCTTTCAAAGGGCAATCTGTCACAGTTAAAGACAAATTTTGACTTTTTATTAGACTGTGCCAGCCTTGCTAGGTCTTGAAATCTTGTGTAGCAGTAAGGTGAACAATTCTAAGAGTTAAAGCAGGGCAGAGCAGGGATATAGCTCGGTGATAGAGAGTATGGACAGCATGCGTGAGGCCCTGGGTTTGATGTACAGAACCACAAAAACAAAACAAAACTTAGAGCAGCAATAGCAACCTAAAATAGTCATTTTGTAAGATTTGAGAGGTACAGCTAGTAGGAGGTATGCTGGCTGAATAATGACTAAAAGTGACGAGAAGCTTCCTGTGTTTAATTAAAGATTCTAAGTCATCAAGTAACATGAAGATAAAAATAAGGCCATTATACAAATGTGTCATTTCCTTAAGCAGGAAAACAAAAGTACTTAGCCTCTGCTGTTGTGTTTTAGTTGAAAGAGGAAACAGAAGGAGTCTAGTGGAAATCATTCAGGTCTTGTATGATATTTGCATTTGCTGTTGGTTAATTTTTAAACATTTTGATGTGTGAGAAATGAACTCTTCTGTTTTTAATTTTCTCGCATGTTAAAGACAACCATAGCATTGCGTGATACTATAAGAACTGAAATTATCATCCTTGCCAAGCTCCCCCAGCCTTCATCCCACTCCACCTCTTGACCAATCTTCTTTTTCCTCCCTGGGCCCATCTTCCGTGAGTTGCCCAGACAAAAATCCAGAAATCATCCTTGACTCCTTTCTTTTCCTTTCCATAAACAATCCATCCGATTATTTCTGCGAAGCTTCCTAAATGTATCTTGAATCCAACCACTTTTACCATCTGCATGGCACTAATATTATTGGCAATCCACGCCACCACCATCATTCGCCAGGATTCCTATTGGTCTCTTGTACCCTAGTGGCCCGTTATCCAAAGAGAAGCTAGATTATCTTCCAAAAGCATAAATCAGATCATGCTTGAAAACCCTCAGAAACTCTTAATGCCTTTAGAATACAACTTCCTCAGCCCGGCTTCAATTCCATTGGGATCTGCCCCAACTTGCTCTCCAATAGTATGATTCTATCTTTCTTGTTGTCCGTCGTGGTCCATTCTCAGTGACCATTTTCCTGTCTCCAACATGTGCTCCTTCCATAACATCTTTGTGCTTGCTCCTCCCTCTTCCAGGTATTTGCTCCCTGAGATTGTTATACTCTGGTTCCTTCTCATTATTCAGGGCTCAGATACTAGCTTCCTGGAGACTTTCCTTGGTGGAGTGTTCCGCCCCACCCAACACTTTCCCATTGCCCCATAGAACCTAGCTCCACCTCACCCAGATATTATCTCTTCATGTGTCAGTGGTATGCCTCACATCTGTAGACAGAGACTTTGCCTTCTTCACTGATATAAGTTTCCAGTGCCTTACAGAGAGGACATGCTCATTAGCTATATGTAGATTGAGTGAAATTTTTAAAATGCTAACAGCAAAGCATCTAACAGATTTGGTTTCTGTGTGTGTGTGTGTGTGTGTGTGTGTGTGTGTGTGTGTATGTGTGTGTAGTTTAAAATCTACTATTTCTCTTTGTATGTTTTTGTTTGTTTGTTTTGGTACAGGGATTGAACCCAGGAAAACTTAACCACTGAGCCACATCCCAGACCTTTTTTGCATTTTTATTTTGAGACAGGGTCTCACTGAATTGCTTAAGGCCTTGCTGAGTTGCTGAGGGTGGCTTTGAACTTGCAATCCTCCTGTGAGCTTCTCAAGCCACAGGGATTATAGCACTGTGCCTGGCTCTTTGTATGTTCTTAATATGAAACCCTTTATCATGGTGTGTTAGGTTCTGTACTTAAAGTTGAGAATACCAAAATGAACAAGATCTGGTCCTTTGGAAGTTGTAATCTAGTGACTAAAATAGACAAATAGATTTTTAAAAAAATAGTGATCAAATATATATATATATATATATATATATATATATATATATATATATATTCTTTATCATTTTAGCCATTTGTAAGTGTACAATTCAGTGGCATTAAGTACATTAAGAATGTTGCACAATCATCACTATTTTCTTCACACAAAAATTTCTTCAACATCAACATAAACTCTGTCTTTCCTCTTCCCATAGTCCATGATGACCTCTATTCTACTTTCTGTCTCTATGAATTTGCCTCATATAAGTGGAATCATATAATATTTGTTCTGCATCTGGCTTATTTCACTAAGTATAATATTTTTAAGGTTCAACTGTGTTGTAGCATATTCCAAAATTTCATTCATTTTTATGGCTGAGTAATAAATACATTACATGTATATATCACATTTATCTGTTCACCTTTTGATGGACACATGGATTGTTTCCATCTTTTGGCTCTTGTGAATAATGGTGCTGTAAACATGGGTATGCAGTTATCTATCAAAGACCCTGCTTTCAACTCTCTTGGATATGTGAAAAGGAGTAGAATTTCTGGGTAGTTTAATGATTAACTTTTTGAGGAGCCAACTGTTTTCTTCAATAGAGGAGACACTATTTTATAGTCCAACCAGCAATGAACAATAATTCCAGTTTCTCCACGTCCTAACCAACACTGGCTTCTTTTCGTATTTGTTGCAATAGCCATTCTAGTAGTTGTGGAGGGGACAAGAAAAGGCTGATATTCATATTGTGCTGTGGATGAAATAAAAGAGAATCGAACTGGCTGCTATGGAATGTCTAAGAACTAGAATGTGAAGAGATTCTATTGATCCATCACAATGGGGTACACATTTTCAGCTATTTGGTAATGACAGATATTATTTATTCTACTCTATATATGCTTATGTAATTCTCTTGGTAACTAATGGAACCCTTTCTGAGATAGCTGGTTGAGTAACTATAGGTATAAACTGCTCCAAGAACTAATGACATTGACTGGTTTACATGAGACCAAGTCCCTGTGGCACCACATTTAATCTTATTCTGTTTATTGCCCAAAGTGCCATCTACCTATACACATATCCATCACCCATCCATCCATCCATCCATCCATCCGTATATCTATCTACCCATTCATCCATCTACCCATCCATCCATTTAAGTTTTTTTTTTTTTTGTACTGTGGGGGATTGAACCCAGGGCCTTGCTTGCAAGGCAAGCAATCTACCAACTGAGCTATTATCACCAGCCCTCATTTAAGTTCTAAGGAAAATAATTGCAAACTCTGTTCTCATACTTGTAGCATTATGTGGTCTATAATTTGGCAATCTAAAAAGTTAAAAGAATTTTACACAAAGCTCAACAATATTTTTCTATTAAAGTAGTATTATAGATGAAGATTAGTTTCCGGTATAGTTGAGAAATACTATTTAACCTATAGAGTAATTGAATAATGTTATCAGCAGGATTATAGCCTCCAACAAACAAAAAATGAACAAAGAAAAAAACCCGTTGCCATGGGAACAGCTTTAAGCTGTAGACCAGGGACCCCTGAACATTTCCGCCCTAATAGGGGAAGGAGTTACAATCTTCTTCCCTCTCTCTTTCCCTTTACCACCAACTTCCCTCACACCTATATTCCCAGAAAATTGATTCTTAGTGTCTTACTTTTGTGGTTCCAGAAGCTGATACCCTGGTACAGGTGAGAGACTGGATAGGAGCACAGGTGAGATGGAGGGGCTTATGAAATGTAAGGGAATCCTGATGTGCCTTCCAGGTGGGATTTTTTAAAAATATTTTTATTAGTTGTTTATTTATTTTCATGTGGTGCTGAGACTCAAACCCAGTGCCTTCTACATGCTAGTCAAGCGCTCTACCACCAAGTCACATCCCAGTCAGCTGGACTCTCTTGTGCTTATTAACCTCTCTGAATTTCAGATTCCAAAGTGATGAAGTAGGAATAAAGACATAATTTCACAGTTAATTTTTAAATAAATAAGTGCATTTTAATTACACAGAATATTGGGTTTCATTATGGTGCATTTGAACATGCATATAATATAATTTGAACATATCTGCCCTTCCATTACCCTTGCTTTCCCTTCTTCTTCTCTAATAGCCCCCCATACAGTGATCTTAGGAATTAAATGAGTACTCAGTCTAGCACTTGACCTATGTAATTGCTCAACAAACAGTAACAATATTATTACCACTGTAACTAGAATCAAGTGACATGCAAAAATGCCTCAAATATATCAGGTAGTCAATAGATGTTAGTTTCTTTCCCTTTTTGTTAGCTGGCTCTGTGAGGTGGAGCATTTTTGGCATTTTGATGCCCACTTATAGGCCTGAGATTGGAGAGAGATTAGAGACAGGCGGTTGCCTGGTTAGGAAGCAGAGGAAGTGTTGGAAGTCAGAGTGTCATCTACACACAACACGGTGATTGTGGCGGAAGGATGCCTTGGCAATAGAGGATGGAAAATGTGTGGGGCATAGAAAGAGGCCCTACTACCTTGCACGCTAATCCCAGCCAATTTAAAGTTTAAGGACGACCAGCAGGGGCGGGGGCGGGTGGAGGGGTTCTGCAGAAAGACTGGCAGCCCCCGCCCCCAGCCTGGCGGAGCAGCACTATGATCCAGGCCTGATCCTTTGGCGCCACCTAATGGACCCAGGTGGTAGGTACTGCATCCTTTTAAATTCCCCCGAAATCTCGATTGCCTTTCTAAATCCAATTGTTTTCAGTAAAAGGGATTATGGATTTTTATGTTTATTTTTATTAACTTAAACATACGTTGCATTAATAAGAATATGTCCCAGATGAATACTACAAGGAAGTTGAAGCAGGAGGATTACCGACTGATAATTTTATTGTTTGCATTGTTAGGTGCAAATTAATCACCCATTACAGGCTTGCTGCGCAGAACACAGGTTGTCGAAGGTCTTGCTCAGGCCATAGAGGTCTGTGTGGCATAACCCGGAGTCCCGAGCATCTAGCTGCGTGGTCTCAGGCCGCGATGTGCTCAGATCTGCTCTAACGCTCCCTGTCTTCCTCTTCATCCTCATCCTTAGCGAAGTTCCGATTGGCTACTGAGAGCTGCCACTGCCCAGGAGCAGCACAAAAGCCTTTTATGGAACCGGCTTCCGTGAGTGCTGTCCTTACATGTGTCAGCAGGTGTCAGCACGTGCCAGAGAGTAAAATACACCCCCACGAGATGCAGGCTTCTGTCACTACGTTGGGGCTGGGGTGAGCAGGAGAACGACCAAGAAAATCTACAGTGATTTACAAATGATGCCCACATCAGAGTTTTCTTGGGCTTCCTTAAAAGAGGCAGTGTCACCCTGAGAAACCCCTTGAACTCCGGTCTGAATACCAATGTCCGTCTTTCGGGTACTTTGTCACTTTTGCTACTGAAATGGCTTACACTCTGAACCACAGATGATTCACCTGCAAAAACAAGAACAACACTGTACCAACTTCTCAGGATGAAGTATGAGAGAATATGTTACCTTTCCTTATGAACTTCTCTGGTGCTCTTTGGAAGTATAGAGCATTAGTGAATAATTTTTGACGAGAGACATCACTGGATACTGCCTCTTCTTGCTTCTTCAGTTGACACCAGCCCAATTTATATTAAAAAGTTGATGGACAGCCTATGTGCAAATAGATCCAAATAATTTCGGGTAAATAAGGTACATAACATTCTTGGTTTTCAGGAAGGTTCTTGGTGCTTCTAAGTATATGGTCTTTTGGAGCATCCTCGGACAGTCTCTTTGGTGCAGTGACCTAAGATACAGCTCACCCCCTAGAAACTCTCTTCTCAGGTGGTAAAAGCAGGGGAACTGAGCAAAGATTTGTTCCTTCCAATTTGAGTCTTGTCTTGCCTTGGGTAGTTCTTTTTTTTTTCCTGAGGCTAATTTTTTTTTAAATTTTTTTATTAGTTGCTCAAAACATTACAATGATCTTGACATATCATACATTTGATTCAGATGGGGTACGTAATCTTATTTTTCCACGTGTACAGATTGCAGGATCACATTGGTTATACAGCCACATTTCTACATAGGGCCATACTAGTGTCTATTGTATTCTGCTGCCCTTCCTATCCCCCACTCCCCTCCCCTCCCCTCCCATCACCTGTTGCCCTGGGTAGTTCTTGAGAAGGTGTCTGACCCTATCGGAGTTGGAATGAAAAGAAGGGCTGTTAGTTTTCTATATTTTACTGAAAATTCAGTGGCTAAAAAACAACAGAAATGTATTCTCTCACAGTTGTGGAGGCTGGAAGTCTGAAATCTGTAGAACTGTTCTCTCTTTGAGGCTCTGGTGAACCTCTGTTGACTGGTTCTTCCAACTACTGGAGCCTGCTGGCGTTCCTTGGCTGGTGGCTCTCTTATCTCCGTCCTGTGGCCTCTCCCCTTCTGTGTTGGAGCTCTTATGTGGTATGTTGATGACACTCAGGGCACATCTAGGGAACCCAGGATCATCTCCACATCTCAAGACCCTTAACTTAATCACACCTGTGAAAGGTGTCATCATGTAAAGGAACACAGATCTCACAGATTAGGACCTGATATCTTTGGGGGACTATTTTTCACCTACTAAAAAGGAAATCAGAGAATTTGTCATTTGTTGCCAGACATGTGGGGGGAAGTCAGGTTACTTGAGCAGAGGTTCTGACATCATCTCTCCTAGACCTCCAAACAGGTAGAGGATGTGTTCAGAGTTTTGAGGACCTGCCTGGATCAGCAGATGCAGGTGGCAGAAGTGTAGGGTGTGGGATATTGCTGTAATGAAACAGAAAGGAATCCAGAGAGACCACCAAGATCTGCAACTCAGGAAGGAGTATGCAATGGAAGAGGGTTTGACAGACATTTCTTCCGACTACTCAACTCTGCCACATAGAAGTGAAGCCACTTCGGATGACAGGAAAGAGATGGGCATGGCTGCACTCCAATAACTTTCCTGTGATTATATGTGAAACAGATTTATTGGAGGAAAGAGATGGGGAGGAGAAACGTGGGGGAAGCAGGAAGGGCAGAGAACTTCAGAGCCTAGGGCAGGTCTAACAACCAGGGGAGGAGAGAAGGAAAGTGGGGTGGGGAGTACGATTCACTCTGTGCTGTAGCTCTGAGAAAGTCTTGGCCAGGTTGTTGGGGAGCCCCAGAGTAAAGACCAATCATCAGAGGATTTGCACTTTAGCCTAACTCCACACCGACTGGGAGCGATGCATTTTTGTCGTCGTTGTTGTTGTAGGTGGACACAATACCTTTATTTTATTTATTTATATATGGTGCTCACACATGCTAGGCGAGCGCTCTACCCCAGCGCCCCCTGGCAATGCAGTTTTGACATGAAATCTGCTTTGGAGCCAAGCTGTGACAGGGGTACACTGTCTGCTGGCTACACTCCTCACTTGGAGTCTTATGAGGAGCCCCGTGGGTGGTTCACCTCCCTGGTCACCCTCATTATTTTCACATAATCTGTATGCTCTTTAATAAAGTAAACATAATCATTAAATCATTTATTTGAAAGCTGTACCAGCTTAAAGCTCTTCAAAACATTAATAGCTCTGTAAATTTTTACCAAGGAGTTGGGAGTCAAAGAAAGAACAGTGAATTCATGCCAGAATAACTGCCTTATAGTATAACCCCAATTCGGACACTTTTGAGTTTTCTGAGCCTCTATTTTGGCTTGCATAGAATGCTGCCAATGATACCTGCTTGCCTACTTAGAACTTCAGCATACAGCCAGAAGCCTGGGGTTCCAATCCTGATTCTGCCGTCTACTGCCGATACTTGTGGGCACATTTTCCTCATCTCTATAGAAGAAATAACATCACCCAAACTTCAGCCATCAGTTCATGCTGCTTCTCCCTGGGGTTTGTTGTGAGTCTCAATGGTACGGGGCTAAAACCTAATAGTTATTAAGGAAAAGAATACAAAGTAATGGCTGTGAAAATTATTGGAGGGCTGGGAGTATCGCTCAGTGGTGGAATGCTTGCATGGCATGTGTGAGGTCATGGGTTCATTCCCCAGCAATGCAAAAAAAATTGAGAAAAATTAGAAATTATGTTATTATTATTTGGGGGCTCCTATGTAACCGTACAACCCTCAGCTATAGCAGTATCCAGCCACGATGGCCCACAACCAGTAACACCTCTGGAACCTCCGGCCCTCTCTGTCCCCCCCTTGCCCTGGCCACTTCTTTTTGTCCTTGTTTTTCCCATTTATACTGCAGCGACCTCATCTCTGTTCTGCTGTTTTGCTACCCTTCAGCCCCCCTCACTGAAGGAGATGCTTTATTTTTATTTCTTATGATACCCCATATTTAATTGAATCTAAAATGTCCCTCATTTTAAAGTCTCATCATTAGTTTATAGACACAAAGATAGGAAGAGCCTCTGCCAGTGAGACTGTGGCACAGTGTCTTAATGACAGCCCTGCCTGATGCGTGGATTGGTCACACCGACCTCTCATTGCCATGCGATTTCTTTCATCTGCTGCGAAGGTCTTCACAACCCACCCTCCCTTCACCTGCACTGTTGGTGTGATGAGCGTTTCCTTCAGATACCTCAATCATTTGACATGACTTGCCTCCACTATATATTCTCTAAGGTCCTGCTCACCACCTTTAACCTACGTAGGAATCACCTGGGGATTTTGCCCCAAATGCAAATCTTGAATCCTTAGGCTCAGGGCCTTGTCTGAGATTCTGCATTACTAACAATCTTCCAGGTGACATTATGTCTCCTGGACCACGTACCCTTCAAGTAGCAAGGCTGTAAAGCAGTTGATTTGTTTTGAAAGAAAATACGGAATTATAATCACTTCTCATCCAATGAATATTCACTATACCAATAACAAATGTGGGCCCCCCTGCTTTGTCTCCTCGCCTCTCCCTGGGAGTGTGCTGTGAGTTTTCCTTTCAGTGCTGAATCGCCGCATAATCTTTCTGAAGACATTTTACATGGCAATTAAGCCCAGCACACGGAGTACTAACGACGCACATAATTTTGTTGAAGTGATGACAACAGCAACAGCTGTGAGCTTCGCACATGCAAGCAATGACAAGGATGTCACGTGGATGCCCGAAGGACGGCAGTTGCAAGACGCTTTGATCACAAGATATATTGCAGTTTTAGAGAGTTCAGAGATGTTGAGGTGGGGAAAAAAATGTGCATCTTAGAATTGATGCAAAATGAAAAATAATTTATTCTTTCAGTTCCTTATATTTCTCCCTTTCCTACTTTTGGCTTTGTTCTCAGCGTGAAGAGATTTCCTGCAGGGACTGATTAAACTGAATAGCTGCTGCAATTTGGATGGGTGTTTTTGGAGGATGAATTCTCTGCCCATCGGGTCCCACCCAGATCCTGGGACTCTGAGAAATCAGGGCAGCTCTTATTCCCAGGGATCTTGTTGTTTAAGGGTCTCTCTCCTGGAGCTGCCTGTCCCCCCTCTAGGCCTGGGCACTCATCTTTCTCAGAAGCTCACAAGTTATAATTCTTCCTGGATTCCTCTATGGCATGACTACACTTCTGGGAGCTTGTAAAACCATCCTGGCTGGGATGCCTGCTAGTTAGTAATGAATTGAGCCTAGCACAAGATAGAAGCATTAAAAATATCTGTTGAACATTTTGGAGAGATAAGCCACAACTGATCAGTAAGGCCTGAAATGACTGAGTTACTGAGAATGCATTTTATCTGAAGTGGCTGTGTGAGGCATTAGTGCCTCACATCAGCTGGGGTAAGGTTGGGGTGGCAATTTCCATTAGTTATGCTGGGAATTTTTCTTACCGCTGGACATATTGTCAACTCTTGACCTAGAGTGCAATAGCATCAGAAAGAAGGGACAAGATAAATAAACATGTAGGAATTTAAATCACTAGCGCCACATTTCCTAAAATATTTTCCATGTAGAGGTTTTTTTCCCATTGTTTTAAGGGCTGAGGCTGGGGCTCAGCAGTAGCACACTTGCCTGGCATGTGTGAGGCACTGGGTTCAATTCTCAGCACTACATATAAATAAGTAAATAAATAAAGTAAAAGTCTATCAGTAACTAAAAAAATATTTTAAGAAATATATATATATATATATATATATATATATATATATATATATACATAAAATTTACCATTGTAGCCATTTTTAAGTACACTGTTCAGTAGTATTAAATAAATTCATAATATAATGCAACCATCAACTCCATCCACCTCCATAAATTTTCTCCTCTCCTAAAACTGAAATTATACTCACTAAACAACAGCTCTTTGTTTGCCCTTCCCTCCAGTCCCTGGCAACCATTTTACTTTCAGATATAACTTTTTCTTTTCCAAAACGAAAACAGTTTGATTAAAAAGAGTAGTATCCTTTCACATTTTTGTTTATTGTATTAGTCAACTTTTCATCACTATGACAAAACACCCAGAAAAATCAACTTAGTGGAGGAAAGATTTATTTCAGCTCATGGTTGCAGAGGTTTCAGGACATGATCCGCTGACTCCATTGTTTCTGGGCCTGTGGTGAGGCAGAACATCATGGCAGAATGGTGTAGAGGAGCAAAGCTGCTCAGATAAAAATCTTCCAGGTGAGGGGCTGGGGATACAGCTCAGCTGGTAGAGTGCTTGCCAGGCATGCACAAGGCCCTGGGTTCAATCCCCAGCACCACCAACAAAACAAAACAAACAAACAAAAAAACCCACCACCAAAAATCTTCCAGGTGATATTACTGGCCAAGAAGCAGAGAGAGAAAAAGCAAGAAAGGGGCTGGGTACAAGATGTACCCTTCGAGGTCATGTCCCATGACCCGCTTTCTCCAATAGGCCCCACATCCTGCAGTTTCTAGCACCTCCCGATAATGTCATTAAATTATGAATTTGTCAATGGATTAATCCACTGATGAGGTCAAAGCCCTCATGATCTAACTACTTTCCAGAAGCTCCGCCCCTAGCATTGGGGATCCAGTCTTCGACAATGAGACTTTGGGGACCTTCCAGAAATAAATCATAACATATGTCTTCTAAAATTTTTATTAACATGTAATAATTGTACATATTAGTGGGGTGCAGTATTGAGAGCATGCACTAATCAAATCAGGGCAATTGGGTGTTTCTCTCTCCTTATTATTTATCTATTTATTTATTTGAGTCTGAGCTCTATTCTTCCAAGAATTTTATCAGGTGTATCCCCAAAGTGATTCTACCTATCATGTAAAGTAAGTAAACAGACACCTTCTTTTACCACACTGAACTCAACTATAAAATTTGGACAGAATACACACCAAATAAATTTCAGAAACTCTGAGATGAACTAAGTTAAATTCTTTTTTTTTTTTAATTGCACAAACTTGGGTCACATTCAAGCACTATGAATCTCTAAGAGAGGTCCATTTATATTTAATATTGTTCAAACAGTCTGATTACAGCTAGTTTTTCCCTTAAGGATTATCTCCAGAGATATGCTGCTTTGTTTCAATGTGTCCTGTGTCCCTACATGTGGATTAGATGGATATGATACCTTGTATGTCTCACATGGAGATCACACTTTCTTTTGACAACTGTCAAATTTGGGGGGAAAACAACCTGTCATTTCATGGTGACTTTAATTTGGCCTCTCTGATGGGTGGCTATAAATGAATACTTCTTCTAGTTTACTAATTAGACCAGGCTTGCTTTTCGTTCCTGTTGAGTGATTCACTTGGTGATAACTAATGCAATAACATAGCAAGATTAACCCTTCCTCCATAAAAAGGTTGAGCTTGATGAACCAAGAGGGATAAAGGACAAAGAAGTGATCGAGTAGCTTATAATTGCAGAGATGAGTCATGGGATTCAATACTGCTGGGGAGTTGATGCTAACCAATTTGAAACTTTGAGATTTTTTTCCCAATACTATATTGAGAATTCAGAGGGAAAAAAAATTAACGAAGTTCCATGTTAGATGACACTGGATTTGTTTCATTCTCTCTTTATAGTTCTTTATGTTTTTATTTCCTGTGGTTTATGCCATTCTGCTATTAATATTGCCACTGCAGTATTCTTTTGATTAGAATTAGATTGAGGTTAATTTAAAACCTCAGGGAGGAAAAAAAAATCTTGTCACTTTTGGGACCACATTTACTAAAAAATAGAGTGTTTAGGCTTGTTTGCTTTCCCTCTCTCCCTCCCTCCCTCCTTCCCTCCCTTCCTTCCTTCCTTCCTTCCTTCCTTCCTTCCTTCCTTCCTTCCTTCCTTCCTTCCTTCCTTCCTTCCTTCCTTCCTTCCACAGGCTCCAGGTAAGATAAAGGATAGTAGATTTTTGCAGTACAACAAATTACTGCTAACATACAAACTTACACAACATCATTGAATGGGCCAGTTGCTGTAAGTCGGAAGTCCAGGCAGGGCCCAGCAACCTCTTCTGCTCAGATTCTCACAAGACTTCCGTCAAGGGATCAGCTCAGGTTGGGATCTCACATGAGACTCAGTGTTCTTCCTCAATCACGAGGCCATCGGCAGAATCCCTTCCCATGCACTGCAGACCTCATGGAGACTGCATCTTCAAGGATGCAGTCTATCTGGCTTTGAATTTCTCAGACTTCTTTTAAGCACTCATCAGATTAGATTAGTTCTATCTCGGATAACTCTTTTTATTATTATTAATTTAAAGTCAACTGATTAGGGTTCTTAATTATATCTGCAAGATCTCTTCTGCCTTATAAAGTAACAAGATCATGGGAGTGACATTCTAGCAGAATTTACAAATCCTGCAGAGGATTATAAAGGGCACTTAAACAAGAGGGCAGGAATCTTGGGACACATCTTAAAATTCTGTCTACCATATGAAGTAAACCCACACTTCTGTTCGGCACCCACTAAACTCAACTATGAATCTGGGACAGGGCTGGGGATGTAGCTTGTGGTGGAGCAAATTACTTTCCCAGTGCAAGTGAATTCAATCCCCACCCAGCACCACAAAAAGCAAAGCAAAACAAAATGGACAAATATAAAAAAAAAAATCTAGACAGAACATAAGGATGCCTCTTTGAGATCTCTGCAAAAGAAACATCAGCATGTAAGTCAAGGAAGAGCACCAAAATTCAAGTACTGTAAACCAGCAATCTAAAGAAGACCCAGTATCACGGCACACTATTCAAATTGTCCAAGATACAAAACTAAGATTACTTGTTACACGAAGAGACAAGCACCTCTACTTACATGGGAAAAGACAATCAATAGACAACAATAATTAGATGATACACATACTAGAATGCTCCATAAAGAGTTAAAGCAGCTATTTAAAAAGTACTTAAATGAGCAGGCTCAAAAACTCTTGTAGCTTTGGATTTAATTTGGTCTTTTTTTCCCCCTACCATTTTAGGGTGCAAGTTGAGGAAACTGATTTAAGAACTTTCCTTTTTCCAGTTTAGGCATTTAGTGCTATAAATTTCTTCTAAGTTCTGCTTTAACAGCATCCTGCAGATTTGATATGCTCATTTTCATTCATTTGAAAATGTTTCTAATTTTTCATTAATCTGTTTGGTATTTACAAGCATATTATTTAGTTTCCATCACTCAGACATTAGGATTTCCCAGGGATGTTTTCATAGTTGAGTTTTAGTTAAATGGCACTTTAGTTAGATTATATACTTTGAATGACTTGAATGCTTTTAGATTTATTGTATACCTTATTTTATAGTTCAGAATATGATCTATTTTGGTAAATGCTTCGGGTGCATTTGACCATAATGTTTGCTTTACTATAAGGGAGTATTTTATAAATGTCAATCATATCAGTTGGATAGCACTGATTTTCAAATCTTTGACAAACTTGCTGATTTTCTTTTCACAGGTTCAAGCACTTATTAGAGACAATTATGAAAACAGCAAAGTGTGATTTTGGATTTGTTGATGCTCTTTGTTGTTCTATAGATTTTTGCTTCCTGTGGTTGGAGGTTCTATTAGGTGCCCCTTTGTGGTTACTATTGCCACTGAAGCTTTCTTTTGATCAGTTGTATTAGTATTATCTATTACTTTTATCCCTTTAATTTTGAAATATTTGTTTTAATTTTTTTTTTTTTTTGGTACTGGGACTTTTACCCAGGGGTGCTTAACCACTGAGACACATCCCCAGCCCTTTTTAATATTTTATTTAGACATAGGGTCCCATTGAGTTGCAAGTGCCTCACTACATTGCTGAGGCAGGCTTTGAATTCTCGATCCTCCTGAGTCCTGAGATTACGGGCGTGCCCCACCACACCTGGCTTCTTTTGTTTTAAAATTTTAAAGAGCATTTCTAATAGTGTACATTTGGGTCTTGATTTTTTTAATCCACTCTTCTAATCTCTGCTTGTTAGTCAAGAGTATTTAGATTATTTACAGCTAATGTGATAATTGATTTGAGCTTATTATCTTGCTACAACAGTACCCTCTTATGTGGGGTTTCACTTGCTGAGTTTACAGTTGCCTGCAGTCAACAGCAATCCAAAAATGTCATATGGAAAATTCTAGAAGTAAACAATTTTTAAATTTTAAAGTTTACACTGTTCTACATAGCTTGAGGAATCCTCATGCCACACTGTATCTGCTATCTGCCTTTTCGTTTCTTAGTAGCCATCCAGGTTATCAGATCAAGATGGTCATGGTATCGCAGTGTGTGGGTTCAGGTAACCCCTTTTTTTTAAGAGAGAGAGAGAGAGAGAGAGAGAGAGAGAGAGAGAGAGAGAGAGAGAGAATTTTAATATTTATTTTTTAGTTCTCGGCGGACAAACATCTTTGTTGGTATGTGGTGCTGAGGATCGAACCCGGGCCGCACGCATGCCAGGCAATCGCACCACCACTTGAGCCACATCCCCAGCCCTCAGGTAACCCTTAATTGACTTAATCATGGCCCTAGAAGGAAAGACTGGCGATGTTGGCAGTGTTATCACAGCAAATTGTCATAATTGTTTTTTTTTTTTTGTTTGTTTCTTTTTTTTATTGTTGGTCGTTCAAAACATTACATAGTTCTTAATATATTATATTTCACAGTTTGATTCAAGTGGGTTATGAACTCCCATTTTTACCCCGTATACAGATTGCTTTATCACATCAGTTACACTTCCATTGATTTATTTTATTATTAGTTATTATTTACCTCTTACTTTGCTTATCTTACAAATTAAACTTTATCATAAGTAGAGAAGTATAGGAAAAAACAGATTTTTTTGGTTCTCTCTGCAGTTTCGGGCATCCTCTGGGGATGTACCTGCCATGGATAAGGGGGAATTATTGTATTTGATTTTTAAACGCTGTTCTTTTTTCATTTTTTTTCTATTCTTTTTCATCATGTTTTGGATTAAATGACTTTAAAAATTATTTCATTTATTCTCTATTGTTTGTTGACTTATTACCTATACATCTTCATTTTGATATTTTAGTGGAAAGCTGTAGTGTATATTGTGTATAACATGTAGGATATAACTTAAATTTGTCATTGTCCTCTTTAAGTGATAATCTATTACCTTATAGATAGTACAAAAATCTTAAAATATTTCCTTAATTATGCTGGTTGTTTGTGCTATTCTCATATACTTTACTTAGACATGTATTATAAATTCCACAATATTGTTATTACTTTTGTTTAAATAGATTATCTTATAAAAATATCTAGTAAGGAAAAAAACCACATGTATTCACTATTTTTTTGTGTTCTTTATTCATTTGCATGGATTTGGATTTCCATCTGGTTTTATTTTTATTTCTGCTTTAAAACATCTTCTAATAGGGTTTACTGGTGAATCAATTCAGTTTCTGTATGTTTGGAAACATCTGCATTTTATCTTTGTTTTTGAAAGATAGTCTTGTTTCATATAAACTTCTGTTTGACAGTTTTTGCCTTTAAGTATTTTAAAGATGTCTTCTCAGTTCCTTTGTTTCCTAAAAAAATTCCATTCTCCTCTTTGTCTTTGTTTTTCTTTATGTAACATCTTTTTCTTCCCCCTCTAGCTATTGTAAGATTTTGTGTTGGTTTCTTCAGCAATTTGATTATGATAAGCCTGGTGTCATTTGCTTCATGATTCTTTTGCTTAGAGGCTTACTGAGCTTTTTGGATTGTGGGTTTACAGATTTAATGAAGTTTGAAGTATTTTCAACCATTATTTCTAAAATATTCATCCTGTCATCTCTGTCCTCTTCTTTGGCAAAACCATTGTACATATGTTAGGCCACTTGAAGTTATCTCGAAATTCGTTGATACTTTTTAAATTAAAAAAAAAATTGTGTTTTAGGAGATTTGCAGATCTATTTAAATTTACAGATCTATTCTTATTCAGTGTTTAATCTACTATTAATCCCATTCATTTAGTTTTTCATTTCAGATGTTGTTTTTCATCTGTAGAAGTTCAATTTGGGTGTTTTATAAAATTTTTTTTTTTAAATTTCTGTACTTAGCCTTTTAAATATTTGAATACAGTTATAACAACTATGTTAATGTGCCTGTTATTAATTCTAACATCTGTGTCAATATCAATTCTGAGTAAATTTTGATTAGTTGATTATTCTCCCCATGTGGATTTTATATATAACATATATATAAAATACTATATATATATTTCTTTTTTTTTGTATTTTGATTGACTGGTGATCTTGATTGGACTCAAGCCATGGTGATTGTTGTCCTCTTTGAATGTTGGGTACTTTGTTTTTCTATAGACATTCTTGAGCTTTGTTCTAGAATGCAATTAAGTTACTTAAAATTAGTTTGAGCCCTTCAAGTTGAGATTTTCTGACTTGTGAGGTAAATCAGAAGCAGTGACTGGTCTGGGGTTAATTATTTCCCACTGACTTTCATCAATATTCCCCCCAGTGTCCCCCAAATTTTGACTTTTTTCAGGCAGGCTACTGAGAGGGGACAAGCTATCTTCATGGCCCTCGTGAACAATGGGGTATTATCTAAAATATTTTTTTGAGATATCCTCCCCCACCTCTGGCACTGAGTAGCATCTTCACAGACGGGTAATAGCAGCCCTCTGATGAAGAGTTGAGGAAACCCTTCCTGACCCCAGGGTTCTCTTTGTGCAGTGGTCTCTGTTCTGTAAACTCTAGCTGCCTTGTTGTTCTGGGACTTGTATTTCCATTTTTGCCTCAGGGATTCTCCTGCTCTCTGTCTGGGTACTCCCTTCCTGGATAAGAGTAAGGCTCCCCTAATTTGTTTCTCACCTACCAAACATTTGCTGTCTTCCATGGTCTGGAAAATGTCTGGAAAATTGTTGTTTCATACACTTTTTTTTTTTGGCACCAGGGATTGAACTCAGGGGCACTCAACCACTGAGCCACATCCCCAGCCCTATTTTGTATTTTATTTAGAGACAGGGTCTCACTGAGTTGCTTAGTGCTTCTCTTTTGCTGAGGCTGGCTTTGAACTCATGATCCTCCTGTCTCAGCCTCCTGAGCTGTTGGGATTACAGGTGTGAGCCACCACACCCGGCTTGTTTCATACACATTGCTGGGTGCATGAGTGTGTATGTTTCAGACAAAAGGAAAAAACCTGTCCCTGTTACCCCACCTTTTCCAATAGGAAAGTGAGACACTGAGACACTGAGGGGCCTCTCCTCAGTCCCAGTCCAGCTTCTGCTTTTAATGATATCTCCTAGTGGAAAGATACACACCTCTCATGTTCTCAAGAGAGAAATTTCAGTAGTCTTTCCAGCATGACATTACTTGAATATAATTACGTTATAAGTGCTAATAGCAGTTATGATCATAATTATGCTCATCTCTGTGCTTTGTGCTCAATATTGCAAGCAATTATGGTCAAAGACCTCAATTTGTAAGTTAGAATTTATTAAATGTGGCCACTTAAATATACATCTCCCTCTGTTTTAGGAAGACTGCCTCTAACACCTATGACTAAAGCTATTTACTTTAAAATTTTTCCTAATAAGGCATAAGTACTTATAAAAGGCTTTTCGTCTTTATTTTCCTTTGATAGAACAACAACAACAAAAAAGGAATATGCCTGCATTCTGCTTTGGCATATCTATCAGATAAAGACTCTGTGAAGCTCTTGAAAGTCTTTCAGAGAATATTCTCTGAAGAAATTGCCCCATCTGGCTCAGAGCTCTGATAGGAATTGTTTATATCCCAATGGCAGCAAATAAGTTAGCAGCATTGGGTACGTAGTGGAGAGCAATCGGTACAGGAAATTAAACTTAAACAAGGTCCCATGATTTATATTTCATGCATTGATTTGGGCAACCATCAAAAGAAAATAAGTTCTGTGGATGTAGAGCTAGACATAGACAAGATTCTAAAGTGGAAATTATTCTCACTGGTAAAATGAGAGCTATAACTGAGATGGGCATGAAGGCACTTGCTTTTCCTAAGAGTTCATACTTCTCTGATCCCAGCCTCTAGGACCTTGAAGTTCCAGGGCCTCTTGCTGGTCTGAGCTTCCCAGGACCCACCTCATGGTGCTCAATACGACCCACCATATTGGATGATGGCTTCTCCTTCAGTTGTCCACGTTGATCCTTTATGTAGCTCCTTTCCTTCAGATCTCATGTCTCTGGTCCCTCTGATCAATGAATATAAGGAAATTATCACTTGTAGTGTGGGTGTACTGTGGTGGAGCAAGCAGAAGGCATACCAAATATGCATTGGGGTGAGAGAAGAATATTCTAGAGCTTTTATTAGTATCTCTTTTTATGCATCCTTTCCTTATGTATATTTTAATGCTTGAACTATGCAAAATACATTAGTCATAATAGTATACACATACAATTAACATATAGACACACACAATCACATGGTGTCTCATAATCATGCTCCTCATAATGATGTTTTGGTCAGTGATGGACCATACAAATGATGGTATATACCACAGAGCCCAGGAGTGTCACAGGCTGTTCCTGCTAGGTTTGTGTGAATCACTCTATAAGTTTCATACAATGACAAAATCACCTCATATTGCACTTCTCACCATGTATCCCCATTTTTAAGTCATGCATGACTGTGAATAATATCCAATCCTAAATGTGCCCCAATGGTATAAATCTGCTGTCTATCAGTTCATATTCTTGAAGTCTTCCCCTCAGAGCCTTCCAACCTGTGCCAATCTGGGTTTCCAACCCTCTAGTTTTTCCACCTACCTGTCACCTCTCTCTTGGCCATCATGTTGGGCTTGTCATTGCTTCTCTCTTCTCTTGGTTCCTCTAAGGCTTGGGCCTCATGTCTACCCTTTTCTGGGTATATTTCTGTTGTATCTACCTTTCAAGAGCTCTCAGTAGCTTCCCAAGAAAGATAAAAGGAGGGTAAACCCTTAATGATCTTGTGTGTCTGAGAATATTTTGAATGCACTTTCACAATTAATAATTTGGCTGGATATGGAAATCACTTTCCCTCAGAAATTTGAAGGCTTTGCTCCATTATCTTCTGGCTCCCAGTTGTTGAGAGATTTTGTGCCAATCCAATTCTTAATCTCTCCAGAGGGTGACCACCTCCCTTGTTGACTTCTTTCTAGCACATGGCTTTGTTAACATATGTAGGAGTAGCATATTCAGTTATTTGAAATTATTCCAAGGTACAAATATTATTTACTGAATTATTTTGGGGGGTCCTTAGGAGTCTTTTGTGGTTGGGGCAAAGGTGGCAGAATATTTTTAATGCTTAAGAGAACTTCACTTAACATATTGGATTGAACTACAGAAAGGAACTGAAACCTCCCCTCTAAGGGGAAGTTAAGGAATTTATAAGCTAAGTAGTCGTTATTGCTTTTATTTAAGAGTGTTGCTTTGGACCCAGAAAAGCATGGCACCAAATCTGCTACTTCTTAACAGTGACCTTACCATTAGGTATATATTTGTTTTGTTTTTTAACTTTTAGAGATGCCTTCCTTATTGGTAAAATGAGAGTAGTAATAATACCTAACTGGCAAGATGGATTAAACACATTAAACAATAATGATACATTCTAGTAAATTTAAGAGAGCCTAGCTTTTGGCAAATAGCAAGTGTCGCAGGCTAGCCATGGACTGTGCGTGGAAGCTGTGTGCATTTGAGCATATGAGAGGACTGGCTTGGGGTTGTGTGCTGTTTGGGCCATGCAACACATGTGTGTACTTTCCTCTCCCTCTGCCTGTGTTCCCACACAACACCTGAGATGGGTGTGACTTGCCAAGATGTCAATCAATCTACTACCACAAGGCATGACAAAGCTAGACTCATCCCCCTGAAACTTGACACCTTCCTTGCCTTCTTTGGAAAGAACATTCCATCGAACCTGCCTTTGTGTGGACCCCCCTAAAAATAAAGAATCCAGATGCAAGCTCTCGATTTCCAACAGACTCATAAGGTTGAGAGCCATCCTGGATTTTGAAAAGGTATTTCTGTGTGCTTGCGTGCTTTCTTCTTCGTTTTCTCAGTTATTGATGTAGCCAGATTTTGTGAACCCAGCCTAGGTCACCAGCCCCGTTAGTTGGCAGTAAGCAAGTGGTCAAATAATGGATTATTTTTTATGTGAGGAGAATGACCATGAAGGACCTAATAAAAGAGGACTCACATAGAATTCAGCAAATGTGCCCTCACCAGGCTATTAAACCTACTAGAACCTTGATCATGGACTTCTCAGTCACTGGAACTATGAGAAAATGTCCGTCCACTATAAAGCATCCAGGCTCAAGTATTCTTTACAGCAGCAGAAGATGGGCTATGATGCTGTGTTAGTTAGCTTGGCATCATGGTGACAAAATACCGGGAAAAAACAACTTGGAGAAGGAAAGATTTATTTTGGCTTACAGCTTCACAGCTTTCAGTCCATGATCAGCTGACTCCACCACTAGGGGTCTGTGGTGAGGTGGAGCATTGTGGTGGAGAGGATGTAGTGGAGCAGAGCTGCTCACCTCATGGTGGCCAGGAAGGGACAAGATATAATCCCTGGGGGCACATCCCCAAGAGCTCATTCCTTCAGCTGGGCCCCACTGCCTACACTTTCCATCACCTCTGAATGATGCTATCAAATTATTAATTTACTGATGAGGCCAGAGCCCTCATGGTCCATCTACTTCCTCAAAGCCCCACCTCTGAACATGGCTGCATTGGGGACCAAGCCTTCAACATGTGAGCCTTTGGAGGATGTGTCATATCTAAACCACATGGATTTCCTTAAGAAAGGGTCACCTGCATGGCCCAGAGAGGCAGAACTGTGGCACTGCCATCCAGGAGCTGTGAGCCTGCTCAAGGAGAGGAGAGGAGAGGATGACTTCAGGCTCTCAGCAGATTCTGACCCAGACACACCAGGATCAGAAAGCTTCATTAAACACACCCATATATATGGGCTCACTGAGCATAGTGTGAAGAGTTCTTCCATAAGGTCCATATGGTGTTTTCAATACCAAAACAAAGACGGTAAGGTAAAGATGAACTATTGGAAAGTAAAATAAATTCTAAAGAATCCAGAGGGGAGCAATTCTCCCAGCAGGCAGTCCTCATCTCCCACTTCACCTTTCTCTTCTGTGCCTCTTGGAGTACCATTTCTGGTAATGTCCCAAACACCCAGGAAGTCTCTTTCTTGAGTCTTTTACCTCTGTTCTCTATAATCCTCAAACTCTTATGAACATAGATTCCAAAGGAGCACTGGCTGCCAAGCAAGCGCCTTTTGCATATTTAACACAAATGTTTACAAATTATGATCATTTCGGAGCTGATAGTAGAAAAATGCATGGGACAAATGATTTCTTTGAGAGATACCTTAAAAAGATAAAAAATAGTGTGATAACAGATAATTTTCTCTTTTTCAAAGATAAAGTTATGCTGCTACAGGGCCACATGATCTGTTTCCTCCCCTGCCACCTTTTTAAACTTTCTTGTTTGGCCATGTTGTCATTAATTTCTATCTGCAGAGTTCAGATTTGACCACTTCCCCTGACACCACCAAAAGTGAGGTGACAGCATTTTCTTGGTTGTTGCTACGATCTCATTAGCTGTTCTAGAGTTTAGAACCAATTAATACCCTAAAAGTAATTTCTAATGTTGGAACTTGCAAGATAAAATTTTCCTTAATTCTATATCATGTTTAGAAAACATACACACACACACACACACACACACACACACACACACACACACACAGAGAGAGAGAGAGAGAGAGAGAGAGAGAGAGAGAAGGTGGGCTTCTGGGTGTTAAATCTCTACAGTCCTTTAATGTGGAGAACAGTAAATGGAATGAATTGATTTTCCTCCCATTTTGATTTAGATGTGACGTTTCCCTCAAAAGCTCACAAAGCAAGATAGTTTAGACGACGTGAAATGATTGGGTTATGAGAGACTTATGCTAACCAGCACACTAATTCCCTGGACAGGGATTAACTGGGTGGTGCCTGTGGCTGGAGGAGGTAGGATTTGGGGGTGTGTCTTTGGGGTTTATATTTTTGTCCTTGTTAAATAGAGCGCTCACCCTCTCTCTCTCTCTCTCTCTCTCTCTCTCTCTCTCCCCCCCCCCCTTCCTGGTATGACGTCCTGAGCGGCTTTCTTCCCCCACCCTTTTCTGCCATGATGTCCTGCCTCACCTGGAGCCCCAAGGAAGGAAGTCAGCTGCCTATGGACTGAGACCTCTGAAACCGTGAGCCCCCAATAAACTTATCCTTCCCTAAAATTGTTTTTGTCAGGTCTTTTGGTCACAGTGGTGGAAAGAGCTGACTAAAACACCACCGGATCTCAGTGGCCAAAATTGAGTGTGACGGAAAAACCACTATATCTGGGAGCATGAAAGGAATTCAGACACTTGCCATGAGAACATCGTAAGGAAATGGAAGGTTATGATCCTAGCAGGTAAAGCTGGAAACATCTGGATAACCTGAGATGGATTTAGCAAATGTAGCGGATCAGAATTTCTGCAAAGGCTGGGAACCGACCACTTGTGCCAGCAATGCTGTCACTTCAGGTGTGTTATATGTTGCTCGTTTCTACAGATGAAAGCAGGATTTCAAAATCTGAACGTTTCTGACACCTTTGTGGGTCAACTGGGCACTCCTGGCTAAGGAACATTCCAGAAGATTGAAGTCAAGCTGTCCTTTTGCCTGAACACACAACCGAGAGAACAATTCCTGGCAACCAACAGCATCGTGAATGTGACCCTACTCTCCTTGTGTTAGAAAAGAAAAAAGAGAGAGAGAGAGAGAGAGAAGAATTGAACATGGGCCAGTTAATAATGCAGTCCACTGGTTTGTGCCCAAGACATTGAATCTTGTATCCATTTCCAAAAGATGATCTATGCTTGAAAGAAGCACATAACCTTTCTCCTAGTTTGTCTTCTAAGGCTCAGTTACCTTGAAGTCACCTCTTTATACCAGCAGTAACACCCCAAATTAGTCTCCATTCACAAATTATCTCAGATGCCGCCTTCCTGGGAAAACTTAAAAGCCTGTTTAACTAGAGAGGAGTCGTTGCCAAGAAGTTAGCCTGGGAGAATGGCAGTAATTAAATGATGATAATATTTAGGATCTTGCAGGTATAACAAAGCCTCCTTTCTTTGTCTCAGGTGGGGACATGTTGCCTCTGTCTGGGAAAGGAGGTAGGCAAGGGAGGAAAGGAAACCTGTGGGGGTGTGGGAAGGAAAGAGGGGAGCAGCCAGGCGGGGGAGGGGAGACTGGCTTCTGAGGATTGAAAGGAGAGATTGCTTCTGGGAGGGAGAGATGCTTCATGTTAGTATTCAGCGGAGACAGCCCTGTGGCATTTCGGCCCCAGACATATTAGAATAGGTGAGGAGTGGAACAGAGCCGTGTTCTCTGTTTAATGGTTTATTGTCTGTAGGAGGAGGCTAAGAAGTGATGCTGGGCTTTGCAAGAAAAATAAGAAACAAAGAATAAAAAGAAGTGCCCTAGATAGGTGCACTTGAGTCTCACCCTGTGCACTTGAGTCTCACACCGTACACTTGGCTAGAGATTCGAGGTTGCTAGAACCTTTGGCAGCAGCCTTAACTCCCTGTCTAGCGGTAGTGGGAAGAAAGGCCTGGGAAGGTGGAAATTTGAGTCATAAAAGCCAGCTTTCCTTCTTTTTAGCTGTATGATCTCACCTACGTCTTTAAACAATTAACCATACATCTAGGAAGGGGAGATGCTCTGCACCAATCTGGCACTGACCGTGGCCGCTGCTGCCCACCCTGCTGGCTAGAAGCACACGCACATCTGTCTGCACTGTTGTCTGCCCTGGTGTGCATTTGTCTCACGGGTTGGGTTGATCCAGAGGTCGGAGTGATGGATGCATCCTGCGAATCTAATAAATAAGTAAATTCGTGCCACTTCCTTCAGCTAAAGCAATTTCATCTGTTCAGCCCACAAAAAGGATAATGGAATGCACAGTTCAGGGCTCGGGGCCAGGCTTCCAAACACGTGGGAAGGGCCCTTATTTCTTGGTCCTTACTGCCTGAATTGAAGGGACTCCATCCAGGAGGCCTGAGTCCCAGATGGAATTCTCTACCCCTCTCTGTTGAAATTAAACTCTGGCTAAGATAGTCTGGACCTTCGAGGGCCCTGGTGTAGGGAAGGATGGAGTTGCTGCGTGCAGAGGCTCTGTGTTGAAATTAGGAGCATGGGGGCAACAGGAGAAAGAGGAGAGGAGTTTGACCACAGAATCTACTTTTTCTCTCTCCCTCTGTTCTTCTCTCTTTTGGCAGGGCCTGATGCACACTAGGCAAGTGTTCTACCACTAAGATACATCTCCAGCCCTTTTAATTTTTAAATTTTGATATAGATTCTCTCTGAATTTGCTTAAGTTGGTCTTAAACTTGCAATCCTTCTGCCTCAGTCTCTTGAATAGCTGAGATTACATGTGAGTTGATGGTGCCTGGTATCAATCTCTTATTGAAGAAGTTTGACCTGTGCTGGCTTTGGGATCCAGCACTGTTTAATTTGGAGTAGGCAGAGGAAAAAGAAATTGGGATGTCCTATTGCAGGAGGACCAAGATAGAAGTGTGACGGTGTAGGAAGGAAAGAGCCATGGGCCCCTCCTGTGCATCTATTATTTTTGTTTTTTCCTCATTTCAAATGTAACATATGTTCATCATGGACATCTTAGAAAAATGCAGAAAAGTCTAACAAAGTAATTTAAAACACTCAATACCACCATTAAAGGGTATGCACTATTAGCCTTTTAGAGAAGTTCATCATCTGATTATAGTTTTATATCCTGCTTTATTTTCCCTCTTAACAATCATTTTGTGAGCATTTTCCAAGGACATTGTAATATATGCAAAATCATATCTTTTTAATAAATCAGCCAATTCATATTTCACGGTGTGGATAAGATTTAAATTATTTAAGCATTTTCTAATGCTAGGTACTTAGATCATTTTTAACTTTTCCTATTGTAAAAAAAAAGTTCCACCGGGTACAGTGGTGTCACCTGGAATCCCAATGACTGAGGGAGGAGGATCACAAGTTCCAGGCCAGCCTCAGCAACTTAGCAACCCCCTATCTCAAAATAAAAAATAAAAAGGGCTGTCAACATAGCTCAGTGGTAAAGCACCCCTTGGTTCACTCCCCAGTAAAATGATGATGATGATGATAATAATAATAATAAATAATAGAAAAGTTCTAATGCCCACCTTTGTATGCTTGTTGTGTATGTATGTGAATATGCAATTATATTCTAAAAGTATGATCTCAGAAGTAGAATCATTAAATTAATTTTTTGTGTTCTTCCAAATCTTAGCAGGTCGAAACTTTCTGGAAAATGATCTTGATGTCAGACTGAGGGGGCTCCAAAACCTTAGCTTGGAAGCAGAGGACAACCCATGTATGTCTCTGTCTCATTTGAATGCAGGTGTTTTGTTTATTGTATGTGATTGAGTGTGTGCATTTGATGTGTGTGTGTGGTGTATTTGTGTGTGTGTGTGTGTGTGTGTTTGGTGTGTCTGTGTGTAGTGTGTATAGTATTTGTGGTTTTTGTGTGTGGTGTGTTTTTGTGATGTCTATGTTTCTGTGTGGTAGTAGTGTGTGTGTGTGTGTGTGTGTGTGCGTGCTTAGCTGGGAAGGGAGAAGGTGTTGTAGTCTTATCTCAGGTGGTCCCTTGAATTTCCCTGATATTGGACCAGCAGCTGTGGTCATTCTTAGGGTGAGCAAAGGATCCCCTGAGGTGGGTTTGCTAACAGGATCTGGGACTACTGGGAGATGGTCCTAGGATTTCTTCATTTCTTCAAACACATAGGAGAGACCCTTCCCTAGTTCTATTAAGATTAGAGGGCTGGGGATGTGGCTCAAGTGGTAGCGCGCTTGCCTGGCATGCGTGCGGCCCGGGTTCGATCCTTAGCACCACATACCAACAAAGATGTTGTGTCCGCCGAGAACTAAAAAATAAATATTAAAAATTCTCTCTCTCTCTCTCTCTCTCTCTCTCTCTCTCTCTCTCTCTCTCTCTCTCTCTCCTCTCTCTCTCTCTCTTTAAAAAAAAAAAAAAAAAGATTAGAAATGACCACCATTCCCCCTCTTTCCCTGACTCCCTCTGGGCCATGCAGGTGAAATCTCATGAGATTTCCTTATGGCCTTTGTGGAGAAAAGAGTGTGGTCAGCCGGGGCCCAGCCAAGGCAAGATAGAGGCAAAGGTTGACAGTTTCAGGTGGCATGTCCACAGGAGAAAGGCACCCTGCCTGGTCACCTCCAGGACAGGCCTTGATTATTGTGGGCCAGATGAGAAGAATGCATGGGGCCTCAGCTGGCTTCCTGCATGTTCATGACACATCCTAGATGTGTCCCAAGCCTTTGAAGGCATTTTTATCAAGGGAAGAAATAATCCCTCAGTAGAAATGAACCAGTTGGAGCTTGGATTTGAATACTTGGGTGTTAGTTGGGTCAGCCTCTCCTAGCTGAGAACCTTAGGGCTGGGGAGGAAGCCTCTGAACATGGACAGTTGCTGAGGGCCACTGGTGATCACCCTTAGTCACCTCTCAAGCCCTCTCAGGGTGCCTCTGTAAACCTCAGCTTGTGCTGCCCTGGTTCTGGTCAGCAGCCAACAGAATCAAGAGTCTGGTAAAGCTGCACACGGGTATGTGCCTTGAAACTGGCATGACATGTTCTCTGATGCCTACTCTAATGTCAACAGGTCCACAAACACACACATAGTCTACATGACAATTTTCGTTTTTTCACCTAATATGGAATCTGAGTTAGTATAAGCCCATACAGTTGATTCTGTTTTCAGATATGTACAGATACAGGACCACCTCTGTGGACAACCACAGTGTTGCTCACTGTTGAACTACATCCCTTTAAATTTCATGTTGAAGTCCTAACCCTGAGTACTAAAGAATGGGATTACATTTGGAAATAGTAAAATAGTTAAATAAGCTCAGATGCAATTAGTTAACATAAGGTTACACTGTGATAGGATGGACCCCAATTCAATATGGCTTATTTCAAATAGCTATTTGAAGAGACAGACATGCACACAGGGAGAACTCTACTTAAAGATTGGAGTTAGGCTGCCTCAAACCAAGAAATGACCAGAGGCTGGGTGAGAACCCTGGGGTAGGTCAGTCCTTCCATGGTGTATACAGAGGGAGCAGAACTTTGATCCTGGATTTCTAGCCTCCAGAACCATGAAAGAGTAAGTTTCTCTTATTTAAGCCATTTGGGTTGTGCCATTTTGTTACAGCAGCCCTGAGGCCCTGATACACACTCCATCACCCAGGAGCTCAGAAATTTTGTACACCTTTGAAGAACTCTATCATCCCCACACCTCTTCTTTAGTCATGCTCATTATACACATGGAGAAAACATTCTAGAGAGATGAAGTGATTTATTTGAAGTTGCTTTCTTACAAATATTGTAAAAAGAACACACCAGAGATTTAACTTTGCAACTTGCTAGTTAACTTCCAATTGCTAACATGGTACCCAGTGTTCCTGCCTGCCTGAAGTTTAGGCCTTTGGGACATCCTGTTTCTAGAGGCAGAATGACCACAGGTGAGCAGCAATTCAGGGGATGTTGAAGGGTACACTAAGCCACCTCCTATTGGAATGTCAAAGTTCACATTTTTCTAAAACCTGCCTACAGAGAAGGGTGTGTACTCTGAAAGTATTTATTGTTATGCTGTGAAATGCCAAAGAATGCTTTGAATTATTTTTTAAAGTGATTTTCACCCTGAAGGTGAAACTCCCTGGGCTCTCAAATTCTTGTACAAAAAACTAGATTATAATCACATTTTAAGTGCCCAGCCCTGCGGGATTAAATTTAGGAGAATTTAAAAATCAGCTTCAGGTACAGAGAATGGAACAGGGCTCTGGAATCAAGAGTTGCCATTAAGAGTTCCAGCTGGGTTCTCACTCAGGGCGTAGGAGAGATGAATCAGGTCTCCTCTCAGAGGGGAATGACCAACCAAACCAAGTGTCAGAGGCTGCCAATGGAATAGTGGATGTGGAAGTGCTTTATAAAGCAGCCCAGGTGGTTGGGTTTTAGTGTAGAACAAGGACAGGTCAGAATTCTGGGGCATCACCACACCTGAGATAGCAGTGTTGACCCCTGAATTCACATGGAGAAGGGGCTGGATGGTACCTTGGTCAGAAGAGGGGGAGTTCTCATTTGGAGAAGAGGATCTTGGAAAACTGATTGCTTTTTTCTTTTTTCAAAACATGTTGCATGTGTGTTTATTTTCTAGGGAAAGAATCCATGACTATAAACATCTATAACCAAAGTTAAGTCCCCTTCTTTAGAAAGCTTGTAGAGGGGGATTGGATAGAATAATAAGGGTGGCAGGGAGACCTGGGGCACTTTAAAAGAGGTGCAAACAGTAAATCTTGAGGGCTGTATTCATCCAATCAAGTCCACTACTCCCTCTTCCCACTTTCTGCACCTCACTCAACGCCACACCATGCCTCTCTCCCAACAGAATGACTTTCTTTGGCTCCTGATTTCCCTCAAGGCTTGAAGGAGTCACAGGGGCTGCCACGTCCACCCCATTCCATTCCCCTAGGAAGAGGTGAGAGACAGATCCAGAACACAAAGGGTTGTGTACTTGTCTGAGCCTTGGATGCCCTGAAGGTGGAGTGGGGAGGTTGAGGGGAAGGAAGGTGAAAGGACAGTGACTCATTCTGAAAGAACTGGGTTGTTTGACCTCATAAATCCTCAGGGTCTGGGAAAACAAACACCAGCGACCTCAAATTTAGCTAATTGAGAACATTGATTTCCTCTATGCAGCGCAGCCAAATGCATTTAACTTCTATCTTAATAATACAATCTTTTTTTTTTTAAGGTCACCTTTAAATTTTCCCAACTAGCCCTTTGAAGAGCCATCCTCAGTGAGAATGTCTTAATTCAGCAAGACATCTGATGGCTAATTATATTATATTGCCAATATGCATTTCTTCCTTCCTCTTTCAGAGAAATAAAGAGAAAAAGATCCTCATTCTTCTGGAGCTAGTTCATGGGCCTGTGTTTGTAGCACTACTGAATATACATGATCCCCTCTCTGGCAGTCTGACCCTAGCTCACCTGGCCATCAACCATTCAGCCCAGCTCAATGATAGCAGCAGGATAGACCACGGCTTTGTAACAGTTACAAGAAGAACAAGAGAGGTTGCTTTTCTTTGTTAGCTTCTCCAGCTGCACTACGTCATAATTATGGTTTCATACAGCCTCTGTATTCCTCTAATCTGACTGTAGGTGACAGTACAGAAAACAACCATGCTTTTATTCTCACGTGCATTAATGTTAAAATGTATATAGAGCTTGTGAACTGACAATTATTAGGAACTAAAGAAGAGTTTATTTTCTAAACTGGTTATCAGTGTCATATTCAGTCTCACAATAGGAAAGTTTCAATATCCCTCTTCCCTGGAAGCTGTCTAGGAAACACATCTCAAGGGCTGGAGAAATTCTCTTGCGATGGGTGTTCCTAGCTTCCTGCTGTTTTCTCACTCCTGCTCCTCTCCACCCCCATCCTAATGAATATTCAGGCTACATCCTTTAACCAGGATTTTGAATAAGATGCTTCCTGTTTTTCTTATTAAAGATTGACTGTGGTCCTGGGTAAAAGGGATTGTTTAATAAGAATTTGCAGCTGGGAATTCCTGTTTATTTTTTATCCTGACCCTGGTTCTGAGGACAACATATATCTCATAGTTTCAAATAATTCCTTGTATATTCCAATGGATCTGTTACCTCTGGCTCTATATTGCTTTTTTTTTTTTTTTTTAAATCTGTCTACCTCTCCCCTCGCTATAAGCAATTCAAATGTAGGGACTAAGCCTAAGCTATTTCACTAATTTCTCTTTTATGGTGTTCATCATAATGCTCAGAACAAAGTAGAAACTCGATAAAATCTGGATTTTATTGATGAAATGGCATAACAATGGATGAAATGGCATAATAATGATATGTTCTAGAAAGAGGGAATCTTAATCATCCATTTTTTCCTTAGGCTAAAAAAAAATATGAAGAGATGAAAATTCATTTATGCCAATTGTATGTATTTTTAGCAAAATATTATCCATGGAGCTACTGGAATCAGGTAAAGCTGTAGCAGGTACTAAGTGCTTGAGTATAATGGAAAAATTCACTGCTGGGGAGAAACAGAATAAAACCCAATCCCTGGACCAATAGGTCATGCTGCAACATCCCTAGGTAATCACTATTTTGCACCTGGGAAGTCAATAGTTGAAACTGTTTTGTGCTCCCTGGTTAATTGCTGCCTGGGTAGACTGGGAATGGTGCAGAGGAACTAATTCAGTCAGGTGACGGCTTTGTCACTTTGCAGGGACTCATGAGCCAAAGCATATCCGAAAGTATGATTCCACTAAAGCTGCTTATAAACATGTAGACACTGGACATTCCAAGCGTGTAGCCTTTGACCTGTGGTTTCGGTTTCGTGGGATTAGCCATGAGGCAATGTCTGGGAGCCCTTCACAACTGAAACATGATCCTTGAGTTTCTTTTCTAAAGACAGTATGGAGGGTGCCTTGCATTTGTCAGCAGGGAGAAGAGATATAAACACCTTGGTATTTCCTTAGTACTCATTTTTAAAGGCTGCAAATGTACTTTACAAACATTATTTCATGAATGTTTAAACCAAGCCTAGAAAATAGTAGATACACTTAACATTTACTGAAACACTTCCATAGCTTCCTGTTGCCCTAGGGATAAATTCCCCCACTGCCCATCTCTGCCTCATCTCTTCTTGCCCTTTCTCAAACACTAACTGCAGTTACACTAAACTATTGTTTTGGGAGAGCTCTGCAGCACACTTTCACCTTCAGTTCTTTGAGTTTAACTGCACCTTCTTCCAAGAAATAACACCTGCCACCCTCTTGCTGATCCTTTTCCACAGTTCAGAAACTTTCAATGTCACCTCTTGGAGACAGCTTTCTGACTCCTACACCAGACTGGGTCCCTTGCTATTTGCTTTAGAGAGAAACTAAGAGTCCACAGTGCAAAGGATTTCAGAGGCATCACAACTATGGGGTGGGGTGGGGGGCGGTTATCTTAGACATGCATGGGAAATATTTGAGTTCAGGGCTGTCCTCTTTGTGATAATCCATGTCCTTCTATTTATGTGTGTGATGGATGTCCTGTGAAAATTGACGGCCAATTGCATTTTAGAGGAGCCAGGAAGAGCTTGTCAAACATCTTGACTTGTGGTTTGGAATAGCTCAGTTCTGTCAGACTACCTTGACTGTCCAGGAAAAAAAGCAAATCACACCTCGGTCCTTGACTTCTTCCTCTGGATACTTTAAAGTATTATTAGTAATTTGATCATAATTCAAATTCCATTATTAGGAATGTCAGAAGAGCATATGACTTTTCTGATTATATTAGAACATTTTTTTATTTAATATTACTTAACATAGTTAATAGGCAGAGGCTACATAAGCTGCTTTATGATGGTATTAGCTTAATCACATTAGGTACTTGTTACACTTAATATTCTGAGCTGAAGAAGAATCAAGAGAGCAAATTCAGGAGACCATGTCACATTAGATGTGGAAATCAATGTTTCTGGGGCTTGTTAGTCTCCTCTATAGGATGGAAATGATACAGTACCTATCTTATGGGATTACTGAGAAGGGGATTTAAATTCAAAATTTACATGGTCAAAATTATAAATGGCTTAAACTCTCAATAAGTGTTATCTATCTTTTTCACTTCCTGCAAGGAGTTTAGCCATTTCTTTGCTCAAATCAAACTCTTGTAGGTGCTCCAGAATTTATAGTGGTAACCGGACAATGAGTTCAATCCAGTTGTCCAGTCCTGTGTGACTAGGAAGCTGACTCAAACTCTCTCAAGCCATGTAAGTCTCATAAACTCCTTGATGGTAGAAATATCATTTCTGAAGTGCACACAGCTCAATGTGCTACCAGACTTCCCTCAGCTAATTTCCTGCATTATGGGGCTGTCATTCTGTTCTCTTGTCATGAGACGATGGGTGGCCGTCTCTCTCCTCCACAGGTCATGCATGAACTGATTGATCTATTTTTCATTTACCTATAGGAAGAACTGGAGGAGGGCTCAACAGTTTATAATGAACAGTTTATAATAAATAGTTTATAAGGGTAAAATAATCCTATTCCTTAAAATTCCATTCTGCCAAGACTATTAAGATCCATCTGAGAGAAATACATCATTTAGATAACATTATCTGTGGAAGCGGTAAAGCTGTGGGTACCCTGATTGACCATATGATAGCTGCTTACTGAGCCAAACTCAAGAGTTTGTTTATTAATCCTGGAAACCATTGTAATCAAGTTAATAGGAAGAAAGTCACCCCTGACCTTAGGTACTTGGAATTTCCTGAAAAGAGCCCAGAGTTAGTAACTGCCCGCCCTGAAGGTAGAATCTAAGCAAATCCAAGTGATGAGAACTTCTCTGCAAGTCTCCTATTTCACTAAGTTATATTCCTTTTAAAATGGATCATTCCAAGAACATTTTTATTACAGCAAATTTGGAGGCAGAATATTTAATTTTACAAATATATAAAAAATGCAATCAATTTGTCCCTACCCTAAGGTAAGTTATATTTGCTATGTGATCGTACTATAGACTTAGTGGATTCTGATAATTCAGGAGATTCCATAATGTCTAACAGGAGACCTGAGCCAACTCGCAAATAAGTCATCTCTCAGGAATTACTTCACCCGTTACAGAATGTCTGATTTTTGTTTGCTGGAGGTATCAAATGACTAGTAAAAAGAGTTTATATGAATAGAGTTTTCACAATTAGCCATTGGTAAAATGAAGATTAGAAGGTTTTCCTGCCTGGCAGCATTGGTTTAATGGTTAATGAAAGGGGTCTGTGGAAGAACTTTCAAGAATGCCTGTCATATGGATAGTTCTCAAAAAAATTTTAGGTAGTATTATTCTCATCAGTAATGAACAAGTTTAAATGTGTGATCAGTGCTAGGTATATTTGGTAGTCTTGGGTCTCAAAAAGTTATAGCAATCTACTTTCTTCCAAGGATATGACATTATCTAAAGAAACTCCCATCATTGTTTTTTTCTCCCAGTGCCTTAACTTAAATAAACTATAAAGATCAAATATCTAACAGGGATCTTAGCAAGATCTAACATCAAAGTTTCTATCATTATGGAAGCAGGTTTCCATAGCCATTTTCATTCTTTAAAGAAAAAAAAGTGTTTTTAATCACTTATGAATAACTTTAAATTTAGAAGATTACTATGACTGAAGAAAAATTTGTAAAAAAACTTTTTTTTTTTTGTAGAATGGGCATGTGAAAATACAAAAACATACATGTTAGAAAATGGAAAGTGTCTAGAGTGTCTACATCCGGAGGCTTCCAGAAATCTGGGTGACCCATTTCCTGAGCAGTGGTTTCTGGAGGGGAGACAGGCTCTCCGCTGGTCACCTTGGCCTGGGTCCCAGACCTGCCTTTCTCCTCTCCATTCTGTTGGCTCAGGCTCAGGGGCCTGATTTTGTCCTACAGTTTCAGCTGAATTATCAACCCTGGCCCTGACCTGGACATGATTACCCATCCCTCCTTTGTGCCCCCACAGGTAGTATACCTATAGTTACCACAACATTACTGTCCTTGCTATGGTATGAATATGGTTTGTCCCTCCAGCATTCCTGCTGAAATTCAATTCTCAATATGCAATAGTAAGAGGTGGCACCGGCTGGAATGTTTAAGAGGTATCTGCCTCATGATTCATGCAATTAATAGATTAATGAATTACCTCTAGTGTGGGTCTGCTGTAAAAGCCGGTTCGTCCCTTGCCATGTCATGCCCTGTGCTACCTCAGGATTCTGCCAGCAAGAAAGCCATCACCAGATACAACCCTGGACCTTGGACACAGAATCATGAACAAAAATAAACCTCTTTCGTTTATCATTTACCCAGCCTTTGGTATTATGTTATTAGCAACAGAAAATGGACTAATTAATCAACAATAATTATTTGATTAAAGTCAAGTTTTCTTATTGTTTCTTTTGTAGTAAAAACTCTTTATGACTTTTCTTATATTTCTGTGCTTAAAACAATGTTTTATACTTACTTTGGTACCTGATGTAAATTAGCTACTCAAAACAGGATAAATATGATAATGATGGTATGTAATTTCATAACTAGGTTACAAAGTTTACTTTTGCCAAGCATGATGTTTCTCAATTAGTATCTGAGATACTGCTTTTGATGGAAAACTTAAATCTTTTAGTCCATATTTATGAAAAGTTATCAAGCATTGAAAGCCTAGCTATATCATAGAATTTCTCTTGTATGTTAAACTCTCCAGAATATGCTTCTGAACTTATCTCTTTTTCAGAATAAAGTAATTTTGTTTTCCCTGTTATTAAATGTTATGATTTTAAAACACAGACAAAATCATGCTTGGCTTCATTATCCAGAGATAACTATATCAATACATAAATTTTGTTTTAGCCTTTTTTTTCTACACAGTTTTCTTTTTTTAAACATTTTTCTTTATTTTTAGATAGGAGAAACTCCATTCATTTATGCATTTAACCAATATTTATGTAATGCTTATTATGTGCCAGCACTGTGTTCACACTGTATATACTGTGATTATTATAGATAATATAACTTTGCAACCAATATTTTAGTTAATAAAATAGCAAACATTTACCAATATTATTCAAAACCATGTAACTGTAATCAGGTTTGTTTGAAAGTAAACAACCTCTGATTAAACATTTCAGTCCTCGTCATAAATATATAATGCTGCAATAATGTTTTGGATGTTTAAGACTCTTTGATTAGAAAAGATTCCCAGTTATCAATTTACTGGGAGAAATATCTATGAATAATTTAAGTCTTTAGACACATTTACCCACTTGCTTTCCAAAATTAAATATAAATTAACTGAATTGAGAGTCCATTAATATATGGAAATACAAAAAAATAAGTAGAAACATAAATAAGTTTCTATATATAGAATACAGGAAATTACAGTAAAATAAGGCATAGCTCAATATTAAGGCTTCAGTGGCAAAACAGTGGGTGAGGAAGTGGTGCATAACCCAAATTAGTCTCTCAAATACTTGAAATTCATTAGGAGTTGCCAGCTTGTCTGGAGCTTTTGACCAGGGAGAGAAGGAAGGGTCTGCTGGAGGCGCCTGAACCCTAATCCAGCGTCTCCTGAAAGCTCAGAACCTTGGTAATTTAAGCAAGATGTCTCTTTGGTATGCCTAGAAGCACCTAAAACCATGACAAAGTGAGGACAAATATAGCATTGTGTACACACACCAGAGTTTCATGTGACAAGTAAAACGAAGGATTCTTTAAAGGCTTAGGATTTCTTTCATGTGAAATATGCTTTTTTTTCTTTTTCTTTTTAGATAGGAGAAACTCTATTCTGGAGCAAGCTGTGTAATATAATCTTGTATTGTCTTGTCTTGGAGGAAATTAGCCAGGGAATTGATTCGTGTTCGGTCAGGACATTCCACGAATCCTTTAAGCTGACTACAGGGAATTAATACTTCCTGAAATTAATTTTGGCCAAAAGAGACACAGACTTCTGAGAAAAAGATGCAGACATCGCGTGCATGCTTAATTTCAGTGACATTCTTCTCTCTTTCTGACTACTGTCTCGTATATACATTTAGGAAACTTGGGTGACTTCAGTGATAACTCAAGATTTTCGTTACAAATGACAACTGAGTATAAATCTCAGAAATTGGGTTGTGAATAAAGAATATTTCCCTGTTAAGCTACCGAAGCCCTTTCCTAAGGCATGCTCATAAAAGGCTTAATATCTAACTCACTGTTATAAATGCAAAGGTTTATCACCCTTTCACTGAATGAGTATGGTGTCATGCACATGAGCTCATGATTTCAGTTACCACATGACCTGGTTAATTGCACTTTATTTCATAACCAAACTATTCAGTCCTTCATTGAATTAGTTGTGTGCATAAGAAAAGAGCAATGAGGTAGGTAAGCCCTGGAAAAGAAGAAACTTTGAAGTAGAAGTTTATTTTCTTGATTGACTAGCATGTGTCATTCATTTTAAAAGAAAGGCAGTTAAGAGGGTAACTTTAAATCACAAACTATAAATTCATTACCAGTGTGGAAGGAAAGAACTGTATTATTGGTAAAGTATATTTAGGTGTACAAAGTTCATTTCAGATTATAACGTATAAAAATAAAAGTATATTATCATTAACCCTCTGCAGTTTAGGCCCCTTAGTTTTTTTTTTCTTAAACATTTATTTCTTAGTTGTAGGTGGACACAATACCTGAGGATCGAACCCAGTGCCTCACGCATGCTAGGCAAGTGCTCTACCTTTGAGCCATAACCCAGCCCCCAACCCATTATTTCTTATCTAGTGTATTCACTCATTCATTAAATAAATATTTGTGAAGGTCAAAGTTTATGCATGAAAAGTTAATTTCCTTTATCTAGATATTGTTATATGACACAATCTTCAGCAAATCATAAAACCAGATGTCATAGGGGCTGCTATAACGGAATACTATAAATTATATGGTTTATAAACAACAGAAATTCCTCACAGCTCTGGAGGCTGGGAAGACCAAGATCAAGGTTCTGGCAGATTTGTATCTGGTGAGGACTGTCTTGCTGCAACCTCATATGGTAGAAGGGGTACTTGTCACTTCCCCGAAGGCTCCACCAACTAACGCCATCACGTTGGAGATTAGGTTTGAATGTATAAAGTTTGAGCAGTTAATAAGCATTCAGACCATAGCACCAACCCAAACCTTGATAGATCATTGGAACTGGTGACTAGTATCTCAATAGATGAATCTCTTGTTCAGGGGAACGACTACATTACTATGTTAACAATCTATATCAAGTAACAGATTCCTTGGATAACAGATTCCATGGTCTTATGAACAAGGATGAGAAATGAGACTTATAAAACCTAGCATTCCAAGACATCAGAGCAGAAGTCATTGAAGATGATTTAAAATAAAGGAAAGGTAACCATTCTTGCTCTTCAAATCAACTGAAGGTTTTGCCAGACTAGAAACGGAGGGTGGAGCGTCTCCTTGATCAAATCAGAAATTTGACTGTTCCTGGGGATTCTGTTTCTACAGATTAATGTCTCTTTTCTGCCATAGTAGGGAGACATTTTTCTCCTGCTGCATTCTGATTGAAATGAGGACATCTGTCAGGTTAGTTCCCTGTAGTATGACTGAGATAAGGCTACTGTGTTTCCATAAAACATTTCTAAATTCAAGGGCAATGTTTTTCAACTCTGTGCTCCTCCACAGTAATACACATGATGTTCACTAGGTCAACTATCTGCCATGTTATCAAAAGTATTCAGAATGAAATAAATGGTAAAACCTGTGCTACATGTTAAAGTCTATCATAGATACAAGGGAAAATTTCTTCTTAAAGATAATTTTTTTTTTCTGTTCTGAGAGTAGAGTATGCTTATTATAACAAAGTACAGGTGAATTTCGGAGACAAAGATTACATTCTACACACACGCACACATGCCTCTTTTTCTTTTCCACTTTCATAATGAAATGACAAAACAATGTAAAAATTCTACAGATTACTGAAGACTAGAAAAAAGGTTTGTCTACTTTGTTGGGCGACAACTCTCAGTGGGTTTCCTGCATTTCTATAAGCTTACAAGAAGAGGTGCTGATTTTATTTTTTTCTGGAATTTCTTTTCAAGAACTGTAATATGTGGGGGATGTCTGTCTCCTTACAGAACAAGGGGCAGATATGCTTATTGTTCATTATAAAAGATCCAAATTCTCTAAGCTCAAAGTTTCTCTCCTGCAACTCAATAAACTGCATATGAAAGAGATACCTAGTCACTTCACATTTCTCCTGGGATTTGATATTTGGAGAACCAGTACAAGAAAATGCTAATGCTCTAGCTACTGTTGCTGCTATAATAATTTATTGCTGACCCAAAAGTCTCATAGCTTCTGTTGACACCTATGAAAATGTGGTAGATTGATCTGCTAACTAGCAAGTAGAATTCTTTACATTTTTTGACAGTTTTGTTGATATGAATGGGATGCCAACAGAGACATGCTTTATAGAAGAGGAAGAAGGATCCTTGTGGGAAAATGAATGGGATTTGATAGAAGACCATGGGAACTGGTATGGCCACTGGTTTTGTTGTTGTTGTTGTTTTGTTTTGTTTTAATGAATGCCTTCTTCAGTCTGCTTTAGTTGAGTTATAGATTTTTAAGTGAAATACATGGTTAGTAATTTTCAATATTTTTAAATGATAAAAGCACTACACTTATGAGTATTCTTCCCATAAACACAAGGAGCAACATCTTTCTCACTGGGAATGGCCCTCAAAGTTCATGCAGTTGACCAACAGAGAAGATGAAAGAAACAGCTGGAGTTTTGTAGCTAGAGGTTTCCTGAGAAGGGATTCTCTATACCCTCTGGCTCATATGGGGAGCATCAGGAACTCAAAAAATGTTTAAGGGATTCCAGATAGAAGGAACCATTGCTTGGTTTACAAGGATTTAGCTGGGGACTCTAGAAGCCTTCTGGAGAAGTTCTGTGGATGTGTGTGCAATGGTTGGACAGTGGCTAGGGGATAGTAAGTAGGTGGGTGGACCTGAGAACAGGGTGGACCTGAGAGAAGGTGCCCTGCCTCCCAGGATACAAATTGAGCATAGAAATCCCAGAGTGTGGTCAAGTTGAGGGGAATGCAGAATGTTTACCTTATTCAAGGAGGTTACATTCTAGACTGACAGTAAATGCCTGGACCAGGGAACATATCAAACCTGCCATTTACTATATTTTTTCCTCTATAAATATACAAATTTAAATGCCTTTTCCATCTTAACTAAGCGTTTATCATGCACTGTGGCTGTGACTTTTGCAGTTAAAAATAAACAGCAAAACAAACTCAGATTTATTTTTTCTTCTTCACAATTTCACAGATAGAAAATCATTCTTACCATAGATCTTAGCAACCTCAGCATATATTTTTTTCTTTCCTTATTGAAAACTTTTACCTCTTCACTTAAAGGCAGCACTTTGTGGGACTATCTGAGTTTCCAGTATCACTACTCTTGCTTTTTGGGAGACATTGTTAAGTAAAATAAGGATTCCTTGAACAGAAGCACTGTGATAGTGTGGTAGTCAATCTGATAACTAAGACAGCTACTAAGTTACTAAAGGGTGGGTAGCTTATACAGTGTGGATACACTGTGCAACAGGACAGTCCTCATTTTGCAGGTAGTACAGAGCACAGTGATGCGAGATTTCATCACACTACTACTCAGGACAGCATGCAATTTAAAACTTATGAATTGCTTATTTCTGGAATTTTCCATCTAATAGTTTCAGATCACGCTTGACTGGGGGTACCTAAAACTATGGGAAACAAAAACTACAGTTAAAGGATTGGAACAAAGACCAAAAACTGTGGTGGGATCATGGACACCTGCAGATATACCATAGCAGGAAAAGAAAATGCTTAAGACCAGGTGGATCTTGCTGCACTGTGGAGAGAGCCAAGGTGCCCAGACAGCACATAAACCTCCAGGAAACTCAGATTCCTCCTGAGGAAGAGGAAAAAAGGAAGTATGACAATCTTTATTAGTGAACTGCCCGAGTTTAAATTCTGAGTTGATTCTTCTTCAAACCAAAAAGGGCAGAGGCACTGAGTTGGAATGGATTCTGATGAGCTAAATTAGCTTCCATTATAGACAAGGAGATAAAGTTGCATGTTGAAATACCCAAGTTATGCCTTTAAAACTGTTATATCTTAAACACATTCTTAATCCTGTCTCCTCTGCCTGCTTTGCCCCCCTTTCTCGCTGGTGGCTTCCATCTCTCTGTCCGCTAGCTGCTCCAGATTAGTCATGCTCCTGTCATTCATTACCCTGCTCACCCAAAAAGTCCTTTCCTCCAGGCCCCTGAAGAAACCACTGCATTTCTTATCTCTCCTACCTAAATGGCCTATAAACATACCCAGTGTCTTTACTTATTCAATTCCTGTTCATTCCTAAAGTCATTATCATTTGTCTTTGGTCACTGCCGTTCTACCGGAATGGAGTTTATAAAGTTTACACACACAGGCTACATCTTTTCAGTCTCCTTTCCATTCCCATCTCCTCTGATCTTGTCCGTGTGATCAAACTGTTACACTTGTTTAAACTCCTCCTTTTAAAAATTATTTTTCATTCTGTTTTCTAACCTTTCCGCAGGCCTGGTTAATTGACTGCGGACACTGAAGTTTCTTTTTGGGGGGTTTACTTATTCAGCTTGAAGGTTGGATTGAATGGTGCCTATTTATTTTTTAAGGTACGGGAACGAATTACTGTGGCAAATTTACACCTAGACAATAGTGTAGGCACACTGCCCCCACACTTGAGAAGCTGGGGTACTCATTCTGTGCTGAGTAGGAGTGCACTAAATCTCTCCCTCCATGATCATGTTATCTGGCAGAAACAATCTATTTTACACTGTATATATTTGCATAAATTAGTCTCTCTTTCTTCCAGTTTAAGTTTCTCAAAAGGAAGACTGCTTAGCCTTTGAGAAGATTGGAGTCAGAAGGCTGAGCACCACTGGTGACCATCTGACCCTGGCAAGTGTTGTCTTGTAATTAACCATGGTAGTGACTGCAGGGTGTTGTACCAGATTGATGGCACAGAAAGGGCTAACGTGTGTCTTCTCCACAGAGGGTGCATCTCCTCCTTTACTTTTGCAGGGGTAGCACCTAACTGGGATCTCTGCTTTCTGAACCGGAAAGGCCATGAGCTATAATGCTGTTTCTGTTTGCTTTGTTGTTGTTGTTTTTGTTTTTAACTCTATAGCCAAATGGAAACAAATGACTTTAGAAGAGGTTTTTGTGAAATACTGCTGGTAAAGCTTGTGAATACCGTATAGCAGTGTGGCTTATCAGATTCAAGCACATGGGGTGAGGGGATCAAACCCCTACATGAACTACTTCTTCAGTGAACCCAAATACTTGTTTATATCCATCTCTGAGGTTTTTGAAATAAGATATTCTCTTGAGGACCTTTTGTGGTTCATGCAAATGTCCTTAAATTCACGTTGTCATATCTTTTGATAATGAGATAAGTACTTGTCAAACAATAAGATACTGAGAGAAGAATTTAAATTGTGCAGAATACAATTGCTTCTCAGAACTGCTTTCTCTACGTTTTTTATATGAAATAGCTAATGATTGTATAAGTATCACTATGTGACAAACCACCCAAGATCTCAGTGACCTAAAACAATAAATACACATCGATACTCAAGAGTCTATTGGCGAAGTTTATTGGAGAGTTCTGCTGATTTGCGTAGGACTGGCTCATGTACCTGTGGTAAGTGGGTAAGGTTCCTGGAGGCTGGGTAGACTGGGATGGCTTCAGAGACATGCACGGCTGTTGGCTGGTTGTTGGTTGGAGCAATGAGATAATGGAAGCATTTATTCTTCATTATCAGACAAGCTAGCCCCGTCTTGTTTTCATTGTGGCTAAACAGGATTCCAACAATAAGAACGGAAGCATGGTTGAGGTTCATAACTAGAGCACCACCATTTCTACCTCATTGCATCGATCAAAGTGAATCCCAGTGCCAGCCCATACTCAGGAAATGGAAAACTGATCCCCGCTCTTTGCAAAAAGTCACATTGCAAAGTGGGAGCAGATACAGGAAGGAGAAAGATGTTAAGGAAAATTTTGTAATATATATACTATAGAGATATTTGTTAGCTTTCTATTTTCAAACACTTTGCAGACAGAGTTACCTTGTCACTGTGTACATAGAAGGATATGATTGAGCACTGAGATTTACTACAAGAATCTGTTACCCCATGAGTCAGAACATTCTTCACAGTATTTAAGGAGAATAGTGCATATATCTGATGTATGTGTTGAACCAAAGAGAGTCTGCACAGAAGAAAGTGAACATCATGGTGTGACAGGGCAGAGCCTGCCATGAACCTGAGGTACACTCAGAGGCCCATTCTTCAATCCCAATTCTTTCATGCAACCAGGCCAGAGAGATTTCAGACATTTTGCTCAGAGTAACAGGCGTGAGTTTATTAGAAGAGATAGGAAAAGGGAAAAGAAGACACTCTTAAGAGACAGAGTGGGTCTCCTCAGAGAAGAGAGGGATGGCACACAACCTCCTTCCCTCCAGTTTTATTGGGGTACCCAGGGCAGTTTCCAGGGAGTCCTGCATAGGTCCACCTTTTGACTTCTGACTGAGAACCTAGGAACTGTATGGACCACTTCTAAGAGAGGATGGTTGGAGATGTGAAGGAAATTGAGTCCCTTATTTTTGCCTCAATTGCCTCCCCCCCCCCTTAATTGGTTTATTACCCTTTGAGTAGCCCTCTGTAGGCTTTTTTTGTGAGGGTCTTGATATTTTGGTTGCCAGGGTGATTCAGCATTGTGCAATAAGGAAGGGTGCAGGCCACCTGGTAGAGTACCATGATCTTGAAACAATAGTTTTTCTTAAGGGTTGTACTAATGTCTGGGGGAGGTTTTGACACACCAACCTCCCATCTTCCAGGTGCTTATCTGTCAGATAAGACTGGTTTTCAGTCCCCTTTCATTGTCTTTTGCCTGCTCACCCATTCATGGCTGAGGAGCTCTAACAATGGTATGCCTTCTGAAAATAAGTACTGATGAAAGTTCCTTTACTTTAAATAACTGCTACCTTACACAATTAGAATCTGGTATTTTCCACATTAAAACAATCTGTTAGATGGGAAATAACCCAGAGGTCATCTAGTCTAGCAATTTTTCCAACCTGCTCAGTTTTGTGATACGTTGAGCTTTTCTTGGAGGCGTCCCAGAGGTCTCTCTGTTACTGGGGGAAGGTGCAGAACAAGCAGAAGGAGAAGAGTGGGGACAAGAAGTCCTTGAAAATGTCTGTGTCAGAGATTCAGAGCTGACACATGAATGCAGTTCAACCTGAGTGGTGCTGCCTTTTCCTCTTTTGCATAGTGGGCTTTGATATCCAACTGCACTAAGAGTAAGCCTTTACATAACTTTAAAATGCCTGGGACTCAGCAACTCCAAACAACCCAATGGAATTGTGGGTGAAAGACCTGAACTGAATTTCTCCATGGATATAAATATTTCTCCATATAGATGAAAAGATACTCAACATTGCAAATCATCAGGGAAGCTCAAATCAAATCAAAACCATAATGAGATATACCTCATACCGGATAGAATGGGTATTGTTTTTTTTTGTTTTTTTTTTTTTTTTTTTTTTTTTTTTTAAAAAGAGAGAGTGAGAGAGGAGAGAGAGAGAGAGAGAGAGAGAGAGAGAGAGAGAGAGAGAGAGAGAATTTTTGAATTTTTAATATTTATTTTTTAGTTCTCGGCGGACACAACATCTTTGTTGGTATGTGGTGCTGAGGATCGAACCCGGGCCGCACGCATGCCAGGCAAGCACGCTACCGCTTGAGCCACATCCCCAGCCCCTAGAATGGGTATTGTTTAAAACAAAAAACAAAAAACAACGCAGGCTTAAAAAGAAAGGAAATTCTAATACATGCTACAATATGGGCAAACATCATGAAGACATTATGCTGAGTGAAATAAGCTGCACAGAAAGATGAATATTGTATAATGCCATTTATATGAAGCAATGTGGAACAAGTCAAATTCACAAAGTCATAAAGTAGACAATGGTTGACAAGGCTGGGGGGGAGCAAAGTGGGAAATTACGCTTAATAGGTATAGTTTCAGTTATAGAAGGTAAAATAAGTTCTAGAGGGAGATGCTGATGCTGACTGCACTACCACTTGAAAGAACTTTGTGTCACATGACATTCCTGTAAAGCTCAACACTTAAAAATGGTCACTTTGCTAAATAGTATTTCCAACATTTAAAAAACATATTTGAAAACTATTAATCAAATCCAAACTGTTTATTTTGCCTTTGAGAAATGTAGGCCTTGCTTTAAAAAATAAAAAAAGCAGTTTTAGGTTCACAGAAAAATTAAGAGGAAGGTACAGAGATGTCCCATATGCCCTCTGTCCCTACATATGCATAACCTTCCACATTATCAATATCTACTACCAGAGTAAGACATTTATGAAGTTGCTAAAATTGTATAAATCAACCTGTATTGATGTGTATCACCCAATACACTGGGTTTGGATAAATGTGTAATGACAGATTTCTACCAATGTAGTATTCTACAGAGCATTTTTCTCTGCCCTAAAAAATCCCCTGTTCTGCCTATTTAATCTCCCTCCCTTCTAACTCAGGAAGCGAGTAAATCTTTTTACTGTCTTCACAGTTATACCATTTCCATGCCACATGTTGGAATTATACAGCAGGTTTTCTATTCAGATTGGCTTTCTTCACCAATTAGTATGTATTTAAATCTCCTCTATCTTTTCATGGCATGATGTGCCCTTTCTTCTGGAATTATCTGGCTGTCCTCTGGCTAATTTATCCATTCTGCTACTGAAGGACATGGTGGTTGTTTCTGAGTTTTGCAATTATGAATAAAGCTGCTATAAACATCCCTGTGCCAGTTTTTGCATAGGCATAAATTTGCAACTTCCTTGAGTAAATACCAAGGAGTGAGATTGCTAGATTGCATTGTAGGAGTATGTTTGGTTCCGTCAGAAACTGCCAAACTACCCTCTGAAGTGGTTGTAACATTTTGCATTCTTACCAGCAATAAATGAAAGTTCCCTCTGCTCTACACTTTTGTCAGTATTTTTTGTTGTTTATATTCTGGATTTTCTTTGTTCTCATCATTGTGAATTGTATTTTACTGTTGTTTTAATTTGTATTTTCCTGATGACTCATGATGTGGAATATCTTTTCTTATTCTTATTTGCTATTCATCATTTGTAAGGTTTTTCTTTAGGTCTGTGGCCCACATTTAAAATTTATTTGTTGGAGGTTTTCATTAAGTTTTTTGTTCTTTAAATATTTTGGATAATAGTCCTTTACCAGATATTTTTTTCACAAAAATTCTCCCCTAGTCTGTGACCTATGCTCTCATTCTTTTGATAGTGGTTTTGACAGAGGAGAAAATTTCAAACTTAATGAAGTCCAACTTATCAATTCTTTCTTTCATGAATGATGTCTTTGGTATTATATCTAAAAGTGATCAACCCAAAGTCGTCTACATTTTTCTCAAAGTTGTGAATTTTATATTTAGGTCTGTGACCAATTTTGCATTAATAATTGTGGATGGTGTAAGGTCTGAATCCAGATTCTTCTTCTTTATTTATTTTTTTACATGTGGATATTCAGTTGTTAAAGCACCATTTGCTAAAGGGTTTATCTTTTTCTCCGTTTTATTGTCTTTGCTCCATTGTCAGAGATCAATGGACTGAACTTGCATATGGATACTTCTGGGATCTTTATTCTGTTTCATTGGTCTATTTTTCTTTTTTCTTTTTTGCCAATGCCACACTGTTTTGGTTATTGCAGCTTTAAAATAAGTCTCAAAGTTAAGGAGTGGCAGTCCTCAAACTATACTCCTTTAACTTAGTTTTGGCTATTATGGGGCTCTTCCCTCTCCACGTAAACTTTAGAATATGAATTTAGTAGCCTTCAGTTTCTCATCACTAAGTATGATATTAGCTGTAATTTTTTTTGGTAGATACTTTTTATTAAGTTGAATTTTCCCTATATTCATATTTTCTTGAAGAGCTTTTATCATGGATGGGTATTGTGCTTTGTCAAATGCCTTTTCTGTATCTATTAATAAGAGCATATGATTTTTCTTCATTGTGGATGTGAATGGATTACATTAATTTTTGAATATTGAATTTTTCTTACATGCCTGAGATAAATTCTGTGGGTATGATGTCTTATTCTTTTTACACATTGTTGAATTTGATTTGCTAATGTTGAGGATTTTTTTACATCTATGTTTATAAGATATATTGGTGTAGTTTCTTGTAATATCTTAGCCTGGTTTGATGATGTTTATTGGCTTTACAGAATGAATCAGGATGTATTCCTTCTGCTTCCATCTTCTGAGAGATATTATGTAGAATTGAGATAATTTATTCTTTACATGTTTAGAAGTCATTAAATAATCCATCTATGCCTGGTTCTTTCTGATTTGGAAGGCTGCTAGCGCTTATTTAATTTAAAAGTAAGTATAGATTTATTAAGATTCTCTATCTCCTCTTGTATGAGTTTTGGCAGATTATATCTTTCAAGGAATTGGTTCCTTCCTCTAGATTGTCAAATGTGTGAAAGTGGAGTTGTTCATCTGTGCTTTTATTATCTTTTTATTTTTCAAGGCATCTTTAGTGGATATTTCTTCTTTAATTTCTGATATTAATATTATTTCTTCTTCCTTCATCTTTTTTCTTAGCTGTTCTGTCTAGAGACTATCAATTTTATTTATCTACTCAAAGAACTCAAATTGTATTTCATTGATTGTCTCTATTGATGTTTTCAATTTCATTGATTTCTGATCTTTTATTTCTTTTCTTTTGCTTACTTTGAATTTAATTTGTTTTTTCTTTTCCACGTTTCCTAAGGTGAAAGTTTAGATGATTGTTTTTTACATCTTTCTTATTTTCTAATATATACATTCAATTCTAAACATAATTCTGTAAGATCTGCCTTTGCTGCATCCTACAAATTTGGTAAATTAGGTTTCCATTTTGTTCAAATATTTCAAAATTTCTTTTCAGATTACTTCTTTGAACTATGTTATTTAGAAATGTGTTGTTTAAACTTCAAGTAGTCTGTGATTTTTCAGTTCTTACTGATTTATAGTTTCATTCCATTGTGCTGTCTATGTTCTCTATTTTTGTAACTGTTTTATAATTTTAAGTTGCAGGTGGACACAATACCTTTATTTTATTTATTTATGTGGTGCTGAGGATCAAACCCAGTGCCCCATGCATGCAAGCAAGTAACGCTACCACTGAGCCACAACCCCAGCCCTGTTTCAAATTCTTTGAGATGTATTTCCTTGTTCAGAATGTGGCCTGTCTTTCTAAGTTTTCCATGTGAGCTTGAGAACAATGAGTATTCTGATGTTGCTGGAAGAAGTAGTCTGTATATGTCGATTATATCCAATTGATCTATGCTGTTGTTGAGTTAGACTGTGTCCTTACTGATTTTCTACACGGTGCATCTGTCCATTTCTGAGAAAGGGATGTTGAAATATGCAACTATAATAGTGTATTCATCTATTTCTCTTTGTAGGTCTATTAGTTCTTGTCCAGGTATTTTTCCACTTTGTTATTGGGCACATACATGTTAGGGATTGTTATAGCTTCTTGGAAAATTGCCTCTTTTATCATTATATAATGCCCCCTTTTACCACTGCTAACTTTCTTTGCTTCAAAGTTTTCTTTGTCTAAAATTAATATAGCTACTCCAATTTTTTTTTGGTTAATATAGCATATATTTCTTTTTCCTTCTATTTACTTTTCCTTTACATGTGCTTTTAAGGTAAGTTTCTTTTAAACAGCTTACATTGGGTGTTAATTTTTTAATCTTCTCTGATAATATCTTTGTTAATTGATAATATTTAGATCATTGACAAAATGATTATTAATATAATTGGATTAATACCTACCTTATAGACTTTGCTTTTTTTAACCTGGCAATACAGCTTAGAGCTCTTTCCACACCAAACAATAGAGTAGATCTACCTACAGCTGCTTTAACAACTGCTTCCTATTCCACAATACAGATGTACCACAATTTATTAAGCCAGATCTCTAATAAGCATTGAGATTATTCCATTTTCTCTTTTTGTATTTGTCCTTTTAGTCCTGTCTTTTTTTTTGGACTATGAGTGCCATTGTGATCATTCAGAACACTGCACAGTGTTCCTATCTTAATATTATTACTTTCTTAAGAAGTGAATGAAAGAACAAATGGATATAGGCAATATGTGACCCAGTAAATTTAGATTCTGATCCTTATTCACTATTAATGGGCTCTCTGACCTTGTGGGTACAGCCTATCACTTTTTCTGGTTTCAGTTTTCCTACTGAAATGAGCAGATAAAATGAGAATCACTATCCTATGATTCCTAATGTTAGTTTGACTCAGGATTGGATCCCGTTTCCAGCCTCAGGAGCTGAGGCAAGGAAGAGTCCCTCTCCTGAGATTGAATAGAGACTCCTCTTACCTGGGCCACCCCTGAGAGTTCAGCTTGCTCAAAACCAAGAATCATTTTCCTTTGGGAGTAGAGACCTGAGGAGTTAATTCTTTAATGTCCTGGGGGCCATGTGAGGTGGCTTTGCACTGAGATAAAAATCTTTCTGTAAGGAGTATTTGCCTGGGCTACAGTGACTGAAACAGAGCAGTTTCACACAGACTGACTGTGATTTGCATAAAATGTCCCCATAATGCAGGGCATTGTGCCTTTTCTGCAAAGGAAAAAAAATGCATTAGCAAAGGGCCTATAATGATGGGAAAATGGATGTTAACATTTCTGCTTGACTGATAATCTCTGATGTTACCCTTGGGAAGCCCCAGCTTTCAGAATGATTTATTTGTCAGTGTTTGGAGGTTTTTACTCCCATAATGGGTTATCTGGCAAATGTAGCAATGGGCAGTGGAAAGAGGCTCAGTGCTGAAAGCAAAATGGAGAGTTTTATGTTTTCTGGGGAGGGAGGGGATACCTCTGGAGGGGAGGGGCAGACGGTGATTTGTTTCTGATTTCTGAGGTGAAGTTTTTATTTCAAAGAAAAAGAATTAAAAGGGGCATAAACCATGGGGCTCTTTTTGTTTGTTTGTTTGTTTGTTAATGGTGTTGTTCTTTACATGCCCCTTTTTCTTACTGCCAAATTCTGAAATTGAATGTTTTGGCCCTGAAGCTGAAGGTGAGGTTTTTCTGTCTTTTCCTCTGATATCTTTTTTTTTTTTTAATTTCCTTGGATTACAGAAACTTTGTGGGGACATTAATAGAGAATTCACAGGACAGTATCTTGCCAAGAGCACAATCTGTTTTTTAGCACAGGGCCTGTGTTGAAAGCAGGAAAGATATAGAAAGGCCAGAATCTTGGGGCTTCTTTCTGAGGGAGAATGCAGAAGACCATCTATATTACACTTACCTGCTTTCATTTCACATTTGCACTTGAGAGTCATATAATCTTGGTCCCTGTGTGTTTCTATGGGATGCTCATGCACAGAATATCTTTCTATCCACCATTCCTCAAAATTTCCCATTGTTATTAGATAAATATCAAATCAAATGCCTGAACTTTTTATTTATTTATTTTTATTTTATTTTTTTTTAGTTCTTGGCAGACACAACATCTTTGTTTGTATGTGGTGCTGAGGATCGAACCCGGGCCGCACGCATGCCAGTCGAGCGCGCTACCGCTTGAGCCACATCCCCAGCCCAAATGCCTGAACTTTTGAATCTAGGTTTCAAATAAAAAACTTTTAGCAATAGTACTAAGTACTCTGCTGCATGAGGTGCACTGTATGGATGAATGCCCACTTACCACTCAGCAGATATTTATTTGTGGCTAGTATTGAAACAGGTGCTCAGGATATAGCTTATGGTTTCTTCTCTCACTAAATTTACAATGTAAGAAAAGAAGAAAATTTGAAAGTATAAGAGAGACTTCAAGTTTGGTTGTGATTAAGTATCAAGGGAGTAGAATACATGGTGACTGTGATGTCTAAGATAATCTGAGTCAAAGGGAATCAAAGCTTTATAGTTATGCCAGGAGACTAGTTTTGTGTCTTTTAACCCCCAAAACAGTATGCAACCTGGTAGAGAGCTCAGAGTTTCGACTTCAGCAACTTTGCTGACAACCTTGAACTTTTGCACTCATGACAGATTTTCACTCCAATAGGAAAGCAAAGCAGCTAACATGACCCATATCTGAGGTATATAGTATCTAATTCATTAATTAAAGGGAAATTCTTTGGGGAGCCTTACATATTCCTTGTGATACCAATTGCTGCAATCTCTCTCATCATCTGATTTACTATGAAATAGTATTTAGGGACAAGACTTTGGCACAGAAAATGCAATCAAAATCTCTGAAGCAAAAAGTGTAATTACAGGGCCTTTAAACTGACAGTAGTTGAAAAGATTTCACCTAGCACATGAGAAAATCAATGGCAAGATGATATGATTCTATACCTAGAGGATCCAAAAAATTCCACCAGAAAACTTCTAGAACTAATAAATTCAGTAAAGTAGCAGGATATAAAATCAACACCCATAAATCAAAGGCATTTCTGTACATCAATGACAAATCTCTGGAAGAGAAACTAGGAAAACCACCCCATTTACAATAGCCTAAATAAATAAATAAATAAATACTTGGAAATCAACTTAACAAAAGAGGTGAAAGACCTCTACAATGAAAACTTCAGAACACTAAAAAAAAAAAAAATTACAGAACACTGAAAGTACAGAACAAAACACAAAACTACAGAACACTAAAGAAAGAAATTAAAGAAGACCTTAAAGATTGAAAGATCTCCTTTGTTTTTAGATAGGCAGAATTAATATTGTCAAAATGACCATACTACCAATAGCACTGTATAGATTTAATGAAATCCCAATCAAAATCCCAATGATATTTCTTATAGAAATAGAAAAAGCAATCATGAAATTCATCTGGAAAAATATAAAAATGAAGCAGGTGGCATCACTATACTAGACCTTAAACTATACTACAGAGAAACAGTAATAAAAATGGCATGGTATTGGCACCAAAACAGACTTATAGACCAATGGTACAGAATAGAGACAAACCCACATAATACAATTATCTCATACTAGACAAAGGTGCCAGAAACATATATTAGAGAAAAGATAGCCTCTTCAACAAATGGTGCTGGGAAAACTGGAAATCTATATGCAACAAAATGAAATTAAGACCCTATCTTTCATCATGCACAAAACTGAACTCAAAGTGGATCAAGGACCTAGGAATTAAACCAGAGACTCTGTGTCTAATAGAAGAAAAAGTAGGCTCAAATCTTCATCATGTCAGATTATGCCCCCTCTTCCTTAAAAAGACTCCTATAGTGCAAGAAATAAAATCAAGGTTCAATAAATGGAAAGGATTCAAAATGAAAAGCTTTTTCTCAGCAAAAGAAACACTGAGTGAGGTGAACGAGAGCCTACAGAATGTGAGCAAATGTTTACCACAAGCACATCAGACAGAGCACTAATCTCGAGGATATATAAAGCACTTAAAAAACTTAACAACAAAAAACAATCAACCCAATCAGTAAATGGGCCAAGGAACTGAACAGACACTTCTCAGAAGATGATATACAATCAATCAACAAATATATGAAAAAATGTTCAACATCTCTAGCAATTAGAGAAATGTAAATCAAAACTACTCTAAGATTTCATCTCACTCCAGTCAGAATAGAAGCTATTAAGAATACAAACAACAGGGCTGGGGATGTGGCTCAGTGGTAGAGTGCTCAACTCACACGTGAGAAGCACTGGGTTTGATCCTCAGCACCACATAAAAATAAATAAAGTAAAGTTATTGTGTCCATCTACAACTAAAAACAAAATATTTAAAAAAAATACAAACAATCATAAGTGTTGGCGAGGATATGGAAAAAGGCACACTCATACATTGCTAGTGGGGCTGCAAATTGGTCAATCAATATGGAAAGCAGTATGGAGATTCCTTGGACAACTTGGAATGGAATCACCATTTGACCCAGCTATCCCTCTCCTCAGTTTATACCCAAAGGACTTAAAAACAACATACTACAGTGATGCAGCCACATCAATGTTTATAGCAGCACAATTCACAATAGCTAAATTGTGGAACCAAACTAGATGCCCTTCAGTAGATAAATGGAAAAAGAAAATTATACACACACACACACACACACACACACACACACACACACAATGGAATACTACTAAGCATTAAAAGAAAAGAAAATCATGGAATTTGCAGGTAAATGGATGGAGTTGGAGAATATTATGCTAAGTGAAGTTGGCCAATCCCCAAAAAACCAAAGGCCGAATGTTTTCTGATATGTGGATGCTGATCCATAATGGGGATGGCGGGGGCCAGTGAGCATGGGAGGAATGGAGAAATGGAGGAACTTTAGATGAGGCAAAGGGGAGGTAGGGAAAGGGAGGGGGCATGAGGGTAGGAGAGATGGTGGAATGAGATGGCCATCATTACCCTAAGTACATGTATAAAAATATGAATGGTGTGACTCTACTTTGTGAACAACCAGAGACATGAAAAATTATGCTCTACGTGTGTACTATGAATTGAAATTCATTCTGCTGTTATGTATAACAAATTAAAGTAAATAAATAAATTTTAAAAAAGAAATAAAATCAATGGCAAACATTTCACAACATCTGGGAGTTGTGATGGGGTCCCCTTAATTGACAGCCAGGGAGAGACATGTAACTACTTGTGCTTTACCTGATATGGGTTTCTGTTCTTCTTCACAGGTGAACAACATGGCTGCTCACCTCTTTCTGACAACTCTCTGTACAGGGCATTAAACTATAATTTTGTTTATTATCACTCCATCTTTTATTTATTTATTTGTTTGTTTATTTATTGGTACTGGGGACTGAACCCAGGGGCACTTGACCACTGAGCCACATCTCCAACCATATTTTGTATATATTTAGAGACAGGATCTCACTGAGTTGCTTAGCACCTTGCTTTTGCTGAGGCTGGCTTTAAACTTGGGATCTTCCTGTCAGCCTTCAGCTGAGATTACAGGCGTGTGCCACCACCCCCAGCAGCACCTTACTTTTGTTGAGACTGGTTTTGAACTCATGATCCTCCTGCCTCAGCTTCCTGAGCCACTGGGATTACAGGTGTGTGCCACTGTGCCTGACTGCTGAGCCCCTCCCCTGACTCAGGCAATGGCAAGGCCCTACTGAGGTGGATGGCGCAAGGCGTCCATCCTCTGGAGGAGCGCAGTATGTTTATGGGAATGGGCTGTTTTGTTTTTGTATTCCTTTACTAAGTATAGTTGCGACTTCTCATATGACCATTAAGCATGAAGGAAAAAACATGACTTTCCCAATTAATGCAACTACTTCTAAAGAATAGATCTTTTTGCTCTAAATGCAATGATTCAGCTGTGGAGCGTAAATTGTTTATGTCTAATGAAAAACTCCCTGTATTCCTGTCAAGGAAGTTTTTGAGAAATTAAATTAAAATCTAGAGAAGAAGAATTAACGTTAGAAGACAGATTAGTGCTTAGTACTGGGCAACTTGTTCTTGTTCCTGTGCACAATGGTTTGTGCTCTTACTCCTGTTTGATTAAAATTAATAACAAGTCAACTACTTGCCGTAACCATGGCATCGGTTCTAGTCAGTAAGTCAAGAAAGAATAGTCAAGGTATAGGCCAATAGTTTGGGACATTTCTAACTATTATTAAAAGTTAACTAAGCAGAAACAGCTCAAAGCAAAACTTGAACTGAAAGTACAAATGCTTGCTTATGCATAAGCCAAGATACATTCTTCTATTCTAATTGTAGCTACGTAATATTTTGTTTCTTTGAATAATGATACCTGTTTTGTAACCACAAAGTACTGTGAGCCTGCCAAGATGAAAAGTATATATGATTAACTTCACAAGTAAAGATGGGGATTCAGCACCTTCACTTTGGTGTCTGTGTTGTTTCTCCACCCCCCTTTCACCGACTCCTCACCATCCGTTCATCTCCTGAGACCCCCTTTTGGAGCTGGACTCCGACACCTGACTATCATTCCATCTTGAAGAAGACTTCAAAAGCATCATTTCAATGTCTAAAGAAATCAATCTTTAAGAGTAGATAAACAAAAGATGAAGTAAAATAAGGTTCATAAAATTGTTCTCCATAATAATGGTCAAGCCCCTCTTCTGTATGCTTTTAAAGTTCTCTGTACATACCCTACAATAAATAATAGGAAAGACGAGTCACCATTTGTGTTTGTGTGCTATGCATGTGTGTTCGTGGGGGAGTGTGTACCATAGCATATCAACGGTTTTCCAAAATTAAAATAAGAATGTAAAATTGACTTCACAGGTTTTCAAAAAGCATTTTCTTGTCCTCTAGTTGGTTCCTAGAAGTAAAACTCATGATACTTGCTAATTTGGGGGGTTGAGAACCTTATGAAACTGATATATTTTGTAGAACAAAAACTGATAATATCATAAGGAACAACAGAACGAGTCAGGTTAAAGTCTGAAGGTGGTCTGTCTGTTGTGACTTGAGGAGCTCACAAAAGCCCTATAACATTACAACCAGATAAAATCACCTGACCTATAATTTTAAAAAGAATTATGTAATAATAAATAGTAAATAGTATGTACATAAAAATTGAGGATAACAATGCATATCTCAATTTGAAATAAAGTCTGATTGATAACATCAGAGTCATTCCTTTGAGTGACATGAGGCAAGCCGGCAGCAGGAACCAGGCAGCTAAACATGGCGCTGGGCAGAGGGGGATGTGAAGGCAGGACTTGTCCTCTGTATAGTCTCTGTAACAACTCTGCCATCCTGTATCTTTCTGAAAACTTATCCTTCCACTTTAAAGTCAATGAATTGGCTGAAAAGGAGCGTTCCCAGATCTGCATAGATTCCCTGTGTCCTCACTGTTTCAACTGGGGAGAGGTTGGATGGTTTCTCATCCCAACTTGTGACCACTAAGAGGTCTGACTAGTCCTGTGTGTCTTCTGGGGTTGAGATTGAGAGACTGAATAGACAGACAACGGGCAGACCACATGGATAAGCAGCACGGGACCACAACCCACAGAAATTTGCCCAGGCAACCCCAATAATCCACAATAACTATCCCAGAGGTCAGTCTGCTATAAATCAGACTTGTGGGAAGCCAGATTTTTATCCCTAGGACAACTCAGGAAGCTGTTATGATTTGGGTCCAGAATGTTCCCTAAAAGCCCATGTGTTGAAAACATGGTCCCCAATGCAGCAAGGTTCAGAGGTAGGGCTTTTATGCAATGATTGGATCAGGACCTTATCAGTGGATTAAAACATTTGATGGATTAATGCACTAACAGCTGTATGGACTACTTAGAGGCATTCCCTGAAGGGCTTATATTGTCCCCCAGCCCCTTCCTCTCTCCTTCTCTCCTTCTGGTCTGCCATAAGCTGAGCAGTACTCCTTCAGCGTGCCCTCTCTCCATGAGGTTCTGTCTCACCTCAGGCTCAGAGCAATGGAACTGGCCAACCATGGACTGAAACCCCTGAAACTGTGAGGCAAAATAAATCTTTACCTTTAAGTTGTTTGTGTTAGATATTTTGAATGCAGCAATGAAAAGCTGATTAACACAGAACCGAATGATAACCTTGTAACATCTGGCATCCAAATGGCCAGGACTTGATTAATAACTAACATCTTCTCTGATTTTTGTATCCATTTCCCACTTAGGACCAATCAGAGGAAGCCAAATATGCTCCCTGACCAATCACATAGAATGCCCTGCTTCTCCTTAGCTCTTGTACCATTTTGGAGTGCCCAAAGCTAAGGCAGGGCAAGCAGAGGTTGGTTTTTACTTCTGGATGTTTGTAAATACCCACCTCTTCAACAACATTGGAAAAAAAACAACAGGTGGGATGGGAATGAATATTCTGGGGTTTTTGCCCTTCTTCCTTTCACTTGATGTCTTCTCTCCTCCCATTATTCTTCTGGAATAGAGGGGATTTTTTTCTCCTTTTTAATATGTCTTATTGGCCTCCTGCCCCGGGAATATCCTTCATAGCCTGTTCTCTGTACTATTAAAGAGAGTCCCTCGGCATTCTTTTGAACCAAATCCACACGCAGATTAGCTGCTGCCCCAAGCCCCTTCATGTGTCACTTCCCCAATCACACCTTTAGGACACCTGGTGCTGTTGGTAGCCACCAGGACTCAGTTCCCATTGCCCGTCTTTATGTGTGCTGATTGGCTGGCGCCTGGTCTATTCCAATTGTCTGGTGCCAGGTCTGTTCTAATTGGTTGGTGCATAGCTCCAATGGTTGTTGAGTGATTTAAACTTCATTCCTACCCCATCTCCCTCCCTCAGGCTGCCCTGAGGAAAGGTAAGACACACAGAAGTGCAAATGAGGAGGCAGATGAAAAAAAATATCAAACTATTACTCCTTTGTGAGCAGTGCTCCCTTTTAAGCTTCTAAGCAAATTTTCAGGGCAAGAAGGTGAGGAGGACATTGTGTCTTTCTGCTTGACAGTGTGCAGTGGTTGCTTAAGGAGCACTCTTTAGCAGAGCCATTCTTGGGTGATGCTGAGTCATTTGACCCACTGTTGACCTGCCAGACCTCTAGTGCCCTGATATGTAAAGCAGAGATAGTGACATAGAGCAGTGTTATGGTTTGGAGGTGAGGTGTCCCCCAAAAGCTCACGTGTGAGACAATGCAAGAAGCTTCAGAGGAGAAATGATTGGGTTGTGAGAGCCTTAACCTAATCAGTGAGTGAACCCCCTGATAGGCATTAATTGAGTGATAACTGAAGAGGTGGGTGTGGCAGGAGGAGGTGGGAATTGGAGCGTGGCTTTGGGGGTATATATTTGTATCTGGCAAGTGGAGAACTCGCTCTCTGCTTTCTGATCACCATGTGAGATGCTTCTCCCTGCCACACTCTTCTACCATGACATTTTACCTCACTTTGAGCCCCAGGGAATGGAGCCAGCCTTCCATGGACTAACACCTCTGAAACCCTGAGTCCTCTGATAAACATTTCCTCCCCTACAGTTGTTCTAGTTGGGTCCTTTAGTCACAGCAGTGAAAAAAGCTGACTAAAACAAGCAGTGTGGGTAGTTAATGGAATGATGTGTAAAATGCCCAGCACAGTGCCTGATACATACAGAATAGTTGCTATTGGTGTCCTGATTTCAAAACAATTTTTTGTAAGATTTCTGAATTTTAACACAATTCTGCAAAACTCTGGTGTACAGTGCATGAGCATAACATTAACTTTACGGATTCAAGTTTAATGACAAGAGTTGGGGTAGATCTATCAAGCTTAATGGTTGAAAATGAGAAACTGAGTCTGACTCACATAAGCAGAAGGGGAGTTAACACAGACATTCTCAATGGAGGTGATTTTGCCCAGAGAAGAAGTAAAAATTAGTTTCTGAGGTACAAACAAAAGCTTGGCTATCACAATGGTCTGTAGCCCTCCAAAGGTATACTGAATATCTGTGGATTACAATTTCATTGGGTGGGGAAGAATGCTTATGATCCAAAGGTGGTTTAGTGGTGAGAGGGAGAACGAAGACAGAGAAACACCAGAAGACGTAGGTAGCTCTTAGAATTATGCACAGGAAAGAGCATCAGGCTCACACTTGGGGACACCTGGCGATTAGAAGCTCAGCATAGAACAAGTGGTAGAAGTAGGCCCCTATTGCCACTGGTCACTGGATACCCCAGGAACAGGGCAGGAAACAAATTCTTGTTGTCTTATTTCACTTACCCCAGCCACAGGGTCCTAGAGCCCTGTGTCCTACCATGACTCATTTAATGGTAGATTCCGGAAATGAGGCATTATCAACATTGCAACTTCAGATCATGTTTGAGCTCCAAGTATAGCGCAGACTTTTGTGGCCATGTTGAACATCATTATTTTTTGGTTTGAGCTCCCATGAGCCCTGGCTCACTGTTCACCTGGCTTGGTGTTTGCTTATCTTCACTTTTTTAGGCAATTTTTTTTTTCTTTTTTTGTCTTCTTGCCTTTGACCTGTCCTCATGAGGCAAGTGGAGATGCCACTCAACCCTTTCATTCTTCTCTTTCCCTCCAGGGAGTGGGACCTTGGTTCCTAACGCCTTTCTGAATTCTGGACAGTCCATGGGATTTTTCTGACCCCTCCTTTCTTATCCAGTTTTCTTATTATTCTCTGGGCCTGTGTCATCAGCTGTGCCCAGGTTCCCTAAATGGAAGGTATATGAGTTTTTAAACTCAGATTGGGGTGCAATTGGGGTGGGTAGTTGGAACCTTGGAAGAGCCAAGTCTAACTGGATGGCTCTGGAAAAGCCCTTGCAGCTGTTACCTTCAGGATTACATACTTGCTGGACAGAGTCCCTCATCTTATATGGTAATTAGTGCATCCCAATATTTTGTACAATGCTTTAGAGTTTCTTGTATGTATCTGATTTAATAATAACAACACTGGGAAGGGACCCTTATTACGATATGCATTTTCTAACGAAGGATGTGCATGCGCAGGACATATAATCAGATTCAAAAGGTTGGGAAGAACCAAATGCAATTGCTGATCATGACCCTCTATCCAATTTTAGCCCCACTGATAATCAGATATCTCTGTCTCTCATGAGTGAATGCTCTGTGGCTCCAGAATGACTGAGTAATTCCCTAACCCCTTGTGTTTGGCTAGTTGTCTTCAATATTGTATTTTTTATACTCACAAAGTCCTGAAACAGTGATGCATCTGTCCCCCCCCCCCCCCATGAATCACTCCTTGCTCTTTTCTGCCACTGAGCCACGCACGCGCCTCACATTCCTGGCTTGCTTACTGGTACTAGACTCAGTAGCTTTACATGGAAGATTACACTTAATCTGCTCAAAACCCTCTGAGTTAGGCACGACTATTATCGAGCTTTTATAGTCATGGAAACTGAGGCTGTAAATAACTTATATTCAGATAGCTAAGAAAGTGGCAGAGTTGGAATTCAAACATTCATTTGTCTCACTCCTGAGGCTGAGTTCCTCATCTTTGACTCACATGGCCTCTTTGTGTGTAAGTTGGCTTCTCCCACTGACCTCTAAACTCTAGAGAATAGGGGCCATAATTTCCATATTTTGCACTTAATAATACTGCCTGAAACATAAGAGGTTCTCAATAACACTCGTTGAATGAATGAATGAATGAGTTAATATACTCTGGGGCCTTTCTGAAAACTGGTTTCAGGTACCAAGAGAACATTACTACTCTAAATCCTCAGTGGGCTGAACAATACATTGGCTCAGAACTTTGAATTCTCCCCAGATTTCCTGAGGGATGAGGTTGTTTTCTTCAGGCTTGATGTGGTGATGTTCTCTATTCATATCTGTTTTTTTTTTTCTCCCTTGTTGAATGAAGACCAATGTACTAGCCACCTATATCATGAGGGTATTATGAAAAATTTGGGGAGCTCAGAAGAATAAAAAGCTCTAAAAATTACAGGCATTGAAGATATGTATCATATATGGGGTAACTTGCAGAAAAGGAGTTTTCTTCCCTTTTATCCCTTTTCTTTTCTTTATTTTTTGGAGTCTCTTAATAATCAGGGAATCATTAAATATTTCAAAAATGGGTGAAAAACTGTGATGAAGAGCTGTTTTATATTATTTTTAAACTCTTCCTCTTTTCTATTTTGCTTTTTAAAATCATGGTTTCAGATATTTTCGTCAGCTTGAGTGAGCCAATCTTATTTTTAAAAAGTCCTTTCTCTTCTTAATGGTTTATCTGTTTGAACCCCTGAGTGCTATCAGCTCCCTGAGTATTTATAAGGGTTGTGATTATTTAATTACCTAGATGATTAGTTGGATTTTTTTTGCCTTAAAGTGCTTGTACTTTCTTGAAGAAGTCATTAATTTCTTAACAGTGATTCAAAGAATAGGTTCATAAGATACAGAAATAAAAGTAATATATTGAATGAATTTATGATAGAATCCCAAATGAGAGAGATCAGGGGAAGACTTAGACCTTCAGCTCCAGTCTTGACCTTCCTCTAGTGATGCCTCCTTGAAGTGACCTTTTTCTCTTTGTCTGCAGAGAAAGTGACTTGTCTCTGTGAACAGGATTCTGCAGGAATTATTTCTAGTGGACCTTCAGGTTAACATTAATGGTGAAGGATGGGCTCAGACTTTAAAAATGGTGGCAGTATAGATTGGAGCCAGATTGATGGGGTTCTTTGCTTTCGACATCCCCCGAGTGAATGGTTCTTTGGCTGCATATTAAAATTACCTGGGTATCTGGGTCTCTGCTTCCACCTCCACAGATTCTGATTTACTTTTACTGCTGTATGACCTGGGAATCACACTTTTAAAAAGCATTCCAGGTGGTTATAAAGGAGTGCCATGCCTGAGAGTCTTTATCGAGGAATTTTACATAACAGAGAACAATTGCTATTGGAGAGACAGGGCAGGTGGGAGTGGGTGGGAGATTGATCACTGCCTTAGCTAGCAATTTACAAATCAAGCGGAAGTACTGTCCCACTCACCTGGTGCTGGCGATTTACATCCTTGCTACTCCAAGTTTAGTCTGGCTCCCAGCAACACCTGGGAGTTTTTTAGAAATACAGAACCTCAGACTGAATCCATCCAGAGTCTGCATTCTAACAAGATTCCCAAATGATTTCTCTGTGCACTGAAGTTTGAGAACCCTGACCTAGATTGCAACAGAGCCCAATAGAATAACTAACAGCGGGGAAAGACCTACCATGAGCTTCATACACAGGCCAAACATAGTTTTTGGTGATAACTATTTTATTCTGGCTCATCTTTATAATGGCTTCTGAGGCTCAATGCTCTCCTAGAAATTCATCTCAAGATCCCTCAAATGGTGCTTTTCCTGGGCCTCATCTTACCTTTTCTTGGAAGGGTGGTTGCAAATATGTTTGCTGGTGTTGATAGTTAGACTCACCTTTACCCTATCTTATGTCTAAGTATATATTATGTAATTAAATGACTACATTACATACTTATAAAGGAACTACGCAACTTTGGGTATACTCTCAAGAGGCAAAATTGAAAAATTTATTGAAGGTATTTTCAAAACATATCTCCAGAAGAAATGGCCTATATGAAAAAGGGGCGGGGTGGTGGTAAAAACTGGGACTCTCACTGATGACCTATGTAGCTAGCTCTCTGAGTCTCTATTTTCTCATCTATAAAATGGAGATAATATTATATGCAATCCAACCACAAAGGACTGTTTTGAGGGTCCAGAGATAAAATACATCTGAAAAATTATATTAAACTGCGAAGTATTTCACAGGAATGAAAAGTTGTTGCTACTAGTGTTATTGACCTAAATGCCAGAAAAAAATTCCTTAGGGAGAACAATTACATCTTCTTGAAATGTAGCAGGAGGACTTTTTTGCTGTTTGAACTGGTTCTGACATTGTGATGATTTCTATGTCCCTAAAAAATATGACGAGTCTTGGTTCCAGGCAAACTTGCATATATCTGTTTGCATAGCAAATAGAGTGCATATCCAGTTAGTTATCCTTGCTTTTTTCACACGACACTTCACTTTCTCACTTAATCATTACCATTTTTTCCATGTTGTTAAATATTATTTGAAAATGTGATTTTTAATTCCTGTAATAGTTTTATATTCTATAATTTATTTTTTCTTCTATGAGGGTCACATGTTGTGACTCTAATTTTGACTCATAAATAACATGATGTATTATGTTTAAAATTAAATATTAACATCCCTCTTTCCCCTTTCTTTCAGTGCATATTTTTAGATATGGATCTCTTATGCCAAAGGGCTTAAGATTTCTAAGACTTTTTATATTTATTGTAAAGTTTCCAATGAGAAGCTGTTAGAAGTATATGAGAATGTTTATTGTATTATGCCCTCATTAGGACAAATTTTTTTCTTTCTTTGCCACTGTATGAAAGACAAAAATAGTATTTGTAAATTGTAATTTGCATTACTTTATTACTAAAGTTTATTTTTCATATGTGAGTTGGATATGAGTTTTTCTTTAGTTCCTACCCTTATCCCATTTTTTTATCAGAGTGCTTTTATACATCTGTTATTTTATTATCCTCACCCAGAGCACTGTTCCCAAAGGTGAAAATTTTAAGCCAAATGGAATAGGAAGCATGTTTCCTTCCTGTTCTAAAGGTGCCTTTTACTGCTTATAAAATTAGGTACTTATTCTGCCACAGAAAGAGATAATAGTCAAGAATAAAAGCAATAGTCTCAAGTATAATCTTTTAATGTTGAAGATTTTAACTTTTTCCACTTTCAAAATCAAATGAATTCAGATTTATTTAAAAAAATCTAAGCCAGGCCTTGCTCAATTGATAAATGAGAGAGGATCTCTATAGATCTATACAATCAATCCAGCATTCTATAATTCTCACATGCATTTATTGATGTAATGTCTAGATTCTGATGTAGAATTTGCTAATACTGGTATTAAAAATAAATATGTGATTACTAAAACATTACCAATAAAAATCATATTACTCAGTATTAGATATATAGAGTTGCTATATTTTTCAGAACCTATGTCTAATATCTGTCAATATGCTTATTGATAGATAATATCAATATGCTTAGCAATATGCTAAAACTTCTTACTCATTTGCATTACCATCATCTAAAGCCAAAAGTTGCTGATGACAAAAGAGGAGGATGGTAAATATTTTAAGCCAGGTTTGTCTTCATCCACTGCTCTCTGTAGAAAACCATTCTCAGTCCTTCTGCACTCCAGCATAAAGGCAAGCCAGTGGAAGCACAGCCCAGAGAAGTGGTCAGGTGGGGTGTTTTGCCTGGTTGGGTCACAAAGCACCATCACCTGAGTTGCCCCTGAAACTCAATCCAGGGATTACAGGGCTTCCTTCCAAAGTGTTGTTTCCTCCTAGATATTACCTCTGTGATTCAGAGAAGTAACGATGTAGGCTATCCATGTGGGCTTTCCATGGAAGACTAAAAGCAAAAATGGGCTCCTGAGACATTTAATTAAGTTTTTCCATTGGAGTCAACTTGATATTAAAACATTTTAATAAATGCTAATAACTCATGCATTCTTATAAAATAATATTTTAAATTATGAAACTTGTAAAGGAATCTAGAAGTAGCATATGTCCACACTTTAGTTCATTTTAATTAACATTGATTCTAAGACATACCATCAATCCAAAAGGATGGTGAAGCAGAAGTGAAAAAAATCTCTAAATTATATGTAGAAACTGATAGCAGGCAAAATTGACTACAGTCGATATTAAGGAAAACTTATTTGTTAAACACTAAAATGTAAAAGAAAAATGAAGCATGTCAGAATGGATTACCAGCTAAGCTTTAACTGTAATGGATCACTGCATGATTTATATCCCGTCTTCTTTACCAGGATTCAATGGAAAGCTCACCCTGTTTTATTTAGATAGGGTCAAAGTCTTTGTGGATCTCTTTGGCCTTTTGACTTCAGTACTGTGGGCTTTAGAGAAGCTCTGGAGTGAAAGCTTGTGAGGCTCAACTTCAAGTGCTATGGTATGATTGAGTCACACTGCATGAGACAATTAAGGGGTTAAAGCTGTCCTGGCCTCATTAAAAAATTAATAACTTATATTTATGAAGTGCTCAGAACATGCATGTTCTTATTTAATCCTCACAATAAGCCAGTGAGTTAGCTTCAGTTATTTTTCATTTTACAATTGAGTAAATGAGGCTCAGAGAGAGAGAGAGAGAGAGAGTAATTAACTCACCCGAATATGTTTAGCAAGACCACAGGTAAAAACAAAGGAAAACCAGTCCTCTATTTTCCAAGTATCATGGCAAACTCAGGTATGTTCCTGGTATATCGGATTCCCTCACTAATATTGTCAATTTTTGGAGAGAATTCAAGACTCATTCTGCTTTTCTAAACTAGCAAACATCTATCTTTTCATAAAGTAGGTATTCTAAAAGAAATGTTAATTAAAATTAATTTAGAAAGTTCCATTTTCAATAATAATAATGGGTCATATTTCATAGTGAAACTTAGGTTGCTATATAGCTGCAATCACTTTTAAAAACTGATTTCTACACAATTAGTCTCATTTCTCCAGGATATGGTGTATATATAAAGACTTTGGATCAAATCCTTTGAATCAAGATGGGCATCATGCATTTGATTTACATTTTTAGAGATTTATTTTCCCTTTAACTCAAAGGGTCCAAGGGAGAAAGAAAAGTTAAATCATAATTATAATTTAACACAAAATACCCTTATCATATTTAGAGAATCCAGTGATGAATTGAGCTTGTTCAGATAACAGAGAGGCTGGCATGTAAGTTCTGGTGGACATTGTTTGACCACAGCATGGAGAGGAAGCTGTAGCTCACTTACCCAACTGACCCACTTGAATTCGGAAGAGTCTGGTTCTTACGGAAACCTGTTAAATCAGGACCAAGCCACATGAGTGAGAGCCAAACTTGGCATCTTACCTGAAAATAATAGCATTATAGTAATGAAAGCTGATGGAGTGATTTCAGGTGATAGAAACAAGGATTAATCAGATAGCGTCACAGATGCCGGGATTTCAGCCCACTAAGACAGGATGACCATGTCAGGGTGCTTCCCCCCCATGATCATATGTTTCTTGCTTATTTACTTAAGTTTCCACTTCTTTAGGAAAGTCACTAGAAACCTCATTTTCCCAAAAGAAGCAAATCCTGAGACAATATAGATTTTACACCAAAATTATTTTTAAATATAAGGAATTGACATTATCATCTATGTTTTCATTTTGAGCTGAGTCAAAACTTATCAAGGAATGGGTTTAATTATGGCCTCTTAAGATAAAGCAACTCCACTACAGAACACGTTTTATTCATGGACTTTGGAACACAAATAAGGCAGAACATGAATATGAGGACACTCATTTTTTCCCTTTGTTTTTTTTTTTTTTTACAGTACTCAACTAGCTGAACAGTTCTATAAATAGAGGAAAATGTCATCATTTTAGGAAATATACTAGAGATGAATATAGGAACAATGGGACACAGGTGCCGGATGGGAACGCAGGGGCAAATCTGTGTATTTCATATTCATGAAGGTCTGGGATCCCAAATATGCATCCAACAATAATAGTCATGTAGTTCAGAGGAAATGAGGAGACGTCCCAGAGAAATAATCGTCTATAAGAAATTGCCAACACCTAAGTATAAATTAAATATAATCCTGACTAAGCGTTCCCTGTCATTAATCATTGTGCAACATCATTCCCATGGCCTCCAGGCTGCATTAAACTCCAGGAAACATTCCTGGCTCTGTTCTAAAGGCCTTGTGTCTGAGCCAGAGACTGTGGGAAATAATCAGTTTCTGCCCCAGAGGATAGGGGTAGGTCTCAAATTCACCCCATAGGCTCTCCAGTCCCGGGAAGTGAGTTGTCTACGTGTCCCTAAAGTCTGGACGTGCTGTCTCTGCTCTCAGCTTCTAGTCACAAACACTTCAGAGAAAACTCCCTGAGCAGATGCGACTCAGGCCTGCGGCTGGAGAGTGGAGTCTGAGAAATCCCCAAATAATGTTCAGAAGTCATCATATTGGTCCTTTTGGAATAGTGTTCCACTCACAGCTCCACTTACAAGAAGCATTTACGGATCATTATCAGAGACCTTTGAGAATCTATAATCACCCGCTGTTGTAAGATCATAAAATTCATGTCAGGGACAAAGTCCTCAACCAGGAATTCTTCATCTTGGTGTATGCAGAGTGATCTTTATATTCTCTTTTCCTGGTTTTCTGCTGAGAGAAATAGTTAATAAAACAAACAACAAAAAGAAGTTATTTCTCAGAATGAGTTGTTGCCCTGGGTTCCTCCCTGTCTACATTCTGGCTCTGGGTTTTCACATTACACTGTCCACCAATAGAAAATTGAATTAGTCGAGACTTGAACTCCAGACCTGAATTTTGCTACTCATTTAAACCTCGGACCCTGATCTGCACCACACTTGGTTCCTGGATCTTCTGTTCAGCCCGGCACATGATACTGTTTTTATGTGTTCGGCTCTCTTTGCCTGGCTTTGATGTCTGGCTGTGATGTCTGGCTGCTGCTCCAGTTGGTGGTGACCTAGGGTGGATTTTTGCTGGGTTCCACTCTGATGTGGAAGAAAGCACAGGTTAATGGCATAGAGTTCAGATTGCTCAGTCCGTGTGGAAAGATATTCTATTGTGGGCACCTGTGGATGAAGGTGCAGACTATCTGATTCTGTTTGCCACCCACAGTTGGTGAAGGCTCTGAGTTCTCAGTCAGTAAAAGAGTCTGGTGTCATAGAACCAAGGGTTGGGATGGATTGTTCTCGGCAAAGGGGGTGGGTTCTAGAACACCCAGAGTGAGCCAAGCAGGGGGACTTTGCCAACAACATGTGGAATCCTAAGCAGCTGTGCATCAGAAAGGACATTCACACAAAGGTGGCCTCAGATGACACTTTGGAGTAGTGTCACAGAGCTGGTAATCTAAGGCTGGACAATATCAAAATTCCGGTTGAGAAACAAAAAAAGGGAAATGTGTGAAAATTGCTTCAGGAAAACTCTTTGTCTACAGCCTTCAAAAAAAAAAAAAAAAAGGAAGCTATGGAGCTAATGATTATAGCAATCTTCACTGTACCCTTGTGATTGTGCTCCTTAGAAAAGCCTGTGTTTTCTTCTGCCTATCTAATTTCTATGTTAGGACGTGGGTCAAGATTAAACATCAAGATTAAAAACAAGCATGTTAGCATTCGATTGTCTGGACTAAAATCTCAGCTCTGCCATTTGCCAGCTCCCTGGCCTTTAGTGAGGAGCCCTTTCTGAGTCTCACATTCCTGATATAATAAAACCCACCTCACAGGGATGTTGTAAAGGTTCCCTGCCACAGTCTTTATCTCAATGGCAGTTATTATTTTTTGGATGTTTCTTGTTGCTACCCAAATTTCTATCATGAATTCACCCTGACAAAATGCTTTTCTCTTTTGTATTACTGAAATATCCAAGATATTTCCATGTAAATGCCAGCAGTCCTTTTTACTGTTCTTGTTAAGTGTGGCATGACTGGTCTTGGATCACACACTGAGTGCCGGTCGAAGCTCAGTGAGATTATCAACCAAATCTCTGAAATCTCAACCTAAAGAAGGTTCCATTTAAAGATGGCACCAAAATACCAATGATTACCTTTAGTTCTTGAAATTATTTCCTGTTTATACAAATTTTATTATTCCAAATAAATTCTCAAAGGCTTTGGATTCTTCACCTCTTAAGTACCCCCAGACCACAACGAAAACTCCCAAGAGATACTTCTGCCTCCAGGTGTAGAGCTGTCCCTTAAATATATTTATTTATTGTATTATTTAAATACAAGGCCGTTCTCTTACCATGGAACACTTAGACTTCTATGAGGTTTTAATTTGTTGAAGATCTTAGATTTTAAGATCTTCAACAAATTAAAACCTAATGAGTCTTAGATTTTCCGTGTGGGCTAAAGGTCATTCAGGAAGTGCTATGTAAAGGAAGAATCTAGAACTCTGATAACTTTTATTATCTCATTAGACAAGAAATTCTTTGAATTCCCAAACTTCCAGGCTACTCAAAAATATCAGGAAAGCCTCCTACTTTTTAATCTATCAGGGAAAAAAAAAACAGGCAAATCCAATTTTACATGAGTAAGAGATTTCTAAAGCTGCAAATTCAAAGTGATTAGGTGAAACTGAGAAAAATCTACAAAGGGTAACTGTATAATTTATTGTATATAAAAAAGGGAACTCAATAAATATGCTTGTGATTTAGCATTCAAAAATTATCAATGTAATGTAATTCACCATCAAAGGGGAAAATATGTCTTTCTCAGTAAATAAAGAAAAAGCATTTGACAAAATTCAGCATCCAGTTTTGATTAAAACTCATGGCAATATGTCAAAATACATTCTACTGTCATGTATAACTAAAAAGAACAACAATAATAAAACTCCATAACAAATAAGAAATAGAAGGAAATTTCTTCAATCTTATGAAGTAAATGTTGAATAAAGTATGTATTAAATATTATATATCACATTTAAGAGTGATGTTATATATTGTATTTTGTGATGTTATATAAAGTATATTGAATACTTTCTCTTTAAGAAGATGTTTAATAGCATAATGTATTAGAGTTCTTAGCTAGCGTCATGAAGCAAGAAATAAATAAAATCATACAAATTGAAAAGGAAAAATAAGACAATTGTAATAGTAGATGGTTTAACTATTTGTGTGTAAGACCATAAAGAATCAATTAAAACAACTACTTAGCAAATTTAGTAAGGTTGAGGAAAACAAGATAAGTATACAAAAATCAGTTGTATTTCTAAATACAAACAATAGCAAACAACTGAAAAATAACTTAAAAACATTTCCATTTACAATAGCATCAACACAAAATAATTTAGGGATAAATTTAACAAAAGATATATTAGTAAACTGAAGAAAAGCATTTCTAAGAAAAATTACCCAAGGCCTAATAAATGCAGAACTACATCATGTCTCTGGTTTGTAAAACTCAATATTGTCAAAGTGACAATTCTTCCTTATTCATAAATTAATCACAAGTTTAATCAAAATGCAAACAAGCCTTTTTAAAATTTCTTTTAGAAATTGACAAGTTGATTTTAAAATGCATGTGAAAATACAAAGGGTCTAAAAAAATCATGAAAAAAAGGAAAAAAAATAGAAGGTTCACATTACCTAACTACAATACTTCCTGTAAATCAAGTAATATTTATATTATACAAACATTTGTTTTCTATAGTTGGTGTGAGGATAGACAGGCAAATGAAGCACAGTGAAAATCTAGAAATAGATCCACACTTTGAGGGCCAACTGATTTTTTTTTTTTACTGTGGTTAAATATGTATGACATAAAATTTAGCATTTTTAATTTTAACTACTTTTAAGCATATGGTTCTGCAGCATTTAGTATGTGTGCATTGTTCTGTTACCATCTCCATAGTCTATCTCCAGAACTTTTTTTCATTTTCTCAAACTGGAATTCTATATCCATTAAACATTGACTTTCTGTTACCTCCATAGTAAAATATTTACCTATTATATAAAAATTAACACAAAATAATATCATAGGTATAGAACATAAATGAGAAAACTGTTAAAAGAAAACATAAGAGAAAAACTGTCAATACTTAGGGTTGGTGAAAGTTCTTATAGATGACCCCCAAATAAAATTCATAAAATAAAATTTAAAAAATTGACATGTTTTTGAGATTTTAGATTTAAAATATTTAAAATTTCTTCAAAACTTAAAATATTTTCTCTGTAAAACACTATGAAGAACTAGACTGGGAACAAGTATCTGAAAATCATAAAGGACTCATATTTAGAATACATGACAAACTCTCAAATCTCAACAGTTAAAAAAAAGGGAACAGATGAAAGACAAGAGAGCCTTTTTGCTGAAGAGATGAAGGGAACACATGTGTGGCCAATAAGCACTGGAGGAGGTGTTTAAGACCACTACTGCTGAGTATATCAGGCCATCAAACACCTACCACAATGGTAAAATAAGTAACAGTGACAATACCACATGCTTGAGAGCATGTGAAGCAACTGGATTTCTCATATACTGCTAATGGGAACATAAAATAGCACAGTCATTTTGAAATTTCATTTGGAAATCCAGTTTCTTTGAAAACTGAACATATTCTTAACAATCAACACAACAACCACACTCTGGATATTTATCCTGCAGGAATAAAAACTATGTGCACACAGAAACCTGTACATGAATGTCGATTGTCTCCAGCCGTTCATGGGTTGCTTGTGGGTCACCGTGCATGGAAGCCTCATGGATAAAGATATATGGTGTCTGGGAATAACCAGGGGACATTTCCTCTAGTCAATTGCCCAGGGACAATGTGAATCTCTTTCCTGCTCTGCGGTGGTCCACCTGAGATGGGTGTGACCTGCCAAGATGTCAATCAACCTGCTGACTGCAAGACTCCGCCCTTGAAACCTTATCCCTGCCTTAAATAAACTACTGGAGCCATTTTCCTTTTGTCTAGTTCCAGGACCCATTTCTGAGTATGTGTTTTGTTACTTATTAATTATCTGAGATTGCAAGTTTTAGAGTGGCTTGGATTGTTTATATTGGATTGTTTGTCTTTGTTGGATATATAGAAGTCCATTACATACTCTTGACACCAAACCCTCATGGGATATTCATACATTGCAAATATTGTCTCCCAATCTGTGATTTGATTTTTCATTTTCTTAATACTGTTTTTCAAGAGGCAGAAGTATTTTCAAAATTTTGGGCAGAATAAAGAACCCCTTATTGAGATGGATGCTAGCCATTGTCCTCCCCCTGAAATAGTTGATCACAGCTTTATGTGTATGGACCCAAACTAAAAATATCCAATGTCCTTTAATAGGTTAAATAAACTGTACACATCTATAACATAGACTATTATTGAGGATGAACAATTGATACATGAAACATCTTAGTGGATTTCAAGAGCATTATGCTGAATAAAAACATCAAATGTCAAAAGTCATATATGGTGTGATTTGATTTACATAGCATTTTCAAAATTAAACTTAATAAATACAAATTATCAGTTGCCAAAAGTTAGAGATAGTGTTAGTGGTGGCAGACGATGGGTGTGACTTTACCCAGTTTCTCCCATGGTTGTGGTTTTTTTTTTTTTTTTTTTTCATGAACCAGTGATGCTTTATTCAGCAGCAGAGAGACACATCTTAAGGGGAAAAATGGCGGAGGGCCACCATGAGGGGCTAGGTTTTATAGCAGAACCAGGTCATGGAGGAGTTAGTGACTTTGGTGGACTCTTTTGATGGGCAGGGGACAGGGCCAAGTCATGGGAGTTTTGATGGCCAGATCATTTAGGGTGGGGTGGGCAGGTAGGGGAACAAGAATGTAAGTTCCTTTTGGGCTTACTGTCCATATCCTTCACAAGTGACAATGAATGAAGGGATCTTTGTTTCAGAAAGATAACTCTGGCCCTCTGAGGGCTTATGGGCGGGGGAGATGGCAAATACTTCAGAGGAGCCGATGAGGATATTGACCTTTCTGATTAAAATGAAGGAAAGAAATAACCTGTGGAGCATGTTCCTGAAGGAGGATCTACAGAATCTGGCAACTTATCAGATGTGATGGTTGAGAATGAGCCTGAGGTCAAGGATAGGATGGCTTTGATGCTGCATGGAAGCCTGGGTGAAGGGAACGAAGATGAATAGACTAGGAACCTGTGGTTGTGAAATAGCTAATTAGAATCATTTCTGGTCTGTGATGTTAAAAGGGTGGGGAGAGTTCAGTGAAACCAGAAACCTCCGGAGGCCACACTGAAGGTCCGTGGATCTATAACTCTGGGTAGGGGACAGAATGACACAGAACTTAAGCCACCCAGTTACTTTAGGGGATCAAGGCTGAGCTTCTGGCTATCCTTTCTTCTATTCAGGATAGGAATCCAGGCCTGAGCCTGTGGTTTTTCCTCATCCCATGGTTGTGTTTTATAGAGATCTACTCCAATATGGAAAATGGGAAACTGACTCTGTGGCAGTTTATACATGTAGGCCTGTGCCATTTGATCTCAAGTATAGATTCTTATAACCACTGTCATAATCAAGATACAGAACAAATCTGTTACCACAAAAATCCTCCTCATGCTACCTGTTATGGGTTAGATATGAGGACCCCCCCCCCAAAAAAAAAAAACTCATGTGTGCAATACAAGAATTTTCAGAGGTAAATTATTAGATTATGAGAGGTGTAACCTAATCAGTGGCTTAACCCACTGATATGGTTTAACTGGGCAGTAACTATAGACAGGTTGTGGCTGGGAGAATCAGATCATGTAGTTTTGAGGGCTTTTTTTTTTTTTTTGTCCCTGGTACTATCTTTGAACCGGACATTTCAAAATTTTGAAAATACTTCTGCCTCTTGAAATCAAGTCACATATTGGGAGACAATATTTGCAATGTATCTCATAAGGGTCTAGTGTCAAGAGTATGTAATGGACTTCTATATATCCACAACAAAGACAAACAATCCAATATAAATGGGCAAAATACTGAATACATGTTTTACCAAAGAAGATGTGCGAAAGACCAAGAAACATAAAAATATATTTAATATCATCAGTCATTGGGAACATGAAAATTAAAATTACCATATGAGATACCACTTTGTATTTACACATGGCTAAAATTAAAAAGACTAATCAAATATTGGCTAAGATGAGGAGTAACTATGATTATCATATATTTCTGGTAAGTGTATAAAATGGAATACCCACTTTGGAAAACTATTTGGCAGCTTCTTTTTAAAAAGTTAAGCTGGGCACACTGGTGCACACCTGTAATCCCAGTGGCTCAGGAGGCTGAAGCAAGAGGATTGAATGTTCAAAGCCAGCCTCAGCAATTTAGCAAGGCCCTAAGAAACTCAGTGAGATCCTGTCTGTAAATTAAAAAAAAAAAAGATATATATATATAAAGGCTGGGGATGTGTCTCAGTGTTTAAGCATCCCTGGGTTTAATCCTAGGTATCTAATAATAAAAATAATAATAATAAAAAGTTAAAAGTTAAATCTACATCTGTCCATTGATCCCACTCTTGGGTATATCTCCAGGAGAATGTAGATTTTGTATGCCTAAAAAAGACTGTATAGCCTGAGGTGATGATGGTTGCCTGTAATCCCAGTGACTCAGGAGGCTGAGGCAGGAGATTACAAATTTGAGGCCAGCCCCAGTAACTTAGTGAACTTGAATTCAGACCCTTAGTGAACTTGAACAAGACCCTGTCTCAAAATAAAAAATAAAAAGGTCTGGGGTTGTGGTTCAGTGGTAAAGTGTCCTGGATTTGACCCTTCCTACCAAAAAAAAAAAAAAAAAAAAAAAAAAAAAACCCACTAACAAACAAACAACAACAACAATTTTTAAAAAACCACTGTAAAGCATGTACAATATTGTTTATAGCAGCACTTTTATACATAACTTTTCTCAAATTGGAAACAACCCACATGCCCATCCACAATGAAATGTGCTCACAATTACAAAGAAAAAATACACCAGTGTGGATGAATCTCAAAAAGAGAGTGTCTGATATATTCTGCTGTCTATCCCATTCTCCACTCTGTATACGGGGTAAAAATGGGAGTTCATAACCCACTTGAATCAATCTGTGAAATATGGTATATTAAGAACTATGTAATGTTTTGAACAACCAACAATAAAATAAAAAATAAATAAATAAATAAATAAATAAATAATAAAAATAGGTAATTAAGGGCTGGGGATGTGGCTCAAGCGGTAGCTCACTCGCCTGGCATGCGTGCTGCCCGGGTTAGATCCTCAGCACCACATACAAAGATGTTGTGTCCACCGAAAACTAAAAAATAAATATTAAAATTCTCTCTCTTTTTTAAAATAGGTAATTAAATAAAAACAGACAATGTCTTCATTCTTAATACATATTTTTCCAGCTGGTTAAATAATCTACATAATTTTTAATTTATAGGATAATTAACCTATATGTCTATTTACTTCTAACAGTTTCTTCAACAGGAAATACATAACTCATTATATACATTTACCTGATGCCCTGCCTTTTGCAGTTAGGCATAAATTCACAATAAATGTAATTCATTATATAAATGCCTGTTTCAAGATATACTTAATGACTTATACAGTGAAGATTCAAACAACAAGTAATCTTAACTCCTAACTACTGTTTAGGTTTTCATCAAGTGGTGAACAAATAAAATTCTATGTACAAAGATGTCCAAAAAAAAAAAAAAAAAAGAGAAAATGTTGGGTAAAATAAGGTCAGCACAAAAGACCACAGCCTTCATGGTTTCATTTATATGAAGTTCAAGATCTGCAAAACATAGTCTATGGTGCCAAATATCAGAACAATGATTATTCAAGTATGTGTGTGTGTGGGGGGGGGGGGTGTCAACTAGGATTAGGGAAATTCCTGGGGCCCTAGATATATTCTGTGTCTTTATTGCATTTTGCTTATATGGATGGATACTTTTGTCAAAACCATTAAATCGTACACTTAAGAGCTATATTATTTATCCTATGTAAATTTTGAACTTAATAAAAAAAAATGTAGGTTTAAGACCTAAAACTGGTTAGACCCCAGTAAACTAGACCGTAGGATCACTTTAGGTTTGGAAGCTTCTACCCGAGACTGGCAAGATGACAAGGGTGTCCTTACTCATGGTCTCTGAGTGAAAAGTCTCCCCCCCAAATCCCCAAAGTCCAAAGAAGGGGACAGTGATTGGAGATAAGCTGTAGCAGAAGACAGCTAGGACACAGGCCAGCACTGACTAAGGTTTGCCCAGGAGGCTATTTCCTCTGCTGCAGAAACAAGAGGTCCCCAAATGCCCGACCATCTGGTCCCTGCTTCTCACTGGAAACCAGTATTGAGGCTCCCCGCCCAATGTTAGCACTGGGGCTTATTTCTGGATCTGAGACTTTAGAAAGAGTTTGTTTATAATCTGAGGCATTCTGTATGCTACCCTTTTCTCTGCTTGGAGTCCGATTTTAAGGATTGTTTACAAAGTCAGATTTCTGCCAGCAGATTTGTTTTTGTAAGAGATCCTGAATCAATGCCTTCTTTAATATGCTTTGATGACCTCAGCTCTAGGCTGCCTTTCACCTTCTTCATTATCAGAGGATCCTTGGAGCTGAACAGAGAGAATCAACTCTCCCAGCAGCTTCAAAATCGGTTCATTGATGGAAAAAAAATATTTGGGAACTTCCAACCGTGAGCGCTCACTCTGGCTTCCCACCCTGTAAAGAAGGGACTGTAAGCAGGAGAGTACTGGGGTTTGAACCCCGCATTGAATGTAGAGTAGAAAAGCAATGGAATGTGGCCTTAGAACTCTGCTTCTTTTAGAAAGGTTTTTCTCAGTTTGCTTCACTTTTCTTCCTTCTTTCCTTCCTTTTTCTTTTCCTTTTCTTTCACTTTCTTGTAGTTTTAATAGAGGTTGTGCATCCCTAATCCAAATGGCTCCAAAACTCAAAACTTTTTGAGCACCAACATAATGTCACAGGTGGAAAATTTCATGCCATGAAACTCTGTTTTGTGTATAAAATTATTAAAAATATTATATAAAATTACCTTCAAGTTAAGTGTCTAAGATGTTTATGAAACAGAAATAAATTTCGTGTCTCAACTTGGGTTCCATCCCCAAGAGTTTTCATTATATATTTGCAAATATTCCAAAATCCAAAGCGGGGTGGGAAAGCCCCAAATCCAAAGACTTTATGATCCCAAACATTTTGGCTAAGGGATACTCAACCTTACTCCCAATATGATTCCCCTCCTGATTTCCCCCATCAAGGTTGATGGCCACATCTCCCAGCCTCTTAGACTGGACACCCTGGGGGTCATTTTTATTCCTCTCTTCTTTGACCTACAGCCATGATAATGGTCACCACTTCAGAGGTTCCTCTCCTGGGACCTGGAAAGCCATCATCCTTTCTTACGCCATTAGACTTCCCCTGTGTAGACCATCCTTCTTGCATAGACTATTGAATTTGCTCTTAACTGACTCAACTATCTCTAGACCTTGCCTCCCTCCAATCCTCCATATTTGTGTCCAATTATTTTATCTAACATACAACTCAGATCACCACATTCCAATGCTTCAAATCCACAGCACTCTACCATCAGTTATGGAATGAAGCATAAACCCTTCCTCTGACTCAGTTTTCCAGCCCCTTCTCTGATTAATCTCCTAGGCATGCCCAGCAGATTGACTATGTCATGCTTTTTTCCAATTCTGGGTCTTGGATAATCATGCTGCTGCCTTTTGGAATGCCTTTCATCTCTGTCCACCTCATTTTTTCAATTCTCATGCCAATGCTAATTCCTTTAAGAAGTCTTCTCTTCGCTTCCAATTGGATCTGTTCTCTTCCTCCTCTCAGCTGCCTTTTGAAAAAATAAATAAATAAATAAAATCTTATGGATTTACTTTCTTAGAGTGAAAACTATCCTTCCCCTGTTCTCATTATTAGATTTTTAACTTCTCCAAATGACAAAGCCATATTTTCCTTATCTCTGTAAGGCTTTCTACATTTTGTACAATATTTAGCACATGGTAGTCATTTAATAAGTGTTTGTTGACTTTTATTTAATCTCCACTATTGGAAAACTATATTTCTATTACATGGATCTTGCCCTGGACCAAGATTTCGGTCTTACTCAATTTTCAAATAATTGCACACTATCCTCAGTTTATATAATACATTGAAAAGGAGGGGAAAGGCCAGGATTCTCTTCACACTAGCATACACCTGTCATAGCTCTCAGAGCCAAGGACACTGTGCTCCCTAGGGAATAAAATATGGAAATTCTCAGAGAGCCATGGATCTTAGAAGTTGTCTGGGGAACAGAATGAGCTGGACAGCCTTATGGGGGGCTGATGGCCTGCTGTCTGTACTTCAAGTAGAACCTCACCTACCTACTCTGGAGTCACGAACATTTTTTCTTTGGTGAACTTTCTATAAAATATCATTGTTGTTTTCATTGCTATTTTGGTTGCTGTGGCTCAAACTCAGAGCCCTGTGTGTGCTAGGCACATACTCTAGTAGCAGTTAAAATATTAACCTTCACTGTATTTTAATGTTTGGGGAAGTTTTCTTGCAAATGTCAGGATAACTAGGCTTTACTGAGGGAGCCAAGAAAAGGGCGTTTTTGTCTAAGATTAAAATGGAGATTTAAAGGATGGAAGAGAGTTGGGTTGTATGATAATAGAAGTGACTGAAATTCTTGGGGGAAAGGAAATTTCTGTAGGCAGGAAGGAGAGGGAGGGTTGTGCTGCTTTCACATCTCCCTGTCATTATTTGGAGATTTCCTTCTGATGAATCCATGAAATATTTCTTTCTTTTTTTAAAAAAGAGAGCCAGTCCCTCCTCAAGATGCTTAATAAATATGCACTGATGGATTGCTGATAGGTGCTCTCGACTGTTCCAAATGCATTAGCGCTGCTTGATTTGAGGACCATATGGAACTTACATCCAAGAGGACCACTGGCTCTCCTGCAGCCCAGAGGTGACCTGAAATTGCATTTGTTCTTTTTGCTTTGATAAATCACGGACTTTCAACATCTTTGAAGTCTGAGCCCTGGCTCCCTGGACTGTTCATTAGATACTTCATTTGGACATGAGGGGAATCCAAATCTGATGAAAAAGGCTTATCAATTTTTTTTAACTGTTTCCACAGACCTCAAAGGATCCATGCTTATTTCATCCACAATCCTCACCCAGTTCTCTCCACTCTGTTTTCTTCCTGTCCTTTCACTGTGAAGGACAGATTCCAAGGTTGTAATAACTTAAACCACAAAGTTCACTGGAGACTATGAGGAATGTGGAACTTCTCTTTGTCTTGGGCAGGAAAGTACAGTTCCAGGAAGAGAACGGGGCCCAGAGAGGCCACATCTTCTCACTCTGTCTAAATGGTGCTGTAGGTTGAAGCCTTTTAACTTCTGGAATTGTCTGGGTTCTAATGAAGACAATAGCACTGGGACAACTTATTTCTAAGACAGAATTTTCCCTGCTTCCTCTAGAAGCAGCTAGTGGGGAGAAATTACCTTCAACTGGGTTTCTACCTTTCTGATTTCAAGTTGTAACAAACTTTTAGAAACTAAATGCAAGCACAGTGAAATTTCAGCTGGAATACATTGGGGAAACATTTTAAAACTAAACTCTGAAATCCCATTATGCAAAAACACACACCACTATATACGTACCATATAAATCCTTTTAGATATTTTTCCCAAGCAAAATACACACATATATATTTTAAAAAGATGAGAGTCACACTAATTGCTCTGCCATCTGTGTTTAGTTTTTGTTTTTTTAAGCATTACCTTTATTTGCTGTCAATAAATGTAGATATACATAAATACTTGCAATAGCTACATATATGTGATTTCAGGAAATGTTTTATAGTATGCACATGTAATTGTTTCAGTACTGAATTTGCACAAAATTGCAATCATTAATATTAATTACCTTGCCTAATTTTATTTTCATATTAGGACTCAAGGTTCCTTGAGTGCCATATTTCTATTATTATTTGGGGTGAATATTTATGGTTTTTAGCATAAAATATTTTTAATATAACCCAAATATCCTTACATATCACTCAAGACCACTTTGTCACTCATAAATTTAGGTAAAGATAGTCTCTGGTTCTTTGTTGAGGTTGCAGTAGTTCAGTGTCTTCTCCATAACCTCTCCATATTCCTTTGGCTTTCCTCTGCATTTCTATTTGATCCTATGGATTCTTCACATAGCCAGCTTAAGTCAAATTTGTACATAAAACTGAACATGGAGCCCTGCTCTGTTTTCCCAAGCAACATGCTCCCTATCTGGGCATTGTGATGCTTACCCGAAGATTCCAGGTGTCTAGAGAAGAATTCCATCAAACACCACAAAGTCCTCCCACAGGCCTATCTTCCAGCACCTCCCAGGGCCCATTTTCCAGACTTTCCTCATTTTTCCAACAACTTCCCCACTGCATACTGATCCTGTCGTAATCTCAACACCCTGCTCTTCAACTCCCACTGTTCCTCTATTGAAGGACCAACTCTCTGTGGTCAGTCTGTCCCACAAGGCTTCCAGAGTTGTGGAGAACAAAACGGAACAGGAATATAAAACTATTCATTTTGATTGATTTGGAAGGAATTGGCTACATTTTGATGGTACCACTTAAATGTACTAATTTTCTTAATGCACAGAGTTATGCATCTCTGGAGTACAATATAGTTGCAAAAGAAAGAGTTCAGTTCTCTCCTTTTGCAATACAAAGAAACCAATGCCATGGTGGTGAATATTGCAGGCTCACAGGGATCCTTAGGGCCAGAGCCAGGTTCCTGACTCCTGATCTCACTGCTTTGCATCATGAGACAAACTGAGGAGTCCTTTCTCCTCCACAGAGAAAGAAGGACATCCCCTCCACCCTCTGTTCCAAGCCTTCTGGGTCAGAAGATCCAGGAGCGGAGGATGTAGGCAAAACAGGTTTAGGCTCTAAACATTCATGCTTTAGGGGTAGGGAAGTGGTGAGAGCACTGGGAGGAGGGCATAGAAATTAAAGGGGATGAGCTTGCAAATGACAGAGAAAAGAGTGAATGATCAGTGTTCAAACCAAGAAGCCTAACATTGCTGCTGTGTCTTCTGATTGTCTCATAAATCTGCCTAAGCCTGTGTTATCATAAGGTTGACCTCAATTTGGGGGACCTTAGGATCCAAGATTTTGAAGATTTGTTCCAGAAGTTGCCCTCTGACTTTTGTACGATGCTTGGGAATTACTTTAACCTCTCTGTGAACTGGCCCCTCTGTAATGGGAGATGATATTACTTGCCTTCATGTAAGGCCTTTTTAAAAATCTATGGGATGCCCAGGGAGAGATTGTGTTTGAGTATAGAATGAAAAAATCATTCTTTGCTCCTTCACCAACATTTAAATAATTATCTGAGATAAAAAATATCATTGAATTAATTTTTGTGTTTGATACTTTTCAGTTTCACAAAATGTAAATACCCCAAGAATGTTTTACTCTTAACTTGGAAGGTTATAGGTCATATCTCATAGGAAAAACTGCCCTTGAAAAATCTAATTTGAAATGAAAGACAAACTTAGCTATCCCTCTGACGTGTACCTGGAACCTCTATCTCTTCTATATGCCTTTAATATACAGTCTTTACTGGCTGCTGATATTGGGTCCTGTGAGTTAAAGTACTTATAAAATCATATGCTGATGATTCCTGATTCTACAGCATCCATTTCTGATCTCTCCAGTGGAGTTTATGATGGAATTCAACCTGCTAGCTGGGTCTCCACCTGAGCACTCCACAGTCAACTCTATCACAAATGTCCTGAACTTCTAGAACTACTATCATTTTCTCCCCTTTTCCCCCACACCAGCTCTTCCTCTGTTCAAGCTAATCATTAACTTTTTCATTCCAGATCATTCTTTCTCTCTAACCAGCATTTCCAATCCCTAGGGAAATCTTATCAATATATCTGTAGGCTTTCTCTTCTTCCTTACATCACTTTCCTAGCTCAGTCCCTTTCCTCTCTCATTCGAGCTATTGCTACTTCTTTGATTCAACAAGTATTTGTGGAGGATCTATTGTATGGCAGGCACTATTCTAGGAACCTGAGGTCCAATTAGCAAAGGACATATGAAAAGATTCCCTGCCCTCAAAGAGGATGCATTCTCCTAGGGAGGAGGAAGGCATTCAATAAAACACAGTAAGTGGGTAAGTTAGAAAGTAAATCTAAAAAATAATTGCTGTGGAAAAAAAGAAGTAGGGCATGGGTGTTGGGCAAGATTGGGAAGTTGTAGTTTGCCACTTTTAATAGGGTGGTTGGGGTGAACTTCTTTAAAGAGAACAGTTGAGGAAAAGTTCCAGACAAAGGGAAAGGCCTTAAAATGGGAGTATGGCTGGTGTGTTCAAAATACAGCAAAAGAGATGGCAAATCTTTCTAAAGAGTGGAACTTGATCATGTTACTCACTGCTGAGAGCATTCAACAACTCTCCTTTACCTACAGCTTCTTCATTTATGACAGGAAGCCTTTTGTGAAGAGACCCTGCTTAACTCTCTGTCTTCCTTTCCTGCTTCTCTGTCTTCATTTCCCCTTTATAACAATTTCAAACCCACCTACAGGGGCCTGCACACACCATGCTGGATCGTGGTTTTGTGTCTTAGATAACACTGTTTCTTATCTGTTCTCTGTGGATTTGCCTGATTATGGGAACTCAAGTTCCAGTCCAACCTCACAGGGTCCTTCCTAGAAGGTGGACCAAATGTCTCCAGTATCCCCCACTGTCCTTCCCAGGGCACACCCATTGTAATGATCATCACACCACGCTAAAATTTTTTTAATTGAATGCAAGCTCTTCTCTCCCTTCCCTTGCCAATACTTAGCACATTACCTGCACATATAGTCATCAGAGTTCTGTAAATGTTTGCTGCTGCAGTTTGAACACTCAGGCTAGATCTGCATAAATCTAAATGAAGCCAGATCCCCCTCCAGCACAAGGATCTCCTGGCTGCAGTTCAGGATGCAGCATTACATTTTGTCACTGAAAATTAAACAAGGCCAGGTGAAGTCAGTGACTCTGGTGGCTAATGACTTTCTCTGCCTCACTTCCATTTCTCTCTATCAGCTGAGCTCCAGAACTGCCACCTGCCCGGCGGACATTGTGTGATGAGTCGTATACGTCTTACAATACTTCTCTCCTGAACCTAAGGAAACAAAAACACAAAACAGCATCTCCTCTTGGCAGTGTGGGTGGCCACCCCATGTGGGGTTAGTGTGGCAGTGAACATCAGAGTCCCAGGGAGTGGTTGAGGGACATGTCATCAAGTTGATGTAGACCCAGGTTGCCTTTGTGGACAGAGTCTGAGAGAAGCAGATGGAGCCATTTTGTAAGCTTTCTATTCAGAGAAAATCAAGAATGGAATAAAAAGGGGTTTTAGACACACATGCTAATGGAACAGGGCAGATGCAGGAAGCATCAAGCTGAGTCTTATGGGAGGGCAAAAAATGAAATGAGAACCTGAACAAGGCATTTCCCCCCTGCAGTGAAATAAAGATCTCCATGCTACATTACACTGTCTGTTCGGCTCTCACTACAGGGGTTTTGGGACCGGAGCCAGGTGCACAGAGCCATGACCCAGCAGCTGAGCGGGCCAAGACCATTTGCTGAGAGACAATGGCGTCCCAGCCATGGCATGTGTGTTCAGAAGAACTGCAGCCTCCAGCAGCCATGTGGGTTGCAGCTTGGCAACCTCACGTTCTTCTGAGGGGCAGAGGGTCGGGGGCAGAGCTGGTGGAGAAGAGCTCCATTGGCAGTAGGTCCTGGGCTTTAAAGAATCTCAACAGCACCGTGACTTTCTAAGTCTTTGGTAAATTACCTTTTATTAGCTTTGTTCAGCCTCAGCAGCCTGGAATTGTCTCCTTACAACCCAGCCATCTGTTCCCTCGTGTCTATAATTCTGACCACACAAAAAAAGTTTAATTTCAGCCAAAGATTATTTAAAAACAATGGGGAAAGAAAAGGAGAGGGGGAAAATGAAAGAGGATGAGCATTTCAGAGACAGTCACCATAAGAAAGCAGGTATTTCTGACCCAGGACCCTGAAAAAGAGCATCGTGAACTTCTTGGTGACTGGTTAGGATGATTATAATGCACAGTAGTCAGCACGTTGCTGAATAATAAATAAGTATGGATCAAGCTACTTTTACATGCAAGGGACAGAATTAGGTGCTATGAAAGAAAAATAGTAGTATCTTTTAGGAATACCCAACTCTCAGGGCACAGTGGCGCATGCCTGTAATCCTAGAGGCTCAAGAGGCTGAAGTAGGAGGATCACGAGTTCAAAGCCAGCCTCAGCAATTTATGGAGACCCTAAACAACTCAGCAAGACCCTGTCTCTACATAAAATATAAAAAGGACTGGAGATGTGTCTCAGTGGTTAATCACCCCTGGGTTCAATCCCTAGTACCAAAAAAAAAAAAAAAAAAGGAGGGTGGGGATACTCAACTGTACTCAAGGGAAACCAGAGTAGAAATTTAAGTAACCTCTTCAGAGAAAAACCAGGTCAAGAAATGCTGCAAGACACTCGGCTGGCATAAGCTAGCAGTTTCAAGGCACTGTGAGCAGTTGTGTCAAGGAAGTGAAGTTAATGAAACGGAAAAGACCCACACAACACACAAAAGTGACAAATTCATCTTTCTACTTAAACAAATCCTTTCCACAGCATTCAATTAAAAAAAAAATATTTGCAGGCTTCCCTTACCTCACAAATCAACCCCTTTTATTTTGAGGATTTTTTTCCCCTAGAAAATTCATCTCAACATTGAGCCAAGTTTCAGCTTTCTTTAATTCCTTTGTTTTATTTTTCCTTCCAGACAAGAGATAATTTTGTCCCACTCCTCTTTCAACTGGAAGATAACTATCAGCACCCCCCTAAGTCCTCTCATTTTAAGACCAACCATCTTGCCTCATTTCTTTGGCAAGATTCAGATGTTCTCTGGCTGCATCCTAGCCAGGGAATGCACCCACCCAGAGGTGCTCCCAGCCTGGCATTCCTGATGTGTTCAGGTCAGAGGTCCTCTGGCCGTTACTTATCATTCTGGGAACATGATTCCCCTGCTAATAGAGCCTGCAAGTAGCTCTTTGGTCTTTTTCGCTTAAACTTGCTGCTGGCACAGGTATCCCAAGATTGAGCAGAATGTCAAGGAGGGGCAGATTTGGGGAAGAGGTGAAGGTGTTCTGGTTGGGAGAAGCTGGAGCAACAAGGTAATTATAACAGTTTTATACTGCCATAGAGAACAGAATATAGAGCCATGGGACTTAAGTCTAATGTTAAATTTTTCCTTTCCAATAAGCAGAGTATGTGATGTGAGAAAATCTGGTTATCCCTTTGAAATCATGGGATTATGCACTCTTACCCACAACCATAAACCCCAAATAATTTAAGATATATTAAGAATATAGATTTTGTGATATATAAATACAAATACACGTGAAAATCAAAAGAGACATAAGGCCCCAAAGTGTTATTTAAATGGTCTACACAGTAGGAGGCATTTGTTCTTTAAGAGTCAAATGATCCTGCCTCTGATCTTTGGTACTCACAATATGAATAATGGATCTTTGAAGTGTGACAGTTGGCTATAAAATGAGAAAATGACTTTCCCAGGAGAAGAAAATAGGTAGCCTTATGTAAAGTCTTATACAAATATAAAATGTGGTTTTTATTTAATTTTATTATTTTTACATATATATATACATATTTTACATATATTTTTTTTTTCCTGGAACATATTTTCTAACTATGCTACCAAAGAAAATTTATAAATATAAATATATGATATGCATATATGTCTATTTATAGATAGATAGATAGATAGATAGATACGTAAACAGAAAAGTGTTAGAGACCTCAAGACTTCTGTCTCACAGCACAGTTACATAGAATACCACTTCTTCTACACCCTGTCCAAATAGTTCTTGCAGGAAAGCTGTCACATGGCTGGGCACAGCTGTGAAACCTGGGAGACGTCTTGGAGGCAGTGAGAAGAACTTGATACAAAAGATGGGTAGAAAGTTTTACCAAAAGAGGTGAAAGGAGGACTTCTGGGAATCTGAAATGTAACTGAATAAGTTAGTGGTTGAAAGAAGAAATGAAGGACGAGCCAGGAACTAAAGAGTTTTTTTTTTTTTTCTAAAGAGAGAGAGAGAGAGAGAGAGAGGGAATTTTTAAAAAAAATATTTATTTATTTTTAGTTTTTTGGCGGATACAACATCTTTGTTTGTATGTGGTGCTGAGGACCCAACTCTGGCCGCACGCATGCCAGGCGAGCGTGCTACTACTTGAGCCACATCCTCAGCCCAACTAAAGGGGTTTTAAGCTTTTGGTCTTGGGTGGTAAGAACTCATCATGAGGGAAGAAACCTACTTCAAAACTTGCATCCTATAGGCGCACGGCAAGGTGGACATTTCGGTTCCATTTATTGTCTAGTTTGCTTGGTTTTCTCTCCTTCTCCCACCTGTGATGATATAGACTCTACTAGCTCTAACTCACTTAGGGAGCAGGCAGAAGCCTCATATTGAAAATGACCCTAACTTCAAACAGAGGCAATCGCTGGTGAAACTTACAGATGGAACAAGGAAATATTATGGGATATAGTCAGATAAACAGCTTTCCTTGGTCACTCAGTATCCTATCATACACAGCCCTACCCCTGGAATAAAAATTGGACTATTCCACTGACTTGGTTTGGTCACCTCTTATTAAAAGAATAAAAAATAAAAAAATTCCTTTAATCACTTTGAGCCATTTGGTATAATTTCAATCATATAAAATGGGTGGTCCTGGGTACCAAACTTCTAACTGGAGTTAATGTTAAGTCTTGCCTCTGCCACCTGCCACCCTCTGTGAGCTGACCGGTTGCTGGAGTATGGCATGGAGAGAGGGTCCCCTACCCCAGTTTGACAGCCATCCTGGATCCTCCACACAAAGAGAGAGCAGGAGGAAGAGGGGTTCTAGAAAGTTCTTGCTCAATAGCTACAGGGATAAAGTGGTTCATCCTCTCTGGATCTGCAGACATTTAAAACGGACTCTCTCCCACAAGCCATGTTGGGGTTCTCTGGAAACCTCCCTGCCGTGCTTCTCTGACAGCAATGCCAGTCATGGAACACATGGCCTTTTTGACAGTCTGTTTCATGTTGAGCCTGGATTTTTTGGTTGCTGTTGGTTTAGGACGTATAGAAATTCTCCTTTGGCCTCCTCCTTCTTTAGGTTGGCTTTTATCTAGATTTTAAATGGATCCTGGATAGTTCCTTCTCCTGGGGAACCTCTTCTCTTCTGTAAGAAACATGCCCTTCCCAGGCCATCCCTGGAGGTTTCCAGCCATCTGAAGCCAGTGACTCTTCCTCATAAGGTGACTGCCAGCTCACCAGCACCTCTTTCTTAACTTCCAGATTTCTTAAGCAGAGTCAGATATCCATTTTGCACCCCCAAGCCCCCAAGAACACATTTCAAATTTTCTAAACAATCTCATAGTCCCCTTTACATGAATGCATAACAATGAACTACTTCTGCCCAAACCAACTCTCCTCACTTACTCTGATTTCTTTCTCTTTTGAACTTTTTATACACTTGGTCTGTAGAAATAGCCCTGAGGTGCAACTACTTGTATAATTGTCTTGTTATTTCCTTTGAAAAAATCAGTACTTGATTGTCTCACAACTGATTTCAGTACTGGTTACCTTTCTCAGTGCTCTGGTTGGATATTCTAATTATGTATATGTTTTATACTAGTTGATTATATTTTGCCTCAAGTTGGTGGCTCTGATTCTATAACTGATAGGAGAGACCTCACAGAGAAAACTGCCTTCTCAATTCTCCTATGGATGTATACAAAGCCAGGGAAATAGTTTGAAAAGGTTCATCTTTTTAACTTGTATTTTTGTGAAAACCAAGCTCCAAAATAGTCCCTGCCTCCTGACATTCACAGCTTTGTGTAGTGTCACAATATCCAGATGTGCTGTCCCTGGGGTTGGTCTGTGTGACCAAGAGATAACAGGCAAGTGATGAGGCGTTGCTTCCAAGAGGAGGATATAAAATTCTTTGGCTTCCATCTTGCTTGCTCTCTTTGTCATGTAGCTATTTACTTCGGGGGAAGCCATGCTGTGTGCAGTCCCTTAGCGAGCTGCAGGTGGAAGCCTCTGAGACCTCCTGCCGAGAGCTACCGAGTGGGCTCCGAAGTGGAACCTCCAGCCCACTTAAATTTTCAGAAACTGCAGCTCCTGCTGACAGCTGGGCTGCAACTTAATGAGAGCTCCTGAGCCAGAACATACAGGGAAGATGTTCCCAGACTCTGGACCCTCAGAAATTATGTGAAACCTTAAGCAGCTAGGTTGCAGCATAATTTTTTTTTTGTGTGTGTACAGCAATAAATAACTACTATTTTGTCTAAATAGTTGAACTAACAGGGTTTTTTTTTTACATTTGCAAAGTATTTTCACCCAGATGTTACCACATCTGGGTGAAAGAACTAAAGCCCTCTTTGTATTCTAAAGTCCATTATATAAAAATAAAATACAAATGTATTAGGGTCTCCATTGTTTTCAAATTTATTGGATTTACTGGATTCCTTTACTAGAGGACTAATGAGATCTATATTTTTATTTTTATTATTTATTTTTTTATTTATATATGACAGCGGAATGCATTACAATTCTTATTACACAGACAGAGCACACTTTTTCATATCTCTGACTGTATACAAAGTGTATTCACACCAATTCATATCTTCATACATGCACTTTGGATAATGATGATCACCACATTCCACCATCATTTATAACCCCATGACCCTTCCCTTCCCCTCCAACAACTTAATAGACAAGCTCAAGATCTATATTTTTAAATAATTGAATCTATTAGATGAAATTTATAAACCATTTTTTTTTCAGAAATGTGTATTATTTAAACTAGAACTAAATTTGTAAAAATCATAGCTTCAAGACACAGATGAGACTTTGAGAGGTTGTCCAAATTTTCATGGTTGTCTGGGGCAGTTCTGCATTCTAACCCTACCACATTCATTGATTTTTTTTTTTTTTTTTTTTTTTTTTTTTTTTTTTAGCAATCTCTAAAGAAGCAAGTCAACGTGGCCAGAGGAGCTACTGGGAAAAACAGCAGCAATTTGCTTCACACTGGAAAGTCAGAGAGTTCTTAATAGGTAACTAAAATGATTTTCACATTAAAAAATTTCAATGTTTGTTTTACTTAATTCCTATTCTGTTTTCTGAGAACAAGTGAAGGGAACAACCATCTAACATCTGGAGAACTGAGGCAGAGACTGGAGAAGTGACTTTCAAGAAACTGTAAATCTAACATGGGAAGGAGAAAGAAGGCCGACTCAGACCTCATCCAGCAGACTATGCCCCCTTGTGAGATTTGTTCCCAAACACGGGGACCTTCCAGCTTGCTTACAAAATTGATTCTGCATACTTTTAAACATATTTTATCACTACAAAAGCAGCTAAAGATATAAGTCCTAAAAAATGAGCGAGGGAGAAAGACTGAATTTAGAATATGCCAATACATCAGTAGCAAATAGACAAATGATATTTGGTGCTATGCAGGGAGGCTAACATGGCTAATTAGACCATAAAACATATTCCAGAGGCTGTTCTTGGCGTAGGTAGGAGGAAATACACACGACCTCCCTTTTTACTTTGTTCTCTTTTTCTCAGCAGTGGAATCTGAATTCAGAAACTGTATTTGTAATGCAGAAGAATCATCCTGCTGAGGACTTTGGTATCTCCCCCTCACCCCACATACCCATTGACCTTTCTCTTCCCTGGAAGGTTTGCTGCACAGAGCTGCTTAAACACTTGTGAGTCTGTGTCAGGGTTCTGATGGAACCCCATGTCCATTTTACACTCAGACCTGAGCTGTCTCTGGAACAGCCTATTCTGGAATGGTCCATTAGGACTTCAGCCTTCTTTTGCAGTTAATGGAAGGGTCATGCTGGGCCAGCTGCCCACTTCATGAGTTAGGCCTGTTACCCTAACCCTCCCTCTTATTTGAGAGTTGGTTTTTAGGTCTGGGCATGAACACAGGTTGACTGGAAGGTCCACTCAGCCATCACCACTCTCAGGTATAGTTGATTAAAGTATACTCAGGTATGGTCAGGTACAGCCACAAGATATACTTAGCCTCAGGAGTTTCTGGTTCAATGATAACTTCCCATGGTTCTCAAATTGAGGTTGTTAACAAAGAATGAAAGTGAGACTTTATATAAAATATAGAACAACATTTTTAAAAACTCTATGACTATATACACTAATAGCTAAATTAAAGAGATTACCAAGTGTGGATATGTGTGTGTGTGTGTGTGTGTGTGTGTGTGTGTGTGTGTGTGTTACTTTTAGGTAGGAACAGAGTTCAAATGAATGGATTCTAAATTCTGAATTCATATTCTAGCCTTTTCATGTAAGCCTCTTGTAGCCCAGAACTACTCCCCTGGCAGGGCCTACACCCACACTCCTCACTCCAGTGACCAGTCTGAAGCTGTGGCTGAGAAGTCCCAACACATCTTGATCAAAGCCTAAAGGGGTAGGGGATTTTTAGAGGAAACAGGAAAGTTTTTCCTGTGTAGTATTTTGTCTGCAGCAAATAAATAATCATGCATGCATCAATTCATTAGAAAAAGAACTGCCCTGCATTTGTCAAAGTCTCCTAAAATTAGAATGAAGAAAAGAATTTATTTCTAGATGTCTGAAAGTAGGACTCCTTAACTATATAGAAGTAGAAGTTAAGTTAAATAAAAATTGCCAGATGCAGTGGTGCACGCCTGTAATCCCAGCCACTTGGGAGACTGAGGCAGGAGGATCTTGAGTTCAAAGTCAGCTTTTGCAATGGCAAAGCACTATGCAACTCAGTGAGACCCTGTCTCTAAATAAAATACAAAAAAGGGCTGGGGATGTGGCTCAGTGGTTGAGTGGCCCTGAGTTCAATCCTCTGTACACACGCACAAAAAAATTACATAAAAATTATCATAATTTAAAAAATACCCCTCATATATCGCTCATTGATACAACACCATCATACTAGGACAGTACCTCCACAGCAGGATTTATTATGTTAAATGCTGGGAATACCCACTCCTTGAGGCTGGGTATCTTCCTACTTATCTATACTTAGCAAATCACCAGTATTTGTGGAACATCCATAAATGTTTTCTGGGCAACTGATCAATGGAATTAATGAACTTTTTATCTTTGTAAGGGAAAATATCTGGTCCATTTACACAGTTGATGTGCTGCTGCATTTCTTTACATTCATGGGGTCATGGGTCTGCTTTTGTTTCTCAAATCTAGTGATAGATGTAGTCTTGCTTCGCTTACTTGGCACCTAACCTCTGGGTGACCCTAAGTGAGGCCTTACCTATCTGACACTTTATCTTGTCAAAATTCCTTGCATGGTTATCATTCCTGTCTATCTTGACTCACTTGGGTCAATTGACAGAATAGGTATTTAATCCCTGAAATCAATCTCTCAAGATTCTTAATCACTTGACTTTGCTGAGTCTGACATCCTTCCAGTTCTGTTTATAGGCATCTGTAACATTATCTCAGCCTCCGCAGCTCAGGGGAGTTTCCTAGAGGTGACTGGGAGGCACATGGATCCTCAGCCCTATGAGAATCTCTGTATTTGCATGTGACATGTTGTCACCTGGAGCCAAAGGAGAGCTGAAAGAACAATAGCCTCTGCTGCTGCTACCCCTTTGGCTCAAGATATTGTCATCTGCCCACAGTGTCCACTCTTTCAGCCTTATTGAGAGATAATTATGGGAAGAAATCAAAAGCCCATGAATTCCCATTTAACGGCCACAATTTGTAATCTGAAGCCCGGCCCAGCACATCAGTGAGAGGAAAACAGCTGAATGGCAGAAATGGCAAAGGCAAAGCAGGTCAACAATGGCACCTTATCCCCAGGGTAAAACACGGGCCATCAGCTCCAAATACCCTTCAGGATACCTGAGTGCACAGCAAACTCAGCAGGGCTCTCCTGTGGGTGGGTTGAAATTTCTACCTCGGCAAATGTTAGCTCTACTGGGAATCAATGGCCATTGCAAGGGCAGCCGCCTGATGAATCTACCTGCCCCTGCAGCTGCTATTGGGATTATGACTATTGCTGTTAATTCCAGAAGTAAAGAAAGGGGGTGCTACTGCAGACAGGCACTTGAGAACAATTATCTGGTGATATTTAAACTGAGCACAACCTGGATGTCAAGCACTGAGCTTTTTGTGGAGTCTTTCATTGGCTAATGATGCTATAGCAGACGTAATTTCAACTTTTCAGATGAAGAAATTGAGGCTTTTAGAGGATATATTCAAGATCATATGGCTATGAAGCAGCAGAATGATTATCTAAAGGCAGCCCTGCCTGAGAACTAGGAAGAAGATGCATTCACCCAGTCTCTCCATGGCCTCTGTGATGGTACCTGACCTGGCCTTATATCCATAATTTCAGAAGTACTTCAACTGTAAGCTCTTCCAAGGGGAAAAAGTAGTATTCTGATTTTGGTGTTTTTGTTGTTGTTGTTGGTTGGTTGGTTGGTTTTTGCCTTCTTATGAATACTTATAGAACAAGTGAGAGTGAATTTTCAAAGAGTTAAAAAAGGATAACTTTCATACGAACAGAATGAACAGGTATCAAAGATGCATCAACTCATTGAGGGAACTAGTAAGATGGCAAAGCTGGTTCCCAAAACATTTTGAGGAACCAGATATTTATAGACATTTTGGGCAGAAAAGAAATGCCAGAATAAGGTTCCTAGGTTAGATGCAAAATTGTTAATGTCCTACAGGGCAATAAAATCATGACCTTGAGGTTATGTCTCCACCAGTAAAATCTACAAAGCATGTACCCTCAGTGGTGTGGCTCATCACAGTCAATTTCAAGTCACATTTCCTTAGATTGCTGAATTCCCAGACTGGTGTACCTTAAAATCACTAGGAGAAATTTTAAAATCCCAAGTCCCCAAATCCCGCCTGTATTGGTTAGTTTCTTCTTGCTGATTAACCAACTACCACAACTACAGTGGCTTAAAGAAATCCAACTTCATTCTCATACAGGTCTGGTGGCTGGAAGCCTAAATTGGGTCCAACAGGCTGCTATCCTTCTAGAGAATCTGGAGGAGAATCCATTCTCTGCCTTTTCTAGCTTCTAGAGGCTCCGTGCCTTCCTTGGCTTGTGGCAACTCCTCCATCTTCAGACGCAGCAGCATAATCTTCTCTCTCTATCTCGGCTTCCATCTGCCTCTGACTCTGAGCCTCCTTTTATAAGAAACATCATGAACACACGAGGACCACCTGGAAAATCCAGGAAAATTGCAAGTTCCTTAATTTAATCCTATCTGCAAAGTCTCTTTTCCTACATAAGGTACTTATTCACAGGTTCTGAGGATGAGGTCATGGCCATCTTTGAGAGGTCGTTATTTAGCCTGACACATCACCCCATACTATTAAGTCAGGATGTCTGGGGACGGGAGCCAGGCGGCTGGGGATTTGTCTTTTTTGTTTTGTTTTGCTTTGTTTTTAAACATGTCCAGGTGTTTGGGGTGTGAAGCAAAGTTGAAGAACCATGGTCCTAAATAATTACCTAGTCTTTGGGTGACACTGTTGGACAGTGTTTCAATATGATGCCAAGAGGACATGTGCTTGCTTTTGCTTTTGCAGAAGTTAAGAACATGCCACTCAAAATATTCTGTTCACCAAAAATATTGACTATTTTGAGTTAAAGACACTTGAAAAACAGCAGGTGCAAGAAGCTCACTCTGACCATCCTCTGTTCTTAAAAGCAGGAGATGAAATTTCCACATGAAAGATGTTCTTCCTATACCAGAGGGAAGAATCCTTCTTACTGTTAAGGAAGGGGAGAAGGGGTCAAGAGAATCCCTGCAGACATACTTGTTAGACTAACCTGTGTCCTTCTAGCTCCTTCTACACCCATTTAACCGCTCTAGCCCAACCCCCTTTGCCCTGTCCCATTAACTACTCTTGGTCCAGTTCAGTAGATAAATATTCAATTCCAACTGCTTCTGTGGTGGGTCTCCACTTCCATCTGAAGGACTCACATGCCACATAAAACTTTATGTCAAATAGATTTGTGTGTTCTTCTCCTGTTGACCTGTTTTGTGTCAATTTAGTTCTAAGGTCCAGTGTTCCTTCCTGCCTCAGTCTGGCTGGGCACAGAATCACGAGCCACTCAAGCAAGAACAAAACTTTATTTTTGAAAAAGCCGCCAATACTCCGCACTCGCAGGCAAGCCAAAAACCGGTCCACCCCGGGGGGGGGGCCCCCCCCCCCCCCCCCCGCCTCCCCCGGAATTCCCTCCTACTATCCTTCCCCAACCAATGGGAACTCTCCAGGAGTCCCGTAACATGAGTCCCGTAGCAGGCCAAGGTGAACAGCAGGAGTCCAATTTCCATATGAATGTAAATCTTAACATAATCATATCATCTCAATGGCTAGCTGGCGTCACCTTACAACCAAAAGTGCCATGCATCATATTATTTGCTTGTGGCTCCTAGCACCTTCCAAGAAAAAAAAAAAGTTGGGGGGGATAAAATTGTGTTTCCTATACACTTTATTTGTAAATTTGGGATGATTTTTCTGAACTGAAAAATGTATCAAATAATCCTAAAACTCACAAAGCTATGCTCTGACAACCATCTACAACCACTTCTTTGCTTCATCTGCCCCTGAGCTGGATATGCTGCTGTCACTGACTGAAAATGTGGCAAGTCACTGCTGATGTCCTCCCTCCTATAAAATGGAGCAAATGTAACTCATTTCTCTCAGAATGCTGATGACAGTGGTGGGAGGCTATGTGACAGAGAGCCATCTGTCCATAGGACGGCCACACATACCTGGGGGCCGCTGATGGAGGACGAGCCAGTCTCAGGTTTCCACAGCCAAGAATCACGATCTCTGGACCATAACACTGAGGCTTGTAAACGCTGTTCAAATAACTTAAAATGAAAATAACATCCACACTCACATACCTGCCTGTCTATCCCTCAATTATGCCTCACAGCTGAAAGCAAACAGAGAAAGCTGTGAAAACAGTTGGTGACGACATACCTGGGGATCTTGATGAATCTCCGAAAACATAAAACCTCTTGCAATAATCCTATCATCAGTCTGAGCTTACAGCATTTCACCCACTGCTGATCCCAGAGCCTCAGGGTAAACTCTTCACTAGAGAAACTGGTAGTGAATGTCAACAAACACCTGGGTTTATTAGAGTAGCTCTTGTCTTTTAATTTAAACACCAGGACGTTGTCAAAGTTTGCAAGAATCTGAAGGATATGCTTGAGAACTCTGGAAGGCCTGAAGAATGCTTCTCATGCTTAAGGGAGAAGGCTAGACTCCTTGGGTCCCCCAGATGCCATACCCTCACTTCTGTTTATGCGGGCCAACTTTGTTCTCTTTAGATATTAAAAGACAATCTGGTTGAACACTTAGTCTCAAAGGTTCCTGGCCACTGGACAAGACTGATAATCACAACTTGAATGAACCATGGACCAGTTTTTTTTTTTAAAGCCATGATTTTCAAATATCTTTCAGCCAGCAGAGCCAATTTTTCTAATTAAATCATACACAAAAGCCAAAATATGTGATAAAAATGGGGAAACTGTTATCTTACAGTTGGCTTCATTATGCTTCTTAGGAAAGGATGTGCAATTGATTCTAATTCCTTCATAACTCCACATTTGGGGACTTGCTTACTTGCTAAAATTTGTTGCTAACCCCCAAATCGATATGTATTGCACTTTTATGTTCATCTGCACTTCTGTATTCACCTGCAGAGCCATAGAAGAATTAATTTCATAGCTGAGGTTTAACCAGGCAACACTGTTTATCTGTGTATGTGGGTGCATGTGCGTGTGTGTGTGCGTGTATGTGTGTGCGTGTATGTGCGTGTATGTGTGTGTGTGTGTGTGTGTGTGTGTGTGTGTGTTGGGGATTGAACCCATTGCCTTGAACATGCTAGGCAAGTGCTGTACCACTGAGCCACATGCCCAGTCCAACATTTTGCCTTTTGGTTTCATCCCACAAGTGTCCTTTCTGTGATTTATTCAATGCCATTTCCCTTCTCCTCCTCTTCTTCTTGTCCACCCCCACCCACCCCGGTTGTAGATGGGTTTCTTTTTGTTGTTGTTTTTGATTTTCATATTTTTGTTGGCAATTTTGCTGTTTAAACTGCCCTCCCCTGCCTATCACTGAAGTGATGTCTCATTTTCCTCAGTACAAGAAGGCTGGGGTGTGCTTTCCACAGAAAATAAAGCTCCACTCAGGCATGTGTTATAATGCTATCGGCCATGAGTTCAGTATTGAGACAACATTCAATATTAAGCAAGGTGTCCTTAAATTAAAACACACATAAAACAAGATTATGCCTTCATTGCTTGACCAAAGTATTATGGAAGAGATTTGCAGGAACCCGATCTTCCATTTCCCTAAAGAGCAGAGATTCAGGACTCACGAATTCAGCGTTGGCCAGGATCTTATAAAACATAACTACCAAGGATAACAAAAATTCACTGTATCTTTGTCTCAAAAAAATATCTGAGTAGCATCTTAGTTTAGACCATGAAATTCCAAGTGCCTTGGCAGAAATCTCATACAGGGGTGGAGTGGAGAAAGAAGAAAATGGGAAGGCAGAGGAAGGAGAGAGGGGCCACCAGTAGAAAGAGACATGTTTAACACTCCCAGAAAGGGGCCAAGAAGGCAGCTCCCAGCAACAGGGAGGCTGAAAAGATGTTAAAGAATGAGAACATCTAGCAGACTTTTAGGGCTCCTTGCCATGTCAGGCACACCTAAGTCTCTCTGCTTAGGACTTCAGGTTCTTAAAATTACAACTTTTGCATGGACCTTTGATAGATGGTTTTTGTTGTGGTGGTGGTTGTTTTATTTAGTTTTCCCACCATGGAAATCAGGAAGTAGTTTAGTTTCTTATCTTCAGCAAAGCACTTGGTAAAAATGCAGGACCTCACCCAGCAGCAAGAACTATGATAATATAACCCTCTGGGGATCCAAAGACATCCTAGGAGCACTTTGCAGTGTTGAAGCCTTTGGAATTGAAACCCCTTGCCCAGGCAATTTTACTTGGTTCTCAAAGGGCTACCAGAAAGCTGTTCTGTTTGAGGCAGGGTAAGGTACAGAAACGCCCTCCACTATGTCCCCCACCTCTGCTCTGCACAATGGAGGAGCCAGCTAGGAACCTATAGTGCAATGGCTGTGTCCCATGTCAGACGAGCAAACACAAATCTTTCTTGGATATGTGCCCTAGTGCATCCCCCCCCCCCCCCCGGAAAGAGTCACAAGGATTTAATCCCCCCCCCCCCGGAAAGAGTCACAAGGATTTAGCTTCCCTGACTATTTTTACCTGGCCACTCAGGCTGGAGCACATTGAAGAACCCAGGACTGGACCTAGGCTGGGGAGGCTCCCAAGCCACAGTTAAGCGCAGCTCTCTGTTTGGTAACCGCAGAGCCCTGGAACCTTCATTGGTCTTCCTGCGTCTCTGTGGGATCCTGCTAGGAATCAGGCTCCCCACCAACTTGGCTTGTTTCCTGGAGGATGGTGTTATTAATTGAACGAAACCTTCCAACAAAGCTCAAGCAGGTCAAGATGTCCCCTGACGCCACACACATGCCAGAAATGCTCTTGCCACCTACGCCCTTGAATCGACCAGTGGTGGGTTGAGTGGAGGAAGTGCAGATGGGATGTTTTAGTCAGCTTTTCACTGCTGTGACTGAAGAACCTTACCAGAACAATTTAAGGGGAGGTAAAGTTGATTTAGAGGCTCATGGTTTCAGAGATCTCAATCCACAGATAGCAGGCTCCATTCCTCGGGGCTCGAGGTGAGGCAGGACATCATGGTGGAAGACAGTGGTGGAGGGAAGCAGCTCACATCGTGGTCAGTAAGCAGAGAGAAAAACTCCAAACTCCAGATGCAAAATATATACCCCATAGCCACGCCCCCAATGAACCACTTCCTCTGGTCACACCCCACCTGCCTCCAGTTACCACTCAGTTAATACCATCAGGGATTATTTCATTGATTAGGTTAAGGCTATAACCTTTCTCCTCCAAACATTCTTGCATTGTCCCACACGTGAGCTTTTGGAGGGCACCACATTTAAACCATAACACGAGGTGAGGGGATCTTTCCTCAGTGGACACAGGATTCTTCTGCACCTCCGTGATGGGCACTGAGTGGGAGAGAAACAGAAAGAGACAGTGGCTCCTTCTGTATTTGCTTATTTGGGGCCCAGGATTTGCAGGGCAAAATTCAGCTTTCCTGACTTGCCAGGACTCTTTGCTTCTGTTCTGGCCTCTGGAAGCCAAAGACCCAGGACCCTTCATTCTCTTTCCTGAGCCCAGATATACACTGACCATAATTATAGGTCCACATCCCAAGCATGTTTGAGTTCCCTTTATCATTATTTTTTTTTTTGGGGGGGGTAGAAATACTGGCGATTAAACCCGGAAAAACTTGAACACTGAGCTACATCCCCAATCCTTTTGACTTTCTACTTTGAGACAAGTTCTCACTAAGTCATTGAGGATCTCTGTAAGTTGCACAGGCTGGCTTCAAACTTGCAATCCTCCTGACTCAGCTTCCCATGTTGCTGGGATTACAGGCACATGCCACCATTCCCGGCTTATTGTTTTTTCTTACCAATTTTTCAGGCTGACACCGATTTTATCCTTTTGGATTTATGAACCAACAAATCAGTGATTATAAATATCTGTGACAAGGAAAATTTACTTGCCACACATAAATGTATTGGATGTAGGTGGTAGGAACAAAGAAAAATGCAGTGGTAAGATGCCAGGTCTCAGTAAGCCTTCCTACAGATTTTTACAAAGGTAATGAATTTGTGTCGCTTTATAATATGAACTGAATAGACTTTGCAGTTAAGTATTTGGTCAGCTCTGTAAAATATCTATGAGACTCCATGTTTGTCTTAATTGAGGCAGACTAATCTGACCAGTAGCCTCAGATGAACATGGACTGGCATTGACCCAGGTTCTTCATATCAATGCACAGTCCCATTGCAAGCTTAAAATGGGGATATCTTTCCAGTCTGCTCTTCCTCTCTATCCCAGACCCAGCCTGAAGGTACAAGTGTGTGGAATGGGGGCAAATGGATTGGAAGGTCAGGTTTAAAACAGGCTGAATAGCCCAGATGCCCTGGCAACATATACGCTTTTCTGCTAAACAGCAGAGAAATAGAGAAAGGTTGGGAAGTCAACCTCCATGGGCCAGGGTCAGGGGCCCTCAGCCCCTCTACTTTAGAGACTTGGCTGTCCTGGATCTCAGATCCTATCTGGTTGGGTAGGTACCCATCACGCAGTTGAAGTCACCTGTGGGATTCTTCAGTATTCTCTGTCAAATGCATTTGTTTTCAATCAGATGCTCCCATCTGCAAAGTCCTTAGGTACCTACTGCAATCACCAGCCCTGTGTGGTCGAGTGACCAGTTGATTCCTGGCTCCTGGCTCAACTGCCTGCTGGTGTGAACACCATCATATTCTTCACAGAGTGGTGGTCTTGGGTGTCTTGTCTGTAGCAAAGTCACATCTTCTCAGCCAGAGCTGCTTCCTGAGAAAGAAGAGTACATTTCCCTCCCTCTCTGTCCATGACCCATTACGGTAGTGACCCTGGGTCACCAGGCTTTTCTTCCACCTCTAGTCACTCTTCATCACTTTTGCCTGAACTAAGGCCATTTCTAGCCTCCCTGCCACCCCCTCCAGGGCAGCCTCCACACCCTGTCAGAGTCCTCTTCCTTTGATTGCCATTCTTCCCCTACTAGAGAAGCTTCACATAGCTTCTGCCATCTATAGAGTAAAGCAACACTGCTGACCTAACTTGTCACTACAGTACCCCCAATATGGCGTTAACCCGCTTTTTTTCAAATTCATATTCTACTTCCCTCCTAAAAGAACCTTCCTTTTACTCAATTGTCTTTGAAAGTGGTACATATACACAATGGAATATTACTCAGCCATAAAGATGAATGAAATGATGGTATTTGCTGGTAAATAGATGGAAATGGAGACTATCATACTAAGTGAAAAAAGCCAATCCCCAAAATCCAAAGGCCAAATGTTCTCTCTGATAGGCAGATGCTCACTCAATAGGCAGGTGGGGTGGGAGAGTGAAGGGTGGAGGTTCACCAGATTGGACAGGGGGCAATCAGGGGAAAGGGGGAAGGGAATGGGAGAGACAGTAGAATGAGTCAGACATAACTTTCCTGTTCATATATGAATACATGACCAGTTAACTCCACAGCATGCCTAACCATAGAATGGAAGTTATCTCCACATATGTATGACATGTCAAAATACATTCTACTGTCACGTATAAAAAGGACAAATAAAAAAAAATCAGCAAAATAAAAAAATGTTTTTATTTGAAGGATGCTTAGAATATGCCTAGAACATACTTCTCTGCCTATGCCTCTGTTTACAAGTGGTTTTTCTGATAAGGGGATGTCTCCCAACCACACTCCCTCTCTGTAAAACTTCTCTCCGTTCTTTCTCCAACTGATTTTCAAACACTTTAGCCCAGAGCGACGTCTTCCACTGCTCTGAATTTACTGTCAGTTTTATGCATCTCTTTGGAGTTCCCGGTTCTGTTCAAACTCATCCCACCAGTGAGAAATTGGTGAGTGGGTGTTGACCACTAGAGGGTCATGGTAATGGAATCCTCTTGGGGCTGGTCCCTTCTCCCTTTCAAGGACACTCCTGGTCTGGAGGAGAGAACGGAGAGGAAGTAGGAAGGTTCTCAAGTGAAGAAATATCTGGCATTACTCTAAGAGAAAGGATTCTTCCTAAAAGGCAAGACTGTTTTGCTTGGCAAATGGAAATCCTCACTGTGGTGTGTGTGTGTGTGTGTGTGTGTGTGTGTGTGTGTGTGTGTGTGTGACAACAGTGGATCATGAGCCAGATTGATTTCTCATTCCTGACTCAAGCCTATGACCTTGGCTTCCTTGATGCGTTACTTGAAATCAACGATCCAGGCAGCCTCAGAGCACCATGGGATTGTTACAGGATAAAGCCTCAAAAAATATGGCAAAGAGAGATCCTGTTCTTCCAGGACCCGGGCATGAGAAAGTCTCTGGAGCTGAATTCCAAAATGCTGCCAGCTCTGATGCACGATCCCCTGACTGGATTGAATGCCTGCCTTCTGACCCTCCACAAGCTCCTCTTGCGACGGCTCTTGGCAGCGGTTTCCTCATCAGAAAATGAAGGCTTTTTTTTTTTTTAATTTTTTAATTTTTAAAAATAATCTCCTGGGCCTTTTTTTGCTCTAGAAGGCTAAGTGCCTGAGGAGTCTTCATGCCCCACACTGAAGTAAATGACCTCTGAAACTCCCTTCATGCTGTATTCATATTTTGAATCCTTTTTCCTATATATTTTGGCCCATACCTTAAGGAAGATATATTAACTTTATACCACTTTTTACTTATCTTGAAAATTAATAGGACAAAGTGAAAGTAGAGCAACCAAATTGGAGTTTCCAGAAAGAACTGTGCTGGAGTTCATGGTGCCACTCATAGCATCTGAGTTGAGTTGTAAAAATCCCTGGACTGACAAGGTCCCGGAGAAGCACATCCTGCTGAGGCATTGATAATGTCTCAGACACTGATAATGACACTCTCCTGTGCTTTTCTTAAAACCTAACCATGACGTTAGAACACCACCAGGAGCCTACCAGAGAGCCCAGTGTTTCTGCGGATCATTTACATTTTTGACATCGATTTTTCCTTTTTGATCAATCACAATTGATAAGATTATTTTTTTAAAAAAAAAGCAGGTTAACGAGTGACTTAACATTTGCAGTCTGCCAATAAGTATTTTTAGTTTGGTAACTAATTATTTCCATAACTAACAACCACACTGAATTTAAATGTTGAGTTGAAAGATGTCATTAAAATTAACAGAGACATTTGGCCTATAACTGATGTGTGGGTTTTCATTTAAACTTATAAATCTATCCTAGCCATTATTTTCCTTATTTCTGAGTTGGTGAATCTAATTATATAGACCATTTTTTTTTATCTTTCTATATCTTGCAAAGGCCCTTGATAATTGAGGAAGTGCTCATTTGGGTAACTAGCTGCAATCGCCCCACCTGTGTATTTAGAGAAATGTCCCCCTTTCAGTGGCCACAGTGGCCATTCAATATCTAAATCATATGGTCTAAATAGCCAGTTCTTTATTCTTGGGGAGGGGTCCCTCTCTGTCCATAGACACATATTTTGGATTTTCTCATTTCCCTTTTCTGTGTATATATTCACAGCAGTTTGGCTGTAGTTGAAGACATGAGATTTTTCTTAACATAGAATTCACCTTGAAGTCAGGTCACTCATGTTAACCTCTTATAATTATAAAGCTAATATTTCTTAGACAATAAGTTAGTGAACAGCACAGTGATTTCAAGTTGACACTTTGGTTCCCCAAAAATTGTATCAAAGAATCAAAGATGCTTGCAAACACCATATGTTGAAAACTACCATCTTCTGCTGGGTTCCTAGGGGGTGGGGAGGTTCATTTCACTGTGTTGACCAAGCTGGCTTCAAGCTCCTGGGCCAAGTAATCCTGCCTCAGCCTCCAGAGTAGCCTCAGATGAACAAGGGCAGGCTTGCAACACCACACATTAGCTTACAAAGGTGCTCTTTAATCGGCAGCTTTACTCAGCTGTTTTTATTATTCAACCCCCAGAGTACCTGGGGAGCTTCCTCCATCTCACCACTTAACACTGCCAATGGCAGAGCAGATCACAGGTCACCACCCTAGACCCACCAGCTTGGGTGGGTCTCCAGTTCTGCCCAGCAAACACTTAGCCTGCATAACCTTTGAAGTTTCTTCCAAGCCCCAGAGGTTATGATTCAGTCTTGTCTCCTAATAATACTGTGCCAAATGTCTGTCAATAACCTTTTAGATATTATCTCAATCTTCATGATACTGACTCATAAACTTAATAACTCTTTTAATATATAAAAGAAACAAATGCACACTGACATTATTGTGCCTACCTAGACTTTAGGCCTAGCTTGGCCAGGTGTGTGACCTCTCCCAGGCACAGCTTCCTCATGAGAAGCAGGGACACTACCTACCTCCTCCCACAGGTGTAAGACAGCTGGTTTTCTTTCTCCCCTTTCCCTGGCTGCCTATTAACCTTTGCTTTAGAGAGAGAATATAAACACCAAAATAACACCCCTTCCTTCTCTCTTGGGGGTAGCTCTGCCCCTCTGAGGGTTAGCCACCCTACATTCCCCTTCCCACCTGGAGCTATAAGAACACAAACACTATTTCATGTAAGGGTTCATTTTAAATGAATGGCAGGGGGCCGGCCGGATCATCACACAGTGAGAGGAACCAGCCAAATTATTCTCAGTTGGGTTCATAACAAGGACTTTTGGAGATAAAGTCTGGTAATAAAGGAGATAGAAAATGGTAATGGATGGAAAGCACATCATAAATTCATGCAACTTTCCACATCTCCCCGAGTGAAGAAAACACTCATCTTCTGCAGAGAAGAGTCCTGGTGCAATCTGGGGCTCCTGTTCTCTTCTCCCGCTCTTGAGCAAACCGCAGGAGGAACCTCGAGAGCCCTGATCTCCAGAGGTGTATGGAGAGTGCGGAAAGCCACAAGTGGTGCTGATAGGCACAGCCAGGGAAGAGCCTGCCCAGCTAGGAACCTCCCCCCTGGCCAATTGTTTGGACAAAGCCTCAGAGAAACTCCGGGAATTCTGTGAGGAGATAAAGTTGTGAATGCCTTTGCTCAGGATAGATTTTCCTAAGTGTCAGCAAAACTTCACACGGGCATCTCTGCTCTTAATGGCTTCTCACTTCACAAAGCCAGGAAAACTGACCAAAGGAGCCCCACCCCTGCAGACCTTGCCCGTCCCAGTCACCACACTAGCTCTCTGAATACTCTGCTATGCTCCTCTCTCCAGGGTCCAGGCAACTGTGGCCCATGAGCCAAATATCACCGCTAACTGGTTTGAAAATAAAGTTTTATTGAAACACTGCCATGACCAATCCTATACAGTTGCTTTCATCCTACAGTGGCAGGTTGGGTACTGCAGGGTCACCAAATCTGAAATACTGCCTGCTGCCCCATGCTCTGTTCACTGAACCTGCTTGCATTTCCCTGCAGAGATCAAGCTTGTCTGGGCTCCTCCCTTCCTTAGGTTTTCCTGCTTGTCCATATGGCTAACTCTTCTCTGTCCTGCAAAGTTGCTTTAGTTGCTCTTGAAGCTTTCCTTGGACCCCAGATTGTGCTAAGTGCTCTCAGTAAAAAGTATGTAAATCAACTTTGTACTCTCAGGGCCTACACACGCCTGATACAAAACAGGCACTCAATGATGCTCACTAGTTTTGTAAAACTAGATATGCACTGCTACATCATGCTGCCTTCAAGAGCATCATCACCGCCAGTAAGGATGGGCCACTGGGAACTTGAATGGCAGATGCCCTAGAGTGTCACCAGGCCTAACTGCTGTCAAGCACAATGAACTTCCTCAGGCCCATCTCAGATCCCACCCAAGGGAGTTCAATCAGTGGTATCTAGGGAGCCACCTTCTGATTCTTGCTTTCATTATCACAGCCTCTCAACAGGAACTACAGGGACTACATCATAGAAAGGCCCAGAGCCATTGAAAAAATGTGCCATCTTCTTTCTTCAAGAACCCCAAGGGCCAATTCTCTCTTGGGTTCCCCAAAACAGCCACAATTCTAAGATCCTATTAGACACCATCTTCCCTGAAAATAGCCTGAAAAAGAGCCTTCTATTTGGGGCTAGACTGATAGAAATATAGCTAATGTGAAAATTGATTTCATGAGATATTCACCAGGAAAATGGCTAGGTATGGATTTCTTGGTGTAAAAATATTGAATGTGTATGTGTGTGTGTGCGCGCGCGAGCACAATGATTTTTTTAAAAATGCCCACAGCTAAATTTTACCTCATACTTCAATGTGTAATTGCAGATTTGTTCATGTTTATCTTAAAACCTAGTTAAATGATGGTCTAAAAAGGGACAATGCAGGAGGTAAGAACACACAGTAAGTATAATAAACAATCTTGGAAGAAGTGAGATACGGTGGTTCACTCTGTAATGGACTTGTGATTCAATCTTGATAATAAAGTGGGATGCTTGCATTATGACTAATTCAAATTTGACTTTTAAAGAAATTTATAATATTTGATAAAATGTGATCTTGTCCTGGCAAGGAAATGAGTGCTCTCATTCCAGTTTAAAATGATTGCAGCAGGCAGAGCTTGATTTTTCTGAAGCTACTGACTGACAACGATGTAGACATTAAATACTGCCATCCCTTGGCACCTGTAACAGGTTGCAGGACCCTTGCCCCCCCCAACAGACATCAAAATTCATGAATGCTCAAGTCCTTCATCAAATGTGACATAGTATTTGTATTCAACCTATCATATCTGCCTTATGGTTTAAATCATCTCTAGGTTACTTATAATACCTAAGGTAATGTAAATGTTACGTAAAGAGTTGTTATTCTATATTGTTTAATAAGTGATGGCAAGAAAAATAGGCTGTGCATGTTCAGTGCAGACGCAATTCTTTTCTTTAAATGTTTTCAATCTATGGTTGACTGAATCCGTGAACGTAGAACCCACAGACTGTATCCATTCCATGGTTTATCCTTGCCCTTGCTTTTCTTTTTGCTATTTCAGAAACAATGAATGTTAAATCAGCAGGAACTGTACAGTTTGCCTAATCCAATTCCTTCATTTTACAGATGGAAGAACTAAGATGTAGAGGACACTTGTCAGAAGTTGGAGTAAATTTTGGGGTTGAGATTTGGACCCATATTCCTTGGCTTCTAAACTGGGGCCCTGTTTGCGCTTTCCTGATCCTACCAAAGGTGGATAAGAGTGCTTAAGAGTATGAAAACTACCACAGTCACAATTACTGAGTTGAAGCAATGGGAAAATATGTGATTGTCCGGCCAGAAAATAAATTAACTCATTAACAGTATTTTCTTAGCATCTCAGAAAAGAGGTAAAAAAAAAAAAAAAAAACATATGAGAAGCCAGGCATGGTGGTATATGCCTGCAATCCCAGGGGCTCAGGAGGCTGAGGCAGGAGGATGGTGAGTTCAAAGCCAGATCAGCAAAAGTGAAGGGCTAAGCAACCCAGCGAGACCCTGTCTGTAAATAAAATATAAAATAGGGCTGGGGATGTGGCTTGAAGGACCATCTCCACATAAATCCATTCCAGGAACCAGCATGGTCATTGATGCAATTCAATAAGCTGGACCTTTTCACATGAGTTTTAAGTTCAAGGATTTCTGAACCGTTTTAAAAAGTGATGGAAGCCCAGGGTAATTCGTCTTGTATTAATACAGCTGTGGAGTCAGCAGATCCATCCACTTTCATCATTGCTGATGCTTCTTTTTAATTAGAAGAATATTCTAATTTTAAATATTGTTAGCAAAAAATTCTCATTAGAATTCTGAAGCAATAAGCACCCACCAACAAGTTCTCTCCTTCTATTATCTGCTGTCTTTGCAAAATCACTTGTAATTTTATGAAAACTCTGACAGTAGCCTGTGGCCTGGTTTTCAGTGTTCTGTATTTCAACCTGACCAGCCATTGTCCCTGGTGAATAATCCACTGCACAGGGTGGGCAGGAGACAAGGAGTCATTTCAACAGGGACATATGTGTTTTGGAGAAGAGTCCATTGTTTCCATTGTTGTTAAATAATCCCTTGGTCTCCAAAAGACTCTGAATATTCTACTGGTCTCTTTTCTTCTTGTAATGCTAGAGAAGATTCTGAATGTAATTTATAACGAAGAAAAAATGCAGATAATGGCTTCCACGAGCTTCTTGATGCTTAAATCATGGCAGTAAAACTTGACAGACTAAAAGGTCAGAAGTTGGTCTTGACTATTACAACAGCCATCTATGTGCTTTTATCCAAGAACGAAGCACCTTTAATTAATATTCCTCTAGGTTTCAACAGATTTAACACTTCAGAGTGTATCTGAGCCTGTAGCAATCTCTTCCTCATCTCCGTCCTCATCATTCTTCATTATTAGGGAGTTTAAATACCTGGCTTCAAAGTCACATCCCAGTTATTTTTATTGGACCTAGATGGACTGAAAGTGCCATGTCCTCCACAGACCATTTTTGTTCATTTCTAGTGTTTTCTCCCTCATTTATTTCTCATCTTTGTACTCCTCTGACCCTTTTAGTCAAAAGTAAGAGGGTTGGGTTAAATTATCTCGAAGTGTTCATTAGTTTTTACATGCTCAAGGAGTACATTTCTATTATAAATGCTAAATATAAACTTTATTAGATAAACAATCTAAATTGTACGTATTTATTGTAACATAGCTAAAATATATTCAGGAGATTTCTTTTTCTGTATATGCAGGGAGATTGAGAAAAAAAATGAAAGCACTGCATAAAGATAAAGAAAAATGAATGACAAAATCCATGATAGAGATCTGAGTTTGGGAGAAAACGAGATGGAATTTTCTGTGTCAGTCAGCCTTTGGAAGCCGTGTTTGGGAGCCCCTCAGGAAGTCTTGGAGCTTCTGATAGCATACAGAGGAGGCAGCTGTCTTCTCAGTTTGAGCTCCGTCCTGGGCCCCCCCTTCCTTTTTCCTCTTTCCCTGTTTTTCTTCCAAATTTAAACAGGTGAGAAGGTGGGAGAGGAAACAGAGGAATGATAAAAATCAAGTGTAGGAAAGGCACCAGGAAGCATAATGGGAATGAACCCCCACTGCTCCCCCCAGTTCTGTGCAATGTGGAAAGCCACGTGCCCCAACCAGAAGACTCTGGCCCTCAGAGCTGCTTCAGGACTTTGGCACTGACCATAGGGAAGGTGGTCTGGTTCCCACGGATTCCACCCAACAGACCATCTTGGATAGATATTTCAGGTGGTTCCTCTGGGCCTTCATGACTGAGTTGGTTTTTCCCAATTCCAGCAGGTAAAGGAGGGAGAGTTGTAAGACCACAAGGACAAACATGCCCTTCCTCTCACAGAAGCCTCATCTAATCCCTCTCACGTATTCCCCCCAAACATCCAAACCAGCTGAACGAAGCCATCCTGCCTCCCACAGGACCTACCCAAACCACACAAAGCAGGACACCCAAAAGTAGTACAAAATAAAGCATCCTCTCCTGGTATCTCCTTTGTCTTCAGTGAATTAAAAATACTCATGGCAAGATGTCAGCTCTCTTAGCTGGGCACAGTGGCGCACACCTGTAATCCCAGCAGCTCGGGAGGCTGAGGCAGGAGGATCACAAGTTCAAATCCAGCCTCAGCAATGGCAAGGTGCTTAGCAACTCTGTGATACCCTGTCTCTAAATAAAATACCAAATAGGGCTGGGGATGTGGCTCAGTGGTCAAGTACCCCTGAGTTCAATCCCTGGTACCCCTCCCTTCCCCCCCAAAAAGATGTCAGCTCTCTTCCCCACTCTGGGTCCTACAGACCTCAAATGAGATTACTAGTAAAGTACTTATTTTAATAAAATATTATTAGATAAACAATCTAAATGCCCCATCTAATCTTACCCCAAATCAGTTCAGAAATGGATGATGGTATCTACCTCTGATCCATCTCTAAGAGGACCAAGAAAATTTGGCTTAATTTGTGGCAGAAGGATTTTAATTGGACATGAGAAAGAATTGCTATATAAAAGATTTATTAGAAACTGAAATAGCTCACTGAAGATTGTCAGTTCTTCTTTCCCTGGAGATGTTTAAGCAAAGAATAATCATCCACCCACTTCCCTGCCTGAAAACATGAGTCATTCTGTGGGAGTCATGAGTAAGTAGAGATGCTGCCATCCCCACATGCAGGACCACTTAAGCACACAGTAGGGCAGCAACCAGAGCCTGCTGAAGCCAAGGTAGAATCATCTTTCAGGAGAACATTGGAGGTTCAGAAACATTGGAGGATAAAGAAAGGGGAAATGTTTTTTCTCTGAATCAAGGCTTCACGTTTCTCCGGAGTCTTAATTAGTTCAGGGTGATGGCACTGAACCTACTATGCAGGAACACGTTTATTTCTGTCAGTTGATCAGTCAAAAAAATGGTTTGCAATGTACAAAATAAAATGGAGGCAACAAAAAATATATAACATTATTCCTACCTACCCTCAGGGATCTTGCAAATTTGTAAAACTATAACTAATTGTAAAAAGTAGAATATGATATCGAGTAAGGATCAGAACTAAGTAAACTGAAAGTCCTTTATGGATGAGGCACGAGGAAGGAGAAAATGTTCCAAGCCTAGCCTCTTCAGGAGTTCCACAAATAAAGTCATCTCCCAAACCTTACTTTGGCTCTGACTTAAGGAAAACCCTTAATTTTCCACACAGAAAAGAAAAGGATGAAAAAAAGGATGAAGGGGAAGTTCAATTGCTTTCATCCTTGCATCTAAAATGTATGGTCAACTTTCTCCCTCCTTCTTTCTCTCTGAAGAATAATCAAATTACAGCTGAGATTTTTAAAATTTTATTTATTTATTTATTTTTAATTTATTTATTTATTTATTTATTTATTTATTTATTTATTTATTTAGTGAATGTCTTGGGTTCCTTATAATGGCTATGGACCAAAGAGAATTTCAAGGGATGTGATGTTCAAAAGAATTATGGAGGCTTCCTGAGCTTCAACCAATCAGAACGGACTTTTTCGTAGACTACTGACACTGTCCAATCAGAATGGCAGTCGGTCAGGCGCAGACCTGAAAATGAATTAACCTAGATCTTCTGCTTTGGGTCTTTGAGCTAACCTTCTCTATGATGAGGATTTGATGGGCACTGTCCTGCTCTTCTCTGACATCTAGGTTTGTGCAGCACTCCTTATTTAACTGAAGGTTGATTTAAGAAGAGAGAGGCACTCATCAGAAAGTTGGGTGTGAACATCTGTTACCCAGTCCCCCCACCCCACTGCCACCATAGCTGGCTTCAGCCTTCGGGGTGCTGACTCTTTAACAAGTCTTTCCGCTCAAACATAAAGGGAGCCTGATTTCATCCAATCCCGTCTCAACAAGCTCCTCCCAAGAAAGTGTGCAAACGAAGAACTCCAGGAATAGAACCATTTGGTATATTCACATTCCCCTTACAAAGAAGATCCGTCCTCTTTAAGTATCCCCATTTCAATGCACGTCCTGCAAACGAACCCACAGGTGCAGAACTGGCTCCGCCAAAGTATTTCCACAGCCCAGACAGGCTGCACTAACAAGAGGTGCTGTAGTGAAGTTCTCTCTCTGTAGGGACCCTGCTAACTGCTGGAAGTAGAGCCCCAGAAGGTGACTTGTCTCTTTTGTAACCAAAGGAAGCTTTGAGGCAGTTCTTATGATCTGGGGACTTAAGATAATACAGAGCACCATTGGTTAGTTTGATTCTCTGTGCCATCTTTGTCTTCTTTACCTTTCTGTAGAATGATTTTAAAGTACAAACTGGGAAGTAACCATATGTATCTCCTCTTTTTATCAGTGCATTTACAAAAAGAGAAATGCAGTTAGTGCCTTCCACATCGCAGACATGGACAGCCTGCAACTGATTTCCGTTATAATCTGGGTTAAGAGGAATGTCTTACTGTATTGTTCATTTAATAACGTGCTGTACTTTGCAAACTCATCAACCACAGCTAATTCCCACCTAGAAGAACTGCTTCTGTAAAGTACCCACTAATGTGCATACACAATATACCCTACATAATTTGACTATTTAATTGAATAGAATACACGCATGCATTCATTTGTGTCAATCTAATCTCCATGTGGCTTTTAAAACCTGACCTTGCTGCTTGTTCTTTGTGTGAAATTATAGTCATATATTTTTTTTTCTATTTGGAATTAAGCTAGAAAATGTGACATTTTTTTATTATGAGACTGGAAGAAGGAGGTGTTTGATAATAGGAAAAAAATCATACCCTTAAACTTCACTGTAATAACTAAATTCAAAACAAAATCCTAAAAGGTCAAAGCAATTTTTATTTTTAAAGCTTAAAATAACAACCCGTTAAGCTTCAAAAACATTTTGCCAACACACACACACGTACGAATAGGCTTCTTAAAAGGCAGTTTATGTAAAATTTCTCTTACATCTTATATAATTTTTTTTTGGTATGGAGGATTGAACCCCAGGTGCTTAAACACTGAGCCACATCTCAGTGTTTTTTTATTTTGAGAGGGTCTTGATAAATTTATGAGGCTGATTTGTAACTTTCAACCTTCCTGCCTCAGCCCCCCAATAAAGTTTAAAGGGTACATTTCTTTAATATTAAATGCTTACAAAATACCATTGGCACTTATAAAACAAAATGCCATTGTGACTTACAAAATGTGACTTATAAAAATTTTTATTATAATTTTTTGTTTATGAATGCATGGATGACTACTTTTTAAACTGTTTTTAATGTTTAAAAGTGTTTAAGGAGTTTAGACATTCTGTTTGTGTACTCCAGGATATTTAAATTTTTTATATCTCACTAGAACTTTTCACAAAGGGTCACAAAGAACTTGGCAAAAATATCCAGTGGCAAATATGTCTAATCTTCAAATGGGAAAGTAAATGAATTATTTTTCCAAAAGTATTTGAAATAACAGAGTTAGAAACAGTAAGATTCTTTTCTTTCCATTACACAGTTTAAGTGCATGGGTATGTGGATTTTCAAACTCATTCCTATTGTTATGATGATTCATTATTATTTTTCACGGTAAAAATAGCAAGAAGAAATTATCTATTTTGTGCCACCCAATAATTTCATTACCATGTCTTATTGTTCTGTCATCTAACTATTTCCTAACAGAAAATCCTCAGCATTATGTGAAGAAGAAGTTTTTTCCTTGTGAGTGGCCTCATTTGCCTCTGGCAGTCCATTGTCTCCATATTATTCTATATCTGTTAGTTAGCTTGAAAAGCTAAATCAAATTTTACAGGGAAAGATGCTCTTTTACAATCAAAACTTCTGACCTTAATATAACTTTAAAGTTGTGTAATTTTATATAAATGATATGTTACATAACTTATGTTACTGGACTACAAGCAAGAGTATGGTCATTGTCTATAACAGACAGCAGGCTTTAATTATGGGTACATATATCAAGATATGGCCCCAGTGAGGTGGTGCACAAATATAATCCCAATGGCTCAGGAGGCTGAGGCAGAGGGATCACGAGTTCAAAGCCAGCCTCAGCAATGGCAAGGCACTAAGCAACTCAGTGAGACCCTATCTCTAAACACAAAATAGGGTTGGGGATGTGGCTTAGTGGTTGAATGCTCCTGAGTTCAATCCCCAATACCCACCACACCAAAAAAAAAAAAAAAAAAAAAAAAAGATCAAAATCATGTGAAAATACAGTGACCACAGGAAATCTGTGTCACTACCCAGCTCTCGTATGGGTCAGTTCATCCAAGTGGACAGGCTGAAGTGAGGAAGAAAGTCATGAAATTAGAAAATTTGGCATTTGTATGCATCCTATGATTTTCTTAAAATTTGTATATATTTTCATCCCAGCAATAGCATATGACTTCACACATACCACTTGAAAAAGGGTTGTATGCTAATTATTCATCCTAATTTTTAAAGAATTAACCCACAATGACCCAGAATTGCCTATATATAGAATTTCTCTAGTAAGCAAACTTAAATGTTTATGCATTAAATGAAAAATATTTCACTAAACAATGAGGGTAATTGAGTGCAGTCCCAAGTGAGACAATTAGCGTTTGAACTAAGAAACAATCGGTAGAAAATTAAGGGGCTGGTGGTAAGGGATTCATGGTAAAAGAATTTCAGAGTCTTGGATCTTAAGAGCCCTGGCCAGGAAGGAGAAATATAGGACGTAGAATATAACATGAGTCTGAAAGTTGTAAGTCTCTTTGACTGTCTTTGCCAAAAGAAAAGCCAAGAATTCATACACTTATTGTGTGAAGAATCTTGAGTGTGGTTTAAATGTACTGAATTTGACCTAAGCCGATGAAAGGAAAGCTCTAATAGGCAGGTAGCATTGCATGTCGAATCAGCAGCCTGTATGGACTAGACATGGAGTACTTGGCGTGTTATCTCTTATTGGAATTGGTCGTAGAGGACATCAGGGCCTGAAGTGTGCCTACCTCAAAGCCGCAGGGGAAAGAAGACCCCTAGAAGGGCAATCTCCTTCCACCCACTTCTACTCTCAACACTGAAGACCTATTATGCTCATTGTGTTCAGTCCGGCCTCTAGCCAAGACAGCAGGGTCCAGTGTTCAATGACATTCCTAGCAATTTGAGAATTTCTGGTGGCTTTCGTGAGGTCATTAGAGGTCACCCCACTGCCTCTGTAAACTCTAGTTCCTTCCACCTTCCAGGAAGTCTTTGAAGTACTCTCTGCTTGGTTTATTTTTAGGTTCCCCACACTGGGTGCCTGAACTTGACCAAACTCCATTTGAAAGGGGCCTGTATTGTAGATGCTGACCTGGTCAGAGTGGGAAGCTCTTAGGCTTCCTGCTCCAGGCTGTGGCCTCTGAATTCAGCATTGAGAAGGAATGCCTGGGGGAGGAGAGTGGGGGTAGTGGTCGAGCTTGCCACCCTTGATGGGGATGACACATCAGATGACACATGCTTAGAGTGATCTCTAATTACTCTGACTTATGCAATAATGTCTTCCCCTGACCAGACCATGCCTGTGAGATAATAGAGCTATCAAGAGCCGGAAGCAAATTCCAGCTGGTGCAGCCTTACTGAGGAGTAGGCCTGCTGAAAGTCTGTGACCTGTAGAATCTGAGGTGACAAAGTTCTTTCAGGATAGCTCTGGAGTCCTTGAAAGTCTGCAAAAAAAAAAAAAAAAAAAAAAAAAAAAAAAAGAAAAGAAAGAAAAAAGAAAAAAAGAAAAAGAAAAAAAAATTTTTATTTTTCTTTCTTTCTTTTTTTTAACAATTTAGCCAAAATGCGAAGGTTCCAACCAAGCAATATTTTTTTTTTAAATGACTATACAACAGTCAAATGAAAATATCCGATCTACTGCCCTCAAAGCTGGAATGCATTTGCTCCACTAGCCATCTTTTCTTTCCTTTTAGAGTGAACATTTCCTCTCCTTTGTTATATGGGCACATAGGAATTTCAACTTTTCCTCTGCCCTTCATTTAACAAATTATATTGTATAAATTATATTGTATGTCAGTGATAGTAGAGATAAATAAACAAGGAGCCCCAGGGGGCAATTTTAAGAACTTTTATTATAATATCTATCAAATGAGAAGGGATTTATTTTTCTTCTTGAGTTGTGGTAGTAAATTTCTATAAGGATCAGGAGGTATGGAGAATTTTTCAAATATCAAATATAATTGAGATATTCCTCTTTTTATTTTTAATTTTTTTTTCTGTTCTTGAACAAAACAGATCTAATGGCATCAAGTGAGTATCCACATGAAGCCAAGCGCAGTGGCGCACACCTGTAATCCCAGCGTCTTGGGAGGCTAAGGTAGGAGGATCGCCAAAGCCAGCCTCAGCAAAATGAGGCGCTAAGCAACTCAGTGAGACCCTGTCTCTAAATAAAATATAAAAGAGGGCTGGGGATGTGATTCAGT